>NC_050459.1:29920537-30520537 GCF_903995425.1 Onychomys torridus | reverse complement strand
TACAGTCGAGCACCACTCAAGAGCTTCTTCCATTTCCATTGCATTTGGGACAAGATCCCTGACCAAATATCACCCCTGTAGACTGCACGATGGTAGGACACTCCACATGCAGGTAAGACTAGGAAAAGCTGAACCTGGGAGCTGTACGGAAAGATCATTGTATGTGAGGAGGCTCAGTAAAGAATCTGCTGAAATGGCTGTTCCATGGTGGGGTTAATGGGAAGGTTTTTATTTAGAATAAGAGAAGATATCCAGAGGAGTCTGGAAGAGTTCAGAGCAGAAAGAAAAAGTAGACTGGACATGGGTGGAGCTGGGAGAGCAAGGGAGAATTGTGGAGACTGGAAGAGATAGAGAACAGAGAATAGAAAGTGAGCAAGGATATCAAGGGTACCAAGACAGCCAGGGCAAAGGGAGCCTCGCTATTACAGAGAGGACCAATGATATCTGGGAGGGGAAAGCTGGGGAGAGGAGAAGGCCCAGGATGCTGGTGGTGGGGGCTTTGAAATGTATAACGGGTACTTGTGAATAGGAACTGAGGGGCCTGGAGGCCATGCATGGATGTTGAGATGCAGCCCCAGGTGCATATCAAGGGAGCCATATGTCCCTTCTGCCACGGGGAACAGAAACAACTCCTTTGCTGGGGACAGAAAACCCATTTCACAAGTTCCTGAGGAATGCTGGCTTTTATCTGACCTCAGGAATCCCTCTGTAGTTCCCTGTGAGCTCACTTCCGGATATTTGTACTTCCTGAGACCTAACGACCATAGATGGCCAGTATTTGTTTTCAAAAACAAAAACACAAAGAAAATCTACAACTGTTTACCTAACAATCCCGTTTTGCCGAAATTATTTTTAATACATTTTATTAGTTCTTTGACAATTTCAGACGTGCATAGAAGGTACTTTGGTTCACCCCCCACGTCCTCTAACTCCTTCCAGATCTAACTCCCACTCCCCAATCTCCTCCCAACTGTATGTTGTCTTTTGTTGTTTGTTTGTTTAATAACCCAGTGACTCCAAGTTGTGCTGTCTGTATACACATGACTGCAGGGCCATCTACTGGAGCATGGATGACCTTCCGGGGGCCACGAACTTAGAGAAAATTGACATTTCCCCGGAAACCAAGAGCTGTTAACAGGTAGGGGTGGGGCTCATGAGCCCTGCCCCTCCATGGTGGAATGTTAATTGGCTTAATCTTGGGCCGGTCTTGTGCTGAAATTATTTAATCATGGAAGTATTTCTTTGTAATAGGTATTAGTAGACTCCAGGACTGAGATTAAGGAACACTCTTTGGGAAGCATTGATTTAATGAATGCACGGAGGTCATAGGAAGGGAATTCACATGGGTGGGTTTCTTCCAGGATCTATATTTTATTTAGTTGGCATGCTTAAAACTCAGCTAATAGGGAGCCTGAGGAGATATCTAATAACCCAGTTGGTGAGCATGAGGGTGTGAATGTGATGCTCAGAGCTCACTTGAAGAGTGTGATGGTGTATGTTTATAATCCCGGCACTTGGCAGCCAGAGACAGGAGGATTCTTGAGTCTTGCTGGCAAACCAACCGAGCCTAGTGAGCCCCAGGTCCCAGTAAGACACCCTACCTCAAACAAAAACAAAAATGAAAAACAACCCAAAACAACACCAAACACAAACAAACCCAAAGCAAGTGACTGCTGAGGACCAATACCTAAGGTTGACCTCCAGTCTCCACACACATACCTACACATCCATGAACACACACAGAAAGTACAACTGAAATGTATGTACTCTGCTCCCCTGATTTGGGGTTGCAGTGACTTAATGGCTGGTTGATTTTCTATGTCAGGTGTAAAAACACACAAACACATGTGGCCACACACACACACACACACACACACACACACACACACACACACTCAGGTAACAGAACAGTGTATGAAGTGATATCTTGACCTATCACATATACAAGTGACTATGTCATGTAGCATCCAATGTTGAGCAATGCTGAGGTTATGAGCTGTACTTGACTCCAGAGCCCAGTATCACATTCCAGATGTTGATGGTGGAAAGAAATGGACTGAAGTGTTTGTGATGCCTTATGAAATGCATCCTCTCAGTTCTGAGGACTGAGTCCTTGACAAAATGCCTGGGCTTTTCTTGGAGGATTTTCCACAATTGAAACAATGAGTCTGCCTTCTCATACAGCCTGCCATCTGTTTAAGACCTAAGAGGCAAATCTTCCTATTTTCAAAAAAAAAAAAAGCTAGGCTGAACAATCAGACCAAGTAAGGAAGATACAAAATGCAGAATCTTTTGTGGGACTCGGAGATGAATGAGTTCTTCTGAATGCTGTCAAATTGCAGTGAATTCTGGGACTATTGCACTCCTCACCAGCTCCATTCTAGAGACAAATGTGTCAGGAACCTAACTTTAAAAGAAATTTACAAACTTTTATTATCTAGCTACCAGAGGCAGCTGGATCCAAATCAAAGCTGACTTCCCAGTTTGCATTAAGAATCATCAGCTCCTGGAAGATTGGAAACTGAAATCTGTCTTGAACACTCTTCTGGCTTCACAAAAGATAACTTAGTATTTTGGACCTGCTATTTTTTATCAGGAAACATCTAATATTTAATTGGTGAATCATGACACATGTTAATACCATCCCATAGACAATGGCATTAGGGAACTGGAGCTGCTTTGGATACTTGCTGAAAACAGACATAAGGAAATAGAAATATACCCTAAAACAGACAGACTATAGGGGACCACCTGACCTAGATACTATGGTGATAGGAGCCCATGCAGAGAATGCTCAGTCCATAATAGCACACTTGAGAGATAAGTGGGGATTAAGAAGCTGGTGTGTTAGCTGTGCTCCAGGTTATGTGAAATCACTGTCTTCCACCTGGTAAGAGCAGACCCAAGATCATAAGAGCAATCATTTCTCCTGGCAGCTGGAGGTCCATTCCATATCAAAGTGTCTCCTGGATGGGGTAGGGTTAAGGTGGCAGCCACTCACGCAAGATCGCCCCCAGAAAGACAAGGTATGATGAGGGCATCACATGAGGGTCAGCAGCAAGGGGTCCAGGTTGAGAAGTTGAAGGTGAGACCCAGAGAAATTCTTTCTGGAATATATAAGAGGAGGATCTCTGAAAAGACTCAGAAGTAAATGGGAGAATTCTTAGTGATGACAAGTTCTGAGGAATTCACCACTGTACTGGAAGGTGGAGCTTGTGATAGTGATGGGCTGATTGGACATCACCTGGGAAGGCCAGCTCTGTGCTCTATTCCCAAGCTGATGGGGTCCTTTAAAAACTAAATGCTATGCAACAGTGTTGGATATATTGGTCACATTGACTGTTATCTCTTTTTATCTAGCCCCCATCCCCCACATTTTCTGTAACAAAGATTCTGTTTTCTGAGGGAGAAGGCATGACCAGTCACAGTGTGGTACCCAGAGATCACTGGGATATATAAGTGAGCATATATACCTAAGAGCAAGCAGATGGGAATACGTCTCCAAACACGCAGGAGTCTGATTCAAACAGTGTGAACACTGTCAGAAGCAAAAGAAAGTTGCTTGTGTGAAGCTCCCCAAATACTGAAAAGGAAAGCCAACAACGATGACGATGGGTCCTAAATAAGAGAATTCCAAGGACAGATGTGTGGTAACAGGAACTCTCACCTCGGACTCTGAGAGAACCACACTCTTGCACAAAGGCCACAGTAACCTTGCCCAGAAAACACTGCTGTACAGATGTCTGCCCAGCAACTGCCTGCTTAACCTTGGACCGATGCCACCATTGTTATCCATCCTCCTCACCAAGGGTAATTGTTTCAAAACAACTTATGTAAGCCTTCCATTTTGCTTTAGAAGCCTTTGTATCCCTAACTATACACATTGTTCATTATGGCACATAGCTCCCTGAAGTGATGATTTCCTGGGAAATTCACTGCTCCTGGTGACTCTCTCTCCATTTGTTATTTTAGGCTGACAATAGCCACAGAAGCATTTCTTTTATAGTGGGGGAACTCAAATGCTGCCCGTGAAGTTAACATTAGAAAACGGCGATGCATGAATTTGAAGTGTTCTGATCGGATGGCCCTCACCCTTCAGCTCAATATACTGAAATGGTTTTGAGTGAAGTAATTAGCATGCTGATATTGGAGTCAATATAATAAGAATTATTCAAGAGAATGAGGGCAGATGGTTAGCTTCCTCTCACTATAACGACACACGAGACATTCCAGTTTATAACGAGAAAGGGTCTACACTGGCTAAGAGTATGTGAGGGTCTAACCAGGCAGCCCAGTTGCTTCTGGGTTTCCAGCGAGGATTCAGATGACAGTGCAGGTATATGGAACTCACCTGCTCCCTTATGACTTCAAGGCAGTCTGAGAGGAGGGTCATGGTTCTATAATCCCACTGTAGAGTGTCCTCCCAATGACCTAAGGATAGGCCCCCCAACCTCATTTTTTAAAGATTTCCCCACCTCCTAATAATATCATCTTGACGACCAAATATGTAAGACATGGATGCGTCTTTGGATAACATTTGAGAGTATGTAAAATAAGACATTGTTTCAACAAGCATAATGGCTGCAGGAGACTTTTTTTGTACTTTTGTGAATGTTTAATTTTTTTCACAATTATGAACAGGAACAAAAGTATAATGATTGACATTTTCCCCCTAGAGCCAGAGCAAAGAGGCTGTTTCCTCCTACATCTCTCTGCTCAGAACGGCCAACAGCCATTTTCGCTATAGAAAAATAGTTTCCCCACTAGAGTGGGCCTGTTTATTGTACATGGGAGACCATCCTGTAGGCAGAAGCAGAGGCAGTGGATGGAAAAATGAAGGGCAGGGGCTAACTCAGACCCACAGTGGTGTGGCGGAACTTTGTTGCGCAATAATGGAAGGCTGTCAATCACATATGGAACATCCATTTGTTTATATAAAGAAATATACATAGTATACATGTGATAGAAATGGTGTATTGCATTTAACACATTTCACAAGTATTAACACTGCATTTAAGTATGAATTCCATCTGGACTTTATTTTAGAACATGGTAAGAAGTATATAATGTTTCTCCTCATATCATTAGCCTGTCACATTTACCCAACGATTCACAATCTGCCCAACAGCATGGTAAGCCATGCTAATCAAATCCCACATACTAAAGTCTGCCCAGCTCATTCTTTTCTGTGGGTCTGAATATTTTAGCACACATGTCATACTGTGCAAAATGATGCTGGCATTGAATGTGATACAGAAATCTGAAAGTTTGAGCTGCCTCTCACGAAATTATTCCCATTTTTTTTTGCATTTTAAATTTCTTCCTACTGCTTTGCATTTTCAGATAAAAGTTAAAATAATCTTGCCAACTTTCTTACTAAGTGAATTTTAAATTATAGTTGTTTTACATTCAAATATTTTTAGGTGGATTTTTAAAAAGCCCAAATATGTGAACAGGCTTTCTGAAAATTAGAGTTTACCTCAGTCAGAGAATACAAAATGTGCAGTACATCTGGTTTTCTTTGAAGAAGTTAAGATTACTTTTTAAGTCTGTCTTCTTCGTTTAATGTTCCTACTAGATTATTTACCAGCAAGGAAATGTCTTTATTTCCAGTATTCTGGGCAATGCAGACCTTATTCAGATTAATTCCGAAGCTAAAACTTCCTTTGAATACTCTTTATTGCTAGGTATGCTTGAGTTTCTGATGAATTTTTATCAAAGCCGAATGCCAGAATTTTTTCCCCCCGCATCTTGAGTCAATGCTATCAGAGGAGGTTGTGCCCACGTTTGGAAGGTGGGCGCCCCCTGCTGGCTAGTTTAGTATTTTTCTCCCAGTCTTGGAGCCCGTTAAAAATGCAATTCTGTCCTACAGCATCTTGAGTGAGAGATTAAAGTAATTGCTCGCTGAAGGAGCAGATCGTCTAGGTGGATAAGGTTTATTGGTGTGATGCTTGTAAGAATACATAACCAGTTATGAAGTGCATAAACCAGGAACGAGGGAGAGATAGCTCTCCAGTGAAGGCACAGGTGACGTGGTGGCCAGTGTTTAACAACTAGCTTTCTGAAGAGCTTTCCATTGTGGCAGTCAACCAGTTTTTCTGGTGCAGATACATCAAGTGTACCTCTTTGAAGGCTTAGAATGTGAAGTCGCTGTGCATAGCGCTGTGAAACATGCCCACATGGGCACTATTAGCTACCACATGAGAAGGCTGGATTTGAACTCGGTCCCGTGTGAGCTTTATGAAAGGCACAGAAGAAAACTCAGATCCCTTAACATCCAAATTTAACCCAGCTCCTCGGCTTTCTAGCGTTAGCCCGTGTGTCCTTTGACTCTGAGGATCTTCGTGGTGGAAATGAGCCTTGCGTACATATTTAAAAAGTTAGTTAAGAAAGTAGAAAATGTAGTTCTAGAAAAATGGTAAGTTAATTTTCCAAATGCAGATGCATGTGTAGGAGGAAGGCCAATCGAAGCACAGGATAACCAGACCCAGGAGTTTATCACGTGCTGGGCCTGGGCTACTACGCTAAAAGGAAAACTAAACAACTTAGTGAGATCCGCTCTGTCTCTTTCTCTCTCTGTCTCTGTCTCTGTCTCTGTCTCTCTCTCTCTCTGTCTCTGTCTCTGTCTCTGTCTCTCTCTCTCTCTCTCTCTCTCTCTCACACACACACAGAGCTGGGAAAACTGTGTGGGGCAGTGCATGCCTGTAAATTCCAGCACTTGGGACGCAGGGGCAGGTTAGATCTTGGGAGGTCAAAGCAAGCTCCAGATCAACCAGAGCTATGTAGTAGAACTTTATATCAACAGAATAGAAAGCAAAAATGAAAATTTGGGCATGTAATTAAGTGTAATTGCCTCGTATGCTTGAAGCCCTGAGCTCGATATTCAGTACAACAGAAAAAGAAGTGTAAGTAGGATTTTGTACCAGTCAAGATTTCAGACATTGGCTGGGGTCTCATCCTATAGATGTGAGAACATGTCTTCAAACTTCTAAAGGATGTACAGATTCTGCCATAAGGCTATCAGGAATTATGAACACTTATTTGGAAAGTTTTCACGTACATAGATATGTTTAGTTTTCTCCTGTCATGGAGAAATGTATATACTTAAAGTTAACCATTTTAACCAGATGCTGTGGCTCAGGCCTGTAACCCTAGCACTCCGGAAAGTTGCCTGAATGCAAGCCCATCTCAAGAGTCACAGTGAATTCTAGCTAGGCTGAGCAGCACAGTCAGACTCTGTCTCAATATAACAGCTACAAAAGAAGCAAATGAACCTTTGTACAGTGTATTATTCAACACAGTGTATTTACAATGTTATCTAAGCCATGCTTCCATGTTGGAACACAATCCAAAGAAAGACCCATGGTGAACAATGCCTTGGGAGACTGTGAGACAGGTTCCAGGGGGAAAGGCAGAGGGCCTTTTATCTCAGGTGAATTCTGTTCTCAAGGTTTGTTCTTGGACAACCATCTGTAATGAGATCTGGTGTCCTCTTCTGGTCTGCAGGAACATGTGCAGACAGGACACTGTATACATAATAAATGAATAGATCTTAAAAAAAAAAGAAAGAAAAGAAAAGAAAAACTGGCTAGAAACTAAGCCAAGCTAAGGCCAGGCATTCATAATTAAAGATAAGCCTCCATGAGTGATTTATTTATTTATTTATTTTTTGGGGCTGAGGATCGAACCCAGGGCCTTGTGCTTGCTAGGCAAGTACTCTACCTCTGAGCTAAGTCCCCAACCCCTCCATGCATGACTTATTTAGGAGCTAGATGAAGGGCCCCCAAAAGAGCAAAAAACAAACAATAACATTCTGGCACACCCACATGGATCTCAAATATCCATCTAGAGCCTCAGAAAGCTGAACAACAAAAAAAGGGAGATGGTTCCTTTAATAAGAGTTTCAGCTGGACAGTTTCTGTCAGTCACTGAGCCCTTAACCGGCGAGTATGTTAAGTAGGAACGAAAAACTAAGTACAAATGCCTGCAACAGTGCAAGCATCGGCATTCTAGAGCTTGAATGCAGTTCCTGGTCAGACAAACCTCCAACCGGCTGAGAGTTTCACACTTAGTTTTCATGACCCAAGAATCGGGCAGAGCCAGCCAAGCGAGCCGCGCGGAGACTCCAGGTGTGGGTTAGCAGTTCAAAAGTTTGCTAATGCGGTCAAAAAGGACTAAAGACTCACAGTAAAAGTGGTCCAGATGCAAAAACCTCTAAACAGGTTCCAGTATGTGTAACAATGTGCACAGGCTTGAGAAAAGAAAAAGGTTAATCATAGAAAATGTATAGTTAATAGAATGAAAGAGTCTTTCAAGAGAGAAGTAAAGTAATATTAAAAAAAAAAAAGAATAAGCCACATAGAGATGGAAAATACACAGGGAGTCTGGATGTGTTGATTTTGAATTATTTTTTTTTAGTTTAATTAACGCTCTGTGACTATTGTAGTCAATATTTTTTTCTTTTTTTAATTTATTATATTTGTGTTTTAATTTTACACATCAGCCATGGGTTTCCCTGTCCTCCCCCCTCCCGCCCCCCCCCCCACCTTCCCCCCAGCCCCTCTCCTCCATTCCCATCTCCTCTAGGGCCAAGACTCCCCTGGGGATTCATTTAAACCTGGTGGATTCAGTACAGGCAGGTCCAGTCCCCTCCTTCCAGGCTGAGCAAAGTGTCCCTGTGTAAGCCCCAGGTTCCAAACAGCTAGCTCATGCACTACAGGTCCCGCAGCCTGGATGCCTCCCAAACAGTTCAAGCTATTCAATTGTCTCACTTATCCAGGGGGCCTGATCCAGCTGGGGGTTCCACAGCCTTTGGTTCATAATTCATGTGCTTCCATTCGTTTGGCTATGAAAGAATTTTGAATTTGTTGACTGTTGAGAAACAAAAGACAGCTGCTAGGACACATGGGATTGTAAACTGGACTGCTAAATTCAACCAATCTCGATATTTCACGAATGCCTTAACTTTACAAAAGAAGTCAATAAAATATTTGTCAAGTGGAAATCAAAAATGCTTTGGAGTTTTGTTCCCAGAGGAGATGAGAGGCTGTGGATTCCTTCAGGGTTAATACAGATCACGTTTGATCAGGCGAGACCTCCTGAATCTTGACAGCAAAGATTACTGCTGGTCTTCCTAGGACTTGATCATTATCTTAAATGTTCTCTCTGGGACCCTAAAAATACTTTGTCCACAGACAGCAGGAAGAAGTATAGATAAAACTATTCTCACAATCCCAAAAGTTGGGGGGTATAGATGTTTTTTGGTTATTTGGTGGGTTATAGATATTTGTTATCATTTAGGGGAATATAGAATATTGATACAAATTTAAAGTTATTTTTGTTACACTGTATATATGTTTCTACTCTTGTTTAAAGGATTTTTGTACACTGATAAAAATTGAAGGTTATTTTTGTTACAACATATTGTATATATGTTTCTGTTCTTGTTTAAGATATTGTATCTTCGCAGTTTATTTAAAAGTGTAGGGTGAAGTTCTAGTTTTTGAAAGCTGTTATTATAAACATATAAAATAATCAGGAACATAGGCTAGTGGTTAGTAATTTATAACAATCAAATTTGTAGACATCTTAGATATGTTTTCCAGGTTAAATAGATATATTTTAGATAGATGGTCTTCAAATACTTCAAAGATCTATAGAATATGGCATTTAAAATGTTTCGTTAATTTAAAGTTTTCACAACAATGAGACACATCGGCTCCTGGCAGTACCAATTTACTTCAGAGAAGATAATGGGCATTGAAGAAACTCCTTGTGGACTTTGCTTTTATTGTGACAAGGTTAGCCACTTGACAAAGAAACTGTTCTTGTCTTTGACTGCTTGACTATGTGCTGTGCAGAATGGACATGCAGGGCCAACAGGAAAATTACCACTGAACTTTGCCAAAACAAGGCAGGATGGTCCTTCAGGGCCTGCTTACAGAAGAGTCTATCAGACATTCTGCAGGACACAGAGGAAAGTGACTGATGAACATTGCCAAAACAAAGCAGGACAGTTCAAAATTCTTGCTCCATAGAAAAGTCTGCCAGATACTCTAGGCCTGTAGGCTGAAAATGGAGACCCAATGTTGCAGAGGCACTTTGGGTGACTGTCCAGGCAGCCAAATGTCTCTGTTGTTAGATAATATTACCTCCTTCTGGGTCTTCGATAGAGTTGAAGACTAAATAGTTATAGTTGTAGTTTTCCTTAGTTATAATAGAAAGTAAATTAGGTGTAAAATTTTAGATTCATTAAGACAGGATAAATAATACATTATTTTTTGACTATGCTAACTACAAATGAACAGAATATTGCAAATGCAATTCTTACTTGTTAGCTGTTTTTGTTGTGTATAGTTTTGCTATGTTAAAGTTAAAACCTTTCATTTTTATTTGGACAAAAAGGGGGAAATGTTGGGGAACATTATTTTAAGGTTACTTTTGCTTATATTGCATTTGTTTAACTCTGTGAAGCTGCGTTATTATGCCTGTGTAAAACACCTGATGGTCTAATAAACAACTGGCAGGAGAAAGGATAGGTGGGGCTGGCAGGCAGAGAGAATATATAGAGGGAGAAAACTGGAAAGAAGAAAAAAGAGATGGAGGAGTGGAAGGAAGAGAAGAGCCAGAGAAGGAGGACGACTCCAGGGGCCAACCAGCCAGCGACACAGCAAGCCACAGAGTAAGAGTAAGATTTACAGAAGTAAGAGAATGGGAAAAGCCCAGAGGCAAAGGTAGATGGAATAGTTAAGGAAAGCTGGCAAGAAATAAGCCATGTGAAGGCCAGGCATTCATAATTAAGAATAAGCCTCCATCTGTTATTTATTTGGGAGCTGGGTGGCAGCAAGCCCCCCCCCCCCAAAAAAAAAAGATTAAAAAAACCCAAAAAAACCAATAACAGGAAAAGGTTGCTTTGTTAATATTTAGTATGTACTTACTGGTGTTTATTTACATGTTTTCCTGAACTCAACCTTCTTTGGCTGGTTGTTTTCTTTGTCACATCCCTGTATAAACATCCACTAAAACTGAAGGGTTTCTGTCAACAGCATTAGACTGTAGTCTGCCCCATTCTTTCAGGTTCTCGGATCCCATATCCAGCAGAGAAGATTTGCTCAGGTGGACTGAAAAGTCAATACTTCCATCTATGCTATTTTATTCTAATCTCCCCTAAAGGAGACCACCACCCATTGAGTAACCACTCTCTATCTCCTATAGAAACCACCCATCAGCTCCTGTCACTATAGACTTATTGTGCGTATTTTGAACCAATGGAATGATGATTTCTCTTTGGCTTCTCTTGCTTAACACATCACCATCAAAGTCTCACAATAAGCTTTTAATAACTAAAGTAAAAGTAGAGGTTATTTCATTGAGCAGGTGTTTTCCAACTGATCCTGCAGTCTCACCTCTTTTGAGGCTTTCAAACATAACCACCCACTTCAAGGGGAAAGGATCCAGAAGTGTTAGGTATGCTTATGAGCCATTTCACAGCCAGCCTCTCTAGATCGTTATCGGAGGACTCCAGGCTATGGAGGTGGCCTCGCCCAACTCAGGTGCATGCTGGTTCCCTCTAAGTTTTGTTTCTTTGCAACATTAATCCCACAGAAAGAGTCAAGCTATGTTTTGGGGCAACAGACAGTTTCCCAATTCCTACCTATGTGAAGCACTAACTGATTAATTTTATCAATAAAAACCAGGAGTCAGATATCAGAGTGATAACCTAAACAATCAGAGAAGCAGAGGAGCAGCCACCAGTGACTTCTAACCTCTCCAGATCCTCAGACCAGAGCGGCTGAGATTCTGTCTCTGCCCTGCCTTATATTTTCTTTCTCCACCTCCCGAGTGCTGGCATTAAAGGCAGGAGCCACCACCCAGTTTCTATGGTTAACAAGTGGCTAGCTCTGCCCTCTGATCTCCAGGTAAGCTTTATTTGTCAGAACAAAATATCACATAAAACCTATGGGCATTTTTTTCCCCACTGTAGAAGACCATAGGTCACTAAAACATGTTTACCTCTAAACTAAGGAGTTCAAAAACACTGTCAGCCCTCTCTGAAAAAAACATATTTTTAGCTGGGCAGTAGGGCACACACCTTTAATTCCAGCACTTGGGGGAAAAAGCAGGTGGACTTTGAAGCCATCCTGGTCTACAGAGTCAGTTCTAGGACAGCCAAGGCTACACAGAGAAACTCTGTCTCAGAAAAGAAAAGAGGTGTTTTTAAAGTATTCCACTAAAAAGCATAAAACATTGTCTAACTTTATCCCTAGCCAGCTTTTAATGGGAATACCCTCAAGATGACGGCACAGCATTTGAGGAATCCAGCTTGAACACGCTATGTAAGAATACTAGCCATAATCTTATACATAGTGTCAGTGAAGGATGTGATGCAATGTTATTCTGCCAAGCAACATGTTCCTTAAACCCTACTTGCAGCTCTTTTTGAAATCTTGATTGAGAGTCCAAAAGCTGATACCTTTACTGTCGTCTAGTTTTGACAAAAGTGCCAAAACACGCACGGGAGAAGGTCAGCCTGTTCAATAAATGGTCCTGGCCACACTGGGCATCCGCACAGTGTAAGAATGAAACCAGAATTCCATTTAACCTCCTGTACAAAAATCAACTCAACGCGGATCAAAGACCTTGGTGTGAGATCCGAACTTTGAAACCACTAGAGGAAATTCGTTTTTTTTTAAAAAATGATTCAAGATATAGACGTAGACAAAGACTTTCAGAGTAGAACGTCAGTTGCTTAGGAAATAAGAAATAAAAATGGACAAGCAAAATTAAACCGTTTCTGTACAGCCGAGGAAACCGTGAGTAAGGTAGAGATGTCCTATGGAATGGCAGAAAATCTTTGCAAGTTGTTTGGTCAACAAAGGACTAATAACCAGAATAATACAAAAATAACTAAAGCAAAATCAAACACTAAAAGATACATAATCAATGAAAATGAAAGTGAACTGAGCAAATCTTTACCCCTGCCCTCGAAGAAGAGGAAGAAAGAGGGACAGGAGGAAAAGAGAAAATTCAAATTTCCATTAAATACATGGAAAATATTTTATATGCTATTGATGGGAACATGAATTGAAATCAGTCTGGAGATTCCCCAGGAAACTAAAAATAGAGCTGCCATATGCTCTAGCTGTTCTTCTCCTGGCTATATGCCTGATGTTCTAGCCAGTCTGAGGGAGTCCGAGTCTGCGTGCCACAGGTGCACTGGCGATGCCATGTTTCCTGTGGTACTTTTCATAAGAGCCAAGTAGTAGAGTCAGCCTGTGGACCCACCTACAGATGAATGGATAGGAAAACTTGGTGTGAATAGACAAGACAGCCTTGTTGAGCCATAAGGAACAAACATCACATTTGCAAGAAAATGAATGAATCTGGAAAATATAACGTAAAGTGAAATAAGCCAGACTTAGAGAGCCAAGGGCCGCAAGCTGCTCTCACATGCAGAAAGATGATTAAAGGGGAGAGGAATGCTAATGGAGGAAAGGAGAGGGATATGGGGGGCAGGTATAAGTGAGGGTAACATTGGTGCAAATGTGACCGAAGTACCTAATAAGCATATATGACTGTATCGTAAACCCATTATCTCATGCCATTAATACATACTAATAAAAATATAGTCCCTGAGGCTGGGGAGATGGCTCATATAGAGGATTCAAATTCTATTCCCAGTACCCGTGTCCAGTCACTTACCTTCCTGTATCTCTAGCTTCAAGTTCCTGGCCTCTGCACGAACACACACACACACACACACACACACAATTGAAAATGCAATCTTTTTTTAAAAAGTACAATCCTCGTAAGTGATCACGAGATGAGAATATGACAAAGACTGAATTCAGCTGTTTGCCACTTCTGGAGTTTCCTTGAAAATACCTCACCCACTGTGCTAGTGGCACACAAACCTTGGTGGTAACCCACAGCTCCCTAATTGAACTTAAGACCCATTCAACCGAAGGGAAACCATGCCTGGTAATGGAGACCTAGCTAACTACTCAGGCTAGTGAAGCTATGGATTTTGGAGGAGAGCCTAAAACCACCAATTTACTAAAGAAACATAATTACTAACTACATTCAAAACATTTGTCCTTATACCTATAGATAAGTGTAGTCCTCGCCCATCATTAGAGAAACTCCTCTTTGCAACAGAAAAACACAGCTGATCAAATGGTTAAAAAGAAGTCACCTAAAACTTGTGCATAAAGCTTAACACTTCCTCCTAAGCACTGTGTTAACTGTATTGTATGCTTTTAAAATACGATGTTTTATGATCAATGTAAGCCTTCCTTCAAATTCCTTACTTTACAATCTGCTTTAATCTGGGAAATGCTGGATTTTAGATCACTCAAGTTTCAGTTGAAGTGAACACACATGGCTATTGGCTTGCAGCTGGAGAAGGCAGGGCTGGAGTCTGTATTCATACACAGGCATGGGCTAAACTACAGGCATCACACAGAGAATAAGAACACCTTTGCCTCTCTAGGAGCCTCCTGAACAAATCCAGCCTGAAAACCTTCCATGCAGCAAGGCAAGGTGGGCATGGGTGGGCAGTGGGAGCCACCCAGATGGAGTTTCAGAGTTTGGTCCCATTGGATACATCTACAAAGCACTCCCACATTATGAGGCTCAGGAAATACTGTGTAAAAGGTGCTAGAATGACTATAAGAGCCAGAGGTTCAGGGAGCTGGCTGTGAGATCATGTCTCCTAGTAACATCAGAAGCTATGAATATGAAGTCTCACCAGTGTGACCGCCTAAATATGAGCTCAACAAGAACAGCAGGCATGCCACCATGGACGGGAAAAGCCCATGAGGCTCTACACAAAGAAGCACAGGCAACTAAGGAGTGCTGAGATTGGGAGAAATAGTCATCTCCCCCTCCTCCCACCCCACCTCCTCCCGAAGAGCACACCAATTAGTTATCCAATGCCAAAATCAGCCCTGAAAACACACACGCCAGTAACATTACACAGACCGAGAAGAATGTATGTGTATATACATATATATGTATATATCTAACAATAATTAAGGAAAAAAGAAGACATGAATTAGAAAGAGGGCAAGGAGGGTTTAATGGGAGGGTTTAGAGGGAAGAAAAGGGAGAGAGAAGTGATGTATTTATTATAGTAGAATATTATTTTAAGGTGGGTTACTTTTGTTTATGTTGCATTTGTTTAACTCTGTGAAGCTGTGTTACTGTGCCTGTGTAAAATGCCTAATGGTCTAATATAGAATTGAACAGCCAATAGCAAGGCAGGAGAAAGGATAGGCAGGGCCAGCAGGCAGAGAGAAGAAGAAGGAGAAATCTGTGAGGAAGAGAGAGGGAGGAGCCAAAGAAGGAGGAGGACTCTAGGGGCCAGCCACCCAGCACATAGCAAGCCACGGAGCAAGAGTAAGATTTACAGGAGTAAGAGAACAGGAAAAGCCCAGAAGCAAAAGGTAGAAGGGATAAGTTAAGTTACGGAAAGACGGCAAGAAACAAGCCAAGCTAAGGCCCCATGTGTGATTTATTTGGGAGCTGGGTGGCGAGCCCTCCAAAAAGAGAAAAAGTCCCCAACAACAATTTATAATCTAAAAGGGAAGAAAGAGAGGAAGGAGAGAGAGGAGAGAGAGAGAGAGAGAGAGAGAGAGAGAGAGAGAGAGAGAGAGAGAGAGAGAGAACAGGAAAAAAAGAGTACTTGAAAGAAAACCAATAACAACAACAAAATCTCACCCAAGAAAGACAGATCTGAGGAGTGTACACAGGGCCTCAGTGTCAGCTGCTGTAGCTCACAGAAGCCTGTAGGTCCTGCCAACGGTTTACAAGTGTGTGCAGCATATTTTCAACATTTCAAACAAATACACAGACTGCTTGCAAAACAGGCATGTTTACATTAAAACACATACACATTTTCAAAACCTCTACAGGGAAGATTTCAGAAAAGTTAGGGGGAGTCTCCTTTAAGGGGGAAAAGCAAAACATTGGGGAATTTGTGTGATCTTTGAGTTCCTTGGAAGCAAACTACACAGGGTTTTCAAAGGGCGTTTGACCGAGTTTTGCTTCAGGACATTGGCTTGCTATTTTTGTGGTTATTTTACTTGGAAATGTTTGTTTAGAAGCAGGCTAGAAAACTTTAAATAAAGTTTCTAAAAAGGCCCTCTGTTGCTCGCTTGGTCTCTCCCCCTCCTGCCCACTCCTCTTCCCAC
This sequence comes from Onychomys torridus, assembly GCF_903995425.1. Taxonomy (NCBI): domain Eukaryota; kingdom Metazoa; phylum Chordata; class Mammalia; order Rodentia; family Cricetidae; genus Onychomys; species Onychomys torridus. The sequence continues at coordinate 30,504,344 of NC_050459.1, read as the reverse complement.
TCCTCCTCATCTCTACTCTCCCTCTTCCCAACTGGTTCCTGGAATGTGATACAAGGGTTCTATACAGGAAACCGTTTTGGTTTCTTCAGTAACTTGTCAGCTTTTGTTGTTACTGTTTCGTTTGTTTTTAAACTTGGAAACCGATGCTAGAACTTTAAACTCTGCTGTTGTGTAAAGCTTGTCTTTTAACCTTGTCTAAATTAAAAAAATTTTTTTTTCTTTATTTGTATTCTTCTTTACATAAGGGCATTTTGGTGTTCTTGGTCTTTGAGTGTTATTTTGTTTAACATTAGAAACTGCAAAGGAGCTGGACTCACCGTCACATCCTGGAACACCTGTTTTTTTTACAAGTCACTTTAGAGAGTATTCAGCCACGCATCAGGATGCATAGCCCTGCAATTGGCGTTTTACTTCAAAGCAAAAGCTTCCAGTGGCATGTTGGCTAGTAATGTTGCATGGTGTTCTGGGGTGTGTTGTGGTTAAGCCATCAATTGTTTATATCCCAAACATACTGAACTCCTGTCACATGGCAGGCAGTCCCTGTAGACTTCAGGCTAAGGAAATGAGCAAAGTGAACTTCCAACCCTCACAGTGCTTGGACCCGACCGGGGCTCGTGGGATACTCCACTACAGGAGGTTCAGAGCTGGTGGGTGGGCAGGGAATTTGGAGGGCAAAGGGAACAAGAGGTGGGTTTCTCATGAGGCTGGTGGTTTTTAAAGGAGTGGACTCTAGTATTGAGCAAAGAGCTGGAAATGGGAGAATAATGGTGGGGAGGCAATGGACCCAGGGTTTAGATAACAGGTTTGGGGACATTGTTGTCCTGAGATGTTGATTACATCCCATGGATGAGTGGTATCAAACAGCGCTGTTTTTTTTTTTGTTTGTTTGTTTGTTTTTTGTTTGTTTGTTTTTTTTTTTTTAGGACAGTATGCCATACTGTCAACTAGATGATCAGAAAAGGAGCCCATTAAAAACCTGTAGAAATACTATAAATCCTTCATTGGTACACACACACACACACACACACACACACACACACACACACACACACACTTTTCTGGGCTTGGGAACATGGCAGTGAAGAAAAAAAATCTTTGTCCTTATACCCCTTAGATTCAAATGAATACATCTTGAATTAATACATGTTTATAATTCAAAGCTGGGCTGGAGAAATGGCTCAGTGGTTAGAAGCACTTGCTAGGCAAATGTAAAAACCTGAATTCAAATCCAAGCATTAGAGAGTAAACATTTCTTAAGACTACATACTTAAAACATTTACAGAAACTGACCAGACTTTAGAACAAAGGGCAAAGCTTGGTAAGCCCAAGGAATATCAGAAGCAAGCCTGGTTGTGGCGGTGCACACCTTTAATCCTAACACTTCTGGAGACAGAATCAGGTGCATCTTTGTGAGTTCATGACCAATTCGGTCTACATAGCAAGTTCCAGGCCAACCAAAGCTACCTAGAGCAACTCTGTCACAGGCCACCTCCAAAACAATGGCAAAACCCAAACTCAACCAATAAAACAAAACAAAATTATATTGTCTAAGTACACGACTATGGACTTCAAAAAAACAAAACAATTCCCCAAAACCACATGTCTAGAAAATTTCAAGCATGCATCTGAGCATTTCACAGATTAAAACAAATTTTGAAGTAAGTAATTTGAAGAAATGTTTATATTGATCATAAAAACACCATATTTTAAAAACATACAATACAGTTAACATAGTGCTTAGAAGGAAGTACTAAGATTTATGTGCAAGTTTTAGGTGACTTTTTAAAAACAAAGATAAACAAAGACCTTTTCCTTAAAGACTTAAGTGAATTAATAGGTTCTCTTTAAAAAAAAAGTTTTATTCTGAAAATGTTCAAATAAAAGAAAAGAGAATACTTTTGTGTTAGGAACCTCTATGTGCTTGTGCCCACATCAGCAGTTAGCTGCTCTGGCCAGTCCTGTTTCATTCACACCGTGAGGGACTATAGGAAAGGGTTGAAGCATTAGGAAGCTCACACTTAGTTTCTTTACCTTATAGTAAGGCTGTATGATAATTTATTGCTGGAAGGTAGAATGCCTCTAGTCCAATGCTAACACACTCTTTGGTGAGAAGGTAGCAAGTCCTCACGCTCACAAATAATCACCCATGGAAGATGTTCTATGTTAACTTGTTAAATGTCCTAACACACTAAGAAAACTATAAAGAATCAAAAGCTACCCAATTAAGTGACCAACAATTCCAAATGCAAGGGGGATAAAGAAGTCTACACACTGTCAAAAGTTCACCCCTTCAGAGGATTAGCAAAATGTGTAGGTTCTAGAAAAATTAATCAAGCAGGAAGAGAAAACACAAATAAACATTTTGAATGGAAAGTGGGTATAATTTGTAATATAGTAGGAAGACCAAGAAAGTTGTACGAAAATGTTTAGAACATGAGACATAAGTGACTGCTTCCAAAGGACCCAGGTTCCAACACTACAAGAAAGCTCACAACCAACTGCAATCACACCCTAGAAAATCCATCTCTTCTAGCCTCCTCAGACACTGCACACAAGTGATACTCAGACATGCATACAAACAAAGCACCCATACACATAGAGGTAAAAATAAAATCTTAAAAGTAATAAAAAAAGGAAAGAAAGCACTATGACACTTTATAGGGAATAAAGTTTCAATGTAGACAAAACTATCACTAGAAGATATGACAAATGCCAGGCAGTGGTGGTGCACACCTTTAATCCTAGCACTCGGTAGGCAAAGGGAGGTAGATCTCTGAGTTCAAGGCCAGCCTGGACTATAGAGCAAGTTGCAAGACAGCCAGGACTACACAGAGAAACCCTGTATCGAAAAGAAAAAAAAAAGAAGACTAATAATGGACCATAGCTAACAATACAGGAGGATAAATCTAGCAATATACATGCAGATTGTTTTAAAAAGAAAATCACGCATATATGTATATAGATATGCATGAAACAACAATCAATTGAAAAAGACCATAAATTTGAAAGAGAGTAAAGAAGGATATATGTAAGGGTTTGGAAGGAGGAAAGGGAAAAAGAAAATGGTGTGATTATATTATATTATTATTATTATTATTGTCTCAAAAATAAAAGAAAATGAAAAAAAAGAAACCCACATTTATTTACTTATTTGTTTGTTTGTTTGTTTGTTTGTTTTTGGTTTTTCAAGACAGAGTTTCTCTGTGTAGTCCTACCTGTCCTAGAACTTTCTCTGAGCTCACTCTGAGTGCTGGGATTAAAGGTGTGTGCCACCATCACTACCAGGCTAAACCACAAATATATTTTTAAAAAATAAAACTGAAGTGAATGGAGCTAGAGATTTGGACTAAGAACAGAAGTATTATACTAAACCACGAACACTGATCTGTTCAGTGAAATTCCCATCAACGTTGGATCAGGATTCTTTTTGTTTAGTCCACAGAATTCAGTGAGATAACTCCAAGTTCATATGAGTGGATAAAGGGGGCTCTGAGTATGCAGGATTTTAAAGAAAAATAAAAACAAGACAATGGTATTAGCAGAGAACTAGTATGATTATAAAATTTTAGTTTGTTGAAATCATGTCGTATTGTCATGGAAAAAACCATGTAAACTAATGAAATAGGAAAAAAACAAAACAAAAACAAAACAATCAGAGGAACAGAGCTGTAACATTCCCTCTGAGAATATTTGTAATCGCATGGACAACATTACAGAAGTCAACCAGGAAATCCTGCAGTGATGAGTAAATGGTGCTAGCCCAAAAGCTAAATCAGATTCCCACATTTACAAAATATTCAAGACAGATCAGAGGACAGAATGTAGCTGAGTGGTAGCATGGGTGCTTAGCCTGTGCGCCCCAGCACTGCAATCATGGGGTAAAACCTCTGAACCTGGGAGCTGTAATGATTCTTCTTCCCTCCCAGTTATCCTATCAAGTATTTTGTGACAATAACAAAGGGAATAATTAATGTAATGTGTTATCAGTTTACTATTTATTATTATTATTATTATTATTATTATTATTATTATTATTAATACCTCCGTTCTAGAACATGAGTTCCAGGGATTTTAGTTGGATTCATTGTTTCATTCCTGCTACCCACATAGATGTCAGGTCCATGTACACACTCAACAAAAGCGGATTTGTATTTGAAGTCAGCAACAGTTTTGAATACACTAAGATCAACTAACTCACCATGTAAACAAAGTCCCATAGCTCACCATTAGCATGAACAAGGTATATGAATAGGAGTTCACAAAGAAGCAAACTCAAATTGCTGGTACATATGGGATAGCTAACTCTGCTGAAAATCAGCAATTATTTCCAGTAATGAAAGCAGTAAAAATCCCCCCACAGAAGCCAGTGTGGTGGATTACTGAGTCTGACAGTTCCTGTTCCTTGTCACCTTGCCAGAATCTGGACTTGTACCTCTGGGCACACCTGTGGGGCTTATCTTGATTTCCTTCACTGAAGTGGGAAGACCAACCCATGGTGGATAGAACCATTCCCTGGCTAGGATCCTGTCATTTTCTGCTTTCCGATTATGGCTGCCATGTGACCTCCCCACTGTGACAGGCTGTACCCTGGATCTGGGAGCTGGGATGACCCCGTTCTCCTCTATGTTGCTTTCTTCAGGGGATTTTATCACAGCAACGGGAAAGGAACTCAGATGCGGATGCTGCTGGACCATGGGGACCACAATGGCCGTGAAAACAGGGACAAAGTTAGAGAAGAGCTTGGCACTAGCTGGAAGAGAGGGAACGACACAGTGTATCATCAGTTCCTCTCCTACGAGAGTGTGTGTTCAAGTGAGATAGTGCGCAAATGTCTCGTGTGCCCCATAGTATAGTAAGCAATGTTTGCTAACAGTCTGTGTTGTCACACTGTGGGATTGGGACTGTCACCATCCTCTCATGCACCAGGACCAGGGAGCTCTCTGGATATGTAGCAAAACACAATAGCCAACAGAAAAGGATTATCCCATTCAAGAAGGCAGGGGTGCTGAGGTCATGAAGTCTTGCTCTAAAAGCATGACCATGATGCAAAATTCGGATAGAAATTGACATGATTTTGAAAAGGTTGATGTGTGAGTGAATAAGAAACATGTGATGGCATGGTAAATTTCAAAGACTGAGTAGAGAAAAATTATTTAGTAGACATGTTTAACTGTAACTTTTATAAAGTTGTAAATGAAAACAGTAGTCTTAGCAATCTGTCTAAGCATTTGGCCCGTGACCCTACCATTCTACACAATGTCCTATCCTTCTTAACAGGTCACCTCCTCATTTTACAAATATTGTGGGGAAAAGACAACATTTTATATGATTCATTTTTTGAGACAGAGTCTCATGTAGCACAAGCTGGCCAGACATTCAAACATGTGGCAGTGAATGATGACCTTGATTTACTGATCTTCCTGCGGCCACTTCCTAAGCGCTGGGATTATGGGCATACACCTGGCTACGGTTTGTTTTTTGAAAAATACAACTGTACCAGTACAGAGAGACACTGATGTCTTTCCATTTCCTCCCTTACAGAGGTGGCCACCCTCCTGATGTTAGAGTGCATCATTTCCATTTATTTTTCTTCTGTACTTTCATCATGGATGGATGTAATGTAATGTAGTATTTCTTCCTGTGGTTTTAACTACAGCTTTATTCATAGCAATATCATTTTCAATGATACTAAATTTATTACTCAATTATAAGAAACTGGTTGAAACATGAGAGGCCCTGAAGGTCCAAAAACCCACCTACACACAGACCACACACACACACACACACACACACACACACACACACACACACACACACACACCATCCTCTCCATCACTTTCTGACTCCTTGTTTAGTGTTATTGGTCTTTTTTTATTTTAGCACCAAGTCAACTGACAAATAAATAAGTAGTGTCCCATCTGGTGATGTCAAACTTGGTAATTGCAGATGTAGGTCAAGGAGCCACCCTCTCACAGCACAGATGGCTTCAGGAGATGGTAGAGGCCATCTCAGGAGAGCATGAAGTCTGGACCCAGGATGGCTTCCTGAACTCCTTGCTGTAGAATGGGGTCCTTTTGCTTATGGATTGTCTTGGATCAGTTCCAAGCTAGGACCCTGAGAGATTAATATTTTTAGTTTGGTTCAGGGTGTTTTCAGGAAGTCAGTCTTGATGCAGATAATTAAAACTCCAGAGAAAGGTCTGCAATTTGAAAAGCAACAAGGAATTTGATCTGAAAGCATCTCTCTCTGTTTCAAGAGTAAAGTCCTTCATTAAAGGTGGTGAAGGGAGGGAGCTGGGAGCTGGATGTCTAAACTCTAAGCACTCACGTGATTCCTGATCCTCAACAGAATGCATAAATTAAGATGGAGAGTGGGCCATGATGATGCCAGCCTGTGATAACAGCTGTACTGAAGGCTGGAGTAGGAGGATTGCAAGTTCAAGGCCAACCTGGGCAACTAAGCAAGACCACATCTCAAAATTTTAGTAGGTAAAATAGGGCTGAGAGTACAGTTCCGTGGAAAGGCTTGTGTAATATTTATGAAATCCAGAGTTTAACGTTGAGTGCCTCATTTTCTTCATTGTTTACAAGGTCTCAGACTAGGAGCTTTGAGGCATAAACCAAAGAACTAGTCATCAGGCCCTGCCTTATAGAATTCACCCCACATCAGTGAGAAATTAATGTGAAGACTAAATGCCAACATGCATTAGAAAGAATCAGAGGGCTGGAGAGGTGGCTCAGTAGTTAAAAGAATTTGTTCTTGCAGAGGACCCAGGTTTGATTCCCAGCACCCACATAGTGGTTCATTATAGTCCACAATTCCAGTTCCAGGATATGCATGATGTACATGATGCACAGACATATATTTGAGCAAAACACTCACACACAATAAAATTTTAAAAAAAGAGTGAAAGAATTAGAAGTCCATTTGGACCTATAAGAGATATTCTAGAACATCTACATTTGCCATCTGCTTCTGAGTAAATGTGGTGATAACCCAGGCATGCTGGCCCGCTAGCACGTCACCTTATTGTTTGTGTTTGCTTGGTCCTAGGCCTGGTGTGAAGTGCTTTTTAACGTAACCCAGGTGCTTCCAAGTTCTTCAGCCTTCTATGGGTCTCTCTCCTTTAATACTGAGATAAAACAGCACGAGCCTCCATTCCCCCAAGACTCAAAGCCCTCACACACCTATTACAATGTTTTGGGAGCTTTCTGAGGATTTCTGTATGATGGGCGAGGGTGGGTGGCAAGTTGCTTGCTCCTGTCTCCTTGTCTAGATTACTTCTCACTAACTGAATTAGTCACGAGCTCCTCCTTTCTCCGCTGTCTTTGTGCCAGTCTGGAAGTTTTCTCTTCTGTTCATTCCCATAAACTTGATCACACTCGTCTGGCAACATACTTTTCTGGGCAGTAGGAGGAAAAGATAAGCACATGGATTCAAGCTGAAGACAAGCTTGAATCGCCTACATCTAACGGTTCTCTTCTTTTATGAGAATGTTTCCATCTATTTCTCCTTTCCTCAAAACTGCCTCAAACTTATATTTTCTACCTTGCAAAAGCTAAAGTTGTCTGGACTTAAAATACCTTACACACATAGAAATTGACCTAAACTTGTGGGGATGGTCAAGTCACCTTGCCCGTTGTACAGGAAAGAAACACCATAATGACATTGTCTAGCCCAGTCAGTGGTTCTTGCCTTCAGGAGTCTTTGGTCCACTTGGGTGGAAACAGTCTCTTGAAAGGACATCCACAGCCAAGTGTGTTGGTGCAAACCTACAATCCCAGCCCTAGGGAGACCGAAACAGGTGGTTAGTGAATTCAAGCCCAGCCTAGGCTCCATAGCATTGTAGTTAGACTCGGTTTCCAAAGCACAAACCAACCCTTGAAAATAACAACAGGAAGAACTCTGTGTTCCCCCATAAGCCTCGGCTGCCCAATGCACACTTCAAGCAAGTGGCTGTTGTTTTCATTTTGTTGATGAAGCAACTGGAGCTGAAGGAGACTAATGTGGCAGTTTACCCAGCTGGCAAGTGGCAAAGCTGTCTATGTACATGGCTTCTACAGCTTTGTCTGGGCCTGGGGGTACAAGTTAGCAGAGCAAGAGTCTGGGCTTCATCGCTAGCACTGCCCAAATGAATGAATAAAGCTGTATCCACATTATACTCTATCCATGCATCCCAGACAGAGAAAGCCAGCACTTTAGATGATCTGTGTAAAACAGAAAATTGGTTTATTTTCAGTCTTCAGTGTATATATACACATTCTGGAAAATGTATATGCAGCTATTATGTGGTCAAGGCTTTTTGATATAAACGTACTTTTTCAGTGTATAATTTCACTTTTAAAAATGCTTGTTTTGGCCGGGCGGTGGTGGCGCACGCCTTTAATCCCAGCACTTGGGAGACAGAGGCAGGCGGATTTCTGTGAGTTTGAGGCCAGCCTGGTCTACAAAGTGAGTTCCAGGAAAGGTGCAAAGCTACACAGAGAAACCCTGTGTGGAAAAACAAAAACAAAAACAAACAAACAAACAAACAAAAAGCTTGTTTTGTGCTTTACAATAAATTATATGAAACCTAAGAAAGAAAGAGAGAGGGGGGGGGAGAGAGAGAGAGAGAGAAAGAAAGAAAAAAGAAAGGAAGTAATATCCAGAGTTTCACGGGGGTGAGGGTGGGGGAGATTTGTTGGGGATATTACTTTAAGGTGTGTTACTTTTTTTAATGTTGCCTTTGTTTAACTCTGTGAAGCTGTGTTACTGTGCCTGTCTAAAACACCTGATGGTCTAATAAAGAGCTGAACGGCCAATAGCAAGGCAAGAGAAAGGATAGGTGTGGCTGGCAGGCAGAGAGAAAATAAATCGGAGAAGTCTGAGAGGAAAGAAGTAGCCAGAGGAGGAGGAGGACTCCTGGGACCAACCACTCAGCTACACAGCCAGCCATGGAGTAAGAATAAGATTTACAGAAGTCAGAGAATGGGAAAAGCCCAGAAGGCAAAAGGTAGATGGGATAATTTAAAGTTAAAGAAAGCTAGCTAGAAACAAGCCGAGCTAAGACAGAGTGTTTATAATTAAGAATAAGCCTTCATGTGTGAATTTAATCGGGAGCTGGGTGATGCCCCCCCCCAAAAAAAAGAGTAGAAAAAAACCAACAACAACATTTTGCCTTAAAATAATATTCTATAACACAGATTTCATTTGAAAGGAAAGATATGTACGTGAGACCTGGACCAGGCATGAAGTGATGAAGTCTTGGACTGGAGGGGCCGATAAAAAAAAAAACAAAAACAAAAAACAAAAAACCACTGGTGCTGTTTGATGGGGAGTCAGGAGAGGATTTAAAGTCGCGCCACATTTTCTAGTTTGAATGACAGGAATCCTTTATTCATTGAACTAATAGTGAATTCTTTGTCAGGCACATTATGCCAGGCATTGTGCCAAGCTCTGGGGGAGATACCAGGAAGGTGGAAGTCAGAGATGAGAAGGAAGATGAAGCATCTCAAAGGGGAGAGCTGCAGTGCACTATCCACCAGGCTGCAGGATATTCCAAACTCACTGGCCTGAAAGACAGAGATGCCCAGGGAACACCAGGGGGCAGCATGTGCTCACCAACAGGGGAAGGGGGGGGCAACTGTTACTCTACTTAGTTTTATATTCTGCATCTCAAACAATAAAATTCCATCTTCTTGGGTGAGCGCTTAAAATTTTTTAAAAAATAATCTTAACTCGTTAAGTGATTTATTTAAACATAAACTTTCTCCTTTGGGAGAACTTTAAGCAGTGGGATATGTGTACTAATATTGCTGATCTGTTACATGACCTAAATCATCAAAAACCTTGGGAAATATGCACAAGGTTAGGGCTGAGCCCTTCCAGATGAACATATATTCCTAACGAACAAATATTCCTATTAACATGCCCATCACCATGTTTTCACTGTATGAGCTAGTGGCTGCTCTGGAGGCAGGAATGGACAACACTACCCTGAGAATCTTGAGGTTTGTTACTGTTGCATGGTTAGTTAACTAACAGCTTTGCATCCCTGGGTGTTTCCAGTGCATCAGTACTTAGCAGTGCCCCTTCACTCTGCTTTCCATCCTATCCCACCCCACCAGACACCCATGCACTTAGTAAGCTCTTCCTCTCAGGCTATTCAATCTTCTTTCGATGAATTCCCTGCCTTCCAAATTCCCACAGGTCTCCTGCAGTGACTGGGTTCTGTCACTAGGAAGGGGGGCAGGTGTGAGAGATCAACACTGAACCAGCCCAAGAGAGGAAGAACTCAGGGAAGACCCTGGGAGGACAGAAAAGACATCCTCACCCTTCCAAGCTGCTTTACAAAGATGCTATTCACAACGAAAGCCAAGCACACATTGTGGATCTGATGGTGTGTAGCGCCATGGTGTGTGTTCTGTATAGAGTTCATCTTAATTGTTCAATAAATGACAAAGGGCTGTTTTCCTCTTCACTGGTCCCTTGTTTCATTTATCTAATTTCAGGTTATTGAAACTCTTCAGGTATTGATCCATAGCACATTCAACAAAGTAAAAAACACAAAAACATTAGAAGCAGCTCGGGTTACAAACAATCCATCCATCAACCTCACTGTGTGTTTCTGGAACTTAGTGGAACCCAAGGGGGCAAGGAAAAGTACATGTGGAAAACTGGCACAGAAGAGAGAGAATAAATAAAAAATAATCCAGTGGAAACATCTGGAGATGAGGAACATTCTAGAAAGCAACTGTCAACACTATGCAAGACAAAGTAAGCCTGAGGGACTGCCTGAGTCTAGCCACAAGGCAACTGAAAGTGATGGATGATCCCAAAGCAGGAAAAGATGTTGCTGTAAGCAATAAATTGAACTTGGCATGTGGTGGAGCACACCTGTACTTCCAGTACCGAGGAGCTGGAGCAAGAGGATCTCAAGTTCAAGACCAGCCTGCTCTATGTAGCCAGACCTTGTCTTCAGAAAGAAAGATTGAGATGATTGGAAAAATTTAAATATGGTCTTTATATTAGACAAAGTATTATATCAATGCTACAGTTCCTGAACTTGATCCTCGTGTCATAATTACATAAAGGAATATCCTTATTCTCAGATTGTCATAGTTTTGAGTATGACATGTGCCTGTGCCCATGTTTTGAATAGTTGTCCCCCAGCTGTGACAATAGTCCAAAGGCTGTGGAGCTTTAGCGAGGTGGAGCCTAGCTAGTGAAAGATGCTCACTAAAGATGGACCCTTAGTCCCACTCACTTTGGGTTCTGGCCTGTGTCCTCTTCTTCCTGGTCCACACTTGGGGTGGAAGCCCCTGTTATACACCGCCCCCCCATGGATACCACCAGGCCTTCCTCTCCTTGGCAGGCTGCAATACCCTGCAACTGTGTGCCATAAGCTGAAGTGGCTTTTGTCACATATGTTGTCCCAGCAATGAGATAAGTAAGCAATACATAGATAAAAGTATTAAAGGGTAAATGGACCAATGCTGGGCAATTACAACAAAACCACACAGAAAGAAGCATATGCAAGGGATGGAGAGAGGGATCAGTAGGCTGAAGAACTTGCTGTGAAAGTGTGGAGAGGTGAGTTCAAATCCCTAGCCCCCACATACTAATCTACATGTGGCCAGGTACCCCTATAATGCTGGTGTTGTTGGGGCGGAGATGAGAGGATGGCTGGCGCTTGCTGGTTCCCAGACTAGCTTCATGTTCAGAGAGAGAGAGTCTGTCTCATGGAAGCATAATATAGCGGGATACCCAGTGTCCTCCTCTGGCCTCTGTATGTACACCTGGACCTGCGTACATCACAACACACACACACACACACACACACACACACACACACACACACACATACACATACACACACATACACACACACATACACATACACACACACACATACACACACATACACACACACACACATACACACACACACACACACACACACACACAAACACACACACTTTTAAAATGATGTATACAGCTGGCAAGATTGCTCAATGGTTTAAGCCACTGCCAAGTCTGATGGCCTGAGCTCAATTCCCAGGTCCCCATGGTAGAAAGAGAGAACTGAGAACTGCTTTGTACAAGCAGTCCTCTGACCTACACACACACACACACACACACACACACACACACACACACACACACTATGGCACGCACGCGTTTGATTTCAGCCTTGCGTCTTTGGCAGGTGCATCACAGCAGAGGTCGGTGATGTGCTGTTCTGGTTTGTCCTGTTACTGATCATGCCCTTCAGTGACTTGACAAGTCTGGTGTCTGTCAGTCATCTCCAAAGTAAAGACGCTCTTCTCATCTTTGTAGTGAGTATGTATTCCGTGAAGAGGTACTTTGAGAATGGTATCGCCTTCCTCGTGGAATTCATAATTTATTACAATCAATGCAGGGTTACAGTTTCCTATCCTAAACAGTGGATTCGGATTCACTGAGGTTACTGTCCTTGTTACGTTTCTGTTTGCAGTGATAAAGCACTGATCAAAAAACAACCTGGAAGGGGGGGGGGGCGGGGGGTACAGTTCATCATCAAGGGAAGCCGGGGCAGGCACTCAAGGCAGGAATTTAGAGCTGCTTACTGACTCGTTCTCTATGTCCTATTCAGGTTACTCTCTGATACCCTCCAAGACCACTTCCCCATCACCTACTGTGGGCTTGGCCCTCCTGCATCAATCATTGATCAAGAAAAATGTACCACAGGCCAATCAAGTGGACACAGTTCCTCAGTTGAAGTTCCCTCTTTCCAGATGACTCTAGTTTATTAGGTTGACAAAAACTAACCAGCACAGTTACTGAAATGCTAATTGTCCCAGCTATGACCAACAGGGCCTTTTTAAAACTAGCCCTGTTAGCATGTCACCTTCCTTCTCTGAGTACTTTTTTTTTTTTTTTTTTCAGTTTTGACTCCAAAAGATGTTTCAGCCTTATTTTACAGTCTTCCTCACCTAGCTTTTGAAGGAAACTTGTTCTCTTTTTTGGAGGGTAGTATTATAAAGACCAGATCTGGGTTCCAGGTAGCTTGTTTATTGATATCAGGACAGCACCTCACCCAGACTCTCAGTGGTTAGAGCAGGGAACATAAATAAGTATGTCTATTTATATTTGTTTATTTACACAGCTATCCAAACCCATGGATTCTGCATCTACATATTTAACCAAATACAGACCAAAATATTTATTTCAAAAAATCCCAGTAAGTTTCCAAAAACAAAGTTTGAATTAGCACTATGATAATTAATTTGATGGTCAAGGTCATAGGATCTAGAATCCACTAAGATAGATGCCTCTGGGTGGGTCTTTGAGGGCATTTCAAGATTAATTGTATTTAAAAGTATTAAGGAAACTTTGTATGCTAATTAAGAAATATAAATATTTTGAAAGTATTTGAACAGAATTGTCTTTGCATGAATGGACAGTTGATTGCAACATGGGTAGTTAAATAAAAATCTAATTGCCAGTTGTGGGAATACCTCCTTATGAACTATTGTTCAGGGAGGTCCCAGAGGTCCCCAGAAGAATACAGACCACTGTCTTTCACCATAGCCAAATGGTGAGACTCCATTATTGAAGGCACAATGTACTTCGGTTGCAGAACATAGAGAAGTCAACCTGGACCTGACTTGGAAGTGTCCTCCCTGACACTTTCCCAGTACTAGGAGTGCTATGCAGGCCATTGGGCAGAGAGAGTCATTCATTGATGACTTACTCAGTACTGAACCTGCAGGCTACAAGATCTGCCAGGCAAAATGGGCCCAGTGATAAAATAGCGGTGTCACCGTTGTGGAGGGTGACCAACTGCTTTTGCATTGCATTTGAGGCCTGCTACCTACAAGGAATTCATGCCTCACACTGTTAAACTGGTCCAAAGGCCAAGGCCACAGAGATTGTATCCCCTAAAGAGGAGCTTAGTACTGCTGTTTTGCCAAATATACATGTTGTCAAACTGCCTTAGAAATATTTGTGTTTATGCCCATGATTTGTGCCGGTCGGTCTCAACCTTGGTCAGAGAAGCTTCTTTTTGCAGTGGGAACAGTGGAAGCAGTGAATGCAGACGTATGACTGGTCAAAAGGCTGAGAGTAAGTGACAGGCGAGTTCCGGTCCTAAACAGGATATGACTGCCACATACTGCCCTTTCTGCGCCCAAGGCTCGGAGACCATTCCAAAAGAGGGCAGAGAGAATGAGAGAGGCAAAGGATTAGGAGGGTCTGGGCACCAAACGGCCATTGCATTCATGAACACATAGCAGCTACAGGGACCTGCACATGACTGAGCCCATCAACTATTCCAGCATGGACAGGGAAAGGGCCCATGAGGTTCCACCCTTGAGGAGCTACTGGCAATTAATGCCCGCTGAAGGAGGCACAGTCATTTTTCTGCAGGGGCGTGCCCACTGGTAGGTTTCCCATGGGCCAGTAAATAACCCTACATCCATCTACAAGCAAGCAACCAGAATTAAACCCAGGGGGCGGGGGGTGGGGAGCAAGAGAAAGAACGGGAATATGTTGGAAAGAAGAGTTCTAGAGGGAAGCTATGGATGTGAAAGGATGATGGGGTAGGGCGAATATGATCGAAATACATGTATATGAAGTGGTCAAAACTCATAAAGTCTTTGGGAAGACGTGCATGGATTATATGCAAGTTCTATGCCATTGTTTATAAGGAACTTGAACCTCTGGATTTTGGAGTCTGATCAGTGAGACCCTTGAAGTGAGTACCCCGCAAATGTTGAGGGGTGACTATATGCTCGTAGCCTTATGTACATACTCTGACACGATTACTGTAGCCCCAATACGATTAAGTTTGTTTAGCTGGAGTTCTCACTTCTCTGCTACTGAGAAATAGTTGAAATCTGTTTGCCTCCTTCAACCTCTCCACTTGAAGTCACCTCAGATTGCTGCAGCTTCCCCGCTGTGAGGTTGCTATCCTTACCACACTGGGTCCCATACTCTAAGCTTTGGCTGGCCTCAGGGACTTACCTACCTCCCTTCCTGGACTGACTCCTCATGTTCTCAGGGTTCTGTGACTCCACCAAGTGGCCATGATGCTGCACTGTTGCCCTCCTTCCCCAGTCTGGGCTTTGAGTGCCTTGGGTTGCAAAAAAAACCGGATACATTAATTCATGAAACACTCTCCACCCTGCACACGGGTGGAATTAGCTCCCTCTTCCAACAGACTTGTTCATTTATCTCCATTGCTTATCAAGATCAAGTAAAACTACCAGGGAAAGTGAAATTCAGGTGGAGTCGCATCCTACAGCTGAAAACATGGGGAAGGCACATCTCAGCTTTGATGCAGCAGGTTCGAACTATTTACTTATCAAGATTTAAAAACTCATTAAGCTTGAAGTCTGAATGCAAATCAATGGCACTTTTCTGAAGCCCGTGCTACGGAGGCTGGGTAGTGAGCATGAGATTCAGAAACTGGAATGACAGGCACTGCTGATCTCTGCTTCACTTGGTTGTGGGATGGTTTCTGAGCTTCCTAGATAATATCAAGAAACCAGCGAAAGAGCCTCCAGCCAGCTCCAACTCTATAGAAACATCTGTGGCATCTGTTCTTATTATTAATTAAGCACCTAGATGTGTGAGATCTTCTCACTGGCTGGAAGCTTCTTGCTCAGGATGTCCTAGGACCACAGGGAGCCCAGGATGGCCCTGGTGTTTGCATGATGGAAGACACATTTATTTCTACTCTGCTCTGTCCTCTAACATTCAAGAACCTCCACACAATGTAACCTGTGGCTGACGCCACAGACAGCTCCTTTCTGCTGCCCATGGCTGACTCTGGATTGGCAGCTTCTCCCAAGAGATAGCACCATATGCAGGAAAGAACATAGACTTAGATCTAAGCAAACTCTGTTGAAATCAGTTTAAATAAAACTTTATTTCCTTCTATATATAACAGCATTAAAATGTACACTTATTCAAAATTAGACTTACTTTGCTAATTTGCTGTGACAAGGGTGGGGTAGTATAAGTATAAAATGGAGGGAATACTTAGACAATAAAATGGGAGGTGTTTTTTATTTTTATTTCTGACTTTATAAATACATGGCCTTGATCCGAGAACACTCAAGGCATCCCTCTGCCCAAGGGAGGAAGATTAAGATGTCTATAAAAGGAACACAAAACAAAATTAACAACAAAATGACAAATATTCAGTTTCTGCCATTTAAATTATGGTTTGGCTTAGAACGTGATTTACTTCCAACGAAGCAAAACATTTAGAACTTTGAGAAACATTAGAAATATGGTTTAAATAAAGCAAAACAAAAGCCTTTCTGGCAAGGCTTTACACACACACACACACACACACACACACACACACACACACACAAGCTAAATTCATCTATTTTTTTTTTCCTTCAGTGTGTTCTGTTGAACCATAGAGTTTTACAAAGAGGCAAAGAGCAGGAGAATAGGAAGAAAAAAAAAACTTCTATTTGCCATCCTTGAGGCAATTCTATAAAGGACAGGGAGTGAGACAATGAGGTGGCTAGACAGATGCCACAGAACAGACATGGAATTCATGGGTTCCAGCGTTGTTTATTTATGTCTCAGAGAAGGACACCTAGACAGCCACAAACCTGGCAAGAAGCAGTCCATCCCTATCCTGCAGAGCAAAGCCTTGAAGTTCAGCCTGTGGGGCTACTATCTAGTCCCACAGGACAAGGACACTGTGGAAGGCCAGAGCAGTGTCCAGGATGAGAGTGACTTGCAGCAGACACTGAGGAGGGGCCATTACGTGGAAGAGAAGACGCTCCATGGGGGTCAGCAGGCTGAAGGACACAAGGAGAAGCTGAGTCATCCCATGATAGCTCAAGAGCATTGCTGTAGCCTCTTCATAACCTGTGAGCTCATGAACCCCAAACAGCACTCAAAAACAGTAAAGTGACACCTCCTGAGAGGCCAGCTGACGTCACATATCACACTTCAAATCCAACCCCAAACCCGAGTACCCCTTCCACACCAAAGATTGTATTGCCATTGAGAGATAGAAGAATATTTTCACCCAAAACTCTTTAGTCCAATAGGTCTTATTGATTTGGAGGGTGAGAGTAAGTTTACCCACCTTAGAGATTTAGCAGCTTGTTTTTAATCCACTGTTAATAGAGGAAGAGGGGTGGGGGTCTAAAGTTTCGATCCATTCTTGAAGACAGAGTGTCTGCTTACAGTCCATGCACGGCTTGGTCACCGGCCAGTTTTAGACCCAACTCAGTCCTAGTGGCTTCCATCAAAATAAGCAGCAGAGAAAGCGAGAACAGGGTCTAAGCCCAGCCAAGTGTGTTCCAGGAGCGCTTATTAACAGCCCATCTGTCATTGGCTCCTCTGCCAACTGTTAGTGTGTCTCTGGTGGCCGAGGACTGGAGACTAGGGGAGGGCTGGAGGGTTGTAAAATAAACAAGCCTCTTCCTTTTTCTTTAAGGACCTGGTGTTAAGAGTGTTGAATTTCAGACATACACACAAACACAGACACAGACACACACACACACACACAAACACACACATAAATACACACACACATATACACGCGTTTGCACGATGGAACCACCACAGAAGTTTTGCTTACTGCTTATCAAGAAAACCTTCTGTTGTCTTTTCTTGGATGGGATAGAACCAGACAGCTCATTTCCACTGGTCTCAGGAGATGAGAGGAGGGTCAGGCCTGTGTGCCACGTGGTAATAGACACTTACTTTGAAACAGAGTTCTGAACTCGGCTGAGTTCTTGGAATTTGGCTCAAACAGAGGAAACAAAATAAAACACAGAAGTGAGAGAACAGGAAGAAGCGTCTGTGCCTCAGTGTCTATCTGGTGCCACCTGGAGCTGTGCGGTAAACTCTCAGTGATTCAGCTGGAGACACTGCCTTTAATATGCTTGGACTATGAGCTGTGTTTAATTTTAAATGAAACTGATTAGAAGTGTATATGTTTTATTTACCAACAAGGCCAAATTGCTCCCTCGTGTGGGCTGTTGTTACTCAGGCTTCGCAGGTGCCAGCGTCTACATAAAACAGCCCTGTGCTAAAGGGAAGACAGGAATTTTCCTGCTGGCAGCTCTCAGCTTGGCTAATTAGATGGAATCAGGAAGGAAGAGATGACCACGTTATCGAGAAGACAGTGTTATTGGAGATGGCGTTGTATCCTAAAAAACACTTAATACCTCACATTCCGGTCTCTGATTGCCATCTGGAGCAGTTCCTCTGGGAAAATTTTCAGGAAACTGATAGAAGTCTTCTAAAAGAGTGCCCACTTGGTTCATCACTCAAGGTGAAAGTCTCCTGATGAAAACAGAGTTTCAATGTCATTTGTGAATCACAATTTGAATGGCGAATAAAGACACGATGCCGGTCTCTTCCTGGAACTGCCGTCAGGCTGATTAACTTCTCAGAGACTCATCTCGTCTGTGTAAGATAGGGGTAACAGCTTTTTAATGTTAATTTTTAAATAACAGCTAAAAGGTCTATTAAAAGAAGTAAAAACTAGCCATCACCATCAGACACCTAACAGAATGCACAAAATTCAGAACACGGCTAACACGGACCCAAGGAGATGGAGCAACAGCGGCTTCCAGTCAGTGCTGAAGAGGATGACAGACGACGGCCATTTTGGGAGCCCATCCGACTGCTGCAGAACTGAATGTACTCTCCTATGAACTGGTAATCATGGTCGGCGGCACTTACCTTAAAGTAAAGACCAAACCTATTCACAAATGTGTAGAGCAGCTTTATTCACAATGACCGAGACTTGGAAGTAATTAAGATGCCCTTCAGTGGGTGAATGGAAGGATAAAGAAGTACTCACAGATAGGGGAATGCTAAGAAGAAATGGGATGCCATGCATGAAAAGACATGGAGGACCCTCAAGTGTGTATTACTTAGTCAAAAAGACACTGAGGAAAGGGTGATTCCTACTAAGTGACATTCTGGGAATGACAAAAGTATATGTATATATATATCTCAAAATGATTGACAGTTTCCAGGGGTTAGAGTGAAGGGGGATGAATAAGTAGTGAGCACTTTTAAGACAGAAAAAAACTGTTGTTGATGCTATTATGAGTGGATACACATCAAAACCATAGGATGCCCTCTACCTAGACTAACCCTAATGTAAAATATGGGCTTGGTTGATAATGGCATGCCCATGTAGGTTCCTCAGTATACCAACACCTGCTGTAGGTGAGGGCTTGATGGAGAGAGAGAGACTCTGCATGTTTGGGGGTTGAAGGTCGAGGCACACCTCTGTACTTTTCCCCTTGGTTTTGTTCTATAGAAAAATAAGGTCTTTAAAAATAACTAGCTACTGGCTCCTAGTTTTACATGTTCCCCCTGTTTTCTGGCTTAAAAAGGAAGGAGTGTTTTAACTGATTGCTCATTTTGGTTTTAAAGTCTCAGATAAGGAAACTTGTATTACAATTACTTTGTTTCAACAAGCGCCTTGTGTTTTCTACTAATTAGATTAGGATAAGGGGAAAGATTGAAATGCTTAAGCCACACACTGAAAAAATAAATGCACAGCAGCACACACACCTTATTACTTCCATCCTTCCTGAAGCTTCAAAATGCCTGGTCAAAAATCAGAGAAATGTGGAGGTTCATCAAAAACCCCTTCAGCTCCCTGTCTGGGCCCACGGGGATGAGGTTTCAACACTGCAGAGTCATTTTCAATTCAGGACAGCAACATAATGACTTCCATGGAATGTGCTCAGTTTTTTCCTTTAGGGATGGATTCTTGTAAGTAGGCCACGATGGCAGTCTCAATATGGAGTTGTCTTAAAGTACCGTTCATTTCTCAGTTTGCTAATGGAGTCGTTCACCCCTTTCTGTTTGAGAGAAATCATTTCATGCAGAAGCCTAGCACACACTTACAGAATAGTAATCATTTGAAGCACAGACTCATAGCTTGGATGCGTGAATCTGTAGTCATATCTAGTCGTTTTATTTCAATTCTTTTCTGAATAAATAGAAAGGATTTTTTTTCTGAATATTCCATTGATAAGAAAATAATATTATAGTGCCAAAATATTGTTTTTGTATTTTTAACATTTAAAGATATTCATTTGCTTGTGAACTGGAGGGAGGGGTAAATGCCACAGTATGAGTGTGGAAGCCAGAGCACAATGTCAGGGAATCGGCTCTCTCCTCGAACGGTGTGGGTCCAGGTATTGAACTCAGGTTGTCTGACTTAGTAACAAGCACTTTTATCTTCTGAACTATCTCATCGGCTGCAAAACATCCATTAAAGTCAATGATCCAATAGAGAAAATATCTTATATATAACTCAATAAATGTAAGTAAGTACAGATCCAGTTTATTTAGGTACAACTGAATCCTATGTTTAAAAGAATAGCTATGATTTAAGAGGAAAATTGGAGAATCAAAAGTCTGTCCAAAAACTCCTGAAAGATACACATTTCATCTACTTTTTTTTAAAATAAATGGTGCTGAAACTATTATCTAAAGTAACAGTTCTTCAACCTGTGGATAGAGACCTCCACAGGGGTTGCATATCAGATATCTACATTGTGATTCATGACAGTTTCAAAAGCACAGTTATGTGGTACTGAATCTTATGGTTGGGAGGTCACCACCACATGAGGAACTGTATTAGGAAGGTTGAGAACCACCGATCTAGAGCATAAGAAATGTATGGATACATCCTTCCTTACCTTTCTTTCCTAAGGTCCTGTTTTTTTTTTGTTGTTTTTGTTTTTTCCCCATCCAACAGAAAAATGAACAAGCAAGCCCCTCATGTTGGTGACCTCTTGAGTAGCTGCAATCAAGCAGCTCCAGGCTGGTTGCTATAGTGCCAGAGACGCAATGCCTGCATCTGCTAATGTACTCACTGATATGGATTTACCACAGGCTCCCATGGTTGGACATGGTTGCTGCATGCCCGGCAGGACCTAGTCACTTCCGCCTAGTCATTTCCCGGTCAAAACATCTCGTGTGGCCAGGACCCTGTGGCTTTGCGTGGATGCATAAAGCACACAGCACAACCATGTGATCTACACGCATGTGTGGAATAGCCACATGGGTCTGTGTGCACAGGCACGGTCCAGCCTTTATAAGCCGGCACCATGATTCCCGGCTCCATCTTTACTCACATGTCTTTTCCATGTGCCTGTGCACCTCTGTCTCTTTACCTTATCTTAATAAAACTCTTGCTAATGGATTCTGTTGTGTTTTGTGATGTTTCCTCGCAGGGTAAGAGCCCCGCAATAACCAACACCCACTGTGTCCCTTCCCTTGACTGTCAGTGTGGCATCACAGCTCCCACCTCTGAGCAACCCACTGATCCCACATATGGTTTCATGGCCCCGAAGCAATTATCTGGTAGACAGCAGGGTCCTTGGTAGAGTGCGGGACATCATCTAGCGAAAAATGCCCTTTAAACTTCCAAGGATCCAGCTTTTTTTGCCACAGTCAAGAGCTTCCCAGCTTAAACACAAGGGCATCTGCTGTCACCCATCCCCATCTGCTCAGCAGGATTCTCAGGCTTTGTTGTGGTTGGTATGTGTTGTTTTCTAAATACCTTCACTCCTTGTTTCCTTTGCAAAATCCCAGTCCACTCCTCTTCTGACTGCATCTCTCACCCCCACTTTCTTCCAAGCTACATGCAAGTGGTCTGTCCTTGGTGAAGAATTTTCTCAATGTGCATCAATTGCTGCTCACATAGAGACTCTCTTCCCTTTGCACTCCATTGGCAGTAAGTTGACACTTCTGTGGAGAGACTATCATAGTCTATCTCATGTGTGTTTGTGTGCATGTGTATGTGTGTGCCTGTGTGCATTGTGTGTGCATGTGTATGTGTGCATGTGTGCATGTGTGCATGTGGGTGCACACACATGGACTGGTACCTGCCTGTGCACATGTGTGTAGAAAACCAAACCAAACTGAGCAGCCTCAGTTGCCATCCTCCTCAATAGATCTTGTTTTTGTTTTGTTTTGGTTTGGTTTGGTTTTTGTAGACAGGGTTTCTCACTGAATCTGGAACTTACTGATTAGGATAGATGGGCTGCCCAGCAGGCCTCAAGCATCTGCCTGTCTCTGCCTCCCCAGATCTGGGGAACCATGATGTCTGACTGTTTACTGTACTCTGAAGATCTGAAGTCCCTCAGCAAAGATTTTCCGAGGTATCTATCCAACCAGTCCCATACTGTTATGTTTATAGCATTTTCCATTGCTTTCAGGGGAAAGGCACTGGCTAGTCAGTGCTTTATTCCTCTAAGTCAGTGGTTGTCAGTCTCCTTAATACTGTGACTCTTTAATACAGTTCCTCATGCTGTGGTGACCCCAACCATAAAATTGTTTTTGTTGTTACTTCATAACTGTCATATTGCTACTTTATGAATCACAATGTAAGTATTTGTGGGTTTTTTTGATGGTTTTGGGCATCCCCCATGAAAGGGTCATTCAATTCCCCAATGGGGTTGTGACCCACAAGCTGAGAACTGCTGATCTATGTGGTTCTATAGAGAAAGTAGTAAGATCTATTTTAAAAATAACAGAACAAAAGCTGAGATTGCTCAAAGTACTGGTTTAAGGATACACAACTAACAAATGGTAATGTTGGGATCAGTAAGACCTCAACCCAATCCCAGGGCCCACTCTTGTATCCCTTCCTGATTCCTAGAGTCTGAAGTTTTTAAATGGAAAGGTGGAAGAAACTTGCATTTACCAACCACCTATACTTTATCTAGCACTGGGGCACAGATTTCCGTGTGTGTTACTTTATCTATCAGTGGGCTAAATGGTTTAACCCAGTTTTACAGGTAAGAACTAAGGTTCACCATAAACATATTCTCATAAGTGACTGTACTGTAGTGCAGGTGACACACAGAAGCTTAATAAGCAGAATATGTGACTAGGTGCCACAGTCACTGAGGAAATACTATCCCGCAGGAAAGTAGGCAAGCAGATGAAAAGGTTATTCAGCAAGGAAGGAAACAGAATGACCAAAATAACCAAAGAGATGCTCTCCCTTGCTAGCATTAAGGAGAATACAATTTAAAATAATGGAATACCCTTTCTGATCCATTAAAATGCCAAAGATTAAAATGCCTACCAATCCCAAATGATATAGTGTTAGGAAGTTTCACAAAAGGGTGTCGGAACTGAAATCAGCACAGCCATTTTGGAAAGACATTTTGTAATGCTTATGTAACCAAGCAATTTCACTTCTGAATACACACCTGTGGTGGTGGTCGTTTGAATGAGATGCTCTCCACAATCTTGGGCATCCGAACACTTGGTTCCCAGTAGGCAACACTGTTGAGGAGGTGTGGCCTTGCTGGAGGAAGTATATGCTGGAGGTGGTTCCTATATTTGGAGTTGGCTGTCTCTGTTTTGGGCTGGCAGGTCAAGGTTTGAGCTCTCAGATGTTCCTGCAAGCCTGCCTGCACCACACTTACCCGCCTTGATGGTGATGGACTCTGATCCCCATGGGATCTTAAATCCAAATAAATTCTTCACTCTATAGTTGCCTTGGTTATGGTATTTTATCAAAGTAACAGAAAAGTAACCAATGCTATACTCTAGAAAAACTTATCCAAGTTGGATACGAATGTGTTCACTTCTATGCAGGTTTGGGGAAACGTAGGCTGGTATTGTAATATAATCGAATATCTTACTGCATTAGAATTTAAAAGTCCTCTAATGCTAATATCTCTGAAGGCTGAGGCAGGAGGATCAGTTATTTGAGGTAAGCCTAGGATACTTAGCAAATGCCAGGGTAGTCTGAGCAACAGAGAGAGCCCTTGTTTCAAAAGTGAAAAAAAACGACCTATTCACAGTAAGAAATTAAGACAATAAGTCTCAGCTGAGCCTGGAAGGGTAAGGCAGAAGGATCGATCACAAGTTGGAGACCAGCCTAAACATAAAAACAAAAGGACTAGAGCTGTAGCTCCGTGGGAGAGCACTTGCCTAGTGTGAGTCCTGGCTCAATCCCCTGAGCATTAAAAAGATCTTGATAACATAATGAAAGCACACAGCTGGAAGCTTCCTCCAAGGACCAGAAAGGATGCCCATAGGAAGCCAACTCTGCGATCACCTTTATCTGGGGCTTCCTTTCTTCTAGAATTGAAAGAAAGATTTTGTTTGGTTTGGTTTGGTTTTTTGAGCTGAGGATCGAACCCAGGGCTTCGTGCTTGCTAGGCAAGCGCTCTACTACAGAATTGAAAGAAAGAAAGGCTTGTTTTTCAAAAAATAAATAAATTAAGTTGGAAAAATGTCCTCTTTATGTCAAATTGAAAACATACCAAATCTTGTTTGTGGGTAATATACATGGGAGCATATGTAGGATGTTTGCTGCAAGAGTCTAGAAACAGGTCTGAAGGGAAATCTCCAGATCACATAAATAAAGGAAATGTCTCCAAAATCTCTTTATTTGTTTCTTTCAATGCCTGGGCAGTTGGCCATTTTAGTTTTTGCTAGTTTAACAGCAATGAAATAGCATCTTATTACTTTGGGTTTCCTTTTATTCTTTGAAGACTGACCATCAATTCACATGGCTGCCTCTAGGGCAGGAGAGAGAGAAATGAGAATGGGCTTACACTTCTCCCAGTTTCTGGAAGCTCTCTGATCAGGCTCTCAGAGGCTACAATCAGAGTGTTCTCACTTGCGGGCTCCATTGGGGAACCGACTGCTTCCAACCATCCTCAGGCAGTTCCTGGGATGTGCTTTCTCATAGCTTTAGGATTCCAGCATCTTGTTTTGCCAGCTTGTCTTGTAGGAAGGCAATCTGTTATGGTGGTCTCTGGTCCCCAGACCTTGCTTAATAAGGCTCCACTTTTGGCCTAGTTGCTATCACCATAATCTTCCATTTGGTAAATTTAAACTCCACTGAGTAGAGGCTTTGGTTGTAGATAGACAACCTTTCAACCTTTGCTATAGAATGTAATCTAATCAAAAGTGTCATTTCCCATCCTCTTGGCCATCTTCTATTGATCAGAAACAAACCAAAGTGTATGTGGATCTGGGGCAGGGTCCCATCCAATGGTGTGTATAACTGGCAGCTACCCTAAGGTGCATCTAACACATAGAGCAATGACTTGGCATAAAGCTTTTTCCTCCATCCCTCACTCTCTCCATCCTCCCTCTCTCTTTCTTTATAAAAACCAGAACCCAGGGGCTGGAGAGATTTCTCACTGGTTAAGATAAGAGCATGTACTAATTACTCTTACAGGGGACTGTAAGATTCCAAATAGCACAACCACCTGTAATTCCAGCTTCAGAGGATCTGATGCCTCTGACTTCCATGGACATGGCACCCAAATGCACACAAAACTTCCAGATACATGATTAAAAATAAAAACAAATATTTAAAAAGCAGACAGATCCCACATTTTAACATTAGCTTCATTTTGATACTACGTCTCTGTTCCATTAGTCTGGATTTTTCTTTAGAACTGACATACAGAGTTCTGAATGTAAGCAACATCTTCTCAGTGAGCTCACTGACAAAGGACAATTTAAAAGAGGCACAGGAACACAGGAGGAGGACATCGCAGGAAGAGGCCAGTCTTGCAAAGACCAGCATATCATTGCTGCCACACCTGATTCTGAGAACTCCAGAGCGGCTCTTGATTTTTTTTTTTTTTTTTTTTTTTTTTTTTTGGCTCTGTAAAAGACCAGTGAGTCTGTGGATCTGATGTCTGCCCTTCATGCCAATTAGCCAAATGCATGTGTGCTACATTTTCATCTGATGAAGCAAGAGACAAGCTCCCCAGACTCCCAACTGTTGACGTTAGTGGCTGAACAGCATCTGGTCTCTTCCCACAGGTGCCATCTAAAAGCTACTGCAAATCCAAGACAGCCAGAATCCAGCATCACTAAACACATTTTTTTTTTGTCTACATTCCCCCAAAAAGAAAATTAACTGTATCCTCAGTAATTTGTTGACTAGGGGACAAGAAATTAGTGGTATCAGGCATACAGCTCATCAAAAGCAGCTTAGTTCTAACTGCCCAAACTCTAAAACTGCACTACTTCTCGGGGAGTTAGAGAAGCATGACAAGTTTTAACAAGAGCTGAACAGACTGGAGGTTCGAGTTATGTAAACATATTTGGTGCCAAGAGAAAACACAGGAGAATGATTTAAACAACTCGAAAACAGAGGGTCTGAGGAAGTGTCTAAGTGGAGCCAAGGAAAGTAGTCCCTTTCGTGGAAGGTAGAGAACAGTGAAGACACCAAAATCTGCTTTAATATTCCCAAACTCTCTTTTTGATCCCTTTCTCATCTTACATGGATTTGTTACTTTTGTATGTAATATTTTTTTTATCTCTTTCAATAAAATCCAACAAAACCCCCCAAGAAACTTGAAAGTCTATTTTTCCAAGACAAGGTTTCTTTGTGTAGCCTTGGTTGTCCTGGAACTTGTTCTGTAGACCGGGCTGGCCTCAAACTCACAGAGCTTAAGCTGCCTCTGCCTCCTCAGTGCTAGGATTAAAGGCATGCACAGCTACCACCAACAACTGACCTTCTTTCTAGAAAGTTTTGAGTCAACCTTCTTCCATCCCTATGGTGATTAAGGATCTCAAAGTCCTCTGTCTCTAACCAGGAATGGGGACTAGAGAAAATTGTACACGCTGGGTTCTATGTTGATTTTTATAAGATATATTCTTAGTTTTCATAAGAATGAGCTAGATTAGAAGAATAGGTGGTGGGGGTTACAGTGATAATGGCTCAGTGGTTAAGAGTGTGTATTGTTCTTTGGGGGGATCCAAGTTGAGTTTCCAGCATGCTCAACGACCTGTAATTTCAGCTCCAGGAGGACCCAAGGACCTCATCTGGATTTAACAGACTCGTGCCCTCACCTGAACATATACACACAAATATCCATAATTAAAAGTTTAATGCCAGGCAGTCGTGGCGCACACCTTTAGTCCCAGCACTCGGGAGGCAGAGCCAGGTGGATCTCTGTGAGTTCGAGGCCAGGCTGGTCTACCAAGTGAGTTCCAGGAAAGGCGCAAAGCTACACAGAGAAACCCTGTCTCGAAAAACAAACAAACAAACAAACAAAAGTTTAAAATTTTAGGAAAGAGAAATGGCAACAACACACCATGGCGACAAGTATAGGACCTTACTAAAGGGACGACTTCAGCCAACCTGCTCAAGGTCAGTGGCAGTCCAAGGGCGTGTGTACCCATGGTGTACCTGCATGCCCAAATTCTTTGCCTTGTATGTCAGACAAACTTTCTCCTCTCAGGCCAGCAGCTTTCCTGAATGATACTTCTTACGCTATGGTGTAGGTTCTCTCTTATTCTGTAACTGATTGTTGTGTGAGGTATCAGACTAAAAAGTATCACAGACCTTTTCAGGAGGCTGAGACTAGGGGATGGAGCATTTGAAGCCAGCCTGGATTTTAGGATGAGCAAGAAGGGAAGTGGGGGTAGGGGTGGGGGGGAGAAGGAAAGGAGGAGGAGGTGGAGAAGGATGAGAAAGAAGAGAAGGGAAGGGAAGGCAAGAAGGAGTGAGAAAGAGAAGAGAAGAAAGGGTGGGCTGCAGATCTTTCTCTTTTCCACCTCCTCTTTTATTTGGTTCTTTCTAAGCCAGGGTTGCATGTAGCCCAGGCTGGCCTTGTACTCATAATGTAGCTAATATTGGCTTTGAACTCTTGATTCTCCCATCTTCCCATCCCGAGTGCTGGCATTACAGTTGTGTGCCACCAAGTCTGGCTATCATGTTCAGCTTTTCAAGGTCAGAGATCCAAGACCAGCTAGCCGAGTGGTTCTCAGGGTTTCAGGAGGCTATCATCAAAGTGTTAGCCAAGTCTGTAGTTATCTGAAGCTTGAATGGGCTAGGGTTTGCTCCCAAGATGGTGCACATATACAGGTGTGGTGGTTTGAATAAGAATGGTGCCATGGGCTCATATGTTTGAAGGCTTAGTCTTTGGGAGGGATTAGTAGCTATGGTCTTGTTGGAATAGATGTGGCCTTGTTGGAGGAAATTATGTCACTGGGGGTGGGCTTTGGGGTTTCAGAAGCCCAAGCCAGGCCCAGTGGTTCACTTTCTCTTCCTGATGCCTGTAGATCCAAATGTAGAACTC
Source organism: Onychomys torridus (assembly GCF_903995425.1). Lineage (NCBI taxonomy): Eukaryota > Metazoa > Chordata > Mammalia > Rodentia > Cricetidae > Onychomys > Onychomys torridus. The sequence goes on along the minus strand of NC_050459.1, from coordinate 30,476,289 downwards.
TCAACCTCTCCAGCACCATGTCTGCTTGCATGCCACCATGCTCCCCATCATGAGGATAATGGACTAAACCTCTCAAACAGTAAGAAAGCCCTAATTAAATACTTTCATTAATAAGAGTTTTCATGGTCATGGTATCTCTTCACAGCAATAAAACACTAAAACAACACATATAGGAATGAAGCTATCGTTTATCACAGGAGGACAGAGGACCCCAGGTCCCAAGTGAGCCACTGTAGTGGGGGCTGTATATTTTTTATGATGTCATAGCTGGCTTTCTCCATAGAAGGCAAGCTGTGGAGGGACATGATATGAAAGAACAGAGTCCTTCACAATCAAACCTCTGGAGTCACTACAGGACTTCTGAAAAATCCCACTGTTCACACTGACCAAACCCAAGATGATCTGGAAGGGACAAGCATAAGTCAGAGGTACAAGTGCCATTGTAGAGACAGGCCACCAGAGCTACCTCCCATTAAAAACTACTCATGTGGGCCTCCATGTTGTTCTCTGCTTGCTTCAAGTGATTACTTCCCCCCAGTATATCATACTGTGTATTATACTTTTGTATTGAAAATAATTTTTGTGCAATATATTCTGATCATGATTCCCCCTCCCTTGTATTATATTTTGTAATTAAAAAAATCAAAGAAACAAATGATACAATTTAAAAATGGGGTCTAGAACTAAGCAGAGAGTTCCCAAAAGATGAAACTCAGATGGCTGAAAAACATTTAAAGAAATTCTCAACATCACGGAGATGCAAATCAAAACTACTTTGAGATTTCGTCTTACCCCAGTCAGATGGCCAAGATCAATAAAACAAATGACAGTTCACACTGCTGAGAATGTAGGGGAAAGACTGCACTTATTCATTGCTGGTGGACGTGCAAACTTGGTACAACCACTATGGAAATCTGTGGAGTGGTTCCTCAGGAAGCTGGGAATCCATCCATGTCAAGATCCAACTGTATCACTCTTGGGAATTCTATCACTGGAATAACTCTACACCCTACTACAGAAACACTCGCTCATCTGTGTTCATTGCTGCTCTATTCATAATAGCCAGAAACTGGAAACAGACTAGATGTCCACCAACTGATGAGTGGTTAAAGAACATGAGATACATTTGCACAGTGGAATATTATTCAGCTGTTAAGAAAATGAAATAATGAAATTTGCAGACAAATGGATAGGGAAAAAAAATCATCCGGATAGATGTAACTCAGATTCCAAAAGACAAATGTTATATGTTTTCTCTCACATGTGAATGTTAGTTTTTAAGCTCTCAAAATCTGTGTTATAATCCTAACCACGGAAGCTAGGTACCTAGTAAGGGATAGGTTGGGGTGGGGGAATATCTCCCATAGAAGGGAAAATAGAATATAGTGTTATGGAAAAAAAGGGAAAATTAGCATGGCAGGATTAAATAGGGAAGGAGATGAAAGAGAAGTGTTAAGGAGGGAATATGCTGAGAGACAACTAACACTAAAGGCCTTTTGAAAAAAAAAATTAAAAAGCTGCTTAGAAGCTTTCTAAAATATATACATATGTAAAAGGAATCTAAATGGAGTCACTTTATAATGAAGGAGCAATACTCAAACTAGACATCTTATGACACCAAGTTAAACCTCCATTGCCAGGAAGGGGTTGCAACTTGTTGAGTTCTTGACCACAGAGGTCCCATGGATGCCCCATAAAACATCACAGGCTATTGCCAAGGCTACTGGTTTTTCTCCACAAACTGACAGCAAGGCCCTGTTGCTGAAGATAACACTTACTTATGTCATCAAATACAGAGACATTCAAGCTGGTGCTCAATGAGAAGTTTCATCCCTACTGACTAGTGGTCATGATGCTAGAAGGTACTCTGCACACTATTGGTGAAAGGTAATCATACATATCCCCCTATTACACACCCTGTGACCTACTATAGCGAGCTGCCTATGAGACATAATGGCGCAACTGTGGCACAAATGTTATGAGCGTAACCAATGCGATAGAACCCATACTTGACACTACTAAAGTGGCCAAAACCAGAGACTAGTGCTCATGAGCCTAGGGAAAAATCTATGATTATTATTCTGCTAAGGAACATAGCAACAAAATGACTCCTAATGACATATCACTATACCTGTAGATCAGTGTCTTGTTCGACCATCATCAGAGAAGGTTCTTTTTGTTGTAGCAGATGGGAATTAACATAGAGCTCCACAACTGGACCATGTATGGCAAGTGAGGGGCTTTGGAAAACTCTGCCCTAAATGGGATGTCTTCATCAAACCTCTCCACTCAAGATTCAGAGATCTATGTGGAAGAAGTAGTAAGAAATATTGTACGAGCTGAACAGTATAGATGACATCAAGGAAGCAATGTCTTCCAGACGTAACAGGATTGGTGCATCTATGAACTCACCCTGTGGCAGCAAACAAAAGGCCCGCCATGTTCAAGCCAGATGGTGTCCCATCACTGAGAAGGGAAGTGAACACATTACCCCTAACCAAGAAGCTATTTGCAGTTGATATTCACTGGCAAAGGGAAAGATAGGTTTTCTTCCAAGGAGTGTCACTGGGTATTTCAAACACACTCAAGGGTAGGCCCTGTGCCCAGGAGTAGCTGGCTAACACAAAACACACTTCACTTTTTTTTTGTATGGACTTATTGCTTTGTTTGGGAACTTTTTGTCCTTTGTTTAGATTTGTGTTTCTCTCTCTCTCTCTCTCTCTCTCTCTCTCTCTCTCTCTCTCTCTCTCTCTCTCTCTGTGTGTGTGTGTGTGTTTTGAGAGAGAGAGAGAGAACATAGAGTAGATAGGAAGGAGGAGGGGATCTGGTAGGAGTTAAGGGAGAGGAAACATGACTAAAACATATTGTATGAGATGAAATTTTTATTTAAAAAGAGAAAAAGCTTAAAAATCCTTTGCATCAGTAAGAAACTCTGAGAACAAATAAATATTAATATTAGATTTATGAACTGTCCCAGAAGTACATTCACTTTAAAACACATGGGGTGATGAAAATATTCTGGAATTTTTCATCTGTGATTATGCTTGTACAATATTGAGAACATACTAAACTCATGAAATTATATACGTTAAACACTCAAAATACATGATGGGAACTTTATCTCAATAAAAACGACTGCAAAAGAGGAAACTTGGACAGTACTGATATCATTCCCCAGCCCAGAAAGACTGACAGTTGTTACCCTTAGTCTTTTATAGTCTTCTTGCTTTCTCAGCTCAGGACTTACAACAGGATTAATCCAGACACTGTTGACTCCTGGGAGAATCGGTTTATGGTGCTAAAGCTCACATTGGTCTGGGGTCTGCTAGAAGCTAGAGTGAGTCCTGGCCTGTTCTCATGACAGCTCTTTGGAACACCACCAACACACATTCTTCTGCCAAAGAATACACATAGCTTATTTAATGGGATTCTCGCAAATGTCGACAGCATCATCAATAGATTTATGCATCCTTTAAGCAGTTCCTCCAAAATCACTTTTGTGAAGGCGTTTTTTTTTTGTTTTTTTTTGTTTTTTTTTTTTGTTTTTTTTTTTCCCCTGCATGATCTGTGACTTCATTTGGCAATTGTTTTGCATTACATTGAATTAGATTGTCAGTTCCTTGGATAGATTCCAATTTTTTTTTTTTATTGCATTTAACATCATCTGTGGCTATGAGACCTGAGCTCACCAAAGCTTGCACAGTTTTATTGTTGTCCTGCACAAAACAACTTTATCAGAATCAGGAAACACAGTCACCATCAACTAACACTGTCTGATAGCTGGTGGAAGCTGCCTGCATAGCATCATTTAATAACAGTATCAATTAACTGTTGTGAATTGTTGCTAGTCTTGGGACTAGATCTGGTCCCTTTCTTAGATCTTTCCCTCCCCTTTCCCTAAAACACACACACACACACACACACACACACACACACACACACACACACACACGAGAGAGAGAGAGAGAGAGAGAGAGAGAGAGAGAGAGAGAGAGAGAGAGAGAGAGAGAGAGAGGAGATTCTCAAATACAAGTCTGACTGTTGCAAGGCAATTTAGTATTTTATAATCAAATTAAGCTGAAATTAATGAAGTTGAACTCATCCTACTGGATGTGCACAAAGATTATATGTTGGCAGGATTATACAAGAAGCCATTGAAATTTAGGGGAAGGGAGAAACAAATGTTTTCAAAAACCTTAAACCCCATTTTGAAATTATTTAGCCTAGTAGCAGAGCTCTGAGAAACAGCAAATACGGATGCATTAGTAGGGAATACAGCTAACAAGAAAACATCAACTACAGTGAAGACAGACAGACATTTCATACCAAGTACAACATTTAACTTGTTAAAATTTCATCTTGAAAAGTAACTGGAGAAACCATAAATAAGCTTACTGTATCATCAACAAAAGACTGCACATAAGTGTTAATTCACTGGAATAAGCAAAAATTGGCATTTGTTACAGGTTGGGGAGCCCCTAAATTATGTTTATCCATCACTGAGTGTTCATGTCTTAGAAAGAATCAGAGAACTGTGTGCAAGGATTAAATGATGCGGAGCTATGCTGGAAGATTAAGGGCTCTTACATCAACACTAATGTCAAAGGAGAGACAAATGGAATCCACAGCTTCAAAACATGGAACTAACAGCAGGGAGAATTGCAGTGCAAATTTGCAAAGATAGCTACAAAGACATTCCTCAGAGAGAGGGTCAGAGGACTCTCCAAACATCAGTCTTCTAGGAAGGAAAGAAGAAACCTGTCAGAACATAAATGCCTCTACCAAGGCTTGAGGTTGCATCCTGTGATAATCTAAGAATAGCTCATCAGGCATGAGGCTCCTCTGACATCTCCTACAGCAGTCCTGGGTCCAGCACATCCAGGTCACAGGACCACTCAGGAACCATGGCCTTATGGTTATTGATGAAACCTACATTTCTCAGGAGTGCCTTTTCATAGGGTTGAAGGTGTAGAGAAAGGACAAGAAAAGAAAAAGCCATTTCACTTCCCTAGCTACAACAAAGAGAGAAGCCACTGCTGTGCATCCTAGACATCCAGAATATTCTGTTTGATTGATTTCCCACAGTTTGGGGAAGCTTAAAATCCTTTTATATGTCAAAAGCAAAATATTTTTATTGACAACTTAGATCTTCAGTTAAAGATGGTTTTCATAATATTTAATACACCAGTAGGGTACTATAAATTGATAAGCTGACTTGAAAAACTGGAAGATCAAATCCAGAGCTTTACACTATGCCTGCATGCACTCTATCGCAGAGCTACATTCCCAGGTTTGGCTTGATTTTCTGAGACAGAGTTGAATCATTTGGTTTAGACTGATCTTGAAGTCACAATGTAGCCCAGTTGACCTGTGAAGAGATCTTCCCATCTTGGCCTTTCAAGTACTGAGAATATAGACACATACCCTGATTAAAAAAAAAAAAAAAAAAAAAAAAGTTTAAATAGGTGTCCTTGTGTTCTTTGTTAAAACTAAAAAAGCCCATGAATTTTATACAATGACTTTGCCAAGTGATAAAATAGGAATGCAAGTCCATTACCTCATTCTAGAAACTAGCAAGTCATGTGTTAATTGTTAAGGTTGCTTTGTTTGAGGTTCTTGCCATTGCACTCTGGGATCCCTGCGTCAACACAGGATCCCCAAGATCTATGGAATCCATTCTGACTTGAAATTGCCCAAAGTGCCTGGGGTCGACTGTCTCTCAGCTCAGCTCCAAAAAGCCACCCTTTCCCCCACTCCACTGCCACCCAGTACTCTCTGGACCTTTACTCTATAGCCTGCCCAAAGCCCTCATCATTCAGGAGAGCATGTTCGGTCTGGTTGCCCAGCACCCTGTCTTGGGCTTCAGCAGCACCAGAGTTAGGAGGAGGACAGAAGCAGAAGAAGAGGCGAAGTTGAGTGTTGCCCATCTTAGACTCCAGAAGCTCATAGGTCAACTTCAGCACACCTCGGCTGTGCCACATAACAACTTACAGGCTGTGCCACGTAACAGAGAAGAGAGGGACTCAACGTGTGAGCTCAGTGAAGCTCAGCTGCTCCGAGTGATCAAATGCGGGTGGGTGGGAAAGAAGAAAAACTGGAAGGCAGTGACTGGCAGGTGATTCGAGTGCCTTAGGGTCACCTGGAGCTAGGAGAACTGCCAGAGAGATTCTATTTGCTCCTAGAAGGAATAGAAGAAGGTCAGGGAAATAGGGGCCCCGCACAGCAGCACACAGCACACACTGCTGGTGACCTGTCCCTGTCACAGGGAGGCTCCTGGGCTTATGGACTGGTGCATTGCACTCCCCTGCCTTTTAAGGGGGTTCTAGCTGGGTAGCTGCCTGTCCTGTGCAACTAATTCCTCAGTTCAAACCTCAGCACGTGGGTATATACCCACCTCAGTCTTTTGCACGGTGCGTAGGTGAGGCCACTTGTATCCATGGGCAAGGTGTTAAGGAAGACCCCGGCCATCTTAGACAACAGTGAGGGAGAAGCCAAGCACTGCCTGGCACCAGGGCACTCGAGTCACGACCTCATGGTTAATTTTGATTAGCAACTAGACTAAACGCAGAAACGCTTAGACTAGTGAAGGACACTTCTAGTTGTTTCTGGTATTTCCAGAGAGGATTAACTAGGAGTGGTTGGCAGGGGGTGTGCACTGATGGACTGTCCTATGTATGGGGAGCTCCACCCCACAGAGAGGGGCCTAGTTGGAGGAAAAGGTGTGTGTGCTGGGTGGGGGTGGGGGTGGGAGGTGGGGGGGGAGGTGGGGGGTGGGGGGTGGGGTGAAGTCCAAAGGCACACAAAGGCACCTTCTTTCTACTTCCCCTCTCCATTCCCCTCCTTCATTACCTACCTCTCTCCCTCCCTCCCTCCCTCCCTCTCTCCCTTTGTTCCTCTCTCTCTTCCTCTCTCTCTCCCTCCCTGTCTTCCTTCTGACACTCTCTGGCTATAGGGCTGGAGCTACTCTGCCCATCCATGCTCCCTCCTCCAGGGCTGAGCTTCTAGAAGAGCCATGTACTGCCTGAGCCTGCCTTCCTTAGCACTAAAAGGTATCGTGCTCGAGTTTTACCAAAAAGACCTTCCAGTACACTCTGGGCCCATGTTCCACTGAGTAACTTGGAACCTGGAGATCGAATGTTTCAGAAGGTGAGCAATGCTAGTCCCCGGCGTGCAAACCAGAAAATGAATTTCCATTGTGGTGTGTTCAAATAGCTGTTTGTGTTGAATTTATTATTCGGTTTTTTATATTTTAATTTAAAAATATTTTTTTGCTGGTCGCAAAGCCATTATAATTATCTGTGAGGGATCATGTGATATGCCAGTAATCTTCATAATTTCTCTGCTGGCACAATTTCTACTATATTGCTAACCAACAGAAGCATTCCTATGGCCTCCAAGTATGTTGGTTGGCACTATTTGAATTCACTCTGGCTGGAGCAATTCAACACAGAACTAAACACCACCAGTTGGCCATTTCCGTGAGAATATTTAATGGAATTAGCAAATGTCTGCAGTAGATTGGTGAGGCGATCTATCCCCAGGCCACTTCATGGTTCTCATATCAGGTGTCAGTTTGACCAGCTCAGACCATTGGTTCATTTGTATTGTACAGAGTGGATGACCTAACCCTAGAAGAACTGAATTACAGAACTCTCTCAAAGGAAAAGGAGAAAGTGATGATTCATAGATTTCACAGAGAAAGCTAGCTCCTTTTGGATCAGAGGGATTGTGAATGGAAAAGGAGAAAACTGGGGGCCATGACCTTTGTCCTGTTCTTCCCTCTCCCATTCAATTACCCAGGGGAGATTATAGGACAGACCCAATAAAGAGAAAGTCACAATGGGAGGGATACTTGTGGCCATCCTTTTTCGAAGCTCTGGAAGAGGAAATCATAATGTAATGTCACAATAAAACATGGCCAGTCAAGCCACTTGGGAAAGTGTGAGCTCAGCAGAATGTTGGCCCTTGTAACAAGCTAAGATGCTCCGTTATGTGGTGTGGGGTGTGTGTGTGTGTGTGTGTGTGTGTGTGTGTGTGTGTGTGTGTGCATGTCACAATATATATTTTAAAAATAGAGTTTGTTTTCTTTTTTGGTAACTATAAACCATGGTAAATCATAGCCCCAAGGGACAGACCCCAGCATACACAACTGTGTGAGCAGGGAAACAGGACTCTGTTATTTCAGCATAAATGACTCTTGCTTTGCAGTGATAAAGTGTTTGGGGAAACTACCTCCCATTACACTTTGGTCACACAGGGAAGAGTCCAGTGACCTTTATCCCTGGAGTGAAATTAACACTTTTCTTTTTAAGAGGTGGGAGTCACTTTCTTCCCCAGCTCAATTTGAAAACCACAGGGCACATCCTTATTGAAAGGAAAATGGTGCTGTTGGCCAGCGCAGGTTACCATGTGGAAAGGTCACGGTCACGACAGAACCCAGTGGTACCTTTTAGAGCTTTATTAGGAGGGAAGGAGGGGATAGGAGGGGAGCCAGGCTTGGTGGGGGAGGGAAGAGGGGCAGAGAGCAGAGAGGGAACAGAGAGAGAATACAGAGAGAGTGTGGGGGTCTGCGACAGGCTTTTTAAGGTGGGTACACAGTCACCCGTGCCTGCTGATGACGTAAGATGCCAGGCCCAGAATAGTGAGGGCAGGATCCCAACACCTTCTTTTAAAACTCAAGAGAAATCTGAATAAATTCCCTAGCTTCTCTTGCCTTTAGTTACTTGCATTTATGAATGGGTTTAGAAGTCATTTAAGACATTCTGCTTTGTTTGGGCATTTTCTGTTCTTTTGGTCTTGTGACGGAGTAGAAGAGTGCAGAGGTTCCTTCATTTTGCATTCTTGCTGAGGCCATTCAGGTTTAACTAGAATTTAATCTCCCTGATGGAGAATCCCACGGAAAATTACCAAATTCTATTCTAGGAACCCAAGGTCAGGATGTCCTAGCTAACGTATCTTAGCTTCTGTTAAACTGCCTGCTTGTGCAGAATCCCCTCTAGCTAGCTGCTTATCTCAGCTTCTGTTAAATTCTTGCTTCTGTGAAGCCCCCAGTAGTCGCCAAGTGAGATGCCAGGAAGTGATTTCTGCCTTCAAGAACCTTGTGCTCTGAACACTCAAGGTCACACCTTGGTCCCGGAGTACCTGGGTGTCGTCCCAGCTGGCTGGAATGAAGATTTTCAATTGGCTATAAACTGTGTCTGAGTGGTCATCTCTGGTTTGCTCCCTATAAGGTTGCCTAATTGTTTATTGTGATTTCTATTTTTGTAGTTTGTATGTGTGTGTGGGTGGTGGTTGTAGTGTATATTTCTTGGGGTTTTTGTTGTTGTTATTGTTTGCTTTTTTTTTTTTTTTTTTTTTTTTTTAGAGAAAAAGGAAAAAGGATATATGCCCCAGCCAGCGGGGTTTCAAAGGGGGCGACCCACCTGTGGGAGCGAATGAAAGAACAGGGGACACAAGAGACTGACAGCAAGACAGTATTCTGATCAAGCCATCAATCTTTATTTTCCTCCGCATGGCTTATATAGCATAAGAGGGGAAGAGGCAGGAAGGAGGCGTGCAGATCGTGCAACTGCAGGAAGTCTGCTAAGGTCACTGGTCAGCGGCCATTTGTTCTGTTGCTAGGCTACCTGACCATGGAATGCTCTTTATATTTGGTTGTCATGGCACCTGACTGTGGAATGTTCTTATCTTTGGGAGCCTCTGGTTAGTAAACAGGTGTTACTGCTCTGGGGGAGGGCGGTGGGCTTATGACTTGTTCTCTGGCTTAGCTAGTACTTTCCATGGTTCATGTTTGGTTCCTGAAATCTTGGTCCCTAACAGATATAAAGTTGGGTTGGGTAGGGTGTGGGGCGGAGCTGAGAGAAACTGAGTAGGGAGATACATGATCAAAACATATAATATGAAAAATTGGTGAAAAAAGTTATTTATCAGCTGATCGGTGGTGGCACACACCTTTAACCCCAGCACTTGGGAGGCAGAGGCAGGTGAATCTCTGAGTTCAAGGCCAGCCTGGTCTACAAAGTGAGTTCCAGGGCAGCCAGGACTGTTACATAGAGAGACTCTGTCTCAAAACAAACAAATAAAAACAAAAGAGTCGATTAACAAAGCATAAAGTGATAGACCCTGGAACTGTAGGCAACACCACCCAAGTATTGTCTTCTTGGTAATGCTTGTTTCACATCTTTTGCTTGTTTGCTGGCTTTTGTGTATGTTTTGTGGATTTGGAGACAGCCTTCTTTAGCTCAAACTGATTGTAGCCATGAACTCGTTCACGTGGGCTTGCAGAAACATTCAAAAGGCGTTATTTTGTGTTGGAGGGACTGAACTGTACCCTGAGACCTTGAAGGCATAACCACTTTCTGAATGTGCATTCCCTGAAGAGCTATGAGGTATGTGTACATCTGTGCAGACCTCTGATCATATCCTCTCCCCTCCCCATTCCACAGATTTTTCTGAGTTTATCCTTAGGGAAGCAGACTGGAGTTTGGTGCACACACTTCACTATTATATGAATAAACTCTGTATTGCGAGGCTCATCACTTTAGAGACTGACATTGTGGCAGTCAAACAGCCTGATTCAGTCAGACTGAATGATGGTACCATGGTGGTAAAATATGATTGCAAGATATCTTCCCAAAACTCACTCAAGTCCCTGGATCCTCAGCTTCTGGGTCCAATTATTGAGAGGTGATTGGAAGTTGAAGCTCTGACCTAATCAATTGATAAAGCAATTTGTAAATTAATAATTGAATAGCATTATTGTTGGGGGTAGAAACTCGAGTGTAGGGCCTGGTGAACAGAGTAGGTCACTCACAGTATGCATTAGAAGGGTATTTCTTGTCAGTGTCCTCCTCCTGACTCTTCATTTCCTTGCTTGCTGGCCATCATGAGATGACCAGCCATGCCCCACCCTATTCTGCTCCTCAGATATGCCCTCCTTCCTGCCATGACATTCTATTTCACCTGTGGCAATAAAGCCAGCCAGCCAGCCATAGACGTAGGCTTCTGAATCCACGCGCTCAAATGAATCTTTATGCCTTTATGATGCTGATCTCAGGTATTCTGTCACAAGGAGAAGCATATTTGGATGTTGAGTATCCAAAGGATGACCTGTATATAGAGGAGATGACTACATGTCTACCCAACTGCTACCCTCACAACTACTTAGTGAACATAGATGCTCAAAAGAAGAAAGGTACAGGACTTTTCTACTGATGAACAAGAATGTACCTGAGTGCCATGATCATCATGGTGTGTCCTAAACAGCAAAGGGACAAAACTTCTTCATATGGTTCTTTGTTTTCTTTAATGTGTTCTTTGTAACAAATCATCAGTTAGTGAGTAAATGGTTTTCTGGGGTTCTATGAGCTCATCCAGCAAGCTCTCCAATGTGAAGAAGGTGTCATGAGAACATCCAGTTTATAGACAAAGGTGACAGCAACTAGTAACTAGCATATGAAGTAAGAATGCCAGAGTGTCCTAGGACTGAGATCTTCAGCTTAGTATCTCCAATCAGGTTAGTGCTGAAACTGGACATCTGCTCATCTATCCCAGAAGAGTGGATTGGGTTCTCAGAGCAGAGGGAAAACCCACATAACTGGTATCAGAAGTAAAGTACTGAGGATATAAAAGGTGATAAACAGCTTGGATTTTCTCATTCACTGATAGAGGCAGACATTTCAAGTGGGGAGATCTGGTTATCATGTCTTAAGAAAGGCACGAAGAAGAAATAATGCTTTTTTTTTTTCCTTGGATTTTATTGTTTATGGACATGACACACTACTCTGGTTGTCTTTTTTCATCCTGAAGATAAAGATAAAACTAAACCACGTGGATAAAAATCACATGGAAATGGACCCATTGATATTGAACATATGAAAAAAGGAGCCATATCCCCCGAGTAGGTTCTTACTTAGAAGAAAACACAACAGGACAAAAAGTAAGCCAGTTGATTCTCCATTTCCCTTACTTGCATCTCACATAAATCAATTGGAGAGTTTACAAATCCAACTCATCATCAAATTCTGGAGGAGACTTTGTTCATTCACACATGCATGGGTGTACACACATGCACATATACATTTGTATACTCTATCAACAGATCATTACATGGCATGCCCATCCCTATGCTCTTTCCCTCAAGTTGAGAAATAAGTGTTTCTGAATTTTTAGGAAAATCCAATGCAAAGAACCATTATCTTCGTTATTATTTCATATGAATAAAGGTAGATAATTTACATAAGCAGATAACAAGACTTATTTTGAACACTGTATTTTAAAACATTGACAGACCAATTGATAAGTGGAATACAATAGAGAATCCATAAAAATGTACATCTGTATACTTGTTTGACTTATGATATGAACTATTTATTGCAATAGCATAATCAGTTGTTTAAATAAGTATATTCCTTTTAATAACCATGTTCATTAGATATTTGTCTATCCATGTGGTAAAAATCAGGTGGTATTTGAAAAATTACATAGAAAATGATTTTTAAAATTGTTTTATTGTAGTTTTACTGTGGAAAATTTTTTATACACATAGACATGAGTAAAATTCACTCATAGACCATCACCCTAATTTTAACATTAATCTGATCCTGGCCATATGTGTTTCATTAGTACCTCCATCTACTTCCTGACTTTCAATCCAGTATCATAGATCTTTGACCCATTTTGCTTACAGAAATAATTTCTGATAGTTGCCATAATATTTTTAAAAAATTCCAAACCTATCAGTTCTTCCATAAATATTTCATTGTGCATCTTTAAAAGATAAAAGACAAATACTCTTTAAAAATACCATGGTATCACAAATAAATTTTAATCCTCATATAATGTGAAAAATCAGTTCTAGATGTACCATCAATCTAAATATGAAAGAACAAGAAAAATTCTAGAAGGACAAAATAGGAACATATGACAATATCCTCGTGATAAATGTTTTTTAGAATAGTTCACCTCAGCACCACAAACTATTTTAAGAATGAAAATAAATACATAAGTGGTACATTAAAACCATAGAGGGGGGTTGGGGATTTAGCTCAGTGGTAGAGCGCCAAGCACAAGGCCCTGGGTTCGGTCCTCAGCTAAACACACACACACACACACACACACACACACACACACACACACACACACACCATAGAGGAAAATAAATGAATTGGTTTAAATTGAAATGAGATCTAAAAGACATCATTGAGATTGAAAAAGTCACCTGGGCACAGTGGCATGCACTTTTAATCCCAGCACTTAGGAGGCAGAGGCAGGAAGATCTCTGAGAGTTCGAAGGCAGCCTGGTTCACAAAGTGAGTTCCAGAACAGCCAGGGCTTTAACACCAAGAAACCCTGTCTCAAAATAAATAAATAAATAAATAAAAATAAAAAATAAACCTGAAAAAAAATTGGAAAATGTCAAACACAAATAGACATTTGACAAAGATCATAGAGACAAAAAACTTGATTGTGGCTCTGTAAGGAGCTCCCATGAAGTAAGAAAAGCACACATGACCCATTGGGGAAATGCTCAAATGATTGAAAGAAAGACCTTCCATTTAAAGAGAATCTCAAAGACTGATAAACATTTGACAAGACACTCAACAGCATTGTTCACTAGGGAAACATAAAAAGCAATGAGATGCCACTGCACATGAAGAATGGTGATCAAAATGGAAAGAAACAGTTTCTGCAACAAAAGTTAATGTACAATAGGAATAACTGAAGATCTCATATATGCTGACAAGAGACTAAGCAGGAAAATTGCACTTTCTGATCAGCAGTGTTAGATAAATATTTGACTTTTCCAAGTGAAATTCCAATGTGAATGTTGATGTTCTTGCCTGCATTAACATGATGAAAATGAAAAACAAGTTTCATTTCATAACTTCATTCACTTTTCAATGATGTGAGTCTTATTTGCTGAATTTATTGTTATCAAATATTTGAAATATATGCTCTTAATCTTTATGCTACTTACAATATAATGGCTAAGATACTATACACTTCTGGATCTAATTTGCATTATTAATACTTTCTGCATTTCTCATAGTGTAAATACTACCATCATAACTAAGACCACAGCACTATCATGTTCCTGAATATGAAACATAGAGGTGACAAGTAATACTTCCAATTCAGAGATAAAATGTTTGCAAATAATATCAAAAGCAAGCACAGATAAGGGCAAAATAACTAGGAATCAAAATGTTTGGGGGTTACTATGATTTTAAAAAACAATTTAATTGTAAGTTTGTATAATTTTTTAATAATAGCTATGTTTAACAGCTAGGTTAAAAATGTCTTAAAACTTTGATAGTGGATTTTTTAAAGATTTATCTGGTACTGTGTAGGCCTGAAGAGGATGTTAGGTTGAATGGAGCTGAAATTACAAGTGGTAGTTAGCTACCCAGTGTGGTGGGTGCTGGGAATCAAACTCAGTTCCTCTACAAGAGCAGCAAATGCTCTTAACCACTGAGCCATCTCTCCAGCCATTATCAGTGACTCCTAAGAGCCAGTAGAAAACTGCATGTGCACACCATTGTTTATGACCAAGAAATCTCACTGACAGATGTACATCCACAGAAACATGTACCCATACTCTCAGGAGATAAGAACAACCATTTTTATTACAACTTTTTGTTAGATCAAGGTTTAGAAACCATCCAAAGGTCCATGAGTGGTAAGACACAATAAAAGGATGTATTTTCATACTGAGTATGAGTCAGTAATAAAAATGAAATTACTGCTCTGGCCAGCTCAATAGGCAGGTAGTTACAAAAGAGCATGTAGTGTTCAGTCTAATTTGCCCAAGTTTAGAGGAGTCAACATTAACCTAGGGTGGTGAAGTCAGAATCCTAGCTGTCTTCTGGAATAGAGTACAATGAAGAGCGATTGGGAAGTGGCCTTGAGAAACTTTTGGGGTGCTGGCAAGACGCTATTTCTTATTTTAGTTGTGACCCCATGAACGGCTATAGTATTATAGGTCAGCTGCACCCTTGATAGTGTTTTAATATTGGTATGAGCAATGTTATGAGCTAATCCATACTTCATAAGAAAGTTTATGTCCAAGCAAATCACTTAGGGAGTTACTGTCCTAACAGAGAATGTTATGTGACATTCCCTCATTCAGGGAAAATGATCTGATTTTAAGGGATTTGTTAGGAAAAGCATTGGTGAGCAATGGCTTACCACAAAACCTCTGAATGAAAGAAAACAAGCTAATGCTTATATCTTGAGCATCTCTCCCAGAGGACGAAAAATTCTTTCTTATGATGACCTGTTCTCCTCCAAGAACAAATGTATGATAAATAAAGTGATATTGACTTGAAGTTTAGGGAGGTCACAGAAACCCCAAGAAGGGTTGGATGATAACGTTGTTAGTTAGCAGCTCTCTTACCCCACGAGGAACACGTCCCAAACACGACAAATCCACAGAAGAGCTGTTTATTAATAGAGGATAGAGGTGACAGGCCTGTGTGAAGCACACACGTGAATGAGGAGAGGAGAGAAGAGGAGGAGAGAAGAGGAGAGAGAGAGACCTGTGAGACATGGCGCCGGCTTTTTAAAGAGTGAGCTGCGCATGCGTGCAGGACCGCATGTGGCTACTCCACGCAACCATGTAAAGCCACGGAGTCCTAGTCACGCAAGATGGTCTGACCTGGAAATGGCTATTTTGAACCAGAAATAACTAGGCGGTCCACCAGGAAAGCCCAACCGTGTGGACATGTTGTGATTTTCTATCAAACGTTTCTATGGATATTCTCAGGGATGCCAGAGAGTGTGGGAAAACCAGCTTATCTCCTCTGAAGGGAGAGTCAGGCTGAGTCAGCATATCATCCTCTTTCTGTAGCACATCCTGGTTTTGAATTAGAGATCTTATGAGGAAAGTACTGCTGTCCTCCAGGGCTCTGTCTTCTTCATCTCAGTAGCAGTGTAGCCTGACTGAGGGGTTTGTGAAATGTGTAAACTTCTGTAAGCATTTTGGCCTTGCTTACTTCTGTTCTGAGAACAAAATCACTCTCCATATAGTCATTAAAATGACAGAGGACATTCTGGAATGCTAAGGAAATCAACCAGACAACTACATTTTAAATGTTCCTGTACAGGAAATTCTAGAAGGTCATAGTTAAAAGGCATTAAGTGAAGTCATGAATTTTAATAGAAATGGAACAAAATCTTTGGAAGATTGCCTTAGTTTTCCCAGTGTGCAGCAAGAGGGGGAAATGTGATGATCACATGATCAGTGTTTACCCTGTAGTCTTTTCTAACATTTGGCTATCATGAGTCCCTTTCAGCCAGGCAGTGGCGATGCACATTTTTAATCCCAGCACTTCAAAGGCAGAGGCAGACAGCCTGGTCTATAAAGTGAGTTCCAGGATTGTCAGGGTTATGCAGAGAAACCCTGTCTCTAACAAAAAGAAAAACAACAAAACCAAAACCAACCAACCAAACAACAACAACAAAGCAACAACCAAAATCTCATTGTTCTGTTGTCCCCATACTTCACATTATTTTTGAATTTTTTTATTTATTAAAAAGTTGTATGGAGCTGGAGAGTTGGCTCAGTGGTTAAGCACACTTACTGCTCTTCTAGGTAACTCAAATCCCAGCATCCATATCAGGCAGCTCACAATTGCCTGTAACTCCAGCCTCAGGGAACCTAGTGGCCTCTTCTGGCCCCTGATACAGACACAGAGACACATAGACATGAATAAAATAAGCAGTCTTTTAAAAAGATGTATGGGGCTAGGGAGAAAGCTCAGAAGTTAAGAGCACTGACTTTTTTGGCAGGAGACCAACATTCAATTCCCAGCACCCAAATGACAGTTCACAGCTATCTGTAACTCCAGTTCCAGGGATCTGAGCCTTCTTCTGACCTCAGTAGACAGTAGGCACACGAGCGGTCCACAGTCATACATGCCAGCATATTGTAGAATATTATTTTAAGGTGTATTATTTTTGTTTATGTTGCATTTGTTTAACTCTGTGAAGCTGTGTGACTGTGCCTGTCTAAAACACCTGATGGCCTAATAAAGAACTGAATGGCCAATAGCGAGGCAGGAGAGAGAAATGGGTGGGGCTGGCAGGTAGAGAGAATATACAGAAGGAGAAATCTGGGAGGAGGAAGAAGAAGGGAGACGGAGGAGTGAAGAAAGAAGTAGCCAGAGAAGGAGGAGGACTCCAGGGGCTGGCCACCCAGCCACCCAGCTACACAGCAAGCCACAGAGTAAGAGTAAGATTTACAGAAGAGAAAAGTAAAAGCCCAGAGGCAAAAGATGGATGGGATAATTTAAGTTAAGGAAAACTGGCTAGAAACAAGCTAAGGCCAGGCATTCGTAATTAAGAATAAGCCTCCATGAGTGATTTATTTGGGAGCTGTGGTGGTATTGTGTTCCCCAAAATATTGTGCCCCCTAATAAATTCATCTGGGGTCAGAGAACATACAGCCACTAGATACAGAGCCAAACATGGTGGCTAGAAAATGGGTCAGAGCAAGCCATAGCAGAAGCTGGGCGGTGGTGGTGCACGCCTTTAATCCCACCACTTGGGAGACAGAGCTAGGCAGATCTCTGTGTGTTCAAGGATACAGCCAGCATGGAGACACACACCTTTAATCCCAGGGAGTAGGGGCAGAAAGAGAAAGATTATATAAGGTGTGAAGACCAGAAACTAGAAGCATTTGGCTGGTTAAGCTTTTAGGCTTTGGAGCAGCCCAGTTCAGCTGAGATTCATTTGGATGAGGACTCAGAGACATCTAGTCTGAGGAAACAGGATCAGCTGAGGAACTGGCAAGGTGAGGTAGCTGTGGCTTGTTCTGCTTCTCTGATCTTCCAGCATTTGCTCCAATAACTGGCCTCAGGTTTGATTTTATTAATAAGACATTTTAAGATTCCTGCTACAGGGAGCTGGGTAGTGGGACCACCCAAAAAGGTAAAATAAAAACAACATTCTGCTGTACCAATTTGTGGCTCAAATATCCATCTAGAGCCGGAGAAAGTTGAAAGAAAAAAGGATACGTCCCCTTTAAAGAGTTTTTGCCTGGTAGTAAGCTCTTGAGCAGCCATTACCTTAAGTAGGAACAAAAAAACTAAAAAATGCCTGCCACCGTGCAAGCATTAGCATTTTAGAGCTCTAGGAAGGTTAAATGCAGTTCTCAGCATGAACCTCTGACCAGCTCCTGAGCTTTCAGCTTGCCTTTCCCCTATCTGAGAAGCGGACAGCGTCAGCTGCAAAAGTGGAAGGCAGAGTCCATGAAACTTAGCAGTTTAAAGTTTGCCTGTGCTGTCAAAAAAGACTAGAGATAAACTGTAGAAGAGTCCAGACAGAAAACCCTCTAAACAGATTCCAGTGTGTTTAACAATGTGCATAGGTTTAAGAAACAGAGAAGGGTATAGTCATAGAAAATAAAATGAATAGTTTATAAAATAAAGTCTTTAAAGAGCAAGTAAAAGAAAAAAAGCCACATAAGATGAGAAATACACAGTCTGGATCCTGTATGTTATTGTGTTGATTTTGAATTTTTTGTTTGTTAATAGACAAACAGCAGCTGCAAAGAGACCTGGAATGAAAGAGGGACTTTTGAAATAAACCAGCCTACATACTTTAGGAATGACTTAACTTTTAAGAAGTCAAATAATATATTTGTGAAATGGAAATCAAAAATGCTTTGGAGTTTTGTTCCCACAGGAGAAGAGAGGCTGTGGATTCCTTCAGGGTTCATATGGATCAGGTTTAATCACATAAGACCTCCTGAATCTTGACAGGTGATACATCTATTAGCAAAGGTTACTGCTGGTTTTCCCAGGACTTGATCACTATCTCAAAATTTTCTTTCTGGGACCCTAAAGCTGCTTTGCTCACAGCCAGCAGGAAGCAGTCTAAAGAAAACAACGTCCACATTCCCAAGGGGGGTGTGGGAGATTTTTGATTATTTGGTGGGTTATAGATTTTGTTATCATTTAGAGGAATATATAATGTTGATACAAATTTAAAGTTATTCTTGTTACGCTGTATATATGTTTCTACTCTTGTTTAAAGGATTTTTGTATATTAATGAAATGTGAAAGTTATTTTTGTTACAACATATTGTATATATGTTTCTATTCTTGTTTAAGGTATTATACCTATACAGTTTATTTAAAAATGTAAAGTAAAAATTCTAGTTTTTGAAAGCTGTTATTATAAACTATATAGGATAACCAGGAAACATAGGTTAGTAGTTAGTAATTTATAACAATCAAATTTGTAGTTATATTAGGTATGCTTTCCAGATCATATAGAGATATGTTTTAAATAGATAAGTGGTCTTCAAACCTTTCAAAAACATATGACATTTAAAATGTTTTATTAACTTAGGGTTTTTCATGACAATGAGGTACCTCTGCTCTTGGCAGTAGCAACTTACTTCAGAGAAGATGATGGGCATTGAAAAAACTCTGTATGGACTTTGCTTTTATTGTGACAGGGTTAGCCACTGGGCAAAGAAACTGCTCTTGCCTTTGACTGCTGACAATGTGCTGTGCAGACTAGGCATGCAGTACATACAGAAAAAAAAAAACCCTATGAACTTTGCCTATACAAGGTAGGACAGTCTTTCAAAATTCCTGCTTCATAAGAGTCTGTCAGATAATCTGTAGGACACAGAAAAAATGACAGGTGCATTTTGTCAATACAAGGCAGGACAGTCCTTCAAATATCCTGCTTCACTGAAAAGTCTGCCAGATATTTTGGGTCTGTAGACTGAAGATGGATGCCCCATTGCAGAGGAACTTTGGGTGACTGTCCAGGCAGCCAAATGTCTCTGTTGTTAGATAACATTACATCTTTCTGGGTCTTTGATGGAGTTGAAGACTAGATAGTTATAGTGGCAGTTTCTCATAGTTATGACAGTTTCTCTTAGTTATGATAGAAAGTTTAAAACTTTGGATTCACTAAGATAGGATAGATAATGCATTATTTTCTCTGAATATGCTAACTACAAATGGACAGAATATTGTGAATGTAATCCTTGCTTGATAATTGTTATTGTATATAGTCTCACTATATTTAAGTTAAAACCCTTTCATTTTTATTTAGACAAAAGGGGGAAATGCTGTAGAATATTATTTTAAGGTGTATTACTTTTGTTTATGTTGCATTTGTTTAACTCTGTGAAGCTGTGTTACTGTGCCTGTCTAAAACACCTGATGGTCTAATAAAGAGCTGAATGGCCAATAGTGAGGCAGAAGAAAGAAATAGGCAGGGCTGGCAGGCAGAGAGGATATAAAAGGAAAAAAGGAAGAAAGGAGGAGCCAGAGAAGGAGGAAGACTCCATGGACCAGCCACCCAGCTACACAGCAAGCCATGGAGCAAGAGTAAGATTTACAGAAGTAAGAGAACAGGAAAAGCCCAGAGGCAAAAGGTAGATGGGATAATTTAAGTTAAAGAAAGTTAACAAGAAAGAAGTCAAGCTAAGGCTGAGTGGGCATTGATAATTAAAAATAAGCCTTTGTGTGTGATTTATTTGGGAGCTGGATGGCAGGCCCCCCCAAAGAGTAAAAAACAAACTACAACACACACACACACACACACACACACACACACACACACACACACAATCAAAATTTATATTAAAAATATGTATGATTTCCAAAGAGCTATCTACCTAGCACGAGATATGCCAGTTTTGCATTACTAAACTGACATAATGAACTTGTTTCAAAAGAAAACAAGATAGTTATCCTGAGCAAACTAAATAAAGGACTATTTGGGCAATTTCTGAAAAATTGACAATAGTTTGCAAATTCTCATTATAATACCTGTGCTTCTAGAGGTCAAGTCACTGGCTTCAAATCATGATCCTGCAATTTCCTTACCTCTACACTGAAGACACTAACTAATAGGACAGCAGCAACTTCTAAATAGTTGATGATGAGCAATATTGGATAAACTAACTAATATTTAATCTTTTAAAACTCTTCTGCCAATGTCTTTTAGCTCTTTAGACTCAGTTAAAATAGAATTGTTGTTAAAGCAAAATAGGTATTTGCTCATCACTCAGAACTTCATCATGAGCTGGCTGTGCTGACAAGGCTCGAACATCATTCAGCAATGGCAGCAGCAACCAACAAGTCTTATCCTTGCCTAACAGAGAAGAATGAGGGTGAGGTCAATGCCATTGACTACAGTAAAGCAGGAGATGACATGCCAAGATTCAACTGTCCAATCTACCCTTATTTCTCTTAGAAAATCAACTCTTTTTTTCATCACAAATGACACATTTGTTATATAATTTTTGTTATATAATTTTACCAAGGAGTCAAGGATGTTGTTACTCTTGTCTGTGTGGAGGGGACTTGTGATGGTTCCTCCTCATTGTTATCTTAACTGAACTGAGGACCACCTGGACTGGTAAAGCCCATCTCTGGGTGTGTCTGTGATACTATATCTGAAACAGTGAGATCATAATGTCTTTGACCTAATAAATATTAATCCATTGGTTGAATTTTAAATAGATCATCGGCAGGATGTTGATTAACGTAGGAAGTGGAGGCTGGTTGAAGGAAGGAAGTAACTAAGGATGTGTCGGTGTGGGTGGAAAGATCGATCCTCAGTGTGGATAGCACTGTTCCATGGGCTGGGGTCCTGGACTGAATAATAATAAGAAAGCCAGCCCAGCCCAGCTTTCATCAATCTGCTTGCTGATTTCAAGTGCAGTATTACTAACCACAGCAAGCTTTTGCTACAGTGCCTTTCCCGTAGTGATGAACTCAATCTTCTGAGAATATGGACAAAAATAGTTTCTTCTATAAGTAGCTTGTGTTAGGTATTGTGTTGCAACAGGACAATTAACTACTAATATTCCCCCTCAAGCCTTGGACTAGTCCCAGGCAAAGGTCAGTCTCTGATGCTAACTCATTATCTCTATGAAAGATGTTTTGCTCTATTTTTGCTTACAGTGTAATTGGTGGCTTAAAATACAAGAGAAACTCGGGTTAACAATGGCATAAACAGGATAGAACTGTTTGCCTCGTGTACAATAGAGAGATAAACACTCCAGAGCCAAGAAGTTCTAAGTTGTTTTCCTGTCTTCCTTAGGTCATACATCTAACATCACGGAACCATCTTGTTGAGGCAGTAGGACTAAGGAAGGGTGGGAAGAAACACCATATCCCAAGATTTAGGGGCACGCTCTGCAAAGTGTATCTGCAGCAGCCTACATGCCATGGCACTGGGAAACTTGAGAAAGGTTGCTGCTCCTCCAAGTGGCCAGATGTCTCTAGAAAGTGTCAACAGGTTTTGTTGTTGTAAAAGAAAAGCAGCATTATGGGAGTTGGTGTTTTTCACCAATGATTGACTAGGCCATTGGCCCCTCCTCTTTCTCCTCTTCTTCTCTTTCTTTTCCCTCCTTTCTCCTTCCCCTTTTCTGTCCTCTCTCCATGTTTCTCAGCTTTTCAGGGTACAAACGCAGAGCTTTATTCTGTAGCATTAATGTCTCTGAGTGTACAGATGTGTGTGTGTGTGGTGTGTGTGTGTGTGTGTGTGTGTGTTGCATGCATGTGCCTGTGTAGGTGCAAGCAAGCTGTGTCTTCAAAGACCAGAGCAAGATGAGGGATGTCTTCCTCTACAGTTCTCTACCTTGAGACAGGGTCTCTCACTAAACGGCAAGCTTGCTAATCCACTAGGCCAGCTGGCTAGTGAGCTCTTGGGTGTCAACCTGTCTTAGTTCCCCAGTGCTGGAGTTATAGGCACCTACAGCCAGACATAGCTTTTAGCATTAATTAATGCATCCATGTCCTTTAAACCACCAGAATATGCTTTAAGAAAATTGTTTAGAAGAAAGTAAAACTGAAATGATTTGTAGACTGCAGAGTTTTCCACACACCTGTCAACAGCATAGATTGTACATTTCCCCGTGAGGCCTCAAAGACAGGACTCAGCCAGAGGTGGGAACATAGACCAGATGACTCAACACACATGCTGCCCTCTGCCTGCAATCCCACCTACTGACTCTATCCATTTCCTTAAAGCATCTCCAAGCTTTGGGTTTAATCAGTAAGGAATGGGAGGAAAGTAAACCCTGTTGGGAGGGTTTCAGAAGAAAGCCTGTAATGGAATTGTTCGGGAGAGAGAGAGAAAGCATCAGAAGACAAGCAGGGAAACATGAGTGAGCTGATTTCTGACTAACTCAGCTGTGGATTCCTATTAACAGCCTGGTCTTTCCACTCGGGAGCCTATCAACACTCTAGCCAGCAGCTGAACATTGCCGGGAATCATCTTTGGTGGTTGGCAGGCTGGCCCAGAGGCAGTGTATGTCCATTGGGCCTGCTGGGTTTGGAAGTGCCCTTGGGAAAGTACACTTCTGGAACAAAGCCTCCATGTGTCTTTTTCACATTCTGAAAGACGTTGTGCCTGTTAATCTGCCTGGAGCTCATGGGAAGTAAACTGCCTATTCACAGGGTTGGGGGTGAGGGTGGGAATGGGGGGCAGAGAGGACTTGCTGATGTGGCTGTTATTTGAAATTCTGAATTTAAAAAATTTTTATGGTGCTAGAGATCAAACTGAATCTAGTACTAGGCCACACTCCACACCCTTGGCCATTTCATGTCACCTTCAACTGAGTTTTGAATTTGAAATAAACACAAACTTACAAAAGGAGTCTGTCTGCAAGCCAGCCATGAACCTGCCCTTGGTCAAGCAAAAAGTCACAGGATATGGCTGATTAGAAACTTTCATGACCTTCCATTATCAATAACATTTTAATAAACTCTAATAGTTTGTTGATTCTATCAAGCTGTATCAATATGTGTACTGGCAAGATTAAGCCAGTCAACATTCCAGCATGGAAGGGGAAGAGAGGCTCAGGAAGGCTCCATCCCTGTCTGAGGACCTAATGGCAGTTGATGGCTGCTGTGGGAAGGAGAGTCAATTTTCTTTAGGGTTGTGGCCCCTGGTAGGTTACACATACTCCAATGGGTGGCCCCGCATCTGTGTGTATACGGGCAACACTAATTGGGCTCAGTGAAAAAGGAGGAGACATAGAGTTGAAAGGGAGATAGAAAGTGGCAGGAGAAGAGTTTGAGGGGGTGGTGGAGGCTGGATATGATCTAAATACACTGTAGTCATTGGATGAATGACCAAAGACTAAAAGTGTCCTCTGACCTGGAGCAATAACTGTCCAAGGTGCTTGCTGCACAGGCCTGAGAACCTGAGTTCAGATTCCCCAGATTTCATGTAAAAGCTAGGATTACAGACTCTGAGACCCTAGCACTGTAAGGAAGAGATAAGGGAGATTCTGGGGGCTCCCTGGACAGCCAGCCTGGCAGACGCAGCAACCTCCAAGTTCAATAAAGATCTTATTTCAACAGTATAAGTTAGAGAGCAATAGAAAAAGACTCATGACCTCGACCTCTAGAGTCCACATGTTCAGGCAAATGCACACATGCACACCTACATACAAGAAGCATGCTGCAATAACCATACTGAACTGAACCTCTCTTCAGTGCTAGGGATTGAGACCAGGCTCTCACACACAATAAGTATGTGTGCTCTACCACTGACCTATAACCTCAGTTCTTTTAAAAGTTTTATTTTAAGACAGGGTCTCATTAAGTTACCTGGGCTGGATTTGAACTTACTCTGTAGCCAGGTAACGTCTTGACCTTGTAATCTTCCTGTTTCAGCCTCCCATGTAGCTGGGATTAGAGATTTTAGGTCAAGTGAAATTAATTATTAACTGGGTGGAAAAGATTTTTGGTAAGGTTTGAACTTCTGGTCAAGAAAAAGAAAAAATTAAGACAAGTGAATAATAGATAATAGTATTCTATTCAAGTGAACTGTTGCCCTTAAAACCATTCATAATATATAAATACTGTGAGATAATCTAATATTTTAAATAAATTAATGCACAGAATGCTCTACTTTACTAACTAGTTTATAAGATGCCAGGTTTTGGGTAAGCAATGATAAAGACTCAGTATAATATACCACCTGATACAGTTGAGTCTATTTTGGCTCATTTCACTCTATCCACAGATAAGGTGAATTTTGATCATGTGCATCAATCACACAAGATACCTGGATGGGAATGGAAGAGAAACAATAATGTGTAGCTAGCTATTGTTACCACTTCGCCAAGATTAAAAAAAAAAAAAAAATCAGTGGGAGGGAATAAACCAGGTCTATTTAGGGTTACAATTGTTATGATGAAACACCATGACCAAAAACAAATTGAAGAGGAAAGGGTTTGTTTGGCTTACACATCCATATCATTGTTCATCATCAAAGTAAATCCAGGCAGAAATTCAAGCAGGGCAGGAACCTGGAGGCAGGAGCTAATGCAGGCTATATGGAAGAATGCTGCTTACTGGCTTGCTCCTCATGGTGTGCTCAGCCTGCTTTCCTATAAATCCCAAGACTACTAGCCTAGGGATATCACCACCCATGATGGGGCTGAGCCCTTCCCCCATCAATCACTAATTAGGAAAATGCTTTACAGGCTTGCCTACAGCCTGATTTTATGGAGGTATTTTCTCAATTGAGGTTCCCTCCTCTCAAATGACTATAGCTTGTGTCAAGTTGACATAAAACTAAACAAACAACCTACAAATAAATGTAGTTCACCAAATCATATAATCTGCAGTACAATAAATCTATAAATGGTAACAGGCTCCATATCTCGTGATCTGTGTTTCTCTGGAGTCATAAATGATGTCCATTAATATTACACTACAATTTCCAACATTTAAAAAAATAGAAAGAGGTAAATAACTTGCTCAGGGTCAGAGCTAAAAAGCTGAAGGCCATGGTAATATTTTAGACTCTAATTTGAGACCCTGACTCTCAGCACTGCCAGACACACTTTGGGCTTGGCTGTTTCTGGTTACAGTTGCAGATTTGTCTCATGTAAGTGGTGTCTGAGTCTTGCAGACATTTATATAGAGTTAATAAAGACACAACCTATGGAGACGGCTTGAGGACCTAAGAAGCAGCCTAATGTATAGGCAGCAGAGTTGGGGTCACAAGGAGAGGTGACATGGGAAGCATGCAGATGGTAAGTACTCTAATCATTGTGAGAGGTTCCAGGGCAAAACTGTAGCTCTATATCTAGGTTTCTTTTGTAAAACAGACCAAACAGCTCCCAAAACTAACAGTACAACTATGTACTGACTCTCCACCCTGGACCCTTTACTTCCCTGTTTCCATGTTCAATTTCTTTCCAAAAGGGAGACTAATGCTTCCATCCTTCTGCCCATCCATCCACTCTCCATCCACATTGTGATAGATGAGGAACCAAGGCAGGTTGCTTTGCTTCCTGGCTGCTGAGAACATGACCACCAACTGGGTGTACTTTGCCTTGGTCAGAATTCCTCTGTGGTGAAGGACAAGCCGGTGTGATTCACTCTACTTTGTCTCTTGTGTCCATGTGGGCAGCTCTTGGAGGTTAACTGGGTTTGAAGAAGAAAAACAAAATGTGCCCTTCTTTAGTTTCCTGAAAAAGCAGAGGACCTCGAGGATGTCTGCCGCCTCGCTGCAAGATCTTTACGCATGCCTTTTTGAGGCATTTTGGAGCACAGAATGCCCAGCAAGCTGAGGGACTTTGCTTTCCCTTATTTACATCCAGTGTCTCCAAAAACTCCCTTGCTAATAGCCTCAAGTTGGGAATATTGAGCATTTACCCAACCATGAATAAAGCAGTACCCTGTTCTCCCACTGGCTGTGTTCTTTACATGTATAGACTCCTTGGTTGTGAATGCCAATGGAGAGGAAAAGAAGGGGCAAGATGGGGAAAGAGAATAAGAGTAGGAGGAAGAGGAACAGGGGAGGAGAAGTGTCTAGTTGGGTTCCTCTTGCTGTGATAAATACCCTGATCAAAAGCAACTTGGGAAATAAAGGGTGTATTTCATCTTAACAGTTCATAGTCCATTACCCAGGCAAGTTGGTGCTGGAGCCTGGAGGCAGGAGCTCAAGTGGAGGCCATGGAGGAATGTATACTGCTTACACGGTTTGTTCAATCTGCTTTCTTATAGCACCCAGGACAACTACCCAATGGGTGACGCCACCCATCATGAGCGGGGATCTCCCACATCAATCATTAATCAAGAAGATGAATCACAAGCCGATCGTGTGGGGACATTTTCTCAACTGAGATTCCCTCTTTTGAAAGGACTCTAGCTTCTCTCCTGTCATGTTGGCATAAAACTAGCCAGCACAAGAAAGGGGTAGTTTGGGGTAGGGGGCAGGAGGGCAAGGCAGGGATAATCAACACCAGCTGTTTGGATAACCGATGTCTTCAGGGCCTAGGAAGGGAGAAAGACAAAACTTGCTGGCTTTGTGTGCTTCAGTTCTATATCCCAAAGGAAGAAAACCTTTCACAGATTCAACTTAACCCTTCAAGCAATTCCTGCACACTTGCTGCTACAGGAAGACATTGTTGTAGATGTTGAAAGTAGTTGGGCTTGAAAAACAGATAGGTAAAATGGTTTCCTCCTGGTGCATTTCCCAAATCACTAAAGTACAGCACAGTTTGTCATTGGAGTTTAGTAGAATCCACTGACTTCCAGTTTACTGCAAACTCTACAAAATATCAAATGACAAATTGACTCAGAGGAGCTCTTGCAAGGGAGAACTGGGTGTCTTCCAGTGGGTTATATAAGACAATAGCATTTATAAAAGTGAGCTGCTTTGGTAGTTTTCCTTGGTTCTCGAAGCTTTAGCCAACCTTCTCACCTCTGGTAACTTTAAACCTCACGCCAAGGTACCACAAACCCACCATATGCTCGTTTAGGCAACCACTGGTCTTCCTTATAACCTTGATCCCGCAGAGGCCCGCTCCTCTCAGGTCTCTTTATAGAAAACAAAAGGTAAATTTTCAAAGAATCACAAGCAAAGGGACAAGTAAGGGAATTCTAGAAGCCCAGCGCTTTAGTGCTAGATCTGAGAAAACACTATTTCGACGGTTTGATTTATGTCCATCTGAGGACATACTCTGCCAAGACAGCAGGATCCAGGCAGAGACTTGACAATGTTCTTTCTCAGTGCTCAATAGCAACTTTGCTTCCTTCTGGGCATATAATGCTGCAAGACAGAATGAACTCTCCATTCTTTATTACAGAAAATAGCTATAAATTCCTGTAAGCTTGTCGCTCACATGTGCTGTTAGCTTGAGAGGTTTTTCTGGTGACTAGTAGATTGCATGGTGTTTTTCTGAGTACCTCTGGTGGTCTGTTGACTGGAGCCCAATCAAGCTTTCAAAAGACATTAAAGCAGAGGAGTTACAGGGGCTGTGAGGGAGTCAGCCATAGGCAAGAGGGCAACAGTGAACTGCCTGCTGAGTTTTGACAATGCACCCCCAAGATACAACCCACCACCTATTTCTTCCTCCATCCTAATGCTACCCAGAATCCAAGGCTCCTGGAAAATAAAGAAAAGAAGATGAACATTTGTGTGCCATGGCCATGACATGTACCTATGTGGATTAGGGTTAGGTTTATACATCTAGGAGGTAAGACAAAAGGTAAAGATAGCCAGGTTCCTGTCTTTCCAGCTACTACTGCCTAGCTTCAAGAGGAAGTAAGGACCTGGTACTGCTAACCTTTTTCATCAGACTCTGGGAAGGGCTCTATTCAGTGCTGATTCCCATAGAACCCACCTTTCTTCTTGGACACCAGTGGCCTCGCCATCTTCAGTGTCTGAAATGAGTCTTTTCTTAGTCCAACTGGCCCCTCACCCATTTCACCTGATTCTTCATTGTCTCGGATTAGAAGGGAACAGTGCAATTACTCAGCAATGACTCAGGCTTGCATGTAGCTTACTCAAAGCTGTGTGTTTAGGCCCATAATTGGCTTTCTTTTCTTTGGCCCACATGCTTCCGTGACTAGGCTCTTATGCTGTCCTCTGAGAGATGGCTTTTCTTGACTTGTATTGCGGCTCCTCCCCTGGTGCAGTTTTTCCATTATTGACTTCATTTTCTTTCTTTCCTTACATCCTCTATACTGTGTGTGCCAATTGCCCACCCACTCCAAACTTTCTGTGTAGCTGAGGGTGGCTATGAACTCATGATCCTTCTATTTCTGCCTCCCAAGTTCTGGGATTGCAGGTGTGCACCACCATGTCCAATCCAGCTGTTGGATTTTATGTTTTCTTTTTTTAAAAAAAATGTGTGTGTGTGTGTGTGTGTGTGTGTGTGTGTGTGTACGCACACATGTGTTTCTGTATACCTGTACATTTATGCAGGAGCACATGTATATGCAGGTATACCTGCAAAATGTATGTAGAGGCCAGAGGACAGCCTCGGGTGTCATTCTCAGGGACAACATCCAGTTCCTTTGAAGCACAGGCTCTTATTAGCTCCTAACTCACCAATTAGGCTACACTGGCTGGCTAACAAACTTCAGGGGTCTTCTTTCTCCACTTTGCCAGTTCCAGCGTTGGAACTGCAAGTGTGTACTGCACCGTGCCTGGCATTTTTTAGGGTTCAGGGATGCTCATGCTTGGCGAAGACAATGGTAGCAAGACAGGTCTTGATCAACTGAGCTACCCTCACCACAACTCACCCATCCCCAAAGCCCGGGTTCCAGGGACTTTCTGCTCTGTATGTATATTGTCCCGTTTTCATTTGGGGATGAACAGTAAGCACTGAAGAGCTCCCCTAAAGCTCATATGTCTGTGAATCATTGATTTCCGGAAAAGCTGACCCTTAGCCTGACTTGCTTATTCTGAGACCTGGCCTCATCCTGACACTGTGGGTATAATCGAATACTCTGTGTTTCTCTTCCCACTCCAGTTCATTTGAATGCCACGGAAACCCTGGTCCCAGAAAACTGAAGCTGACAATTGAAAAGCATGCTTGAAAATTCATCAACTGGGGGTCTTTTTACAGAGGTGTGGCAAATACATGCCTGCCTCCTCAGAAATTAATATTGCTCCTCGTGAATTTATTAGGCTATAGAAGCATTTGCCTGATGTTCCTAAATCATACATTTTCCAGTAGATAAATCTTGAGACCTCTTTTGAACTGGTCCATCATTGGTTTACCACTGAAATCTGTGTGTATTTCTGGTTCTCTAATTTGCTAATAGTCTATGCTAAGAACATGGGATTTTAATTCAGTCATAACAGGATTAATCCCTCTTCTCAGTGCTCAGCTATGAATAGTTACCTCTAACAGCATGTTGAGAGAACATGCAACTGTCCCTAACAAGCTACAAAAAGAACTATATCCCAGAGTGCAAGCCGCAACTGATGTCCCCATTAGTCATAAATTTGCTCACGTCTTTTATGGGTCCATTTGTGTTTCCCAGGAGAACGTTTACTGCTGTGTATGACAGTCACTCTCTCTGTATCAAAATGGCAGAGAAAAACAGCTGCAGAGAAAGATGTAGGGGGAGAAAATGATATTCTATATGCTAATAAAATCTAACAAAGATGTACTTTGGTCTACAAAATCAGATATAGATATCATTTGAAAACATTGCTCGCTCTATGCTATATGATATGATGGAAGGTGTCTATAAATTTCAGTGTAGGCAGATCTAGGTTTAAACTGCAGCCCTGTACTTCTTTCTTTGTGACTTCCTTCATGGCCTCAAGAAATTTCAGCCTTTTCATGGATGAAAGAAAATGATAATGTTTATCCTGAATATCAGAATTAAAAGTAATATTAAAAAGCCTTTGGTCCTTAATACATGCTCAGTATGCGACAGAAGTGATAGTGGTGTTAATTTGGTGTATCTCATTTGGAAATGTACTTTCAATTAAGAACAACCTTCAAGGAAGGAACTAATGAATCTAGAGCTTTGTTTTGTCTTGGTGTTCTCTCATAGGGAACACAGTCTTGACCTCTGGTGTCTAATTCAGTAGTCACTAGCCACATGAGGTTATTCATATTTAAAACTTTAAATTAAAAATTGTTACTCCCTTACACTACCCACAATTTGAATGCCAGTAGGCACACTGGATAAAGCAGATTTTCCATAATTAAAGACATTTTTGTTGGGCATTGCTGGACCTGACCCAGATACTGTCCTCAACTTGATTACTACAGTCGCAAAGCACTTGTCAGGGGTCTCCAGCCATCTCTAGGGTGGAGAATAAAAGGGTCTCACATCCCTTCTACACCAGGCCCCACACCCTTATTCTAATTCTCAAAGTACCACGGCACATTTTCATTCTTATGCCCTCTCCCAGAAGCCTGTCTTAGTTCCAGATAGCTGATCACTAACTTGAGTTTGGATTTCAACCTCTGAAGACATTATATAAACCTCTCTATGGGAAGAATTGAGTTTTCAGATTCAAAGTAATGTCCTAAAGCCTCTTCCCTCTGTAGAATTCCAGGAGGAAAGCTTGTGGTAGATGATTGATATGGTCTGAACACCTAGGTCCTTTCAAGACCATATACTGAAATTTAGAGTGGGAACCTTTGGAAAGTAATAGGGCATGAATTCTCTGCCCTTGTGAATTAGTTTAGAGCCCTGTAGAGGCTACAGAGAATTCAAAAGAAAAACCCCTTTTACTACGGGAGAACCATAGAAGGTACCATCCCTGCAGAGCTGTCCTCACCAAATGCAAAATCTGCTAGTGCCATGATCTTGGAGTCCCCAGCCTCCAGAAGTGACAAATAATGATTTCTATTCCTCTGTCCCAGATTTTTTTTTTTTTCTATTGCAGTCTGGATTAAGATAGTGATCTACTGGATATGGGAGTGGCCACCTGCCCTCCTCTGTCCATGGCTAGTTCAGTTCTCTCTGCACTAATTGAGTAGATTGAAATATGAAGTATCTCTCAGAAGGGTCATATTTTGGGAGACGGACAAGTGTGGCAGGCATGCATAGGACATGGTTTTGTTTGTATTTATCCAGCACATTGTATGTAGCACACAGTGGGGCTTATATAATATGAGCACGGAATGGTTGAACAATGTAACTCTTAGACTTTCCTGATAAGGTAGACCACTAAGTCAAGTCTGACTGGGAGCATCCTCATGTTGATTGACATAAAGCAATAGAAGTAAATGTGCCAAGTCCAATCAGGAAATTATTTTCCTGACTAAAGTTGCCAAGCTTCCAATGTTTCTATTGCTGGTAGAGAACAGAATGTAGACATTCAAGCCAGATGAACACTAGGTCATGTCATAAAGAGAGCAGAGGCTACCACTATGGTGCAGGCATTTAGCAGGGATCCCAGGAAAAGCAGCCTCTTTGAATGCAGCAGATGAAGAGTGTGTATTTGAACCCAGACTATAAAAGAGACCATTTTGCTCTGCATTTAATACATGAGAGTGACATCCTTATATAAAACAGCTTGGGACTAGGACCACACAGAAGATACATAAAAAGATCAATAGTGCTTAGAGACTTGAGCCAAGAGGAGAATTCTGACCTGAGTGGTCTAGAACTTAGAAGGAGTTCTAAGCCACACCAGAGAAAGCCAACTGGCAAGGCAACACTCCCGGGCATAGAAAGATTACGAATTGGTACCAGAATTCTCTCTGTGTGTTAAAGATTAATCCACTAAATTATTAATTGAACTCAAGGGCTAACTGTATTTCATTCATTATTTGTAATGTGAATTAGTACTTTTTAAGTGTTTAATATTTTTAAAATCCTGATTAAAAATTTATCTCCCACAGATAGATGAATGGATCTTATTTCCAGCATTCTTAACCATAGGTATTTGAGTTGGCTGGACTTGGATTCTGTGTGCACTGAATTACAACATGAAGAGAAGGACACGGTATCAAACATCCCTGAGCTGGGCTTGCAGGAAGGAGAGGGATGCAGAATTGCAGCACTCATCGACTGCCATGAGCTACTACTTTAAGGATGGAGACCCCGCCAGAAGACTCGCCCGTTCATTCCTGTTTCCCACCAGCAAGGTCGCAACAATTCTAAAGCAAGCCCCCTAGGAGGGAAATCACTTTAACCAAGCTGAAGACTCAGAAAAGGCCACTGCAGCAAAAATCAGCTCACGGTGAGCCCGTGTTCTGTTACTAAAATCTCTTATTTTTTAATTTCAGTTTCTCCCCCGAGCCACAGCAGGCATCTCCCCATGAGCCTGCAGGCGCAGCTCAAGCTGCCTGTGAAGCTTAAGTTTCGAATTTCAGATGCTGTCTCTCCTCTGCAGGAGTGTGCCGACTTTTGCACACGTCTCTGCGCTACATCTGCCTCTCACACCAAACACCAGGAGATCTGGTTGAAGCTGCTGGTCTCCCAATGTTCATTCTAGGAGTTGCTTTTAGCCAGCAGGTCATCCACTGAAGTGGTCGTGAGTTAAACCGGTCTCTGAGGGAACCGAATGAATCAGAGTCACTTCTTAACCTGAAACTGATAGGTGCTTGGGAACCACCACCAGGAATCCCTTAGACAACCCAAGACCTGCTCACTCCTGCATTTGGTCTTTGACCACACTTTAAAAGTGTCTCTTGTAGTCATTCTGCATGGAACTTGATTTTTTTTTGCCGTATCCGCGCGCCGGGCTCGTATTATTGTTTATTTAATATTGGGATTGAACCTGACTCATGTTTCTATTTTTAATTCCTGTACTTTAAAGGTAACTTTCAGAGTGTTGTGCAAAAAAGGTGGAAGAATATGCTGCCCTAAAATATATCACCGTGGCGTAAGGATTATTTTTAAGCTCCAGGCGCGCCTAAACAAGCAGGCAGAGCAACGAAGATATTGCTACCTTTTCTTCCTAAAAGAAGTGACCCCTGTCCCCCCCCCCCCCACACACACACACACACCCGCCATGGAAGGAATCCTCTCTATGCCAGAAAGAAGTCTTCTCCCCACGAAAGAGGGGAACTGGGCCTGAGAAAAACCATCCAAAGAAGCCTCGATAAACACTCATCGCCCTGGTGCCTTCTCTACCCAGAGATGCCTGTCCCTTTGTCTGCTCATAGCCTCTTCCTTCCCTGCTCTTTGCCCAACCTGGAGAATGAATGTTTGGCTCTTTGTGCCAGTTTAACACCCAGGCCGAACCAAACACAGTGAAGGGAGAAATAAGATGCTGCCTCCCAAGGAGTACTAACCAAAAAAAGTACCTGTGAATTTACAAGTTTACCCTGGCCACCATTTGCTTTCTGGGTGCATATAGAAGAAACATCACAATGTGGATAAAAATCAATTGGTTCATCCCTGGGTTCCTTAAATCTATCTCACAAGGGAGAACAATTAAAATCAAGGAAATAATGGCTGCCTGCCTAGGGAAATGAACTAGGAGTTCTCTTGTATCCTGGGCAGCACCGTGGCTCCATCCTAGGTCACATGAGTGAGTGTCTCTGGGGCAGTGGGCCACAGGCATGATAGTTTATAGCGGCTTCCAGTTGGTTCTAATTATATACAGCAGAGAGAAGGACAGCGAGCGCTAAGCCATATTATCCCAGTGACTCACGAAGGCAGGGAACGAGCCAAGGTTGCTCACTGCTTTGCCCCTGCCTCTAGAATCATGGCTGCCCTGAATCGATGCTGAGTTCTTCAGTATCCCAAAAGAAGCGCCGGAAAGGAGCTGGTAAGGTCACTCTTGATCCTGCATTTAGGACAGGTAAACCCCAAAGACGGAGACTAGCAGGCTGACTCAAGGCTGAAGACCCGAGTTCACGATCCAGCACCTGTAGTTGGAAGGGGAGAACCTACTCCAGCGAGTCGCCCTCTGAAAGGCACATGCGCGTGCCGTGTATCCCCATCACACAGACATACACACACAAAGCAGTCCTTTAACTTAAAATCCTACACTATGGCACGTGTGAGCGAATATGTGTGAATGCACACATGCCCAGAGAGAGAGAGGAAGTGGGGGGGGGGGGTGGGACACGGACATGGACGACCCGGGACAGGGCCCTGGAATAAAGGCTTAGAAATTCCCTCAAATTGTACCTTGAGAATTTTTCATTGTCACTCTTGTGGGCCCAAGGAGTTAACATTCTCTGGGACCTCATCCATCTCTCTTGCGGACTTTCTCTTTATTCCTGAACAGAGTGGCTAACCTTGTTTTCTTTGCTTAAAATGAGAAAAATCAAATTCCAGAGCTGGGGAATAAGGCTGAATGAATAAGGTGAATAGCTCTCTGCAACAGATGATGTCCTTCCTGCAAAAGGCCCAGTGAATGAATGACACCTTGTCTTCAGTCTGCAGCCAGTGAATGTGTGTTTCTAGGAAGGATTAAAGGGGTATTGTCAATTATGCCAAAACTTTCTCCTCTCTGGCCTTCGCATCCCTTGGCTAAGCACACTTGAACATGTGCACACACACAAACACACACACACACACAATGTGAGCTTTCATTGTCTTGGCAGGGGTGTTTATAAATGTGAGTGTATGTGTTCATCCAAGTAATTTAAAAATAGCCTAAGTGAACTGAGTAAACGAGTATGTGTCACATTTACCAGGAATATTAGGAAGCAAAGGCCTTTAAATGTCTGACTTGGCTCTGGCATTGTGTCAGGAAAGAACTGGCTCACGTTGCTTGCATAAGTCTTATGTAAGAGATTAGATATGGGGCCTGAGCTGTCCCAGTTATTAAAGTACCAGGAAAGCAAAGCTTGCTATGTTGTTGACACTTGCTTGGCCCCCTCCATGTAAGTGTCTTTATTCCTAGACCTAAGCACTTCCTGTTGTAAAAGTTATTCTAAAATCGAAAAGAGTAGCCTAGCTTTTCTAGGGCTTTCCATAAGACCGTGTTTAGAAGTAAAGAAGCATATTTAGAAGTTAAGGGATATGAATCAGTTTACAAACTGGATAGGTATTCACATTTGTTCTCATGGGCGCACGCTACTTGAGAGTTGTGAAAAACCACTTGATACTGCACATTCCACACATGGATAGTGTAGATTTTCATGCATCTTATAATCTGGCTCTTTGAAACTTAGAACACAACCCATTGCCCTATTCACTTTGTGTTCTGAAAGGGACCCTCATCAAATCTCATTTTCAGAAAATAGAAACAAAGACCACACATGACTCAGTCTTGACTCTGCTATCAGGCTATGCTTGGCTCTTCT
Organism: Onychomys torridus; assembly: GCF_903995425.1. Classification (NCBI taxonomy): domain Eukaryota; kingdom Metazoa; phylum Chordata; class Mammalia; order Rodentia; family Cricetidae; genus Onychomys; species Onychomys torridus. The sequence continues at coordinate 30,440,315 of NC_050459.1, read as the reverse complement.
GAGATGGAAACATATATATATATCAGAGCTTGGACAGAGGAAACACTGAATTTTAGAGTCACTTACCCAGCACCATAAGTTCGTTGGAGGACCCAAGAAAAGCTTCTAATTTCTCTAAGTTTATGTTTTCTATCATGAAATGGGAATAATGAGATCTACGTTAGGGGGTATTATAACACCTTAGGTTAGATTTGTGACTTTTTATTATTATTATGTTTTGACACAAGACCAGCTTTCAGTGATGTTTGTTTCAAGTTCTGAAGTGTTGTTGGCATTGTCCCAGTCCTTTATTTAGAAAATTGAATTCATTTCATCTTTCCTTATAGCAACTTCTATGCTGCTATAGATAAAAGCCCTCCTTTCTAGATGACACCCAAACCCAAGCCACCTAAGCTACATAATAGGCAACAAGATGTGAACTGAGGTTGTGCATTGTACGACTCCAAAACCTGTAAATGCACATGACATCAAGCATGTATCATTCACTAAGCCTTAGGGCCCATACCGAGTTCTACCAAATGTCACATGTGCCTCCCCTCTCTCCGGAAAGGAAATCATACGGTGGGATGATTTCCACAATTTCGATCGCTGCTGATGGCAGCATGTCGCCATCGATGCCATTTATCACTTGATTTGCAGTTTTTAGCAGCTTGAGGTAGAAGGAATTAAGAGCAGATTTAGTGAGCTATTAAAAGCCGGAATAATTAAAACCAGCCTGAAATACCCGCATCAAGAAAAACCATGCTTTATCATAGTTACCCATGGAAAGAAATTCTGCAAATGGAATTGGCGTATGTGAATTAAAGCATGGAGTCCTTGTGATTTTTAGGTGAGACTTGGCTAGAGCCATAAAGCTATTCTAGAAGCATGCTGTGCATAGAACACACCCAGAATCTAGCACTCAGCAACCTGAGCCAAGAGGATCATGGGATCAAGGGCAGCCTGCTCTACACAAAGAAATTCTGTCTCAACAAATCATTTTTAAAGGCATTTTTCCAGACATCAGTGATGCATGTGGACTGCTAGTCAAGCATGAGACATAGAGAAATGTCAAGTGACATGTGAAGATTTTTGTATAGTACTCTGACTTGTAGGTACACTTTTGAAAGTCTATGGTTAGAATGTGGAATTCCTTAGGAATACCAGGAGGAGAGGGGTGTTTAAAGTAAGTTGTAGTGAGGTGTTTTATGTAAAGTCAAAATCAAAAGGCTACGCAGGGGTCTATAGCGATGGCTCAGTAGTTGGGAGTACTTGCTGCTCTTGTAGAGAATAGGACTTTATCTCCAGAACCAATGTGGCTGTTCACAAGTCTCTATAACTCCAGTTATAGAGATTCAGCATCCTCTTCCAGCCTCCGCATGCATCAGACATACACACAGTGCACACACATAAATACATAGCACTTGTACACATAAAATACACCAGATTGAAGGTTAGTTACTAAGGCTGCTGACCCAGCCCTATGCTGCTCCCATAGTGATAGGATTTTTCCTGTAGCCTTCACAATGAGAACCAGGATTTCCTGGCGCTGCTGCTTCATGAACAATTTCTTTGGGAGAACTAACTCACTTGATCCTTACAATTAGTCATCATAGCTCTGTACCTCCAACATAGAAATATACCTAAGTATAACAAACCATGTATAATTCAAAACTATTATTATTCTGAATGTAGATTAGAAGCATGAGCATTGCATTAAAAGTCCCTCTAAAAACTAACTCAGCCAACTTCAGTGTCTGAATATCTAGGTGCCTTGGAAGAAGTATCTCAGGAAATATTCACAGATTAGGGTGGAGAAACATTTTCACATCTATTTGAGTGTTAACTCTTTCAGATGCTGGAACACATCCATTAGGACTTCAAGATAATTAGGCCAGGGTGCTGCAGAACTTTATTACATGGAACACAACAACAGTATTTTACCAGGAGCCACACCTTGGAGAGAAAAAACAACATTTTATTATGTATGTTTACCCCAAACTCAAAGTTGGATCTCATCAAGCTTCTATATCAGTAAGTAAATTCTGTCCTGGCATCACTAAAGTGGGAATGCTTTTTAGATATGGATTTTACACATGTGCTACTCAACTCATTGGTCCAGAAACCCCTTAACTCTTCTGAAAGGCTTTAAAGGACCAGATTAAATGTTGTATGAATAAACTTTACTGAACTAAATTGAAAATATGCCTTTATGTTTCCAGTGATTACTTTTTACATTTTCTGACCATAAATGGGGCATCTAACCAAGTAAATTTTCAAGACACAAGGTGCTCGAGGTTCACTGTTCATGAAATTTGTATATAAGTCCTTATTTCAGAAGTCTTGGTAATCTTTACCATTCAGCTTTCTTAGAATTTCTCAGAGTTTGAGATCATTATCAGTTTACCTGCACAATATGGTTTTAGAAGATCTATTTGGGGCAAAAAATGTCCAATTTGGCCTTGTCTTCTTACTTTCCTGTGCTTGCATGTTTTTTATCTTCAAACAGGTGTCTGGGTTTTGAGTTTACCCTGGGTTTTTTGTTTTACAGAAGTCTCGTACATTTGCTTAGATATTAGCTATATACCTACAAAATGCTGGAGCCAATTCCCATAATACATATCCTTAGATGTCTCTACATGTCCCATTGGATCTGTTTTTCTGGAGTATCCTCACATATGGAGGGCACCACTGTCATCCTGTATTTAAATATTTATAAAGCTTATGGAAATTCCTCCAGTGAATCCTCTCACATACACCCAGAGGTCTGTGCATCCAACTTTGGACACAACCACCACAAGGCATAATTAACCTTAGAGAATGCTAAAATTAAGGTTCTTCCCAACCCAATACTAATGTAGTTGTTGATGCCCATAATTTACAATTCTCCTTGACTTTTTCACAGCATTTTCTGCTACCTCCTCAACATACTCTCCCTGGAAGTTTGAATTTGATGCACTATTGGTTTTCAACTACATCTCTTCTATGCCACTGGATAATTTTGCTATGCAAGATTGCAGAGCTGGCTTATTCCATCTGAAGTTTCTGGCATATCCATGATGGATGGACCTATTTTAGCATACAATAGCAATGCATCTCAGTTGGGTGAGTACCATCACTGAAGTAGACACTAGATCCCCAGAGAGGATGGGCAACTATAAAGATGAGTGTCATTTCAGGTCATATCTAGACTATGCTTTATTTAATCATTTACTTATTTTTATTTGTTTGCTTGTTTGTTTGTTTATTTTGGTACTAAGTATTGAACCTAGCTTCATTCCTGCTAGGCAAATACTATGCACTGAGCTGTATCTTAGCTGCTTTTTACTGTGTGTGTGTGTGTGTGTGTGTGTGTGTGTGTGTGTGTGTGTGTGTGTGTGTGTTCTAGTGTATGTGCATAAGGAGGCCAGAGGTGGGTGCTGGGTGACTTTCTAAATTGCTCATCACTTTACTTTTGGAGAAAGAGTAGTCTCCCCCTAGACCTGGAGTTCACCTACTCAGCTAGACTAGCTGGCCAGTAGGACCCATGGATCCATCTGTCTCCACCTCTCCAGAGTGTCCTGCCATCCCAAGCTTTTCATATGGATGCTAGGGATTCAAACTCAGGATCTTGTGTTGTATGGCATAAGCCATTTCCCCAGTTACTACCTTTTATTTTGAGACAATACCTCATTAAGTTGCCTGGGGAGGCCTTGAACTAGAATCCTGCTTCAAGTTCCTGATGAACTTGGTTTATAAACCCACTCCATGAGACCCAGATAAACCTGATTTTATATAACAAAGACCAGTTAGTCCATAAAGTCTTTGAGGAATAGTATAATTTAGATACTTGATGATTAACATAATTTTAAGGTATTTAACAATGAACAAAGAATTAAAAAAAAGATTTTGTGGGGTTAGAAAAAAAAATCTGTTCTCCTACACTAACAAATAATAAGTAAATATTGAAAACTTAAGATTGCCCATAAAACTTTTATTAATTGAAAGAGGTTTTTCATTGTATAATTGATTGGGATATTTCTTTGAAAATGAATTATGAGAACATTTTTTTGATTTGAGAACTGTGCTAAATTTCTGTTAGAATTGATGAGCCTTTTCCGTGACCCTGAGCACTATGGACATAGTTTATAGTTGGAAGGATTGTCCCTGTGACTGTTGGTGACACACTCTCCTGTGGGCTGTGTCCTCAGAAATATCTTGCGATAAGTGTTTTTAATAAAACAGAGAGTAAAGAGGAGCTTGGTGATCCTTTAATACATGACTAATGGCCATATAAGTCATAAGTGCAGCTGGCTTCAGAGTATCAGCCAACCTGGTTCTTCATTTTGTGGGAAGAAGTGCCGTTGTCTGTGGACTGGAGGGCATGGTCTGCTCTGTGTCCCTTCTCTCCCAAACTTCTCTGCATTCCTTCCCAGCAAACCGCATTGCTTCCCTCAGAAAGCCTCAGGAAGGAAGAACACAGTCTCCTGCCCAGTATGTGTATTTGTGGATGAAGAAACTGTAACACAACTACCCCTAAGGTTGTCAACAAATGGTATGATGACTTATCTCCTTACTAAGACTGAGTTTCCGTATGCCACTCAAATGCAAAGTGGTGGGACCTGTGAGATGGCTGAGTGGGTAAAGGTGACCATCACCAAGTCAAACAACCCGAGTTCGAATTACAGTCACCACCAATGGTAAGTAAAAGAAAACTTTTTTGAAGTGTGGAGGCTAATATGCAGTGAAGAATGATAGACTACAAGTCAGCAACGGGGTAACAGTGTGGTCATGCCTGCTAACTGTAAAGACTCTGGTGCACGTCTTTCAAACTTGTGGTACTCTTTCCTAGAACCACGGGACGGTCACCACGTCTGGAAATCAGTGACGTGATGCTACCAGACTCCTTTGTCTTCTTCAGTCATTTCCTCACTCAGGAGGAAACTAGTACTCAGACCGTGGTGGAATAAAGCAGTCTGGAATATTGCAACATGCAGACACGTGTCTCTAGAACTGGGCCATCATCTCACCGAGCACCTTTTGGTTAAATCTAACTGAGAAAGATCCTTCAGGGAAATTAGCCATAACTCCAGTTCATTATTTTGAATTTCTTCTGGCAACATGCATTCTTTTTCCATATAAGGATGGAAAGAACCACAGAGCATTATAGTGATTTCCTTAAGCCCTAGAATTATAAAAGAAGATGCCTGAGCATATTCAGGACCCCGCTGACTTCCAAATTGCTTTTCTGGTACTTGCTCTTACGGCTGCTGGAGGAGGGTTCCAGGGCTGGGTTGTGAGGAGCCTAGCTGCCTCCACACAGCCAGCACTAGAAGTTGGGGTATTAAAACTTTTTAGACAAACTTGTGGGTCTCACAGTCCCACAAAAACATGAATATTGGAGGCTTGCATTCCCCCCTTTCTTAAATGGTTTTCTTGTTCTTTGCACATGCTGTTTATTTCAAGTTTAAGGCTTTTCTATCTCATTTTTTTTGGAAATAGTTTTCTGTTTGTTTGCTTGTTTTTTTGCAGTATTTGGGATCAAACATAGGGCCTTGTACTTACTAGGAAATTGCCCTGTTAGTGAGCTACATCCTGGCTCCTTTAAAACATGTAGCCTGAAGTATGATGTGGCTGCATTCCTTCCTAGCATATGATTGTGACAATGTTAAGTTTTCAATAATAGACATAGTTAGACTATATAGGAGACATCATGGTGATTGCTTCCAAATCGAAGTCTTCATTCATGGGTAAAATAACTGTGTGTCACAGATTCTAGGACTAGTCTGATAGATAATTACATGTCCACACCGTTGGGCTTGCCCGGCGGACCGCCTATTTCCGGTTCAGAATAGCCATCTCCGGGTCAGACATCTCAGGGGACCAGGACTCTGTGGCCTTACGTGGTTGCGTAAAGTGCGCACACGCAGCCATGTAATCTACGCGCATGCGTGGAGTACCCACAGGAGTTCCTGTACGCATGCGCGGCCCAACCTTTAAAAAGTCGGTGCCATCTTGCATGAGTCTCTCTCTCCCCCCACGTGTGTTTCACACAGGCCTATCACCTCTATCCTCTTTAATAAAACTCTTCTGTGGTCTTGTCGTGTTCAGGACGTGTTCCTAGTGCCAAAATAAATACTAACATAGTCCACATAAAATGTCTCGATAATGATATAGTTTGTGTAAAAGATCCTCATGTAACAGTGTTTGGGGATTTGTTGTTTTGTGACTGAACACAGTTTTGCTTTCTGTTTTTATTTGTCATAACTGGAAAGTACCACAATGTTGAACTACCGTGTGTGTGTGTGTGTGTGTGTGTGTGTGTGTGTGTGTGTGTGTGTGGTGTGGTGTGTGTGTGATCAGACTTTCCTTTCTGTCCCTTCCCCCATGTATCTCAAACACAAGAAAATCTACCTAGATCCTCATCATTCAGGAGGAAGCTAATTTGTTAGCAGCTCTCCTCAGCTGCAGGTGTCCTGGTGAGTTTAGCTTTCCATGAATAATTAAGGCCTTAAACCTCCTGTCTCCAACACTCCAGTCAGGGATGAGAGAGACAGGGTACTCTTTGATGGTTATGATGTCTGTGCTACACTTAATGTGTTGCCCTGAGGTTTCTCCCTTTGGTCCACCAGTCATTCTACTCTTCATGATGTTCCCAAGTTTCAACCCAGCACTTAGTTTTTTCTGGTTCACACAAATGTAAGGCAAACCTAATCATTTTTTTTAATTTAGATTCTATCGTTTGTCTTTGTTTTTGAGATGGGATTTCTTTGTGTAGCCTTGGCTGTCCTGAAACTAGCTCTGTAGCTTGCTTTGAACTTACAGAGATCTGTCTGCCTCTGCTTCCCAAGTGCTGGGATTAAAGATGTGGGCCACTGCTGCCCAGCTCTTTATTTATACTTTAAATATGCATTTTAAGTATGCAAATGTAGTGAACAATGCAGAGTACAAACATTTTTTTCTTTTTTTCTTTTGGTTTTTCAAGACAGGGTTTCTCTGTGTAGTTTTGGTGCCTGTCCTGGATCTGACTCTGTAGACCAGGCTGGCCTCAAACTCACAGAGATCTTCCTGGTTCTACCTTCCAAGTGCTGGGATTAAAGGCGTGCGCCATTGCTGCCCAGCCAAACATTTCTTTAACATATATGTCCATACATAACTCAACAATCTAATTCATCCCAACTCCAAACGTGAGGAAACCTAGTTCATTTTATTCCCCCATGAGTCTTATGAATTGTAGATGTAGAGGTCCTTTAAGAGAACATTCTATATATACTTAAATGATCTCATTACAGCTTGTGTCTAGAGAAACATGTTTGTTTTGATAGTAACCTCCTGGATCACATGCTGTTTATGACCCCCTTGAGCCCCCAGAACAGGGTGATATACACACAGCATGACTCATGTGGACATAGAGAAGAATCAGTCTGTCGCCTCTGTACTCCTGTGGCCTGGGCATGCTTTTTTGCACGTCCATCTAGCCTGTACCTCTGCACTTCCTGGATAAATCAGTGATTATGTGTACTTATTTATAACAGCCTATCTCCAAAAGACTTTAGGCAGCTTGCAAAATTGATTAATAGCCATTGGGAAAATAGAATCCAGGGCCAAAGTCAGGTTTTATCTGGAAGAAACCTTCACCACAGAAAGCAAAACAGTTGATCGATGCCAGAAATGAGCTAAAATAAAAACTGCCCGGGAAGACTCCTTAATGCCCGTTGTTGTGTGCTTCCTAAACCCTGCAAACACAAACACACTTTAAAAGCTACAGAACAGCAGGTTACACCAACCTCGACCATTGGTGACTGTGAAATGTTGACAAGCTTCGAAGATAAAGGACAGCCTCCTAACAAAACCAACAAAGCTTCTCTTTGAACAGGAGTCCCTCCCTGCCCAAGGAGGAACTCGGTACATCTACAAAGTTTTCCTATGATGGAAAATGTGAGGCCTGCTGATCGCTTCTTTCTGCCAGCCTGAAGAATTACTGTGCCAGGAGATTTTTTTTTAATGGATAAACAAGCAAAGATGTCCTAGATAAAACCATGTACTTTAAGAGAATTTTGTGCATCTCAGCATGGAAACCTTAATCATGAGGACTTTCCTCATGGAGAGGTATTAAGTTCTTAAAGCAGTGTGTTTTAAAGTATATAAAGTATCTCTAAAACAGGAATGCGTCTGTTTCCAACGTGAACTATTGCAGTAGCCTTCTGGAGATCCTCTGTTCCATCGTGCAGCAGCCCTCCTGAGAGCAAATGGCCTGCTGTTGAATGAATAGCTATTTTCCTGTAATCTGAGAGTTGACATTTATCGACTGAAATTCCAGCTCAGCATGGCTACACTGGTAAGCTCACGTAGTTCTGGTTGGAAGTCGCCAACATGAGAATATTATTTTCAAGAGTCTTTTTCAATTTTTTTTTCCTACTGACCGGATGACATTTTCATATCTTAGCTATCCTATCTATGAAGTACTTCATGTAGGTCTATAAGTAAAAAACAACAGCTGTTCTCATCAAGTCCACAAAGACCAACTTTTGCTCCCATCAAGAATTCCAGACTTAAATCTACATAGAGTGAAAACCGGGAAAACAAATTTATTACTTGGTTCAGGGAATGGGGCAGGAAAGCTTTCCTAAATAAGACAGAAAAAAACAAAGTTCTGGCTGAATCGAAAAGAAGTCCCAGAGTCAATTGAGTAACTACTAACTCTGCCACCTTCCTAGATTGACATCTTTCTTTTGAAGTGACGAATGTCCTCCCACCTTGTCCTGGCTCTATTCTATGATCGTATTGACCCTTCTCAGCCCTCTGCCCTACCCCCATCAAGTCACATCTGCCTCCGCAAACATTTGAGATTTCCATGACCCTGACAACGGTCTAGATGTATTAACCAAAATAATTAATATTTACACAACCTTAACCTAAAATAACTGCAGACGGTATGAGTCAAAATTAATTGTCATGCTGTGTCCAAAATAACTATGTGCTGCCTAAACCGACTCGGACCCTCATCTAACATTGATGAAATTATAGGTTTTACTTTTTAAAATGCTGCACCTCTGAGCTTTGGCACCAAGAGACTTTGGGGGCATGAACTGATTCTTGGTGGCTGACCAAAATTAAAGGACTTTTATATTCTTAATTGGCTTAATAGGCATGGTTGTCTGTATCTTTCCTGGTGGATTTATTACACTTTGACATGGTTAGCAAAGTGGGCAGTATGGATACACACAGTCCTCAGAGTTCCTACTTCTGGCTTTCTGACTACTGTATTGATGATATCACTTTTAATTACATGCCTTCCCTCTGCACACTCTTTATAATACATAACATTCATGATTTATAATTCCTTCTATCCAGGGAAGACCACAAGGAAGATTCTTTTAAAAAAAAAAAAAATCGAAAGGAACAATAAAAAAAGACAAAATGAAATCACAAGAGCTGCTAAGGTATAAATCAAGGGTCAGCTGTTAGCTCTAAGAGTCAATGATTTTCAAGGCACATCCTGAGGAACCTGGAGACTCTAGGGGGCTCCTAGGGATGAGCAGAGCAGGGGTTAGTGCCCTGGGAGGCTAGCAAAGAAGTTTTAAGTCCCCCGACCATGACTGCTTAACCCCAGCCAGAGTGCGTCACTTTCATACACTTGTTTAGGCTCTCCATTTTTGCACATTTTGCTTAAAGTGCTGTGTAATGATATAATCCACTCTAGGACATTCTTTTTGGTGTTTGAACTGATCGGATTTGGAAGAATTGGTTCCAAAGGTATAATTTTTTAATATTGTCACAGTTAACATACAGCTATGCAATCAGAAGATCTCAAATGTCAGAATCAACTACTGTTGTGACACTCCAAATATCATCTCAGAGCTCCCAAGGATATTCACTCTGAGCTCAGCAGACTCGCTTGGAGGGTTTACTCAAAGAATTCTGATACACAGCTTAGGGTTGGGCTCCCTGTATTGGGTAATGGGACTGGCCCCCATGTAACTAAAAGTGGGTGAAATCACTGAAAAGAAATCCAAAGCTGGTTCAGGAAGACATACAAATGCCTTGTTTGATTAGTTCTACCTGGGGATCCCTCCTGTTCAATTTCCCCTAGTCACTAAAATTCAAATGTAGGGGTCACACAGGCACCCAGTCCTGAAAACCTCCTTTGAGTTCACAGGTCTCCCATTGTGGATAATTCTTATTAAGCCAGGCGGTGGTGGCACACACCTGTAATCCCAGCACTTGGGAGGCAGAGGCAGGTGGATCTCTGTGAGTTCAAGGCCAGCCTGGGTTTCCAAGTGAGTTCCAGGAAAGGCTCAAAGCTACACAGGGAAACCCTGCCTCGAAAAATCAAAAAAAAAAAAAAAAAAAAACAAAACCAAACAAACAAACAAACAAACAAAAAAAGAGTTAAAAGGTCACGAAGACTCAAGAGAGCCGAGAATGTTCTGTTTCAGATACTTCTCTACAAAAAATTACACAGCAAAGCTTCGGTGTGGGGCAAGTCAGGTAGGCAGGCCTCTCTCACTCCTTGCTTTTCATGATGTTTTACTTTGCTTCATGCCATTGTCTGAAGAACCCACTGTACATTTTCACTCAGCTGACACTTGTCTCTCCCTTTATCTTGTGTATCAGGTCCAAGAAGGAAGCGATGTGTTTGCTTGCTGCTCTGTTTCCAAAGCACAAGCCAATGCCTGGCATTTGGTGTGTGCCCTGTAAATATTTGTTAGAACGCATGATTGATAGTGTCATTCCTTTGCCTGGCTTGCCCTTTTTATAAATTAGAAAACATTACCTCTAAATACATAACACTCACCATTGGGTTTCTCCAACATAAAATTAGTTTGTGCTAGATATGATAAAGTTTGTGATAAAATGCACAGCAAAACCCACTGCTGAGCGGGCTGTCTGAAAATTTTTCTTTACAGAAATGAAAAGGCTCAGAGGTGGACAACTGAAAAGGCTGTGATCACTAATGACCCCACTGTAATTTCTTTCCGGGTTCCAATGTGCTTTCTTTTTTCCTGTTTCTCCTTTCCCTCCTTTTCTTCATTTCTTCCCTTTCCTCGTTCCTTCTCCCTCCCTTTCTACTCGGTGTGTATGTTTTGTTGTTGATAATGTTTGTTTCCTTCTCTTGTTTTTGAGACAGGGTCTCACCATGTAGCCCTGACTGGTCCAGAACTTACAGAGATCCTCCTGCTTCCTACTAGAAACACAGATTCTGTCTATTATCCTATTATATAAAGCTAAAATGTAAACATATCTATACTCATATGTAATCTGTGTGTACAAATTGTGCATATACCTGCATATTATTTTATTACATTTTTGCCAATGCAATCCTAAAAGATCTTTTATGATTTATTTGTTTATTTAGTGTGTGTGTGTGTGTGTGTGTGTGTGTGATCTACATGTATCTCTATGTTTCTCCCAGAAGTCAGAACATGGTATTCCATCCCCTGGAATTGGACTTACAGATGGTTGTAAGCCACCACGTGTAATGAGTAAATGAAACACAATTCCCGTAGTGGACTAGATGTGTCATCAGCATGAGTGGAAGGTTATGGTTTGGGAAACAAAGGGAAAAGGAATGTCTTGTTACTCCATCAGCTGCTTCCTCAGTTCCCAAATCAACATGATTGACACCCTGATGAACTTCTACAACGGAACCCTGAAAATCAGAATGGAGTGGCTGGTAGGACCACAACCAGTGCTGCATTTCAGTGCAAGCAACTGGGGTAAAAAAATTGACCAGGAAATCCACACAAGCAGTGCCAGGAGGGATTTCGAAGGAGAGGTGCCGTGACTGTCGCCAGGGTCGCCATCAGTGCCCAAAGGAATGGGAACAGAACGGTGAAGCTGTAAAGATATACGTGTTCTAAACAACGCCAGAAGCTAGCATCCCAGCCACCAGCAGCTTTGTAGGAATGCGGCAGCCACAGCCTACAGAACAGAGTCGAGAACTCCACACAGAGGGAGCTGAGAGCCCACAAGAGAAGACCTGACCCGTCCTTCTACAGACCAGAACCAGGGAGACAAGATGGGAACTTCCAAAGAGATGAAAAGAGCGTTCGAGCCAATGATCCATTTCCTCAAGTCTTCACCCAACGCTCCTTTGCAGTACAGCTGTTCCTCATCTGCCGGTGATCCTATTATCTCTCCATTATCTTCATATCTCCACCCAACTCTCCTCCCTCCTCTGCTGCTGGTTCTATACAGTCTTGTGAGTCACTGGAGCAAATCAACACTGTCCTCTACCGTTCACCCCCTTTACTTGTTTAGGAGAGCTGACTCTCTCTGTTCTTCCTTCTCATTCTCTTTTCTAGTACCCAACCCCTTTACAGTCACATCTCCTAAAGCCCAAAGGCTGACTTCATTTGCAACATCTGGGTGTGCATCTTTATTTCCTCTTTTCAGGTTAGTATTAACTCAAACCTACCCATAGCCACACTATTACTATTTTTTACTTGCTCCAATTATTACCATTCCCCTGTATGTCCCTCTCACAAACTTCTCACATAACAAATACTTATTCCCAGACTCACCATGACTCTTCTGTTCACTTCTACTCATACATATTAGTGTAGACACAGTACTGCATAAACCAATCCTTGGCCAACACATGCCTGTTTTGTAGTTTCCTGCTGCTCTAGTATCAGAGTAGGTCAACTCTGAAAAGTGGCTGCTACTGAAGACAGTACTCAACCTACAGGGCAGTGTTTCTCAACCTGTAGGTCATGACCCCTTTGGGGTTTGGCCTACCCTCTCACAGAGGTCACCTAAGTCCACTGGAAAACACAGATGTTGACATTACAATGTATAACAGTAGCAAAAATAGTATTGTGAAGTAGCAATGAAAATGATTTCATGGTTGTGGGGTCACCACAGCATGAGGGACTGCATTAAAGGGTCACAGCATTAGGAAGGTTGAGAACCACTGCTATAGGGGTCCAGAATACCAATCTTAGGACGAAAACATCACTGCAACTACATTAGAAGCTACCTCCCTGACACTGCAAATACATCCACTAAAAAAAGAGCGGTAACCTGAGCTAAAGGATAACAACAGAAATATGGACCAACGACCTAACCCCACATGGGCACATCCAAGCACAGAAACACAAGTAACATGAGAAACCAAATCAATCTCTCCCCAAAAATTACCAACCCCATACTAATGATCCCTGAGGCAAAGTTCCAGATGCAGACTTCAAAAGAATGAGTATAAATATAGTAAAAAGAAAACAAAAAAACAACTCCAAAGGACTCCAATATTTTCCAAGACAAAAACAACTGAGTGAAATAAAGAAGTCAATTCTCAATACAAAAATAGAGGTTAGTAAAGAGGAGATAGAAATAATGAAGAAACTCCAAGCTGAATGATGATGGAATTGAAAAACACAACTGTGGTGGGTATTGTGTTCCCTGAATTATTGTGTGTTCCCCAAAATAAACATATCTGGGGTCAGAGAACAGACAGCCAAAAATGGTGGCTAGAAAATGGGAAGAGCAAGCCATAACAGAAGTTGGGCAGTGGTGGTGCATGCCTTTAATCCCAGCACTTAGGAGGCAGAGCTAGCGGATCTCTGAGTTCAAGGCCACTTTAGAAACAGCTAAGCATGGTGACGCATGCCTTTAATCCCAGAAACCCAACCTTTAACCCCAGGGAGTAGGGGCAGAAAGAGAAAGGTATTTAAGGCGTGAGGACCAGGAACTAAAGGTAAAGCATGTAGTTAGTTAAGCATTTGGTTGGTTAAGCGTTCAGGCTTTGGAGCAAGACAGTTCAGCTGAGATTCATGTGGAGGGGGACTCAGAAGCTTCCAGCCTGAGGAAACAGGATCACCTGAGGAACTAGGTTTGTTTTCATTAATAAGACTCTTTAAGATTCATACTACACACAACAGGTCAAAACAAAACGTATAGTGGAAAGCATCACCAGTAGAATGGACTGTGTGGAAAAAGAATATCAAGATATAAAGGCAAAATAGGAACTGAATCTAGGTCGATGATAATTTTCTAATTGAGTAAAAAGAACACACAAGAACTTTGGGACTCCATGAAAAGGCAGAACCAGTGAACTCTATGCATAAAAGAAGGATTTCATGTAAAAGCCATTGAAAATGTTTTGAAATAAAATCATAGAGCCAAATTTCTAGGGGAAAAGAAGCCTGTCCAGATACAAGAGGCACACAGAAAACAGGATGAGAGAAGAAATGCCCTGTACCATGTTATACTTAGAACACTAAATGAAACAAAGAAAACTCACCGAAAGCTGAGAATGAAAACAAAAAGACCAGGAAACAAAAAGATAGCCCCATAGAAAAACTGTTGACTTTCCAGTCTAAACCCTGAGAGCAAGAAGGGGTTACACTGATGTCTTTCAAATTCCCAAAGACCACAATTGGCAACCTACTGTAATACATACCCTGCAAAGTTATCGATCATAATTGATGGTGAAAGAAAAACTTTCAATGATAAAAGCAGATTAAAGGACTTTGTGACCACCAAGCCAGCTCTACAGAAGATGCTGGATGGAATAATTTAGTCTGAAGAGAAAGATAAACACACTCAAAAAACTAAGGGAGGGAAAAAAATTAATGATACAATGATATTCACTAAACAACAGAAGACTAAGAAGTCCCAAATACTGCAAAGTCAACAATGACAGTGAGCAACACAGACCTTTCAATAATAACTTTGAGTAGGAGTGATCTTAATTCATACATCAAAAGACATAGATTAGCAGATTTATTAGAAACAATTCTCTTTTCCTTTCTTCAAGAAACATGGCTTACACTCAGAGATAAAAATGGTCTTACAGGGAAAAGATAGAAAAAAACATATTCCAAACAAACTGAACCAGGAAACAAGTAGGCATTGTTATTTTATTATCTGATAAAATAGACTTCAAACCAAATCCTATCAGAAGCATGAAGGTTTCTTCATAGTGATCAAGGGATAATCCACCAAGAAGAAATTACAATTCTAAATATATACACACACTAAATATTGGTTCATCCAACTTTATAAAGCAAACACTACTAAACTTAAAATCACAGATTAATCCCAGCACCATAATATTGGATAACTTCAATGCCCTGTTGTCATCATTTGACAGATTGTACAAAAAAGTGAATAAAGAAACACTAGAATTAATACATAGGTCAAATGGACCTATCAGACATCTACAGAGCATTCCACTCACACACCAAAATATGTACCTTCTTCTCAGCACCCAAATGGAACCTTCTCAAAGACAGATCACTTATTAGGACACAAAGCAAGTCTCAACAAATATAGGAAAACTGAAACAACATCCTAAACTCCACGTGATCACAATGGGATAAATCTGAAATCAACAGCAAGAGAAACTATAGAAAATACACAAATTCATGGAGATTAAACAGCACACTTTTGAACAATGCATGGCTCATTGAAGAAGTCAGGAAGGAGGAAATTTTAATTCATATAATTAAATGAAAATGTAATATTTAGGTCTATGAGATACAATGAAGGCAGTCCTAAGAGTGACATTTTTAGCTCTAAGTACCCATATTAAGAAATCAGAACTACCTCAAAGGAATAACCTAATAATGATTGTGAAAGCACTGGAAAAACAAGAACAAAGCAATCCCAAAGTGCTAAGCAGAGAGAAATAAAGCTCAGGGCAGAAATGATCAAAATAGAATTGAAAAATATAATGATTCAGTTGGTTATTGAAAAGATCAGCAGAATTGATCAACAAGCTCCTATCCAAACCAAAAAGTGAAAAAAAAAAAAGACCTAAATTAATACAACTAGAGATGGAAAGGGAGACATTATGATAAACGTGGAGGAAATTCAAAGGTTCATAAGCATATTCTTTAAATTTTTATATTTCACTGAACTGGAAAATCTAAAAGAAATGGATGAATTGATATATATATATATGACTCACCAAAGTTAAACCTAGATGAAGAAAATAATTTAAACAGACATATAACAACTAATGGTTTAGAAGCAGTGGTTTAAAAATCTCTCAAATAAAACAAGCCCAAATCTGGATAGATTCAGCATACACTTCTATTAGACTTTAAAAGAAGAAATAACACCAGTACTAGATAAATTATTCCCTAAAACAGAAAAGGAAGGAATACATATGAGCTCCTTTTATGGATTACACTGGTACCAAAGACCCAAAAAGAGAGTGGGAATCTGGGAGAATTATAAGCTAGTCTCTCTAATAAGCAAAGACACAAAAATTTTCAATCAAATATTTGCAAACTGTATTCAAGAACACACCAAAATGATTATTCACCATGGTCAAGTCAGCCTTATTCCAAAGATGCAAGGTTGACTCAACATTTATACATCAAAAGAAGTAATTGAGCACAAATGGGCTCAAGGATAAATCACATGAGCATTTAAACCGACGGAGAAAAGACATGATGCAAAATGCATCATGGTAGAAACTCTGAAGAGACTAAGGGTGCGGGGGTATATCTCAGCACACTTATGTGTTGGGCAAACAGAGGCACCATTAGGTTAAACTGGAAGCACTCCCATTATGAAAAGGAACAAGAGAAGTGTGTCCACTTTTGACCACACCTGTTTGAAATAGCACTTGAAATCCTAGCTAGAACAACCAGAGCAAGGAGCAAAGGGAACACTAATAGGAAAGGAATAACTCAAAACATCCCTATTTGCAGATGACCTGGGTCTTTATATCAGATACCCCAATGACACTACCAGGAAACTCCTAGAGTTGATAAACAGTTTCAGCAAAGTAGTAGGTTATAAAATTAACATGCCAAAATTAATAGCCTTCCTATATATCAGCAACACATATGCTCAGAAAGAAATCAGCTTAAAAAAAATCCCAATCATTGGAATAAATACTCATGAAATAAATCTAACAAAGGAAGTTAAATGTGCAAACGATGAAAATTCTCAGACACTGAAGAAATTGAAGAAAGCATCAGGGTATGAGGAAACCTCTCATGCATGTGGATTGGCTGGATTAATACTATAAATGTGGTGGTCCTACCAAAAGCCATATATGGATTCAATGAAATCCTTATCAAAAATTCCTTTGCAACTCTTCATAGAAAATGAAAATTTAATCTTAGAATTCACATGGAAGCACAAAAATAAAACATGGTTGGTTGTCACCATCCCTAATTTTAAGTTATACTGCAAGATCCGTAATAGTAAAAATTGCATGGTAGTGGCACATTCAAAGCTGATCTATTTATTCTCAGTAGTTAGGATATAAAAACAGCCCAGATACCTATCACCTGGTGACTGATAATAAAAATGTGGCACCTCTACACAATAGAACTTTGTTTGTCTATACATAAAACTAAAATTTTCAGGTAAATAGATGGAACCAGAAAATACACAGAGTGAGGTAAGAAGATTTAGAAAGACAACTCTCACACACGCTCACTGAGATGTGGATCCTAGCATGCAATCTAGTTGCAGAATATTTGTTAACACTGTGTGAGGCCTGTGATTCGTTTAATGAAGAGCTAAATGGTCAATAGCTAGACATGAGGGACTAGGCAGGACTTCTGGTCAGAGAGGAACTTGGGATGAATCTGGTGTGTGAAAGACGCCAGTGAGACACTGAAGAAGCTGGACATATGATATAGAGGAGAGGTAATCGAGCCACATGGCAGAATACAGATTAATTAAAAAAAAAAAAACAAACAGGTTAACTTAAGCTATAAGAGCTAGTTGGAGAAAGCCCAAACTAAGGCCAAGCTTTCACAATTAATAATACATCTCTGTGTCATTATTTGTGAGCTGGCAGTCTAATGGAAAATCTGACTACAGAATCTTTTTGTGTGTGTTTAACTCAGAGTTCCTGTAGAATCCATGTAAGATGAATCTTAAAAGGTCTTATTGATAAAAACAAGCCCAGAGCCAGGTATTGGGGTGAATGATGAAAGATCAGAGAAATGGAACAAGCCACATCCAACCTCACCTTGCCAACTTCTCAGCTGATCTTGTTTCCTCAGACTGGAAGCCTCTGAGATCCATTCATCCAAATGGATCCCAGGTGAACTGCTGCTAAAGGCCTAAAAGCTTAACCAGACTCTAGATCCTGGTCATTGAACCTTACATACCTTTCTGCTTGCTGCCGTCACTTCCTGGGACTAAAAGCGTGTGTCTTTCCCAAGCAAGACATGAGATCTCAATTCCTGGGATTAAAGGTGTGTGCCACCATGCCTGGCTCTGTTTCCATTGTGGCCTTGAACTCCCAGAGATTCAGATGGATCTCTGCCTCCAGAATGCTAGTTTTAAAGGTGTTTGTGCCACCATGCCTGGTGCACAATGTATCAATCACAAATCCATGAAACTAGAAAGGGGACATTGATGAGGGGCGGGTGTGGTGATATTGTGTTCCCTAAAATATTGTCCAAGCTAATAAACTTATCTAGGGTCAGAGACCAGAACAGCCACTAGATATAGAGGCCAGAAAATGGTGGCACACACGCCTTTAATCCTAATCTGAAGGCAGAGATCCCTCTGGATCTCTGTGAGTTCAAAGCCACACTGGAAACAGCCAGGCCTGGTGACACACGCCTTTAATCACAGAACGTGATGACAGAAAGCAGAAAGGTATATAATGTGTGAGGACCAGGAACTAGAGTTTGTTAAGCTTTTAGGCTTTTGAGCAGTAGTTCAGCTGAGATCCATTCGGATGAGGACACAGAGGCTTCCAGTTTGAGGAAACAGCATCAGCTGAGAAGCTGGCAAGGTGAGGTTAGCTGTGGCCTGTTCTGTTTCTCTGACTTTTCAGCATTCACCCCCATATCTGGCTCTGGGTTTGTTTTTATTAATAAGACTTTCTAGCAATTTGTGCTACAGGAGGGTAGGAAAAGAAAGATGTGAAGGGATGGAGGAGAGTAGAACATGGGAAATGAGAAGAGGAAAGGGAGAATAACGGATAGGAGATTTTAAATGAGGAGAAGGGTAAGTAAGCAGGGAAGAGGAGGGGATAAGGGAGGAAAAGCAAACACTAGGATGTTTGAGAAAGCAATCCGGAAACCTACTATTTTATACCACACACACACACACACACACACACACACACACACACACAAAACATATATGTATTACATACAAATATATTTGTATATTCATATAAAGATTTAATTGGAGCTATCCTATGGAGATTTCCTCTCAGAAACAATAGTTTGCCAAAGCCCAAGTATAGGATAAAACTTCCTTTCAAGTCAGGAGTTTTCCAGAGATCGCCCCACCACCACACACAAAACAGTATAGGCTATTGCCATTGCTTTTGCTTTTGGTTGCTGCCAAAACTTGATGATAAGACCCCACTGCAGAAGACACCACATACTTTGGTCATAGGACACAGAAAAATCAAGTTAGTAATCACCAGGAAGCTTTCTCCTTGCCTACAAGGTTGCTGGTAGAAAAGAATCCTCAATAGTCTTACCCTGCTGCCAACCCTGTCAGTTACAATAATAGCACATACCTGTAGGTGCAATAATGGCACAGATATTATGGGCACAACCAACTGCATTCTGATTGGAGTTCATTTCTGATCCACAGGAGGAAACACAAGCCAGGCGCCTCATATCTGGCCAAGAATCCATGGCTCGGAGCTCACAAGCTCCAAGAGTGAACCTACTAGTATTATTTTGCTAAATGGACCTAGTATCTTCTAAATATAGACATATATTTTGTGCATAGGTATATGCACAAAAATTAATACAACTAGTGCAGACACTCACAATTGGTCAAAGTGCAGAGAAAGTATCTATAGTGTGTTTAGGCACAAATGTAGAGTGTTTAGCCACATCTGTAGTGCACGCATCCCCAAGGTTCAGAGTCCATTGCAGAAGAAGGGGTGGAAAGATCCTCAGTCTACAGGTCAGGGAGGGTGGGAACAAAACAGTCTTCTATGTGACACAGGGACAGCCCTCATGAACTCACAGCAGCCGTGCTGTTATACACAAGGCCTGCACCAAATCAAGCCAGTCAACATTCCAGCATAGAGTAGGAGGGGCTTACAGCCCTTACCCCTATTGGAGAGTATATTAAGAGTTGATTATTTTGGAGGGGGACGGAGAATAAGTTTCCTTTAAATGTGTAGTCTCTGTTAGGAGGATCCACTCCCCAGAAGATGGCCCTATGCCCATGACTATTATGGGCAGCACTAACTGGATTAGATCTATTATTTAAAAACAAAAGAGGTCATTAAGTAGAGGGGGTGGGGAGGTGGTGATGGATCTCGGAGGAATTATGGAGAGGACTAGGGAGTGGAGATAATCAAAATACATTTATATATATGAAATTCTCAAAGAACTAATAAAATACATTTTCCATACAGACAATTACCAATAATCTGCTCCTCCCCTCCAGATCTTGACATCTTGATTTTGATCTTGATCCAGGAGAACCACAGCATCCCAGGATGGACTGAGATGTCTAAGTGATCGATACTATGGTTTCTCTTTCCTTGGCACCCAAATCATATCTAAGGGGACAGTGCAGAGTTCCTGGCACTCAGAGAAATCCTAATCAGTTAAGGAGTTTGGTTAGGGGCAAACAGATTCTCAGCTTTAATAAAACCAATATGAAGTGGAGTTGGAATTTATTAGTGATATTTTAATATGGATTTTAAGTACCAGTGTTAAAAGAAACAGAAAACTGGAAAGCATGGGTGTGAGCTTTTGTAAGAGCAAGTCATCATTTATTATAGGACGTTTTAAAGACAGATTTTTAAGTAAGGGAATTGAGAGAAAGAGAGATCCCAGAGGGCAGAGAGGAAGACACATCCAAGTATGGAGATGGGTATCTCAAAGGAGACCCATGCTTCTTTGTCTTTACTTTATACAAAGAGTTTTGAAGCTTGTGTGTTCACGGAATTGATGGGGAATATAAACAATATCGCAGAGCAGTTGTCGGGGGGGGGGGGTCTGCAGGAAGACAGGAGTTCTTTACTGTAAACAAATCATGGTCTTGTTGGAGATTTCCAGAAAAGGTCTGGGGAAAGGAGTGAGGCACTGTATGTATAATACATTGAGATCTTAAGCCTGGCTCATTGCTACATTGCTACTTTAACATAAACTATTTGTCTATAAAAGCAATTAGCATCTCTCCATCAACATCCTTCACAACAAATATTAATTATACTGGAATTCTTGCTTCTCAGCTGGTGAGAGGCTTTAAGCAGATTCCAGGAGAAGGGGCTCCCCTATTTTCCTGTCTTTCTATCCTTCCTCTATCAGACTACACATCCGAGCTCCCCTACAAGGGGGACTGTAGTTGGAGGAATGCAATGTGGAAGGGAAGATGTAAACTAGAGCACACTTAAACCATTGAACTAGACCCCTCTGGAAAGTAGAAAGAAAGGTTTATTAGGATCAAGCTGCCAAGGCCATCTCAGGAGCAGGGGAAGGGAGGGTAGAGAGAATAGCAAAATGGCAAAAAGGGAAGCAGATTTTATGTGTCAGCAGGATGGGGGCTTTGAGCTGATTCAGACTATCCCAATTGACTGGAACTAGGTGCCCTTGTCCAAGGTTGTTGACCTTTGGGGAGAAGGGTGATGGCTGGTAAACACAAACCTGTCTTAAGATCCATTTGTCTGGTAAACAGAGAACAGCATTTGGGCTTCTGTTTACCCAGCCAAAGTCCTTCTGTTTAGAATATTGTCCCCATCACTGCTGTTTGAGGGGGTACGGCTTTGGAGCTACCAGGGGATGTACAGCACTTCCAGATCAGACCAAGCAAAGCTACCCGTGTGCTCTCCGTTTCCTTCTTCTGTTCACCCTGCTGATGCACAGGGGAACTGGGTGCTCCCTCCTCCAAAGAGCAAAGCCTGGACACCCAGAACTCTTTTGGGTTGTGCAACAGTTATAAAGAATTCTTCGAATGGACTTTCATGAAATGAAGCTGGAAACTGGACTAAGGCCAAAAAAAAAAAAGTCTTGGTACTTACCAATGCAACTTGATCTTGTGGTTAGCGGTGGGATCCCTGCCATTGTACTGTGTGTGTTTTGGCCTTGTCCTTACTTTGGGGTGCTGCAAGTATTTATTTTAGTTTCAGAGCAGACTCTTCCTGGGGTATGTGGCTCACTTTTAGAAATGTGCCTCTTCTCTGCGAGAACCCTTCTTGATCCCAGAGTTGAATGGAATGGCTCAAATAAAATGGAAGGAAAGACAGTATTGGCCATTGGTGTCAAGAAGGCAATACCTTAGGGTCATCTGTTCAGCCAATGAGACATTACTGAGAAAATTTCTATCATCCACTACTTAAGCAAGAGCATTAGTCTACCAATGAGTCATGTTGGACAGTTTATGAATAGCATTTTCATAAATTATATTAGTCAGAAATCCACTATGTATTAGTTGAAAATGCAAAGGAAAGAAAATGAAAAATGTAAAAATGATTTTCTGTAAAGAAACAAATCACAGATCCATTTTTATTTATTTTTACCTTAAATGGGTACATTAAAAAATTGTTGTGTTTTGAAGTCAAACCAAATAGTTACAGTAGAGGAAAGGGCTCAAGCACTTTTGAATTTATTCTTCCTAGTCTACTTTTTGTCTATTATCCACTTTGTAGAGAGAAGCCACAGAGATTCTTCAAAAGTAAATGCTGCCATAGTCATATCCCTTTTAAAAATTCACAGTGGCTTACATCTTACTGAGAGTAAGATCCAGATTTGTTCCCCTGAGGGGCTAGAGAGATGGCTTGGTGGTTAGGAGCACTGGCTGCTCTTCCCCAGGACCCTGCCTCGATTCCCAACACTCACATCACTCACATGGCTCACATCTATCTGTGACTCTTGTTCCTGGGGATCTGATGCCTTCCTTCAGATTCTGCCAGCACTATCTGCACCCATACCCTAATACGATAAAATTTAAAAAGATTTGTTTACCAGAATGAGCTCCATCTTGCCCTCTCCAGCTCCTTTACACTCCCTGCTGTTTTCTTTTTCTTAGCAGCATTAGACATTTCTTAATTGTGGTAAAGTGTACAGAACAGAACCAACCATTACCACCCTGACCATTTGATTGTGTAGATCAGGAGCGTTAAAGATGTGCCCATGTGCTAACATTAGTTGCTTTCCTAATCACTGTAACAAAATTACTTTCATTGTAGTGGAGGAAGTGTCCCTAGGGCTGAGTTTCAATAAGATTTTTAACCCTTCATAGCAGGAGGGCACTGTTGCAGGGGCGACTGAGTTTGTGGTCTCAGGAGCTTGCTGCAGTTCGTTCTGCAAGAACCACTGGTGGCACACAGGAAGCAGAACACTTCGGCCAGAACCACATGTGGGTTAACTTTCAAAGCCCCACCTCCCAAAGACTCTATGATCTTCACAATAGCATCACAAGGGAGAAAATAACTGGCACTCAAGTATGAGCCTGTGAGGAACATTTGGATCCAAACTACAATGACAACCATCATCATCACTATCCATGCTGAGAACCCTCTCACCACTAAGATGCCTCAGTGTGTGTTCTGCAACCACAAGGAACTGAGTTCAAATCCCCAGCACCTAAGTAGAAAGCCAGGCGTGGCTGCATGTGCCTGTAACCTCAGAATTCGGGGACAGGAACAAATGAATCTCTGAGAGTTTGCTAGCCATCCACCCTAGCTCAGACAACTTCAAGTTCAGAGGGAGACCCTGTCTCTAGGCAGTAAGGTAGAAAGTAGCAGAGGGAGAGACCCTTCATCCCATGTGCTTATGCACACCCACACATGCACCACACACATACACAACACACCACACACATGCACAAAACTCATTTCGTCTTCCAAATATACTCTATCATATTTATAGAAAGACAAGAAGAGTGGTTCTGTAAAGAATTATTTGTAGTGTAGAATAACACATCTCTCAATGCACCCAGCGGGGAAGGCTAGACTTCCTTAAGTCAGTTTTCTTAAATGAGATCACTAATCTATGGAAACACTTGCACCCATGGGCTGATCAGACATGGGTGAAAACAGGAGAAAACTTAGATAAACTGACTTCATCTAGAAACAGCATGTGTTGCATAGGATACTTGGTTTAGATGTTGCTTCCTTTTAATGTGGCCTCACAGAGGGCCTGGCCACTGGAGTATGGTAAACAACCAATGGAAGTCCTTTACCAAAGCCTTTGCTATGACTTGAGAAATGGCCTGTGCTGGGGAACACCACTGCCATTTGATTCCTGTGAGAGCCGTGCTGAACCACATGCTATACTGTCAATGGACTTGAAACCCAGGATCTGACAAGGCATATACACACAGAATGTACTGAGTATTCTGCAGGCAGATTTGAGGCCTGTGACATACATAGTTTTCATATACATGTTTCCTATATATATGTGTGTGTGTGTCTCCATATGTATATACATATATATATATATATACACACACATATGTATGTATTATATGTAATATATATATACACACATATGTATTTATTATATGTAATATATATACACATATATGTATGTATCATATGTAATATATATATATACACACACACATACATATATAGTCTCCATCCCTCACCTCAAAGTCTCAATGTAATAAAAAGGAGTCAAAGTGAATTAGAGGCCACACAGTAGGTGTGTACACATGATTCTACACCTAGACAGTGGCTTAAATACCAATTATAATAAGACTTGCTGTGGAGAGAAAAACTAATAAATCCAGTTTTGTAAGGGGGAGACTTGGGGAAAGACACTGTGGTGTAATGTTAGTGTAAACATTTGCTCTAAACCGATACATTAACCTAGGTATAACTCAAATCTACATGACATACAATCACTCAGACCTCGGCTAAGCTCCTCAAAGGCCATTATAAATCACTGTGTCTTAAACACCTCCAAACTGGGCAGTCTTACAAGAAATCTTCATGAAGGCCAGCAGGTCACCGGCAGGTGGGTTTTTTGTTGTGGCTATTTGTTTTTGTTTCGATTTTAACGATGAGGAATTTTTAAATGTACTTCCTTAAATCAACGCATACATGGAATCAACGGGGATTAATATCAGGCTTTCATCAGGAAATGCAATAGGTGCAAAGGAACCTATCACAGACCTGCAGGAGACGCGTTCCCAAGGTGAGTCGGTTCTCCTTACAAGATCCCTTCGGAAGGAAGCTGTTGGGAAGTGCCGAGCTCTGCAGTACTTCCCTGTTCCCATCAGTTAGCATAACATCATTTGGCTGGTGCTCTGGGTATTGATGTTATGTAACATAAACACGCTTATGTAAGGGGAGGGAGCCTGACGCTGATCAATGCCTTCATAGCATACATGTTTACGACTGTGTTTTCTACAGAGGATGCTATGTAGAGCTGTGAGGTATCCAGAAAGTGACATCACAACACAGTGTGGATATCTATCTGCTTCATGTCCTTTCCTATGACTGTCACTTCTTATTGCATGGGTCTATATGTATTACTAGTCCCTAACTACGTGTATTTAGGGACAGACGGTTGGTTTGTTTTCTCTGTCCCAAACAATACCATCTATACTTGTGTTGCAGGTATAGCCTGCTCTCTTACTAGCCTTGCCTTTGGATCCGATAGTTCTAAGTACCACCTCCTTCATCCTTACTCCCTAGTCTTGTATCCCTGAAATGCCCAGGTGCCTGCTGGTGCTCTAAAGAAACTTGCTCTGATTTGAATCCAGGTTTCCCTTCTTTTTTAGCTTTGCAGATTTGCATAAGTTACTTAAGGCAATTTCCTCATTTATAAATGTGGATAATGGTGCCTGCCTCAAAAACCAGAGCAGATTAACAATCCATGCAAGTGTCAGCTGATAACAACCATTTATATATTTTTTTTATTGCTGATGTATCACATGGACAAGCTATTGAAATATCTGAGTGGATTGCGTCACTCTCTTGATGCTGTTTTCCTTTTATTTAAACAAATACTTGATTTCTAATACTTCCCCAAATTTCAATGTAGAGTTTATTTCAGCAAAGCTCTTATTTCACTGGTAAAAGCTGTGATTTCATCACCTCCTTTCATTGCATTTGTGAGGGTGGGATGCCTGCCCTAGGATTAACAGGGATGGTCAGAGGAGACTCCAGCTCGGACAGAGGCGACTCACAGTGTCTTATTTGTTATATCTGTCCCCATGTGAGAAGAGGACATGAAGGTCGCACACAGGAACACAGGGAGCAACCAGGGACTGTGGGAGGCATGATTTTGAGTATCCAGGCTGAGGTGTCTGCTGCTTTTGCAGAAGATATGACTGGCTTGCTTGAATAATTCTGCAAGCTGGCAGAATGGGGACTGCCTCTGGTGCCCTTGATAAGGAACATTATTCACGTAATGACTGGACCTCATCCATGGGAGCAGGGCAAGGAGGAGAAGTTCCAGTTAGAATATTCATCTTTTGGATTTCACCAAGTCTAGGTAGCACATGATCCTGACCCTGAATTCTGGAACTTTCAATATGTTTGTCAAGTTGAGAGACTTTGCTTTCTTAATGTGCAGACAGGTGCATATGACTACCCCAGTGACAACCATAATTTACCAAAAGTGTCTCTTTTAAAATAAATTCTTTGTGCTACATGTGGTGGCTGGTCTTGGGCTTCAACTTGACAGAATTTAGAATCGTATCTGTGATGGTGTTTCCAGGGAGACCCACCCTCTATATGGGTGGTACCTCTAGGCTGGGTCTGCAGAATGAATATGATAGAGAAAGTGAGCCTAGAGGCCGAATTCATCTCTCTACTTCTAGACTCCAGGGGCAACACAACCAACTGCCTCACACTCCTGCCACCATGATGGACCATAGCCACAGATTTTGAGCCAAAATGACTCTTTGCTTCCTTCCTTATTTTTGTAAGGCATTTTGTTGCAACAAGGAGAAAAGTAAAATATTACGCAAGGCCGAAACTAGACGTGATTGAAAAAGAAGCTATTATTTGGTATTTCAGGGCAATACAAAGTTTCCTTTACCTGAAATATGGGTGTCACCTGACTCCCACAGCCTAGTTTCCTAGATACAGCCACCAAGGAAGTAGAAAGGAAGGTTTATCTCTGGCCTCAGTGTAGATTACTTGTCAAAATATCAGAGATGTGTAATTTTATCACATATTACTTACTACTTCTCAGCTCTACCCTCCTTCATTGTTGAAAATCAACTTTCTTTCTTTCTTTTTTTTTTTTTTTTATCCACTTCATGACATCTTTATTTTTCTGTTTGGCGATATGCTAAGGATTTGTAAAGTCGGTAGACTTGCTAAGCTTTGAATCATTTATCAGGACAAGAATAAAGAAAGCGAGGCCGTGAAAGTAGCTTAGTTGGTAGAGCTCTTGCCTAGCATTCATAAAGCCTTGGGTTCAATCCCCAACCCTACATAAACCAGGACTTGTGACTCAGGCATGCATTCCAAACACTCTGGAGAGATATAGAAGAAAAGCCTAAGTTCAAAGTCATCCTTAGCTATTACAAGTTTTACATCCAGCCTGACCTACATGAGACCTAAACTGAAGACTGAAAAGGGCCTTATCCCTCATCTCCATCCTTTAGGAATAAAGACCCTGTGGTGCTCACACATAAGGTGATGCACTAAACATCAGCTAAAGGGAATGAGGAAGGTCTTATAGAAGTGATCACTGCAAGAAAGGTTTGGTGAGTGCAGCACCCAGAACTGCCCACCACATGGTAGACTCTCATTCTGGCATTTGTTAATGAATGAAAATCCATTGAAGCCATGACTAAAATGAACTAGTTTACAATCCAAAGAGATGTGCACATTTATAGCAAACCCCACAGGGCCAACTTGCCCACTTTCAGGGCCAGTTTTCCAACTGGATGGTATGCTGGTGTTCGCTTTGAGCCCAAATCTTGGATCATCTCCATCAAAGCACCTGCTACTATTCCACTGTGTGGCATCTGGTTCACTTGACGCAGGCCTAATAAATGATATTCCAGAAAAAAAGTACCTGAGATGGTTTAGGTCATTATGGCTGAAGAGTCCCAGTGCTAAATGACACTGTGTGTGCATCGGACAGAAAGAGAAGTCAAGATTCCCTTCTGTTCACCAGCAGAGGGCTATTGCATCACCTTCCCACCCAAAGTGTGAATGTGGGTTCTTGACTCTCCCTTCATCTACTGAGACAGTTCTTCTCTTTGTCACATGCATGTGACTTCCCTGAAGAAGGACTTGTGCTTTTGGATTCTGCTTTACAGGTTTGTTTATTTTGCTTTTTTCATCTTTACAATGTTTTGTTTCCATTTATTTCCTTAAATCCAAGACCAGCTGAAATTGAGGCTCCCTTGGCCTGCACTCTATGGTTGTATTTTTGATAGACTTCAGAGTTACTGTCCCTTTAGTATCAGATATGGTACCAGTGATCCCCACACAGTGCCACACTCTTCTCACGGTTCAGTGGCCTCTAGAGAGAGACCAGTGACACCTCCTGATATGGTGTGTATACCCTTCTAGAACAAGACATGCCAGGAAGCACCTGTTCCAAATCCTGAAGACTTGGGGGACACATACTGCAGACGTGTCATTTTCACTTCTTTCTCAAGTTACCATGGCTTTCTTGCTTCTGCTGGGTGCCCCATCTTCAGACTTGGGCACCACCATTCCCACACTGCCTGCAGGGATGCCAGATGTTTGTACTGCAATTGCCATCCCCACTTGCTAGTCTTTTGTTGGGCACTAGAGATGCTGTAATTAGAAGACAGTGTATCTAAGAATACACACACGCAGAGGGCATGTTGAATTGGACACACATGGTAAGAAATATGCTGGGTTACTATTCTATATCAGAATATGATTAGAGGATGTAACCTTACATCAGTAACATGAAGGGATCTCCTTCATGGAGCTCCGTGGGCTCTGAATCAAATGTCCATGGTGTTCTCAGCTGAGATGGCCTGGGTATAGATATAGCAACTCCCACCCCACCATAATGAACATTAGAGTTTCCCACTGAGTTAATAGACCTTCAGCGTCTGAAAAGGACACAGTTAAAAATGAAAGGCAGGTACCCCTCTTAGGCTGCAGCACTTGGGAGAGCAGGCCTGTACTTTGCCTAGGCAGCACAGTAAAGTGAGCCCTGGTGGCATGGGCACCTGCAGCAGACAGAAGGACTGGCCCACCCCACCCCCACCTGGGCAGCATGGGAGAGCTGGCTCTGGAGGTGTGGATGCCTGAGAGCTGATCCCAGTCCTTTATGGGGTGGTGTGGGAGAGCTGGTCCCACCCCTCACCTGGACAAAGAGGGAGAGCAGATGGGTGGACCAACTCAACTACCATCCAGGCCCAGATCCAGGGTTTTGAGCTGGCCCGCCCTAACAACTACCCTTCTAAGAACTGCTAGAGCATGTGAAGGGGCTGGTCCTACAGGGCCAAAGCTGCAGGATCTCCATAACACAGAATAATAAAAGGATGTCTGAGAGAAATCCATGGAGATCCAATATTAATAGTGCAGCAGAAGCCAGAGGCCTCGAACCAGACCCATGACTCATTGCAATGAACATTTGCAAGCAAAGCCCATTTGAGGAGAAGTGTATACGGGGTGACACACCATGACACATCACAGCTTCCACAGTGGTACTTTTTTTTCCCCTCCGGTTTTATTTTTTTATAATTTTTACTTTTTTGTCTTCTTTTGGAAGAGAGGTTGCAAGGGTGGAAGGCTGATATGGAGGGATGGGAGATGAGTAGGCTTGGATTCACAAAGAATCAATAAAGAGTTAATAAATAAATAAATAAATAAATAAATAAATAAATAAATAAATAAATAAACATTTAAAAATGAAGAGCAGGCACTAATTCTGCAGTTGGATGGTCCCACAGGTGTCCAAAGAAGCAAGCCAGAGAGCCTGGTCTTTGTAGACCTATGACTTCTTTTGAATGTGCCACCACCACTTCTGGTACATCCAGGAGTGTGGTATCAGGTGTCACGAGGTTGGGGTTTAGACTGGGGCTGGTAGATATGAGACTCACAGTAACTATGCCCATGGTACATACATGGGTCAGATGGTACCAACTCTTTTGCTGGTATAAAGGCTTAGAACGATCACTATGTAGTTGAGTATGGTATATTGGCCTTTGCTGGGTGCTCACTTCAGCTTTCCCATGAAATAATTTACTAACAATGCCCATTGCATGACTTTACCCAGTGTGTAATAGAGTAAAAGATTCACTGTTCACGGCTTTTATCAAGATAACTCTCTCTATAGCTCCTCCACTGCTCCCTGTCCACACCTCACAGGCTACCCATGTTCTCCAGATCGTTTTAGCACACGAGTCCACTGCCTCCAACTACGTCAGGGGTAGCCAGAAAGAACAGAGATGATGCTTGCCCATCTCTTGGCTCAGTATGCCAGTTGAGAAGGTCCTGACATCTGTATCCAGATTGAGGCCACCAAGGACACAGTAATGTGGGAGCACAGTGTCTGGCCTGAGATCTGGCATACCTCTGCCTCTGCTTTTCCATGCTCAACCTGGGCCTTAATCCACAGCTGTTTTCCTGTGGAGCATCCCCCTAAACTATCTATCCTTTGTCCATTGTGGTCTAATGCCATCATGCTGACATCACCTCCCAGGTGTGGCTTTAGTGAAAGGCTAATAGTACTCTGCCCAGCAATTGTCCTCCTAGTTAGATGGAGGTGAGTTTGGAACACTGACACAGGGACTAGCTCACCCCTTTGGGGCCCATGGAAGATTTAACCAACAGCTTTCTTAAAAAAAAAAAAAAAAATACTATGCATGGACATGCATAGCTTCATTTTCCTCTAGAAATTTATCTCTAGACGGGGATGCTCATTCAGATCTGTGAACTGAAAGGGTTTTAGAAATGATCTTGACAACCCCCACATCACACAGCCTTCCAGCCACTTCTTTCCTGGGTATAAGAACCTAAGTGGCTTACCATCATGATTTTTTGTGTTGCTTCATGAACAGTGTTCAATTCACACCAACTTGGCTGTTGCCAACTTTTGCTGTGCATGCAAGGGCTCTCTATTCTTTTCTGTAGAACCAAGTTGCTTTTGGTTATGTTTATTACACCAGCGGAAAGCAACCAAGGACACTATGGGATGAGTGTGTCAGTACCTGCCCCAGACTCTGGTGTGGTGACTTACTCATGTGATGTAACGAGAAGGCAGGGCTATTCGGAGGCTTCCTGGAAGTGAAGCCCTTGGGTGAATCTGGCATTTATGTTGGTTACTTTGCATGTCACTGTGACAAACAGAACTGAAGTGTGAAAAAGTGTATTTGCCTCTATGGTGTCACCATCACAGATGGGAATGTGTGGCAGATGAGTAGGTCAATCCATAGTGGAGGGAACTTGTGGTGGTAGGGGCGCATGGCAAAAGGAGCCAGCCACATGGAAGCAAGACCAGGAACCAGAGTTAGCAGAAGTGGGGACAACCATTAAAGTGGTAATCTACTTCTACCACCCCTAGGTCTGACTTCATAAAAGGCTGGATTTACAAAGCATCACAAAGCATCCTTTTAAGCAGGTTGTTGAGGTAAACAGACACCAAAGGACACTCAGTAAACTCATCTATTTCTGGTTTTATTTGAGCTATCTAGCTATATTTGGAACCAGATAACTTGGCTAGATCAAATTTAGGGGAAAACAAATGTGCAGCTGTTTGGTTACTTCGACTGTACCAAGCTGCTTGGAGAGGCTCTGTCCAAATCTGCAAAGTGCTTTTTATGGGAGACGCTTGTGTTGATGGGCTAGTGAACAATGATACAGGGACACGTGGGTTCATGTATCTGTTCAGAGCCAAAGGCACTTGAGTCACAGTTAGCCTGGCAGTGACTCCACTCACAGAAGGCCTCACTTCCCCACAACTGGATTAGAAGTTATGTCAGCTAAGAAATAAGGATCTGGTGCAGTGGTCTGGAATTTTCACAATGATTAGAGCTAGATTGATATAATTCTGGTGACCAGAATTCTGGGAGCAAACATGAATTAGTCATGTGAGAGGGTCTTTATAAAGTGACATGTGCTGGGATGTGTTCCTGTCTTTCGTATTGCAAGTAGACTTCTCTGGTCAAAGTAATTCTGGCTGTAAGACATTTTATTCATTTACTGTGTGCTTCTGTTTGGTGTCATAGTGGAGTTGACGGTGTTAAGTTGAGGCATAAGAATATGGAAACCACATCCTACATCAATCCTTGGACCATCTTACTTAGTGTGCTGTGTGCATTGAGAGAAATACTAAAGGGCACATGACAGAAATGTATCATTTCTTGTCGAGCCTTAACTCATTAGAGTCCTGCTATTTATTTATTTATTTATTTATTTATTTATTTATTTACTGCTGTTTTATTGTACCTATCATTCTTAAGCTGGTGCAAAACCATACACTATATCTTATTCTTTTTTGTGATATGTACTCTACTTAGCCTCAACACAATCTAGAGTAAACTGGGAAGAAGAAACTATAATTGAGGACTTACCCAGATAAGACTTTGGGCCTCTCTGTCATCTTATTTGATGATTGACATGGGAGGGCCCAGCCCACAATGAACAGCATCATCCCTAGGCAGGCAGGTCTGGGCTGTATAAGAAAGCCAGCTGGGCATAGACCTGGGAATGAACCACTAAGCAGCTTTCTTTCATAGTTTCTGCTTCAGTTCCTGCCTCCAGAACCTGTCTTGAGGTTCCTGTCCTGACTTCCCTCAGGGATAGAGTATTATTTGGAAGTGGAAGCTGAAATAAACCCTTTCCTCCCCAAGTTGCTTTTGGTTGTGTTTATTACAGCAGCAAAGAGTGTCAGTACCTACCCCAAACTCTGGTGTGGTGACTTACTCATGTGATGTAATGAGAAGGCAGGGCTATTATGAGGCTTCCTGGAAGTGAAGCCTTTGGGTGAATCTGGTATTTATATTGGTTACTACTGTGGGATGTTCTGTATGTCAAATGTGTTGCTCTGATTGGTTAATAAATAAAACACTGATTGGCCAGTAGCCAGGCAAGAAGTATAGGCGGGACAAGCAGAGAAGAGAATTCTGGGAAGTGGAAGGCTGAGGCAGAGAGACACTGCCAGCCGCCACAAAGAGAAGCAGATGTTAAGATACTGGTAAGCCACAAGCCATGTGTCAACTTATAGATTAGTAGAAATGGGTTAATTTAAGATATAAGAACAGTTAGCAAGAAGCCTACCACGGCCATACAGTTTATAAATAATATAAGTCTCTGTGTGATTATTTTATAAGTGGGCTGGCGGGACCGGGAGAGGAAAACTCAAGCTACAGGTTACTTTGCATATCACTGTGACAAACGGAACTGAAGTGTGAAAAAGTGTATTTGCCTCTATGGTGTCACCATCACAGATGGGAACGTATGGCAGATGAGCAGGTCAATCCACAGTGGAGGGAACTTGTGGTGGTAGGGGTGCATAGCAAAAGGAGCCAGCCACATGGAAGCAAGACCAGGAACCAGAGTTAGCAGAAGTGGGGACAACCTTCAAAGTGGTAATCTACTTCTACCACCCCCAGGTCTAACTTCATAAAGGCCCCACAAAAGCCAGCTGGAGAGCAAGTGTCCATGAACAAGAGCATGTGGGAGATACTGCAAATGTAAAATTGTCTTCTGGAGGAGGTGTGGAGAGCCCTCTTCCCTTGGCCATGGGGGGGGGGGGGCGGACACAGCAGCAAGATGTCATCTATGGATTGGATGGCCCTCACTAGACACCAAATTGGTTTTTTTATTATTGAAAAAAAATTTGAATGTGGTATATTCTGGTCATGGTTCCTCTCCCTCATCTTCTCTTAGATCCTCCCATCTCCTTTCCCATCCAACTCTTTCTCTCTTTCTTTCTCTATTTAGAAGACAAACAGAACAATGAAAAAGTAAACAAACCTAAAGAAAACAAAGCAAACAGAGGAAAACAAAACAAAACAAAGAAAAGCCACAAGACACACACATACACACACACACACACACACACACACACACACACACACACACACACGAAATCATAAAATCACCCAGAAAAGATAACCAAAAGGCAAATAAGGTTTAAAATGCACAGCACACTATGAGACAAAACATCTCTAAAAATACCATTAAGTTCACTTCATGTTGGCCGTCTATTGCTGGGCATTAGATGTGGCCTCCCTTAAGTGTGGTGGTTTGTATACCCAGTAAGACTTGGAGAAAACCTACATTTCCTTTGTGAGCAGTTATCAATTAGAGATAGCTTCTGGATTAGGGGTGGGAGCTTGTGTCCAGTTCTTCTCTCAATGATGGGCCCACATCTGGTTTGAACCTGTGCAGGCCCTGCATATGCTACCATGGTCTGTATGAGTTCATATGTGCACCAATCCAGTTGTATTTAGGACACACTGTTTCCTTAGTGTCCTCTATCCTCTCTGGCTCTTAGAATCTTTCTGCCTTCTCTTTGCAGTGTTTGCAGAAAGGGACGAGTTTGATGGAGACATCCCAATTAAGTGTTCCAAGGTCTTTCACTCTCTGCTCACTGTCCTTTTGTGGCTCTCTGTAGTAGTTCCCATCATCTCCTGCAGGAGGAAGCTTCTCTGATGATGGCTGAGTGAGACACTGCATGTTATGCATAGGCATAACAGAATCAGATACCAGATCTTTAGATGCTTTGACTTTGGATTTCCCAGCCTTTATAATGTGAGCAAGATATTCATGGTTTTTTAAATATAAATTATCATTTAAACTACTTTTGTTATAGCAGAAGGAGCAGACTGAGACACTTGAATTCCACACTAGATGAAAGAGCTCTTTGTGTTGCTTAATGCCATTTCCACTTAAGATGATTCTCTTTAACTTCTTCTGAATGGGAAAAGAGACACAACCATCTTTTGTCGAAGGCTCTTGAAACAGCTTGGCCTAAAGCTCACACTGACACTGAGTCAAGACATCTGGTATGTTCTTCTCCCGGCTGTAGTCCTTATCTTGTTCCTTGTCTCTTCTGACTTTCTCAACTACTGTTTTAGCTGCTTGGTTTAGCCTTAAATCCTTGTCTTGATTCTGATCTGTACATTGCTGTCTCCTGGGTATGAACTGTTATAATTTTGTCTTGAGTGTACTTAGAAAGGACCATGTGGTAACACCTTGTTCCCCAG
This sequence comes from Onychomys torridus, assembly GCF_903995425.1. Classification (NCBI taxonomy): domain Eukaryota; kingdom Metazoa; phylum Chordata; class Mammalia; order Rodentia; family Cricetidae; genus Onychomys; species Onychomys torridus. The sequence goes on along the minus strand of NC_050459.1, from coordinate 30,405,326 downwards.
TGTGGTAAGTTGTGGTGGTATTGTGTTCCCCGAAATATTGTGTATTCCCTGAAATAAACTTATCTGGGGTCAGAGAACAGGACAGCCACAATATTAAACATGAGGACACTCAGTGGTAGCACATGCCTTTAATCCTAGCATTTCAGAGACAGAAACATCTCTGGATCTCTGAGTTCAAGGCCACATTAGAAACAACCAGGCATGGTGACACACACCTTTAATCCCAGAAGTCCAGCCTTTAATCCCAGGGAGTGATGGCAGAAAATAGAAAGATATATAAGAAGTGAAAACCAGAAACTAGAAGCATTTGGCTGGTTCAGCATTTGGCTGGTTAAGCTTTTAGGCTTTGGAGCAGCACAGTTCAGCTGAGATCCATACTGGATGAGGACTCAGAGGCTTCCAGTCTGAGGAAACAAGACTAGCTGAGGAACTGGCGAGGTGAGGTAGCTGTGGCTTTTTCTCCTTCTCTGATCTTTCAGTGTTCACCCCAATAACTGGCCTCAGGTTTGATCTTGTTAATAAGACCTGTTAGTAAGATCCTGTTACAGTAAGTAGAGAACATTCAAAAGGTAGAGCCTAATGGAATATCTTCAGGTTGCTGGAGGTATGTCTTTGAAGGAAATTCTGAGTCCCTGTCCTCACCTCATCCATCTTTGCTTCTTGGGCATGAGGTGAGCCATTTGCTCTGCCCAATCCCCCACCATGATAGCTGCCTCACCATAGGCCTAGCCTATGATGGGCTGGGATCTCCAGTTGCTGTAGCGATGGAAGTTGACTAACACATAGACTCCTCTAGCTTGTGAAGTCATCACTCTCCCTTTCTAGCGGTGAATTTGTGGACCATCTTGGGATGAAGATCCCCTGAGCTAACCTGGTCCCAGGGTCTTCACACTTTGTATGCTTGACGTTCTCCTTCACCAAAGTCCTCCAAGCCCTGTTGGCCCACTCTAGTCTTTTAGCCAAAATGTATATACAGGCACTCTCTCCATGACACTCTTTATTTCACAAATTATAATCCTGAATGTTTTATGATTTATTCAATAGGTCAGGTTCTAAAAAAGCAATCGTGGAGAAGCTGAAAATATGCTAGTAAAAAGTGTCCCATGTGCCTCGTCGTCCAAAGGAGGCAGCCCAGCCAAGCTGTGTAATCTCGGGAATGTGAGAGCGAAACAAAACCATGTGGGATGAAGGCGGTGGTGAGGGCATCGTCCCGTACTTTCAGGAACGTTCCAAAGGATCTGTTTACTCAGTGTCTATCACCAAGGTTAATGACTGCTTTTCAAGTAGGCTGATATTGAAACTTTATTTCTATGTATCTCTCTTGAATATAGTTAACCTCTTGTGAGTCCCTGCACATCCTTGACCTCATTAGCATCAATCTCCTTTCTCATTGTGACCATGTCCTCAACTTCCACGACAAGAAACTGAGCATCCAAGCAACATGTTTCTATAGGTAGTCCTGGAGCTCCTTTCTCAATTTTTCCACATTAAAAAAACAAAACAAAACTAGGCAGATGTTAAGGTGTAGTCCAGACTGGCCTCAGACTCACTTATTCTCTTGACTTGGCCTCCTGAGTGATTGGGTTGCAAGTACACACCATCTTATCCAATTTGTTATAAATAACCTGTTCTGTGGTACAAGCACTGACTATAGAGCAGATAAAATCGCGAGTAGAATGCATATTCTTTGGGGGAAGCAAATAAGATAAAGATCCATAGTATCTCAGGGAGAGACATTAAAGATAAAATAAGGGAAGTAATAGGGCCAAGGAAGTCACCAGAGGAGGTGACTTTTGTGCAAAAGCCAATAAAAAGAGAGTGGCGTAACCTTGAGGGTGTCTAGGATATCCCAGGCAAGGGAGACTGAACAAAATCCTAGAACAGGCCTTGAGCGGAGTGAAGGATGGGGAGACCAGCAGCAGTTGAGTGAGGTCAGAGATATTAGGAGTGGGAAGCAGGTCCAGTGCTGACTTTGGGGCATGGTCACAGCTTGGCATTTCCTTCTGAGCAGGAAGCAGAGGCTGTGATCTGAGAAGTGTGCGCCTGATTCAAGATAAGACGTTCAGCTGTCTTGTTAGTAGAGAAGGAAGGGGTGGAAGGCCAGAGGCAGCGCCTGGGTGCAAGGGTGAGAGGTGCTGGTGGCTGGGGACAGGGAAGAGATAGAGGGAAGATGCAAAACAATACCATTCTGGATGCAGCTTGAAGGTAGAACAGAAAGGATTTTCTGGAAAACAAGTGGGTAGTAAAAGAAAGAAAGGAGTTTTGTATGACTCCGAGCTATTTTGATCCCCATGGGCAGCCCAACAAATCGCAAATCTTCACGTTTATGCTAATATTCTTATGCATGTAGAAAGATAACAATGCCATCAATAACATGAAAAGCCTTGCCCAAATTACTTAGGCTTTATTTGTTTATATTTTTTCTGAATATAACTTTCTTTATATATGTTTCTGCTGGGGAAGAAAAATGTCTTGTACCTAAATAAATAACAAAATTGGTTGTCTTAATTTTGTAACAAAAGATGCTATTGCCTTGGGCTGTGATCCTTACGGGTGTGTGGGGGGGTAGGAGGTGAGGGGTGGGGGGTAGGGGGTGGGGCTAAGTGGGAAGATGATTCCAGTATATTCTGAAGGTAGGTTGTCAGGTTGGCCAGATGGGTAAAGAGAAAGAGGTGGTGGTAGGGGCAGGGGAGACACTGAGATTGCATCTGCTTCAGCTACTATGAAAAAGTATCAGAGACAAAGTGGCTAGTGAACCATGGTCTGGGTGCTGGGTGTCTATGGTCGAGGTGTCTTCCTGCTTGGGTCTTTTCCCACTTGCAGACAGCCAGTCTCTTCCCACATCTCCACATACTAGTGTTGATACAAAAAACACAGCTTTTGCTTCAAGGGGAATAAAAGGGAGTATTCTGTTACCAAATATGAGTGGCTTTGGTTTGAGAACACATCCTCAGGTTGCCTCAAATCCATAGGAAGAGTTTTATGAAATTGTTGTAGCAGCAGAACAAAGGACACTATAAATCAGGGCACTTTTAAAATACATGGCTGGACACATCTTGTAGACAGGTTACAGGGCATCTCAGCTATAGGTCTCAGCTGCTGTCTGATGATATTCTTAGCTTTTATGTTGGAGAAAAGCTAGAAGTCTGTACATTCTAAAAGGACTTCCCTAACAGTTACAAGGATTTTACATTACATACAAGGGTAGGCAATAAATGGCTACCTAGGGATTTAAGACAGCCCATGATAATTTGGATCTGAATCTTCAACATGCAAAATCTTCATAATCATTGAAATATTAATCTGTAAGCAGAAGTTTTCCTGTCCCACTGCTGCTTCCAAATAATCACTCAGAGGCTTATACTAATTATAAATGATTGGCAGGTAGCTCAGACTTATTACTAACTAGTTCTTACATTTAAATTAGTCCATATTTCTTATCTATGCTTTGTCATATGGTTCGTGGCTTGTTACCTCATCTTCCACACATCTTGCTTCCTTGGTGGCTGGCTGGCATCTGTCCTGACTCCATCCTTCCTCTTCCCAGAATTCTTTTCTGGCTTTCACACTCAATCTCTTCCTCCCAGCTATCAGTCCATCATAACAGTCCATATTAACATATCAGTCCATATTAACAATGAGCATAACCCAAAGAATTTCCCCCTTTTTTTCTAATTCAAAAAGGCTTTGACCTTAATATAGTAAAATCATATACAACAAAAACAGTTATCAAGTAAGAATTACAGTAACAATATCCAGTCTACTTGTATTTGGCAAAATTAAAAAAAATACTCTATTATCTGTCCTGTCTTTGTGAGTCTACAGTTTCATATCTAATTTATCTTTTATCATAACTAAGGAGAACTATAGTTATCATTATCTAGTCTGGGCTATCAAAGGCCCAGAAGGATATACTATTACCTGAATAAACAAGAAGTGCATTGCAAGCAACTTCCAAAAGTCTAGAAATGACAGAAACATCTGGCTGCCTGGACAGTCATCCAAAGTTCTGTAATGTTGGGGCATCTGTCTCCAGCCAATAGTTCTAGAGTATCTGGCAGGCTTTTTAATGAAGCAGGAATTTGAAGGACTATCCTATTTATATTGGCCAAGTTTGTCAGTCACTTTCCTCTGTGTCCTTCAGAATGTCCGGCAGTTTCTTCTGTGAAGCAGGAACCTGAAGGACCATCCTGCATTGTTTTGGCAAGGTTCAGTGGTCACTTTCCTGTGGGTCCTGCATGTCCAGTTTATATAGCATATTGTCAAGCAGTCCAGGTAGGAGCAGTTTCTTACCAAAATGGCTAGCCTTGCCACACTGAAAGCAAACTCCATAAGGAGTTTCTTCAATGTCCACTAATCTCTTTGAAGTAATTGGTCCTGCCAGGAACAGATGTGTATCATTGCCATGAAAAGTCTAAGTTATTAAAACATTTTGAACGCCATATTCTTTAGTCTTTGAAGTGTTGGAAGATTACCTACCTAATTGAAATATAAATTTGTATACCTAGAAGACCTAATATGGCTATAAGTTTGACTATTATAGATGACTATTAATCTGTAGTTTTTAATTACACATTACATTTTTAAATGAGCTGCATAAACATAATGCCTTAAACAAGAGTAGAAATATACATAGGGTATAACAAAATTAACTTTAAATTTGTATCAGTAAACTAACATTCATATCAATGTAAAGTATTTTGAGATCAACAATTGTTTTATGTATTAAAGTAGATTCAATAATCTACCCTTTTTCATAATAATCTACACTTTTCCACACCATTTCTATATCATAGCCCCCTTTCTTCTTTAGAAAGAGATTGACTATGACCATTAACAATTTCTAACCAATCCCCTTAACTGAAACCTAACATCCATAAGTAATATTTTGGGAACTTGGGTGTAGTTCTCTAGACTATTTCCTGATGATAGGTGGTGCTAGTAATCTTATGGGGACTCTGATAAGATTTAAAATGATGGTCAAGTCCTGACTGGGGTATTTTGTGCTGCTGGTCCATCTCAGCCAGCAGCCTTAAAGCTGTTTTGGTGCAGAAGTCAGAGGAAACTAACAGAGGTGTATTGAAACATTGGATCATCTGGGTCATCCATTTTTATTGGTGTCTGGCCCCCTTGTTCTGAAAACATATAAACTTTTAAAGGTAACATATATATCCATATTAATAGAAGTAGAAACTCTGTCTTTTACAAAAGCAGTGAAAGATAAATTTTTGTTTTATGTCTGAGCAAGTAAAATACGTGCCAGGCATCTTGTAGTTACGTTTATTTTCCCATGTCTGTAGTCTGGATTTTCAGGGGGTCTTCCTCAAACAAACCTGATCTTTTCCAACTCAAAATGAATCCATAGACTCTCACCTTCTGTGGAAACATAAGCACAACCCCCTTCACAAAGCAACATTCTCAGACTCAAATTTTGAAGTCAATATATTTTTAAAATATAAAGGTTGTTTTAACCTAGCAGTCCCCACAATCAAATGTCTCTCAGAGTTAGCTTGTTAACAGTCAAAAAATCCAAATAAAACACAACAACATATGTAATCCAGACTCTCTGTGTATTTTCCATTCATGCATGGCTCATTTTTTTTATATTACTGTACTCCCCTTTTTAAGGACTTTATTTTATTATTTTAAATCTATATTTTAATTTAAGGATATATATAATATATAATAAATATATTTCTCTTTTCTCTCTCAAGCCTAAGCACATCGTTTAAACATACCATGACCCATTTAGAGGCCTTTTTGTCTGAATCTGTTTTTACTGTGTTTCTTATGGATTTCTTATGTGTTTTTTAACCCTTTTTGTCTGTATGAACAAAAGCTAAATCCACCACATAGCACACTGCACAACTTGGAGATGCCTCTGTGTACCATCTTGGAAATCCACCATGCTGTAGCTCAAGCCTGCATACTGCTGTGTCTCTGGACCACAGCCTGCATGAGAGACACAACTAGGAAGCTGGTTTTGGCTCCATTTCTGTGTTCTAGAACTCCCCCCCCACCTTTGTAAGCTTTCTAAGGCTTTACGTAGATGTACGAGGTGGGGGGCATGTTGAACTATCATATATAATTGCAAGATATCCTGTTCCATGGCAGCTTCCAAATAATTACTCAGAGGCTTTTAGTAATTATAAATGATTGGCAGGTAGCTCAGGCTTATTACTAACTAGTTCTTACATTTAAATTAACCCATATTTCTTTTTTGCTGCACGGTTTGTGGCTTGTTACCTCATCTTCAACATGTCTGGCTTCCTTGGCAGCTAGCTGGCGTCTGCCCCGACTTTGCCCTTCCTCTTCCCAGAATTCTCCTTATCTGGTTCTCACACTCAATCTCTTCCTGACTAGCTGTTGACCAGTCAGCTTTATTATTAACCATGTGCATAATCCACAGCATTAATCAGTCAATACAACTTGTAGGATATTTAATGAAGGTGTGCCTTCTATCCTCAGCACTGGAGCGATAGCAATAACAATAGTAATAATGACAGTTAACAACAGAGACTGAGCAAGCCCCCAGACCTCCTATAAAAGTTCTATCACTCATGATGCTCCACTGTCACATCCCAATGGCTTCCCAATCCCCCTCCCCCATACCATCACAGAGAAGGCAATGCTCCACCTGAATTTTAAGAGGATGCCTTCAAGCCACAACTGGAAGGAAGGGGAGAAAAATGGGTGTTCCAGTATGTTAGTGCAAAAAACAGATTCTTGGTGTTAACAGGAAAGCAGCTCATCAGATGATATCTCCCATTTGTGAATGGGCTCAGTTAACAATTACCTATCGATGTCTTGCTCACACTATAGACTCATCAGTGAAAAAGAGGGCGGAAATCCCAGGTTCCAAGGAGCTTATGTACTAGAGGGCTCTGTGTGTGTGTGTGTGTGTGTGTGTGTGTGTGTGTGTGTGTGCATGTTTGTATGTGAGTGTGTGTGACTGTGTGTGTGTTTGGATGATAATGGTACTAAGGAGGTTGTGTGTGTATGCTTGTGTGTGTGTGTGTGTGTGTGTGTGTGTGTGTGTGTGAATTTGCATCTATGCGTGTGTTGGATGATAATGGTACTAAGGAGGTTGTGTGTGTATGCTTGTGTGTGTGTGTGTGTGTGTGTGTGTGTGTGTGTGTGTGTGTGTGAATTTGCATCTATGTGTATGTTTGGATGATAATGGTACTAAGGAGGTATGTGTGAATATGTGTGTGTGTGTGTGTGTGTGTGTGTGTGTGTGTGTGTGTGTTTGTGTGCTCAGATGATAATGGTACCAGAGAACTACCTGGGTAGCTAGTTCTTAGAATTGAACTAGCATATGAGGTTCATCACTGTGCTTATTTCTTTATAAGAACTCAACACTCGGGAAACACATTCATTTGAATATAATACGATAGAGTAGCAACTACATGCTTAGTACTCCTAGAGTCTTTGGAAGAGTTAGGGCAAGTACCCTTAGTAAGACCCTTGAGTTTTCCTCCCAGAGCTAGCAGGCAGTTCAGCAAGAGGTACGTTGTACCCAGACAGCTGTCACTGCAAGCTGCCCTGCAAGGGTTTAGACGTCTGTTCAGGATCACCTCTATTTAACCTGCTCGGGCTGTCCTCATTAGGGCTTTTCACTTAGAACACTATTGCAGCGATCATATACTGTATTTTTAGCATCTTATATAAACTTCCTTACAAATGCCTGTTACATAACCATCCCCCCCCCCCTCCCCAGGCTTTTCTCCAGCCTCGCCCAGATTTATAGTAGGGGTAAGCAGCGAGGTAAGGGTTAGGGGATCCCTGTCCAGTGGCTGCATCATGTTCCTGTCCCAGAGGCTCATTCCACCTGCTCTGAGCAGGGTTGCATGTGTAGCAACAACATACAGTTCTCAAGATTCGGTCCCTCCCTTTCAGCCTCTTTCTTCTGTTCCATTTGCATCAGGTGTCATCCTGCTGTGTTCCTGAGCTTGGGAGACACTGTTCCACCTGCCCTTGCTTTCACATAAACTTCTCCAGCTAGGCTCCAAAGGTAGAAGGCCACTCAGAGCCACTTTGAGTTCGTCCCCTGTACAGATGGCAGACCGGGGCCAGTGAAGCATGCGACCTCCCCCAACAACCCAGGGAACATAGTTAGCAATAAGGTGTCTGGGTTCCCTTCCCTAGAGGACTTCTGTCAAGCCAAAGGTCTCTCAGCTCTGCTTTCATATGTAATGAATGAAACTTATTAGAAGGAAGATTTTCTATAGGTGTTTCACCTATAGAAATACTATTGGATGTGGGCTGATTATATGAGGCTTTATGGTTCAGTTTTCAGTGCATTAGCTAGATTCTAACTGCTAGAATGTCATTAACCTGAACCAGGAGATGGACTGTATGTGTGTGTGTGTGTGTATGTATGTATATATGTATGTAAGTATATATGTATGTATGTATGTATACTATAAGTGTGTAACTGAGTGTGTGTAAGTATGTATATATATATATATGTGTGTGTATATAAGTATATATGTATGTATGTATACTATATGTGTGTAAAACTGAACCCAGAACTGCCTAAGTATAAATTCTACCTTTGTGTTACATCCCCCAGCCCATGGTCTTTCAAGCTGAGACTCAGCTGTCTTTTTTTTTTAATGATAATGTGCAAAACAAATGGTAAATTCATTGACTGTACAAACGGGAGGTTCAAATGCCCTTCTGCCGAATTGTGTGCAAGAAGACCATTGTGTCGATGTTATTCTTAACATTCTAACTATAACAGGAAAAGTCTTGGGGTGCGGCAGTGGGCAGCGGGCAGGAGGGATAAGTATGGAACGATGGTGATAAGCATTTTCCAAATTAGGAAACAGATACACTTTTCTTCTGCCTCTCTTACATAACTGATCTATTTTAGAAGACAACACTTTAAAAAAAAAACTGAAATGAAATACAAATCTCCTGACTTTACTACTCTGTTAGCAAAGAATGACAAGAACCAGTAATGCTCGCGGGAAAAAGGAGAGAGCTCTGAAAGCCATTAGATGCCTCCTGCCCAGGGACTGCCTTGCAGGATGCCCTCTTTTTCATCACAGACTTCTGGGTGAGTCAGAGACCAAAGGCTACATTTTAGAAAATGAACGAACGAAGCTACTAATTTCTCTCTCCTCTGAGTTTAAGAGGCAGTTGCATCAAAGGGCATACCCTTTCTGGTGGTACAGAAAGGCAGAAGAGTGACCTATTACAAAGCCGGTGGTTACTGTGTTCAGGCTTCCTGATTCCTGGGGAAGTTGTGCTGCATACAAAGGCCACAGTGGAAGTACAGCCTCTTACATAAATAAGTTACATAAATGAGAGAGAACAGGTTATGTAAATGTATAAACCAGCAAACATGAATTATAACCATTCACAAACGCCACAGAGAACAGGATGTGGTTCCTCCTACCGTCCCCTCCCCCCCCAACCTTATCATAATTGTAGCACTTCATTTCATGCCAGCATCAGGTGTATCCGTCTTATTCATTAGGGGAAGAAACTCCAAAGGACAGAGTGATTCTTCATTTCTTTTTCTAAAGCACCCATTTTCCTTTCGAGAGAAATTTCATAACAGACCTGATTTAAACTGGATCTGAAAAGAAATACATGTGCATCAATTTATGATACTCTGATCATGATCTGCACTTAATGAAATGTTTGCTAGGGCACAGTTTGAAAACTGCTGGGGATAAGAATGTAGCATAACAGTGAATGGTGTGTGCCTGTGTGTGTGTGTGTGTGTGTGTGTGTGTGTGGTTTGCTATACTGGTTAGATTTTTAAGTCTTAAGTGAATACCTAAGAATCTAATTAAAACCATTGTTCTGCCTGGGCTGTGGTTCCATGCTTGGGGGCTTGCCTAGCAGGCAGGAGGTCCTGGGCTTGATGCCAGAGCTACACAAATAAGGTAAACACAATTGCTCTGCCCTGGTCACTTAGATTTACGGTTCTGCTCATGAACGATTGTCCGTGCTCCCCACCACAGATGATGATGAGGTGCTCTTTGCCTGTCTGTAGCATGCTTCAAAGACAATATGAAACTCTGCATCACTGCTGGAGTAGGAGCCTGGGACTGTTCTTAACCCTTTTTTTCTCTGCCTCTTTCTTCCTGTCCCGCCTATTGTTTCTGAAGATAGAGTTTGCTCATTGTGTAGCAGGAAGACACTTTGGAACCTTCATTACCTGCTCTGTGTTAACAGGGGCATCATCAATTGTTAGCAAATTTCTGACAGTATGACTATCAACTTGCTTTATTTTGAAAATCGCAGGTAAAAATTTTCAAAGAAAGGTAATAGTTTATTAAACACTGTATATGATAAAGTCACAGTGAGAAGATCCTAAAATCTTCTTATAAAACTGACTGTGGGGTTCCTGTACAAATATATTTCCCTTCCTGTTACCAAGTATCTGAAAAAGAACCAAAAAGCCTCAAATCCCTTCCTACATTAACAAACCAGTACCCTGTAATCAAATCTATAAATATTTCCATTGAGAGTATTAAACTTGCTGCTGTCACATTTAAAGGGACTAGAACCCATTATATATGAGCCAAACCGTCTTCTGTCGACAAAGCTGCAGACTGCTTACATTGTAGTGATCTGGTTTCCGCCATCGGGAGAATATGTTTTTCCCGTGTTCTCATTCAAAACTTTAAGCAACTGTAGATTAGTATGTACATGTAGGATGTGGAGCGCACCTGAGGAACCTGGGGACTTTCACTCTCTTAAGTGCATTTTTGGGTTTGTTTAACATTTTTGGGCTTCTTTGTTTAACCATTATGGTTTTGGTGTATTGCACTTTTTAAATTAAAATTTAGCGGTATCGGGCTTCATTAGGACAGTTCATTCCTGTCGTTCGTACTCTTCATGAACTTTCATCACGAGTCAGCACTAACCTAGCTGCGTGCAGGGAAGAAACAGCCTCAGGAGTGTGTGTGTGTGTGTGTGTGTGTGTGTGTGTGTGTGTGTGTTAAACTGGCCGATTTCAGATTTGAGTCTCAAAGTCATCCCACCGTGCATTCCTAGTTTCTCTGCTTGTTCTTGCCAGCAGTCACCCAGGACATCCAGAGCCACCCAAGGCTTCTTTCTATCATCAGGAGGGGCCGAAGTCCCTACTCAGCAGGTTTGGGGCCACAGCGCTGCGGGTGCGCAGACGCCCACCTTAGAGTCCTGGGGACTGGGCCAGGGCTCCGGGAGGTGTCCGAGGGCAGGCCGCCAGAGAGACGCCGGGCTTTGTTCAGTCACGAGCCATGCCCTCCTTGTCAGAGAAGCCAATTAGATCCCCGCTGGGGATCATCTGATCTCTCATCCCTCTCCAGGAGGGGCTGAGAGAGGGTGGGACCGGTGGGCCAGCAGCTCCGGGGAACTGGGTGGCCGGCCGCGTGTCGGGAGGCCGGGCCCCGCAGCCAAGCCCCGCCCCGCTCCGCCTCGCTAGGCCCCGCCCCGCGCGCCCAGACCCCGCCCCCGGGGCTCCCCGGGCGCGCGCCGCCCCGCCATGTCCGCGCGCCACGCCCCCCTGCTCGCCGGCCGCGTGCGGAGTCGCGCCACCCGGAGGTTCCCAGACCGTAGCGGCGGGCGGCGGTGGCGGAGCAGCCCTGCGCGGGCCATGTCGTCTCCGCCCGTGGCGAGGGCGTCCCCCGGCGGGAATCGGGAGGCGGCCGGCGGCCCGCTGAGCCGGAACCGGCCGTGGGAAGTGGGCGGCGGCGGCGGCGGCGAGCGGCTGGAGCGCGCGGGCGCGGACCCGCGGCGCCGGGAGCTGCTGGTCCGCGGCGGCGAGCTGCTGGCGCTGGGCGGCCACCTGAAGGGAGCGCTGGAGGCGTTCGCGGCCGCGCTGCGCCGCGGGGCCCCGGCCAGGCCCGAGCGCCTCGGGTCGCTAGTGGACTGCTTGGTGTTCAGCTACCGGCTCCGGCACGGGCTGCGCTGGAGCGCGGCGCCCGCGGCGGGCGCGGCCGGGCTGCTCAGCTGCCTGGGCTGCCGGGGCTTCCTGAGCGAGCCGGTGACCGTGCCGTGCGGCCACAGCTACTGCCGCCGTTGCCTGCGAAGGGAACTGCGAGCCCGCTGCCGCCTGTGCCGGGACCGCCTGCCGCCCGCCGCTGTCGCCGCCGCCGCCGCCGCCGCCGAGGGGACCCCGCGGCCGCCGCCCCTGGCCGCCGCCATCGCCGACTTCCGAACCAGCGTCGTGCTCAACCACCTGGCGGAGAAGTGGTTCCCGGGCCAGCGCGAGCGCGCGCGGGCGGCCGGCCGCCTCGGGGAGCTGCTACACCAAGGGCGCTACCGAGAGGCCCTGGCCGCCGCCTGCGACGCCCTGCGAGCAGGTGACGAGGGGCTTTGCGGTGCGGTGCGGTGTGCGGTGTGCGGTGCGGTGCGGGCCGGGCGAGCGGGGATCGCGGGTGTGGGAGGGGGCGGCGCCCCGGGGTGCTTCGGTCACGGTGGGGATCGCCTGGGAGTCGCGAGTGACGCGGCGCGGGGAGGGGCGCGGACGCGAGGTTCCCTCGTGCGCGCGCGGAGCGGGGCCCCCGGGCCGCGGAGCCTGGGGCGCGGGGAAGGTGGGGGCCGCGGGCTTTCCCGCTGCGCGCTGTCCGGGGAGCCCCCCTCCCCACCCTAGCCCGGGTAGGGCGAGCATCCCCCTCCACCCCATCCCGGACGAGGAGGAGCTCGGGGGTACCGCGTCTACCTTGGTCTTGCACTAAAGTCACCGGGGCAATTGGAAGCCACGGGAGGGCAGAATTGCATAAGCTGGGTGGGGGGGCGTTGTGTAACGGGTGACGTTCGGTGGGCGTGGCGGGAGCTCGGCGCGGGCACCGGCACCCCGGAGGCCCAGCGGCGGCCGGGCTCGGAGTTGGTGGCCGGCTGCCCACGAGGTGGTCAACTCTTACCTGAAAGTGCCTGCGGGATCGCTTGCTCCTGGAACCGCCACCTGCCTCCCTCAGATCCCGCTTCCGTAGACCACTGGGCGTGCTCCCACATACCCCCTGGTGTTGGTGGAGAGGTAGCCTCCCAGCAAGAGTTTGCCGTACTCGCAGTAGACCTGTGAAGGGAAGCTTTGTCTGTCTTTTGTTTATGTTTTCGTCTCCAAGAAGCAGCAGCCTTGTCCTCGTCTCCCCGCTCATCGTTTTTTCTTGAGATGACTTTAGGCTGCGAAAAAGGGTCATGCAAACTTAGTAAAACCACGAGTTTCTCTTTAGATCTTTGAATTCGGTTATTCTCTGCCGGGGCTGGGGAGAGGGGCCCTTGAGAGTGTGTGTGTTTGGGGAGGGGGAGCTTACCGCCTGGGGATTTTATATCTAGAAAAGCAGTTAGAGACATCTTTGGATGGCGACTCCTTCTGGGGGTCGTGTCAATACTGACATCTAAAGCCCTTCCAAGAATGCTGCTGAACATTCCCAGACTCACAGCCTCCTACGTGAAAAACTAATCAGGCCCAAACGTTAACAGTATCATTGTTGGTCACCTGGTGTTTGGCATACTTTGTATCTGTTGCCTGCTACAAGTAATTACTTATGGGAATAATCCCTAGGAAATCAGTGACACTGGAAATATGAACTGATTTTAGGTTTTAGGTAAGTTATAAACTGTTACAGAAAGTATCATCTCGTGAGTCTTTTGGTCATATTGAACAGGTGACAGCAGAGTCAGCCATACCCCTAGAGTTTAAAGTACAAATATGGCATGTTTTCATTGTCTTCCAGAATCTTCATGAGGAGCAGGCACTAATAAACTAGAGTGATAAATCCAGAACAAAAGAAAGCCTTGCAAGCCACGGTTCTGGTGGGGGTGACTTAGCTACCTGGGTGAATAAAGTCCAGTGGGGAAGCTGGACTTGGCTGTTCCAGTCATCCAGTAACAGGCTGTGGTCTGACCTTAATGAGGAAGCAGAGCTAGGACAAGTGACTTGTCCACAGTCACCTGGGTGGTGGCTTGTATAGGCAGCTCAGACCCTCCATTTTCCATGTTGACCAGGGTTCACCTATCTCTCTAGTTCACCTAACAGAAAATTTAATGCCTATTTCCAATGAAAGTTTTTTTTTGTCATTAGTATATAATCGAGAGTGAAACTTGAAGCAATATTTGTTATTAGCGTCTGATGTAGTTATTTGACCTGATCAATTCAGGTCCTGTCATGGGAGAATAATGAGTTCATTTCCTAAGGAGGAACTAACTTAGCATCCTGTGCCCAATATTAAGGTTCTAGGGCTTCGATCAGGACATTATCTTTAATAGAAAAAGCCATGAATGATGAACTCTTTGTTTTCTGAGCTTCAAGAATGCATGTAGAATTTGCCTACACGCTATGTAACCACACTTTTGCAGGACTAGAACTCAGGTCTCTTGCCTTTCACTTTGTTGGCTTATTGGTTTATTTTTTCCCCTTATTTTGTAGGTTTCTCAAGAATCAGTGATACTGCACCTGAATATGTATCTCAGTGATACTAATTTTTATCTTTTGAATTCTTCATGTGAGATAAAGGGAGACAATTAGAGAAAACATTTTAGTTGGTAGATGGCAAATTTATGTTTCATAATTTATGGGCATTAATAAGAGTAGGCGTATAGCTCAGGGGTAGAGTGCTCGCCTGGCATGTGTAATATTCTGCTTTGCATTCCCGGCCTTCAAAACAAACAACCCACCACAGTTTGCTAGCTGCTAGCCTCATAAATCTGTCCATACAGTTGCCAGTGCTAACTTTTTTTTGGAGTTGGTGAGTTAACTAGGTAAGCATTTGAAGTGCATTTATAATTGTCCCAACTATAGTTATTAATGGTACTGTCATTGTTGATAATGAAAAAAAATCCTTTGCTGTAATTTTTCATGTTTCTGAGAATGGAACAAATACTATTAGAAAAAAAAAAAAATCCAGTCTGCAGTTGGCCCACACACAACCCAACTTGTCCCTGTCGACAGAAAAAGAAAGCTTGGAAACCCTTGCCAAAAATCAGAAGTCCCATTGAGATTACATAAGGTTCTGTTGCATTGAAATATATTTAGATAACATTTAATCCATTGATCTTTTGGTATTAACTCTCAGATGTTTCATAACTTTCCTCTTAGCATTCAGGGAGCTTATGTAAAAGTCTTTTCTGCTTTGAATCTTTCTAAAGTCTTTTGAACTGATCCCGCTGTGGAGTGCTACTGTCTTTTTACACTGGGGTTTTACACTGACCTCCCCTCTTTCCTGTGTCCCCACTCACCAGATGAAAACACAACAGTCTAACTGACAGTTTGAGCTGGCTTACTAAAAAACCCGGTGTGCGCTTTTATTTAAATTGTTAAAGGAAAGGGAAGCATTTTTGAGGGGGTTTTTAAAATGTTTTCATTTATTTACTTTATTGCATGTGCACACATTCATGCCATGGTGTGCGTGTGGAAGCCTGAGGACAACTTGTGGGAATCGCTTCTCTTCTCCCATGTTGGACCTGGGAATGGCTTGGCAGCAAATGTCTTTATTGGATGAGCTATCTTACCTTCCCAGATTTTTGTTTTTAATATTAATTATATAGTTTTTGACTCTCAGTCGTTCTGTATGTGTGAATGGATCCTTCAGGGAACCTTCAGCAGGAAGTTGAGGCCTCTAAAGCTAGAGATGTTTTATGACTAATGACAAAGCTGTGCACGCTGGAAGCAGACTACCTGAGTCCTGCAGGATACAGCCTCTACCTACTGTGTGACCTGGGTATGTGGCCTGACCTCTCTGTGCTCTGGCTTCCTTGTCTAAAACGTGAGCGTGGTCTCTCTTTCAGAGGGATGCTGTGAGAATTCATTGATTGGAACATGTGAACTGCTTCAAAAAAAGTGCCTCACACAGAAAACCATAGACAGTTTCACAATGCGAATGCTTTGTTATTGTTAGTGAATTGGCTGAAACTGAAATCTAAGCCTTGTGGTTTCATGCTCAATTCCAGTTTCTATATACATTATTACCAAATAAAAGTGAAATCCTGATTGTAGATTATGCATGTCAGTTAGTAGCAGCCTGCTATATCAGTTTGGGGAAACAAAAAAATACTACAAAGTTTTAGTTATAAAAAGATTGATCAAATCCAATACATTCTGAATATGTTTAAAGAGAATGTAAAGAGCTTTGCGGTCTTCCACAATTCAACCAGTTTCAAATGATTGCATTTGAATTTACTCTAAATGTATTTATATCCTTGTTCACAAAGAACACGGGCAGATATGTGCTGCTTACAGTTCACAGAATATTTTCATTTCCATCATCTTAGCTGAACGCTCCAAAACCCGTGTGAACTGAAAGGCAAGCATCAGTGTTTCTAGTTCATGGGCTGGGGAAAGAAAGCCCAAGAGTTGCGGATGGTTCTAAGACCAATAGTCAAGTTAGAACTAAGCAGAAACCAGGTAACTTGCCCCTGCAAATGGAGTAGATTGAAGTATTAGCATGTAAGGAATATTAACTCTCCATGCTGTTCATTCAACGAGTATTTACTGAGTGTCTTTGATATGGCAGGAACATATGCTACGTGTTTTAGGCTCTGGAAATAGAATAAAGAAGAAAATAAAGTTCCTGTCATTGCAGAGTTTGTATTACTGGTTTATTTAATTGTAGCAAAATGATACTTATTCAAAAATATTTTTAAGAATTGAATTTGTTAATTATGAACTTCTAATTAATTGATACTATAGTCATTTAGTTAATGAGGAGCTTGAAAGGCTTTTACAGTGTTATGTTACTAAAAAGACTGATATAATAGTCTTTTTGTTGTAGAAGATGGAAAACCTGGCCCTATAAATACCTTTTAAGTGTCTTGTTTTAAATAAGTACTTTCCATACTTTACCTGTCACTTATTCATCAAATAATGAAAAATATACCAAAACATAGTTACCTTAGATTTGTAGTTATTTGTACAGTAACTTTTTGTTTATTCAAAATTGTTTCTATTTAATTTAAAATATTTTTTAGAGATTTGTTATTTTTAAAATTTGTTTGTGTGTGTAAATGCATGTGTCTATATATATAGACACACACACACACACACACACACACACACACACACACCATATGTGTACTAGTGCCTGCAGAGGCCAGAAGAGATGTCAGGTTCCCTGGAGCTGGAGTTACAGGCTATTAGCGAGTGCCCAGTATGGGTGCTGGAAATCGAACCTGGGTCCTCTGCAAAAATAGCCAGTGCTTTTAACTACTGAGCCATCTCTCCAGCCTCCTCAAGTAACATTTTAGATAACATGGTATAGTTTTCCATTTCTTTTATTATGAGGTATTTTTCAGAATTGGAATTGAGTTGTTACAGAAAATAAATTACCTCAGAACACTCTGATCTACAAGACAGCAGCTTTGTTTAACTCTTTTTTTTTCCCCAACTCACTTTGGACAGCTGTGGTGTCCAGTCTCCACAACGTGGCAAATTGAGGCTGGCCTCAAATTCCCAGAGATAATCCTACCTCTGCTTCCTGAGTGCTGGGGTAAAGGCATGTATTACCATGCCCTCCGATATAACTGTTTTATAGAGAAGCACTTTCTAGGTGGGGAAATTGAGAGCCAAAGAGTTAAGCTGCCTGAAGGGAACCTGAACCCACATCTTGGGATCCACACCTCATTTGGGATCTTTTTCCTCATTTGGGATCTTTTTCCTCACCTGTGACTACTCAAAAAACAATGGAAAAGTTTATTTTTTTGTTACTCATTGGATATTTTGATAGTTTAATATATCAATAAGGAAGAAATAATAAGGCCATCCATGAGGACATTGTGTGCACACACACAATGTAGAAACTTACTGCTAAGAGTCCTACATCACTTGAGGGTGTATCATTAGCCTGTCTCTTGGTAGTCTGTGGGCATGCCTGAGTGGACTGGCCTACACAGCGAGGTGATATTAGAATCCTGTAGGATTGCTGTCAGAAATGCAGATCTCTACTGACTGAAATGTCACATTGAATGTGGCGGAAGGCATATGGGTAAGGAGGGCATTGTCTCCCCATGATACGGCTGCGTGGGTCTTCACCTCAAAAAGAATACTTTTAGTGAAACTGATTCAGAGTTTTATCTGACTATGCATTGACATTTTGTTCTCCTTGAAAAATAATTGCAACACTAATCTTATTGCACAGGTGAACATGTAGAGATGGGTAATATCCAGTGGTGCAGCCATACATCAAACATGGTTTAATGAAAAACTTCTGAAATTTTAGGACATAGTAACATGTTTCGATTTTGACCTGTGTGTTCAATTAGAGTTTTAAAACTCATTAAAACCTTTTACAGAACCTATACTTTTGAGGTAAATAATATGGTTTATCCCCAAATGTAACCAATAAGTATTCTCAAAATGCTAATAAAAATGAATCACCAAAAAAGCATATTTTCTGATTACCAGAACATGCATAACCCTTTCAACTTGAATGTTGAAATCTCTCTCACTGGCAAGAGATTTCTTTCAGTATAATAGATACTGTATTTAAAATACTTACTCTATAATACAGCTAATCTATACAATTCGCCCATCCCAAGCTGTCTGAAATTGTTAAGAATTGTGGCACTTCCTATTATGGAAACCCTTCTGTCTTCATAAAACCCACAGATGAGGCTGGGAAAATGAGGCAGCAACACAAGCATGGAGACCTGAGTTCTCTGCCCAGCACCCATGGAGAAAGCTGAGCATTATTAGCATCTACTTTTAATCCCAAGGCTGGGGAGAAAGAAGGAGACTCCACAGTGCTTGCTGGCAAGCTAGTCTAGCTGAATTGATGACCTCAGGTTCAGTGTGAGATTGTTATTACACAGACACACAGATGGACAGAGGACAGACGGACGGACAGATGCATAGATGGATGGATCTCAGCATTGACGTGGTATCAGTGTAACTAAACTGCAACCACAATTCTCCTTTCTGTGTAAAACTAGATGTGGATTTTAAAATTTGTATAAAGAAACGTGGCAAATTGTAAAGCTGTTCTTTATAGATTTTCAAGAATAATCAAACAGTGTTTTTTTGTTTTTTTTTTGTCACTTATGCTGAGGTGACAGGCACTCTCTGTCGTTACTATATGGTTTCCATTGTCATGATTCCTGTGGTCATGACCCCCGTCTTTGTTAAAGAAACCGTCTCTGCCTCTGGATAGACTCATGCTTGTTGTAATACATGATCAGGTCACAGCTGGCTGGCCTGTCTCCTGGCTAGGATGAGAACTCCACTGGCAGTGTGCAGTGATGATGGTGTATGTGCACCTTGGAGAACCTGAAGACTGGTTAAACTAAAACTCACGTAACTGAGCTGATGGTAAGACTCCTGACTTGTGCAGATGTGGATTCCCAAATTCCCACATGTGACAGCTCAGAACACTTCATCCCTACCTGTCCCTGACGATTTTCTGGAGGAGAGAAGAGTCTGAGGTATTGGTGATGATGGAGCGTGTGATCCTTAGTCCATCGCTGCTGCTGGAACAGCTGGAAGTGGAGTTCGCCTGTCACTAGTTTCCTGGTTGCCCAGGGTACCACCTGCCTCCACCTGCCTTGCTCTTCCTCCCCTAGGATAAAGTTTGCAGCTAGTGTACCTCGATTTTGTCTTTTCATGGTACAGATACTGGCTATTTAGAGGCGATGGGGAGTGAGAGGGAAAAATATATATGCATATATACATATACACACACACACATATATATATACACACACACATATATTTTCTTTTGAGGTATGTTCTTACTGTATCATGTAGGCTAACCTTGAACACATTTAGTACAGGCTGGCCTCAAGTTCCCCATCCTGCCTCAACCTACCCACATGCTGAAAGTCGTAACATGTACCACCCTATCCACCTTAATTCCTAACTTTCTTTATTTTTGAATTTCTCAGTATGCATTTTAGAACTTTTGCACTACGGCAAAAAAAAAAAAAAAAAAAATCTTTAAGGTGGATTAAAGAAACAACTTTTAAGATTCTCGCTAATGTTGTAGATCCCTGAAGATAGACGCGGTGATGAGGAACCGTGGCTAGAGAACCCCTTCAGTCCATGGTGTGCGTGGGCGGCTCGTCTAGTTTCTTCAGCTGTGCAGTAGAGCTTAGCTGTCTATAGACGACAGTACCACGTGCAAGAGGAAATGAGAACTTGACCGAGGAGTTCAGACGGCTCAGGTTTTAGTGTTTCCCTTAGATCACAAAACACTCAGGACACAGAGTAAAAGACAGAGACGTCCCTTATCTCAACACGGAGCTGCTTTCCAAGGCTGTGCACATACCATGACAGACAATCAGCCTAGCCCACCCCGTGTCCCATGCATCAGTCCTGTGCTCATTTCTCATTACTAGCTGTGTGGAGGTGAACAGCATGAACACCCTGGGTTGAGAATCTTGAGTCCTTCATTACCAGCGTGGGCAAGTTGCATGTGTTACAACCAGGGTCTCATGCATGTGGGCAAGCCCTACAGCACCAAGCTTCATCCCCAGCTTGCCTCACTTTTTAGTTTGACAGGCCTCACTAAGTTGCCTAGGCAGGCCTTGAACTTGAGATCTTCCCGCTTCTGTCTCCCTAGTAGCCGAGGTTACAAATCCGAGCCAGCAGGCCCAGTCTCATAAAAATAAATTTCAGGGGGGGGGGGGTGGGGCGATGTCTTCCTAGGTGAGTGCATGCATGGACACTCAAGTAAAGCTTGAGGCAGTACCGTGGATCTGTCACCCTGGCATTTCTATAGTGGGGTGAGAAGCCAACAACGAAAACAGCAAGAGGCTGAGTGGCCAGCCAGCCTGGTAGCCGCAGCATTGGAACAGGAGAGACGCTGTCTTTAGGTCAAAGCTGAGGGCTTGATGCCTGAGATTGTCCTCTGACCTCCACGTGGGTGCTGTGGCATGGGCACACCTGTTCTACTGCGCAAGATTTTTTTTTTTTTTTTTTTGGTTAAGTTTTAAAACCTTAAACTCCTCAGGCAGAGCTAAGTGAAGTAAAGGATATTTGTCATTTTCCCCAGATGACAGTGAGGAGGGGCCAAGTCGTCTGACCTCACACACTATTGATCCTAATGATCTTCTGTACCAAGGCAGACTCCAGAGGAAAGCATCCCGAAAGGAGGTTGGTGAGCTGAGTCACACGTTGGCTGGAAAAGTCACGCAGAGAAGAAGAGGGCTATGTAAGGGACAGAAGGATGAGGAGGGAAGACCGAGTGAAGGGAGGAGTCGGGGCGTAGACTGGCATCCGAAGAGCAGTCGTCTCTCATTGGGAATTGAAATGGGGGTTTGGGGGGGGGGTGAAGATAACAATAAGGCTGAGAGAGGCAGGGCTTCACTCACATCTCTGTCTTGTGGATGGTGAGGACCGGTAAAGCTATTGGCAGGAGGAGGCTAGCTTCTCTAACAGGAGCATTGGGACAGAGAAGAGCCTTCTCCGCGCTAAGGATGATGTGAATTTGAGAAGACAGCACTGTTCCTCATAGAGAGGCGGAAGTACTTTCTGATGGAGGACAGGCTGATTGGAGGAGAGTTATAGCAGGATGGAAGTACGATTGTGACACTGGAGTAAAAATTCAAGACTCGGGACAGACCCTAGAGGTAAATAATGGCAAAGAGGTAGACGCATGCCTGGTGGCAGGAAACAGCCAGATGAGATCACAGAGTTCAGGACCACCACACTTTTTTTTTTTTTTTTTTTAAATCTTTTTGTTGGCCAGGTCTCACCATGTCGTCCTATAATTCATCAGGTAGATCAGGCTAGCCTCTAATTCAGGATCTTCCAGACTCCTGAATGTGGAGGTGACAGGTGGGCCCCACAGTGCCAAGCTCTTAAGAACCACAGCGATTTCCCTCAGTTTGGTTAACCCAAACCATGTCACATCCCAGTTCCTAACTTTTCAACAGAGGGTATAACATGCCAGGCATGTGCCGGGTGTTGTGGACACCTGCAGTGGTGGACTGGGGTCCTCTGTGGTGACCCAGGTGCTAAAGTCCTTTGTTTACTCCAGTGTCTTTAAGTGTGCAGCAGGTGGTTCATCCTTGTTGACGTTTAACCTTGGGTTGATGACAGCCAGGGCAGGTTGCTATTTTCAGTTGGCTTTCTTGAAAGCTTCTATGGAGAGTAAGCATTCTGTACACTTGACTATCCAAAGGGCTTGGAGTAGGGTGCTTGGGTCCCTTGGAGAATTGAGAATGGGAAGTGAGTGAGTGTGTGTGTGGGGGGGGGCTGCTTTCTTCAGAAGTTATCAAAGTGTGAGCTCACTGACACACCGCTGTTTGCTAATGGGGTCACTCAGGATAATTACTCCATTAACATTTGACCTGCACGGAGCTGGGCAAGTGTTGTAATTCCAGCTCTGTTTTCCTCTCTTCTCAGAGTATTCCAAGTGCACCCACTTTTTAGGACTGGCTTTAGGTGGACCGTGTAGCTGAGTGTTTGTAGAGAAGATACAGCCTCTTTTCCGTGTTTGTCAGAGTGAGGACAGCTCCTTCTTTTCTTGTTGTAGAATGACTTATGTTTAGGCATGGTGACCAGGAAAGCGTGGTTCGCGGTGGCTTCATGGTGGTGGCAAACTATATGTGACACCAACCAGGAAGCATGTCTGCCTGGAGACCGGCTAGGTTACAGCCCTCTAGCCTAGTGGTATCTGCCATCTAGACCCCACGTGCAAAACGTTCCCTGACCCCCTAAACTGCCAGCAGCTGGAGGCCAGGTGCCCCCAGGGGCAGGAGGAAGCCAGTTCACACTCCAGTCCCGTGGGTGGATGGGAGGATGGGAGTGTGCACCATGTGCCCAGCATGGTGAGAACTTTGTAAACATGTGACAGGAGAAGAAGCCCACCAAGGGGTCCAGGGACAGAGCGGGCTGTGCTTCCGCTCTGAACTACCTCTCCGTGGGTCTCTGCCTCACCGAGGCGGCTGGAAGCCCCTGAGCGGTGATGTGAAATCACACTTCCTGGATGCCGAGACTTTGCTGCTTGATTTTTGGGTGGTGTTGGCTCGCACACTCGGCTCGCCAGTCAGTGCTGCTGATGCTGTTTCCCGCTAGATTGTAAGGTGCTCGGAGGCAGGTGGAATGGAAGGGAGCCCTTTAATTGGTTGATCAATCACTGGGCCGTTTAAATTTCTGTGCAGTTTTGTTCAGCGTTTGTTTTAAATTATTGCTTTAAGAAGAAACATGAAATTTTTGTCCTGTCTTTTTCAAAATACTTTTTATCAGGTCTTTGGGTCAACAAGTTTGGGTCACATTCACCCTTTCTCCCAACTCCTCCCAGATCCACTTCATCCCAGCTTTGTGTCCTCCTTTTTTTCCCCCACCCACCAAATGCAATTTGTGTGGCCCGTGGATTCATGGATGTGTGGCCTTCCACTGGCGCATGGTTGACCTGCCAATTGGCAGGAGTCTTGAAACAGTCTTATTTCCCAGCAGCTGTCAGTTGCCAGGCTCTTCCGTGAGGGGTGGGACTTCCTGTCTGCCTCCCCTCCCCATGCTGGGCATTGCTCTGGTTTGAGGATGTGTCTGGCTTGTGCATGTCGTCACCACCATTGTCAGTTCCTGTGTGCAGCTCCCAGGTCTTTTTATTTAGGAAGTAAAGTATTTCTCATGAAACATTGATCCAAGGTTTTTCATCAATGTAAAAGTGAGTCCTCGAGCATGCTGCAGAGACTTGAAAGTGCCTAATTGAGTTCTCAAGTCGGGGCTACCTGTGGGAAACACTTACTTAAAAACTAGAGTAAATTAGGAAGTATGGAGTTTTATTAAATGTATTTTTGGAGGCATTCAGTGTCATTTACAACAAATGCTTTATTTTATAAACGTAAGATTTTGAAAGCTCAAAGATGAATAGCTCTAAAGAAGACTCAGCTGAACCTCCTCAGTAGTGTACTAAATATTTGCTTAGGCTTTAGCTGGCAGTTCGAGCGCCTGTAGTACTTAATTACAGTCACAGAGAGGACCAGCTACGTGTCTGAGTCCTAAAGCTACTGGATAAGAGTTTGGTTTTTCAAGCACGTGCATAATGGATAGTGAGGAGAACAGCTGGTTTCCAGGAGCATTTGAAACTAGATGTATGTATTTAGGTACAAGCCCTGCTGTGGCTGGTAATTAAAGATTTGACCACATACAAACTAATTCTGATCAGTCCATTCCCTTTAGAATCAAGACCACTTTACACTGCTGTAAGACTGAACCATGGACACACACATCACTTCATCTGAAGTGGTTTGGGTTTTTTTTTTATAAACAGTTTGTTTTTATAAACAGTGTTTTTTAAATTAAAGTTTCAGGGGTGAGTAATATAATTCTATTTTAATTGATAAAGTTTCAAAAAAGACAAGTTTTCTAAACATGTAACATGTGGCTTGAAAATCTTTATAGGGTACTTTTTTGGAAAAAAGAGGTTTTTTTTACAAGTAATTTTTTCATCACAAAAATATTTCCAGTGTTTCTAATTATAATTCTCGTCATTTAATCTTATGACAGAACTTGTGTTCAATTTTTAATATAAGAAGTGTGTTGCATGAATGCTGTACTTGGTTTATAAACTTTAATTTGATAGTTCTTGGCTTTGGACTCAAGTCTTAAGCTAGTGTAATATTTTGCAGATTATTATAGTAATCTTTCTAAATTAATTATATCTTTGTGAAATGTCTATTTCAGAGCCTAGTGACCTGACTCTCAAAATCTACAGAGCAGAGTCCTATGCTGGCCTCCAGGAGTTTAAGGCAGCCATAGAGGACCTAAATGCAGTTCTCTTCCAGCTTCCAAACTGGCCTGAGGTAAGATGCTGACTGTCACGTTTTCGTGGATTGTAAAGTGGCAACTATGAGGAACTTCAGTTAGAACCACGGGTCCTAACAGAATGGTTGGTTGGCCTCAGATGAAAAAGTTTGGAGCTAAGTCAATGAAGTGTTTCCCAAACAAGCTTAGAGGTCCGAGTTCAAGCCTCAGAACCCATATGTACATACCAGGTGTCTTGCTACAGGACACTTTATAATCCAGGAAGGCAGAGCCAGGCAGAGCCCTGGGGCTCATAAGACGGTGCCTGAAGAGTGCCAGAGGTTGACCTTTGGCCTCCATGCACACCTGCCTACACATGAACACATACACACAAATGAAAACCATTTTTGAAAAGAAATACATAGCTTCCTAGAAATTTAGGTAAGGTAAGTATTTTAAGCAAATTTTATTACCTGAAAAGATGGATTGTTAAACTCCTTTGTTTCCCAAGTAAAGAACAAACAATTCATGACAAAGAAAAATGTTATACAATTTTTAAATAAAAATTTCCACTTCCTGCATTGTAAATATGGATTCATGCGAACTCACTACGAGTTTGTTAGTGGAAAGCACATAGTCCTCTAAGCTGGGCGATGCTGGGAGGTGGTGGAGTCTCAGTGCGGTGACCGCACAGTGGATTTGTACAGAAGTGGGCCTTGCCTGGGTAGTTTTTACAAGGATCAAGGGATATATGTATATAAGATGTGATCCACCTACCGATTCTCCTGATCTGCCTCTTGTGAGCTAGACTTTCTCCTTCCACTCAAAACTGTCTCTGAGGATAGTCCAATAAGGATTCTCTCATACCATTGTGAGGAAAATGATACACTTCTCATGGTCGTTTGCACAAGGGAAGTAGCATTAAGACTTAAAAAGGAAAGAGCCCTCTGGTGATTTCATTAGAATGGTGTAATAAGTATAGTTTTCAGGTTGGAGAGATCGGTTCGGTGGTTAAGAGCACTGGCTGCTCTTCCAGAGGACCTGGACTTAATTCCCAATATTCATGTGGCAGCTCACAACTGTCTGTAACTCCAGTTCTAGGGGATCTGATGCCCTCTTCTGGCCTCCACAGGCACCAGGCGTGCATGTGGTACACATGTGGCCCTAAATACATACACATAAAATAACCCAAAATTATTTTCTTTAAAAAGAAATCTGATTTTCTTTAAAAAGAAATCTGATTTTCTTTACTAATTGAACTGATAACTAAGAACTGACATGGACAGTATTTAGCGCCCTCTAATGCTGTTTAGCACCCGTGAACCTGTGACTTGGAAGACCACTTCCTTCTGACCATATAAGATGTTTCCAAGCTGCCTGCTGTGGAAGTGACCCACACACTGAATCTTTGCTGAATTAATGGTGATTTCTAGGATTCACCTCTTGTCATAGAACTTGAACTCATATCATGTAGAAAAATAAGACAGGACAAGGATTTTGACAAGGTTGTGTCTATAAATTCTTACTTAAGACAGACTAAAGAGAAAGATATGCCAGGCAGTGGTGGTGCACTCCTTTAATCCCAGCACTCGGGAGGCAGAAGCAGGTGGATCTCTGTGAGTTCGAGGCCAACCTGGTCTACAGAGTGAGTTCCAGGACAGGCTTCAAAGCTACACAGAGAAACCCTGTCTCAAAAGAGAAAGAGAAAGATAACATTCCTTAGTAACTTGGGAGATGTTGGCCTGCTGCCCTGAATTTATTTTTACTTTAAAAAATGTATTGTTTTATGTTTAACCTGTTTAATTTTATAAAAACTTATGAGTATATACATGTTTCTTCAATTGTTTTAATTACAAAATGCCCTCAAAGAATAATTCCACCTTCTAAAGATGAGTTGAATGTCTGTGTGTGCGTGTGCGTGTGCGTGTGTGTGTGTGTGTGTGTGTGTGTGTGTGTGTGTCTAGAGAGAGAGGTCATTGGAACTGAGCGTAGTAATAAGCACGGGTAATTTGTAGTAGAGAATTCAGTTAATTGATTACTTAAATCCCCTCACATTCTGTAGATAGTATGAACGTTGTATTTTAGCTTGATTTTTTTTTTTTTTTTCTTTTTTTCAAGACAGGGTTTCTCTGTGTAGTTTTGGTGCCTGTCCTGGATCTCGCTGTAGACCAGGCTGGCCTTGAACTCATAGAGATTCACCTGGCTCTGCCTCCCGAGACTATTTACATGCATAGGTTGTTCACTAGACACATTTGAAAGTTGTTTGTTAAGAACTATAAGATAATAACTTAAATTTTACCTAGATTATTTGTCACTAACAGTTACAAGGTTATTTAAATTTTACTGAAGTTATTTGTAACTAGTAATGATTTATTCAGTGTATTGGAAGAAATCACTCATAATTTAAATATTAATATTATTCGCCCCGATTTAAATATGAGGGTTTTACATGCTTTTTAATACATGCTTCTGATACATCTTAAAGTCAATAAATTCTACATGTTATTTCCTGTTTCCCTCAAACAACTTCTTATATGAGTAATCTTTCAATTGGTGATTTGGGGTATTTAGCAATTAAGATTACTTGCTGCTTTTTTTTAGAGGACCTGAGTTTAGTTTCCAGCACCTGTGGAGGGCAGTTCATAACCACCTGTGAACCCTAGTTCCTGGGGATTCAGACACCCTCTTCTGGTCTTCTCGGGTACCTGCATGTACACACACACACACACAGAGAGAGAGAGAGATAAAAGATAAATCAGTAGTTTGTCAAGTGAAGCTGTATCTCTGGTCTTGAGAAACACTAACTGCTATCAACATTGGTCCAGTCAATTTGAGGGCCTCAGTTTACCCATTAGTATTTCTTTGGAGTAACAGGTAGGCTTTCACATGCTTTGTCCTCAGAGTCACTCAGTTGCAGAATCAGCATGTCTGAGCATGCTTTGTTTCCTGGATGGTTTTGGCCAAGAGTCCTGTGCCTAACACTTGGCGTGTGTGCTTTGTTGAAGGTCTACTTCCGGAAGGGGAAGGTCCTCCAGGACGCCGGCTTCCTAGGCGATGCCTTACAGCTCTTCCTTCAGTGCTTAGCCCTGGACGAGGACTTTGCCCCTGCAAAGCTACAAGTCGAAAAGGTATGACAGTGTGTTTATAGTCATCCATTGTCTAAGCCAGGGCGGACACCCACCAGGCTCTCTAAAAAAGTGAGACCAGGAATTTCGGGAGTTTCATCTGAGAAGCATTTGACAAACATGTTCTTATCTTCAGATATTGGATTCTTGAGGAAACCAAGGAGTTTCATTCACAGATATTTCAGTGTGGTAGTTTTGCTTAATTAATACAGATGCTTCCAAGTTGATGTTCAACATCTCTAATTGGAAAATCAAAAATCTGAAACTTTGGGGGTGAGATGCTGAATGTGTAAAAGTTCATACTTGACCTCATATGAGTGATTGGTCACAGTCCAAACACAAGAGCACTGAAAACATGATATAAAATTACCCTCAGTGTATGGGTACAAGATACAGACAGACAAATTTTGTATTTAGACTTGTGGCCCATACCTAAGATACCTCCTTGTAAGTACTCCAAAATTTAAAATTAATTAATAGTTAAATAATTAATTAGAACCCTTCTGGCCCCAAGCGCTTTGGAAAGGTCTGTCCTTTGTTCTGTCAGAACCAAGCTGATGGTCCCTATGGAAAGTTGCTTTCATTATACCCACTCAGGAATCTCTGGATTTACCTGTCATTCAGGCCTTTTCTTTCCATGATATCTCAGCACACCACACATCTTGGTCCATCGATTGCCCTGTTGCTGTTGATATAGCTGTTATTTTAGTAGACAGGGGTTGGGGGAGATGTGAGTTCCATGATCAAATGACTTCAGAGGAAAGATTGGACCAAACCAAGTGAAATAGGTGCCCTCATGGAAAACAAACCAAAACAGAAGCAAAAGGCCAACGTTTAGCTGCCACCAGACTGACAGAGCGTCTGAAAACCAGGCATTCCCTCTCTCTTAATAAACCTGTTTGAGTGGCTGAGGTGTATTGCTTGTTGCACACCCCGAAGGTTCCATGGTGCAGCCGGCTGCGTTGGAACTCCCGGCTCTTACAGGGCAGCACTCTGCTCCCGAGCAAGTGCCCACCACTGCAGGCTGCCTTATGGGTAGTTGGTTAGTGACAGGCTGAGTGCGGCGTAAGCACAGGGACCTTCAGAGTTTGGGGCTTGAATCCAGAGTCTGTGGTTCACACAGGACCACAGGACTCCAGTTCCAACCTCAAAATACACTGGACTGGACCCCTTGGTCTGTCTTGACAGAATCGGGCTCACTAATAGATTAAATAGTTTCTGCTTCTCTTAAAATCCTTTCCCTTTATAACCCTATGTTTAAAAAGCCAGCCTTTCCCCTGAGTGCCTTCTCGGGCCACTCTATGCCTTCCTTTTTTTCAAAGGTTTGACCCTACCCTTTTTTTTTCTTGAGGTGATATGATCCCTGCTGAGACATACCTTGGTTAAAAAAAACTTTAAAATATATTGATTTATTTTCCCTGATCATTAAAAATAACGTCTGCTACAAACACCTCTGAGAATTTGAATAGGTAAGTTTGTCCTTCTTCACCGGATAGTATGTACCTTCTGTTATATTTTGATAATGTTTCTTACAGATCTTGTGTGACTTATTGTCGCCTGAAAACTTGAAGGAAGGCCTGAAGGAGTCTTCCTGGAGCTCCTTACCGTGTATTAAAAACAAACCTTTGGGTTTTCCTGCAGTGGTGGAAGAGCCTCCCTCTCCGGGGGAGCTTAGCCTGAGGCAGGTAAGATGGTGGAAGAGGTGACCGTCTGCTCTACAGCCCCACCTCCTCACAGCTGAGGGCGCCCCCCCCCCCCCGAAGTGTGTATTGCCTGTCTAGTTATCGTAGCAGGATCTTGTCTGTGGCTTTTGATTTATGCTAAAATGTTTTTTCATTGACCACCATTTTAGGTCACTTCACTGTCAGGAAGTTGACAGTGCTCTAGAACATGCAGACAGTTTTAAATGGTTTATTCTCGGTCTTCCTAGACATCGATGTTAGCACCATGGCCTTAACCCTCACGGTGACGTCAGTCAGCGTGATGTCTAAGGCTGTGTAAATGCTGACCAAACTCATTTACTTGCCCAGTTTGGGAATTAAAAAGTTCCGTTAAATGAGTTGAAACCTCACTTCCATTTTTCTCCTGGGCAAGAATAAAGGACAGCGAGAAGAGTTACCTCTGTGTATTGTGTTCTCTAGACTGAAGAGCGACCAGAGGACGCCCCAGTGCCTGTCAAAGGGAGTTTAAACCGTGCTCGGTCAGCACAAGCCATCAGTGCAGCGCCAGTGCCTGCCAGAGAAGATGGTCTGAAGCGCGTGTCCTCAGAACCTTTACTGTCCACTCAGGGAAAGGGCGTTCTGCTGAAAAGGAAGCTGTCTCTCTTAGAACAGGATGTGATTATTAATGAAGATGGGAGGAATAAACTTAAAAAGCAGAGTGGTAAGGCTTCCGTCCTACCCTTACCCCAGGAAGGGTTGATTCAGAATGGCCTTTGAACTTCCTCCCTGAAGAGTGAACCCCTGTCTGTTTATTTCAATAGAGTCCCCCCGTGAAGACTGTGTGTTGTCATTAGCTTATGGTGACATCCCAGAAGAGTTAATAGATGTCTCCGATTTTGAATGTTCTCTCTGTATGAGGTAAGTGTTTCACATTTTATAAAGATGACTCTATTGATGTGAATGTAGTAGAGATAAAGGTAATGTTAGGAAAGAGTAATGATACTAGTTAAGGATCAGACGATGGAATTTTTAGTCCTAAGTTTAGCTTTTTACACCTTTGAGGGACTAGATCTCTGAATCTCAGATTTGCAGGTTTAGAAAGTGAGGCCAGTGTTTGCACAGCCTGTACCTCAGTGTTCAATTAGAAAAAGAATTGCACAGCCTGTACCTCAGTGTTCAATTAGAAAAAGAATGTGGCAAGTTGTAATGTGTCCTGAGATAGATTTGAGTAAGAATCCAAAGGATGTATTGTATGGATCTCATCTTGTCTTTCTCATAGTAACCATTAAGTCCTATTAAAATAACACGGGATGAGGATTTCCCTTATGTGAATATTTATGATCCTGGCTGTTAGGATGGTTTGAAAAGACTTTTTTTCATTTTCATGAATTATGGTAGACTTGAGAGTTCACAGCCTGTCCAAGGCCTGGGGCTGGCCATTCTAGGGTGAGAGTGAGACTCTATAATACTCCTCTGTGGGTTCTTAATTGGGAACCTCAGTTTCCTTATCATTCCTAAAGTATATACAAATATCTAGCAGTATTCTGGGGAAGCCAGACGGTTATTTTTTAGGAAGTAATTATAGAATAAATACATTTTTTTCTGTGTTGAGAGTCATATCTGATATTACATTCTGGTGCTTCCTCAGTCATACTTACTCTGTTTTCCTTTGGTGAAGCAGGGTCTCAGTGTGTGTAGCCTGTGCTTTGAACTGATTGATGATTGCCTTACCTCATCTTCCAGTGAGCTAGGATTAAAATATTGGGAGTAGGGCTGGAGCCATGGCTCAGAGGTTAAGAGCACTGGCCCCTCTTCCAGAGGTCCTGAGTTCAATTCCCAGCAACCACATGGTGGCTCACAGCCATCTGTAATGAGATCTGGCACCCTCCTCTGGTCTGCAGGCATACATGTAGGGAGAACATTGTATACACAATAAATAAATAAATCTTTAAAAAAAAAAAAAGAATTCAATACCTGTTCCACCATGCCAGATTAGATCATTCTTTCCCTAAATTAAGTTTTTGTGTTAATATGCAAAGGAATTTCATCATGGCATCTTCATACTTCCATCATTATAGTTTGCTTAGAATATTTTTTTTTTTAGTGTATTCTATGTAGTAAAGCTTTCATGAAACTACAAAATGCCGTCTTCCATTGATGAGGCTGTATAAGGATCTTTATTACTTTGAACTGTCTTTGACATCTGCGTTTGCTGACAGTTTGCTTTCGAGGCTCAGTCCGGATGGGCCACAGCTCAAGGGGTTGGTAGCCACAAGTGTCCATTTAGTGGCCACTACAGTGGCCGGCACAGTTGTAGGCCCCGGGAGCATACTTCATTGATGAAGATCTTTCAGAGGAGGGTTCAGGAGGGCGCAAAACACTGAGCATTGCCCTCTTCCTTCTCTCCTGCTCCCTAGCTTGGCCTCCCTCCTCTAAGTAAAGATTTGTGTTGTGATCCATCATGAACAGATGCTTTTCTGACTCGAAGGCTCCTGGTGGGAAAGCTGACATGTACTTTGTTTGATTTCAGGTTGTTTTTTGAGCCAGTAACAACCCCTTGTGGACATTCATTCTGTAAGAATTGTCTTGAGCGCTGTTTGGATCACACGCCGTACTGTCCCCTCTGCAAAGAGAGCTTAAAGGAGGTAAGTGTGCATTTGCATCTGTTTACTGGCCTTAGTTTGGCAACATGGTTTGGTTTCTGTTCAGGCCCAGAAAGAGTGATTTCATTTTCAAAGTGAGGTGCATTGTACATTCTGTCTGACTATGCACACACTGCTCATTACCCATTGTACTGGCTGGTGTGTGGGTCAACTTGACACAAGCTGGAGTCATCAGAGGAAGGAGCCTCAGCTGAGGAAAGGCCTCCATGAGACCCAGTTGTCAGGCATTTCTCTCAATTAGTGATCAATGGGGGAGGGCCCAGCCCATGGTGAGTGGTGCCATACCTGGGCTGGTAGTCCCGGGATCTATAGGAAGGCAGGCTGAGCAAGCCACAGGAAGCAAATTAGTAAGCAGCACCCCTTCATGCCCTCTGCATCAGCTCCTGCCTCCAGGATCCTGCCCTGTTTGAGTTCCTGCCCTGACTTCCTTCAGTGATGAACAGCAATGCTGAAGTGTAAACCAAATAAGCCCTTGCCTCCCCAATTTGCCCTTTGGTCATGGTGTGTGGTTGCCGCAATGGAAACCCTAACTAGACACCCATGTTGTTTAGGAAAGGGGAATTGAGAGTTGGGGAGAGACAGGTGCTAAAGACCGAGCCCTTTCAGCTGCCTGCTCAGGGAAGGCTCGGTTTTAATGATGACACTATTAGGGGAAACTCTACTGCCCTGCATCCCGCCCAGATTTGAGGCCTGTTCACAACCCTTATCACCTGGAGCAACTGTCCTGTACAGCCTCTGCATGGTAGCAATGGTCAGCTTTCCTGTGCAGTTTGGCGGCCACCAGCCCATGTGACTGCCGATGCACTTGAATTGTGGCTAGAGTGGCCAAGGGACTGGTTTTCACTTTGTTCAGTAAACTGTAACCCTTGAGGCACGGTGACCAGGGCTTATTGCTCTGGACAGAGTAGCTCTAAGAAGTGGTGTGATGGAAGAAGCATCCCCCTTCATCTCAGAGTCAGACCAGTGCCAGCACCCTCATCCTGTGATGGCAAGGTGGGGGCAGGGCTGTCTGCTGGCCCCCTCGATCAGGATCAGCAAAGTGGGGCTCATCATGGTGCCATGGAGCAACTGCAGTGGGAGCATCTGTGGATACATGCCTCCCTGTATCACGTACAGAGAAAGCATCCTCCACCAGTGAATTAAAATATGAGTAAAACCTTTTTAAATGTAGTTATTTTCTATATAAAAAATACCTGTGTGGAAAACACAGTGGTGTGTATTGCTACATTTGATATGTGTCTTACATAGCAAGCTGGTATGTTCAAAACACACACAAGCACACACATGTACACACCCACACCCACACCCACACCCACATACAGTGTTTGCAAAGTCAAGAAATGTAAGATGAAGTCTTAGAAGAGTTTACCAGTTGTAACAGCTTCTCCATGTTTTTGAATAAACTGTGCTAAACATGCTAATTTTTCCCACAGTTTAGGTAATCTGTGTTATAATTGCTCTTATTTTCAAAATAACTATTCAGTACATTGCTTTCATTTAGAAATATTTTGTCTTTAAAAAATATTAGTAATTTGGCCGGGTGATGGTGACACACACCTTTAATTGCAGCACTTGGGCAGAGGCAGAAGGATCTCTGTGAGTTCGAGGCCAGCCTGGTCTACAGAGTGAGATTCAGGACAGGCACCAGAACTACACAGAAAAACCCTATCTCGAAAAACAAATATATATATTAGTAGTTTGAAGGAAGCCTTGAACATACTATTTGAATATATAACTATTTGTTTAAAAATATCTATCCTATTTCCAGCTTTCTTCAAATACCTTACATTGCCATTTGTAAAGTGTAAATGTAGATATTGTAGAATTTGAAAATAATGCTGCTATGCTCTAGTTTCCCGTATTTCCTGCTTGCATTTTGCCATCCTCCTTTCCCCATGAAGTGTGGTGTAAAGACATGAGCTTTGCAGCATTTCCCTGTTCCAGAACTTACAGTGCTCTGTCCCTTTGTCAGTTAATGAGTGTAGCTAGCTAGCATCATCCTTGGCTGAGTTCCTGGGAGGTGAACTACTGAATCAGTGGCTATATTTTTATAGTATTCCTAAAATATTTGTCGGATTGCCTAGTCCCTTACAACTGCCACACAGATTTAGACCCCTCCCAGGGGCCTAAGGAACTATTTCATCAGCTGTAACTGTGTGCGCATGCATTTTTTCAGAACTCTTTATTAACAGAAAATAGTAAGAAGACTGCTCTTACGAAGTGTATAATGTGTTTAGTCTCATGGCAAACTCCTGCTGTCCACACACACAGTCTAATGGAGTACTGCTCAGGCCTCCTCTCCATTGTAAATCCAGCCCTCCTTCCAGTGTGTGCACTGAGCAGCAGCACCTGGGTCAGCTGAGACCTTGCAGGAACTGATTCTCAGACTCCACACCACACCCCTGAGTCAGAATCCTGGGTAGGTCTTGCAGTCTGTCTCCTAGTCAACGCTGAAAACGGCTTCCCTCATTTCCTCCCCCAACTCTTCGGTTTCCTGTTGTGTTCTCCATTGGACAGAACTGCTGCTTTGGTTGACTCCACAGACTGAAGGATGGCATCTCTTGTGGTTTTTCTTCCGAGTTCTTTCTGACTACGTGTAGTTAATACATGTGTATTTTTTGTTTACCTACTCTGAGCTTGTCCCTGGTCTTAAGCAACTTTTAGTTTAGTTACAGATACTTATGTATCCATATCCATGTGGTACAGTGTAGAGGTGGTTATGTCCCTTTACTGTGGTAAAAACTATAAAATACATGGTGTAAGGTAAAGGGTAATTAAGGAAGATGTCATGAAACACGCAGTTGGCTCCTGACCCAAGAGAGCTTTGACAGACAGGAGTGAGGTGGATGTTTTGTTTTGTTTTGTTTTTTCCAGTGTATCAGCAATGAGATATACTAATGTGGATAGCAGCTTTTCAGTGTTTAAAAGGGAGCACAAATGTACCATTTACATAGAGGTGGGGATGATCCTACAGGAAAAGCATCGTCCTGATGAACACTAAGTGGTAGTAACGTTGGAAAGAAAACCTAAGAGGAAAATTAAAGGGTTGAGTGGTATTGTATGCCTCCAATCCTAGAACTT
The DNA here is from genome assembly GCF_903995425.1 of Onychomys torridus. Classification (NCBI taxonomy): domain Eukaryota; kingdom Metazoa; phylum Chordata; class Mammalia; order Rodentia; family Cricetidae; genus Onychomys; species Onychomys torridus. The sequence continues at coordinate 30,370,171 of NC_050459.1, read as the reverse complement.
GAGGCAGGAGAACCTCAAGTTCCAGGCCATCCTGAATTACACAGTGAGACCTTATCTCACAGAAATAGACACAGCATTCCCAACCACAAAAGTGATGTAGAGACTTCATCTTTGAAAGTAGACAAAACAGGAATTGTTTTGAATTTCTGAAATCAGCCAAGTGCATTATTGTCTTCATCCACGTCTTCCTTTTGCTTCCTCGAAATTGGCTTGTGTTGTGGGAGATGGCAGGGGCCAGGCTGGTTGCTGCCGATAAAAGATCTGTGCTTGTGGCACGGGGCTTGCTTCCAGCTGTGTCTCCAGTCTCGGAGCAGAGGCCCAGGCAGGCTCATTGTGTAGCTGCACGAACTGCAGGGTTCCCCTCGCTAATTAAATGCAGTCAGAATCGAGTGTGTTGGTCTATAACAAAGGCTTGGATCTCTCAGTTACCCTGTTTTGCCTGCCTTATACTGTAGGCAAACATCTACTGGAGTGTGCGATAATTGTGTCTTGTAGTATCTAGCAGACAGGAGGTACTGCGTCACCCAGCTGTTGGAAGAGTTAATAGTGAAGTATCTGCCGGATGAGCTGTCTGAGAGGAAGAAAATCTACGATGAAGAGACTGCTGAGCTCTCACAGTAAGTGTCCTGTGAAATTAACCGTGAGTATGAAAGCAGCAAGAGAGCCTTCCCTGAGCGAGCCAGATGCAGTTAGTCAGTCTAGCACAGGGGTACATGTCAACCGACGGTTGGTCAGGTTTCCTGTCCTGAGCAGATGGGATCTCGGACGCTCGATCGGTAGAGTCCAGATGTTCTGTAGGGAGTCATCAATGCAGCTCTTAGGACTGAAGCAATGTTAGAGGTTAGGGAGCAATTTCCTGCTCTGACAACAGGCGGTGGGATGGGGTAGAGGTGAACTAGGTAAGGTAGATGCAAACTGGTCTCCCACATCCTGGACCAGGAGGAACATCAACCTACATTAGCAGGGACTTTGACAGGCTAGCTCAGTGGTTCTCAACCTTTCTAATGCTGCAGCCGTCTAATACAGTTCTTCATGTTGTGGCGACCCCCCACCATATAATCGCTTTTGTGGCTGCTTCACAGCTGTGATTTTGCTACTGTTCTGATCGTAATGTAACTATCCATGTTTTCCAGTGGTCTTAGGCGGCCCCTCAAGGGGATCATAACGCACAGGTTGAGAACCACTAGGCTAGAGACTTGGAATGGGGTGGGATTGAAACATGAGAATGCCTTAGGGGTCATATCCTGGGCAAAGATACCAGGATGGAGAATGTCCAGGTTAGTGGAAGGATGAAGAAACATCCAGAGGCGACTTTGGGGTGCTAGCCTCTCTCCCAACTGCCATGGATTGGCTGGAGCTGGGTAGGTTTGCCCACCTCTGCCTGCCCATGGAAATTCTTCCCAGGCCAGTGACCTTCAACACAGAAGTTCCTAAGCTCTTCACAGCCCGTTAGTGATTTGTCCTCCTAAGAAACTGATGTTTTATCATGTAGTTTATGATAGAAGATACTGAGGGGAAGACCCTGCCTGTCTTTGATACCGAACAAGAAGCCTAGATCAGAGAGATGTGGCAGCGCTCCAGATGGGAAGCACAGTGGCGAAGCCAGCCCACCCCTAGAGAAAGGGAGGCATTGCAGAAGCAGCAGGTGGAGAGCCGAGTGTGGTGGCGAGAAGCCAGGGGCATCCATGCTTGCTTGCAGGCCTGTTTTTTAACTGGGCTTTTGTGTGGAGGCTCACATGTCCTTAGGTCATGAGTGGTCATGTAGCAGGAAGATGTAAAGGGGGCATGCTGGTGAGATGTAAAGGGAGCATGCTGGCAGCATTATTGCCCACCGTCCTCTTCTCCATAGTGCAGGTCACTCTGTAGGTCAGTGCAGTGCTGGGCCTCCTAGGGGGCAGCACTCCATCTTTGGCCAGTCCGCGCTTTGCCCCGTACTATAAGGTCTCCTCTTCCAATTGCCAACTTCCAGATACTCCCCACAATGTCGCTGTGAATATTCATTTCTGCATCTGATGGTTATTTCTAAAAAGAAAAATTCTTGGTCCAAAGGAACATGAACATTTTCTACCCAAAAACCTGTGGGGTTTCCTGCTGTGGAGCCAAGTACTTGGATGTGCATTTCTTTGTCAGCTTCGCCCCCCCCTCCCACACACACACACACACAAGGCCAGGCTTACTCATCCTGGCTACCTAGGCATTGCTTTGGTTGCTCTTACTGTTCACAATCTGGCAGAAGAAAGGTAACTTAGCTCGAGATGGTACCTACTGTTTTAGAATTCAAGCTTATAAATAAGAGGAACGTAATCAGAGTTTCAGGCTTAGGATGCAGCAGTGTGAACCTGAGAAAGGGGAACTGCTTTCTGTCCTAGCCAGGAATTGAGAGCACGTACTTAAAATAGGTTTTGTTGTTTTGGCATCCATTTTCTCACTGTTATAATCCTGATGTATTTTTGCCGCCGTCTGATTTGGTCAATAACAATGAAACTTCTTCTTCTTCAGCTTGACCAAGAATGTCCCAATATTTGTTTGCACTATGGCCTATCCCACTGTGCCTTGCCCTCTCCATGTATTTGAGCCCAGGTACAGGCTCATGATTCGAAGAAGTATACAGACTGGAACCAAGCAGTTCGGGATGTGTGTCAGTGATACACAAAACAGGTAGACTCCTTGTGAACTTTGATATCTTCCTGTGTGTCTGAACGAGGTTTTGCACACTTAACGCTGAAACACTCTTTTTCTTTTAGTTTTGCAGATTATGGTTGTATGTTACAAATTCGAAATGTGCATTTCTTACCTGATGGAAGGTCTGTGGTTGACACAGTTGGAGGAAAGCGGTTTAGAGTTTTAAAAAGAGGAATGAAAGACGGATATTGCACTGCAGACATTGAGTATCTGGAAGATGTTAAGGTATTAAATATGTTCTATTCTGCTGTGTTCTGGGCTGCCGCGTCCTAGGGCTTGGTACCTACATATAGGTGAGGTTTTCTAGGCACAGAACCAGTTCTTACACTCGTCATTGCTGCTTAGAAGGATCTGCTCCAGTTGCCTTTTTTATCTTGCTCTTGAATCGTTTGCCCATTCTGGAGAGCCTGGGCATGAGAATCTCCAGCTTCATCACATTCCAGGCATCCCCGGCAGTATGGTGCCTGGACCCTACCTATGCTTGTTCGTATTGTATTCTCGATAATCACTTAACAGTAGCAGTTGACTAATTGAGCCCCCAGCTCATCAGATCTCTACCTTATTGTATTTGATTCATTAATAATTAAAACTGCTAGCATTCATAGATTAAAATTTAATGTGAAAGTAAACACAAAATTCTTTAATGGTTGTTCTGTGTGTTAGGATTTTTCCTGTGTCAGAGACAATCTTAATTAGAAAATAAATACAATTGGATGCTGTTTTAAAATGGTAAGATGTCCCAGATAAGACACTGCCCGTGTACACATGCTGCTGATAGTTTTCCTAAGGTGACAGACATCTTTCTTAGACGAGGTTGATGTGGCCTCACGATGTTTTCAGGACCTGGTTTACCAACTGGAATTAAAGTACCAGAAAGTTGTTGCTCTTTCAGTAGCAAGTTGAAAACAATTCCTATGGGAAAGGCAGGGTAAAGCACAGGTCTAACATTATTACTGTTCTTTTCAGTCAACACTTGTTGACTGTTGGGCCCAGGCAGCCCGCCTCACCGAGAGTTCGTAGACTTTCAACTCTGAGACAGTTAACAGCTGAAGGGAGAGTAGTGAAGGCTGGTCACTCGCCCAGGAATCTGTAGTATGTGACACATGATTGACAGCTGACCGGCTCCACACGCTGTGCCTTCTCCTTGCACCATGCTGCCTCTCTGGTGATAGACTTGACTGGTCTGATCTTGCCTGGTCTCTCTTAGAAGGATGTCATGTGGGAAGAGGCAGAGGGAGGCAGAGTTCGAGGTCAGCCTGGTCTGTATAGTGAGTTTCAGGACAGATGGGCTACACAGAGAGACCCTGCCTGAAACAAACAAACAAACAGAAAAGTCATGGGGGAGGATACTTTGCTCTGTCAGGGCAGAATGTTGAATGACTTGAAAATTTTAGTTGATTGACAGTCTTTGTTTTAGTGTACTTGGGATGAAATTGTTTGTGAAAGACAATGGTCTTTGTTTTAATTTTAGGTAAATTTGTGTAATGATATGTATATATATATATATATATATATATATATATATATATATATATATATATATATATATATATATATATATATATTTGCCTGTTAATGGCAAAATCCCTTGAGTGTGTAGCTGAACATCTATGGCTGAAAGCTCATATCCATAGAGTAGTGTGTTGGAAGTGTGTTTAGAAAATGGTGCCATGTTTAGGAGACTGGACTCTTGTCTTTGGTCATAACAATGTCTAGGAATTCTTTTTCCCTTTCATATGTTTTGGCTCTTTGCTTTTGTTTTTGACTATTCTGGTCTGGAAGATCTCAGTTTTATTATTTACCTTTTCTTCTTGTGGTAATCCTATTTTCTGTAATGTCAAATGAAATTTTAAGCTCTATTTAATTGTTGTAGCAGTGTTCATAACCTTAAAGCCGCTTGCTTTTGAAATGGGTTTGCTTCTGGGCTGGTTCTCTTTTTCTCCCAGATGTGCAGCCCTTTACCATTTTATCTGTTTTTAAGCACAGCTCATGGGTAGATCATGTTATGCAAATTGCAACTGATTTTGGTGCTTAGTTTCAATTGTCATTTTAGTTTTTTCAGGAGTAAAATGCATGACCTTTGGTGTCTTGTGTTTTTGTATTTCAAAGTCTTCCAGAGTCCCTTTGTGGTTTTGTCTTAGTCATCCTTTAAAATATGAGAGTCTGAGTCAGCCTGCCTTTTAAAAATATTTCATTCCTTCCTTCCTTCCTTCCTTCATTCATTCACTTGTAGTGGGGACAGGGGCATTCATATGCCATGATGCTCATGTGGAGTTCAGAGGACAATGTTGGAAGTCCGTTCTCTTTCACCGTGTGGGTCCCCAGCCAGGCTCTCAGTTTCTGCAGCAAGCCCCTTTGCCCAGAAAACTGTCTTGCAGCACCTGCCTGCTGTGTGTTCAGATGAACTGATGCATCTGTCTCGGAGCACAGCCAGGCCCATAGCCGGAGGGGGGTGGGGGCAGGAACGTGGGAAAGCCTGTTCAAATGGATGAGTTCCCTGACGGTCCACCTGTGTTCTGTGAGTCTCCTGGCTAGAAGATGCCTGTCATTTGACACTTGCCATTCGGTGGTCTGAAGGGTTCGTGGAGGAGTTAATGGAGGGATCACAGCCTTCAGCCTGTATGGCAGAAGTTGAACATTGTCTGCTCTATTCTCTACCTTTTGGTTTGCCAGTTTGGGGACAGGTCTTTTTGCTGCTTTTTGTTTTGTGTCTTGACCCAGTTCTCTGGAAAAGATGTGTTGATGACTGCTCTCCTGATCCTGCTTTCTGCCATGTGGTTTGCACCCCAGGTGACCCATTTGACTCTGTAGTGTAGTAACTGTGTTATTCCAAATTTGCGTCGACCTTTGACCCAGAACTCACTGTCCGCCATCCTTCTTCCCAGGCTGTCAGTCAGGTCGCCGGCTGCTCTCAGTGGCGATCAGGCCGTGCTCTTCCCAGTGAGTCCCATTAGGACTCTGTAGGGCAGAAACATAAGCTATTGTCGCGAGAGCGTCTCACCGTGATAATCCAGCCTGACGTGGCTGTTCCTCTGTTCTGTCGATGCTTTTTGTGTTCTGTGTGGCTGAGGCTAAGGGCTGGGAAATCGGACACAGAGATCTTACCGACGACTCTCCTTTCTAGATTGAGAATGGAGATGAAATACAGAGTCTGAGAGAGCTTCATGACTTGGTGTACTCACAAGCCTGCAGCTGGTTTCAGAATTTAAGAGATAGATTTCGCAGCCAAATCCTTCAGCACTTTGGATCGATGCCTGAGAGGGAGGAAAACCTCCAGGTAAGATGACTTTGGTGCTGTTGCCGATGGTCTCACTTCTTCACACACCTGATGAATCATCTTACACATTTCCTTGTTTTATTTTCTAATCACGAGTATGTTGTAGAGCCCTGGTCTCTAGGCCACAGAGGGAGGAAGGGCTTGTCTGTGGATTTCTAGAGGCATGAGAGGTTTCAAATGGGATGCTAGCCTCCATTAAACTATGACTCAGAGGCCACTGACCTCCCAGACCATCACCTGACACTTTGGCAATTGAGAGATGAGTGATTTTTCCATCTTTAAAAAAAAAAAATCTGCTCATCTCTCCTTTTATCCATTATGACTCATTCACCAGTTCAATTCACTTTTGTCTGTTTGTGTTTAACATTTCCACTGTCATAAAACTGTCACTCTTGGGGACCTGCCCCAGACTGGGGCTTTACATTAAAACCGAACCGAAGTAGTAATGTGGTTTAGATGCTGTCCTTGCAAGGAGCTCTGCGGTAGCAATTGCAAAAACCATAAGGAGTCACTTACCTCGGGGATCCGATCACAGACCCACGGAGGAACCAGTGTTAGGCACAGCACTTTGAATTGCATAAAAATATTTATGGTTAAAAGATGATAATCTCATAGTGGAATAGATAATAATAGATCCCAGTGTGATGCAACATATCTCATTCCATTCCTCAAAGGTTGGTCTGAGTTTCTCATCCCAGTGATTCTCTTCATCTGAGGACAGGACCCATGCTGTGTTACACCATGTCTCTGCCCATTATGGTGTTGAATCTGGTTAAACATTACAGAAATAGGCTTTTATCAGACAGAATAGAGTAGTGCATTTAAAATCTCCAGAAGTAAATAAATAAATAAACAAAAACAAAAAATCTCTGGAAGTAACTTCCGGCAGTACCTCTGCATTGTCTCACTCCTCCCCAGTAGTTCAGTCACTGCCACTGGTTTCCGTTAGTGACAGCTTAGGAGTCAGGGAACGGAAGCAGCCACTGTGTGCAGTCCAGGAGTGAGAGCATTGTACCATGCACAGCTGATACAGCCGCTGGAGAGCATTGTACCATGCACAGCTGATACAGCCGCTGGAGACTGGAGGAGTGAAGGTCAGTGGTGGCCACACCAGAGGAAACAGAATCTCACTGTGGTCCATCTGGAAGGGCGAGCACCATGCTTCACACGAACTTGTGAGGAAAAGTGCTGCAGTTTTAGGACCCCAGGGAGTGCCCATCTGCCTGTCAGTCAGCAGCAGTGGAGTGGATGGTTTTCTAGAATTCTCTGGAACGCTGCACACACACACACACACACACACACACACACACACACACACACACACACACACCCATACACCCATCCACCCACCCCTACATACACACTTGGTAAGAGTTTCCAGAGGATAATGACCTCTTTTCCAGTGTCTGCATGTGCTGAGAATGCCATTGGCCAGCCTGGTTGAGTCTAACCTGGAGACATGTGGAGGAGAGGATTCTGGGAACCATAGTCTCTGGGATGTAGAAGCAAGGAGATGTGATGCCGAGTTGAGACAATGCAGATAGTGCATGGAGCCACCCCCTAGGCACTGTCATGGTTCCTTATTCATTCTCAGAGTTGGTAGTTCCTGCCTTGTGAGCACCAGTGCAGTGAGCAGTGAGGGAGGCTTTCAAATCCTGCTCTTTAAATTCCTTGTCTCAGCGGCTGTTCCCGTAATACACAGGAACTTCCTTGGCAGAGACACGTCATTTTTCAAAATGGGAAGTCAAGTTTTTTCTTCTTTTTGAGGATTCTGATGTTTTAACAAAAAATTCAACTATCAATTAACTTTCCATAATGCTTTAAATAGCCAGGTTTGGCTTCAAGAGGCATTTGGCACTATCTGGAGACATTTTGACTGTTAGCACTGGAGAGGTGCTGTTGGTGTCTAGTGGATGGAAGTCACAGGTACCTGCTGTTGAACTAGAGAGTGCAGGACTGTGGCACACAGCAAAGGGTCCTCAGGCCCCAAATGTCAGCAGCCTGAGGCCCAGAGCCTGACCTTGCATTGACAAAAGAAACAGTTTACTGTGGAATCAGGGCTGGATTAAAATCCTGACTCCCTAGCATGTGAGCTGAGAGACCAGGGATGATTATATCCCAGTTCCCAGCTTCTGTTCCTCAGTGTCTGGGGGCTTAATAATTGCCTGCCTTCTATGATTAAGAGACTCGGTAGTACCTGGCATGTAGGTACAGTGGAGCATTTTTGGGTAGTTCTTACTGTTACATTTTCTTAACAGTGTGAACTGTTCGGTTGGTCTTAGGCAACCCCCAATGGACCTGCATGGTGTTGGTGGCTGCTGGCAGTCCTTCCTGTGGACCCCCGGTATCAGCTGTCCGTGCTGTCAATGAAGTCCCTGGAGGAGCGGCTGACAAAGATACAGCACATTCTGACTTATTTCTCCAGAGACCAGTCTAAGTGATGGACCGCTTGGATCTTCCTTAGCTTGCTCTTGGCCCCAAGGCTAAGAAGCGGTTGGATCTCATTTTAAAGTCACCCTAATCTGGCTCGTGGATGGCCAGATTGTCCGCTGCCTTTGCACACCCAGTGCTGGTTTAAAAAATTAAGGAAACTTTTTTTTTTTCCTTCAACCTCCTGAATCTCGTGGATCTGCAAATGAGTACCTTCAACTGGGTCCCAGACCACTAAGAACTTGCACAGAAAACACACACTGAATGTGTGTTAAACCTCTACATTGTGATGAAGTTGCACTATGTACCATATTCTAACTGAACTAAGTACTCCGCGTGTGTATGATGTGTGCGTGTGTATGCCTGTGTGAATGCAAGCCGGCGTGCGTGTGTGCGTGCCTGTGTGTTTGTGTGGGGTAGCGTGTGTGTTTTTCCTCTGGCTTTAAATTTTAAAAGACAAAAAAAAAAAAAAAAAAAAAAAAAGCCATAGAGAGTGAACTTGCTGAGGGCCCTCTGTTGCCCATGTTTACAGCGCAGCAGTAGTCATAGGAGTTTTTGCCGATTGAATTTGCCTCAGATTTATTTGTCCTGATGCTTCTATTTGCACACGTCTATAAACTATGGTACAGAGTATCATTTTTTTGTTGTTGGGAATCCTGCTCTTGCTGAACTGTCTTGGCCATCGACTATGACACAGTTTCCTATTTATGTAAATACTTGCATCCCCGTGGCCGGCAGGCAGGCAGGGATGCAGAATCCAGAGCCAGTCTCTCTTCAGGGACAGCTGCAAACCTGACATGGTACTGTGCATCCATTCTTAAAACTGTGAAAATATGGTTTACATTCAAATGTACATAGAGGTCGATGGAGAACTCGCTTCACCTGGTTAGCTTGTACATTCTAGGGGGGCTTTTCACATTCACTGCCCGTCTCTGTCATTTAGAGTTTGCCATGATAACTCGTATTTAAGGAATTAGGTAGTGTATAAACCCGTTGAGGATCTGGGGGAGGAGGAGCTTAACGTAGAACTAAGCTTGTAAGGTTTGTTTTGTTTTTCCTCTGGTCTTGGTGCCGATGTTAGTTATGCCTTATTCACCTCCCAGTTAGCGCCGTGCTCTGACACGGTTATATCCATGCTGCCCTAGCCCTTTTATAATTATCTGTTGCAGACTTGTGACTGTCTCTATTAACTTTCTTTTATGTAAGTAATTTGTACAAGTTTCTTAAGATTTTTGCTTTTGCTTATTTAATTTTGAATAAAAGCTAAATTCATAATACTTTTAGCCCTTAAATTGTAAATGCTGTTAAACAAACAAATAAGAACCTGTCAATACAGGGTCTAAGCTATATATAGTAGAGAACACATGTCTTTGGTTTCCTGTTTTGTGACATGAGGACTTAAGTTGTGGGGGGTTTTTGTTTTGTTTTTTGGTTTTTTTTGGTTTTTTTTTTTTTTTTGATGGGGGTGGTATTTTTTGAGACAGGGTCTCTCTCCATAGCTCTGGCTGTCCTGGAGCTCACTATGTAGATCACATTGGCTTTGAACTCACAAAGATCCAATTGCTTGTCTCCTGAGTGTTGGGATTCAAGGCGTCTGCCACCACACCCAGCAAGTTGTGTGGTGTCTTGAGGCTTTAGGTCCAACAACCATTCTCTAAAGCATTGTTTTTTAACCTTTAAAAAAACCCATATCCCTTTAAGATAAAGATATTCTTTTTCAATATGCTAAAAATACGTCTTGCCACTAACGAATTTAAAATTTTGAAGATACAATTCTGCATACTCCCCAAATTCAGATAATAATGCAAAGGGAAGCAGTGAAGACGCCATTATGAAATCAGAACATCAAGAATGGACAGGAGCCTTTGAGTGTATCAGACGCCATTATGAAATCAGAACATCAAGAATGGGCAGGAGCCTTTGAGTGTATCAGAGGTCGAAGTGAAGCTGGCATGTTAGACTTGAGGAGACCATGGCTTTGCATAAGTGGAGAACTGTGGACCCAGTGCAAGTAGCTCAGGGGACTTCCCTCCCCCTTCTCCCCCAGACTCAGATGATAGGGAGGGTGAGTGCGAACTTGAACTTGTCCTTGTCCCCGACTGTGCTGTAAACAGAAACAGCAGTTCGTTGAACATGAGTGTTGGGCCAGAGAAGATTCACCATACCTTTCATAGATACTGATCTCCTATGTGATCAAGAACCTACTCAGAGACAAGCCACCTCATATTGGGCAGTATGTTCCTGAATGTTCCATGGTCAACATTAGCTAAGCTAACCCCAATGGTTTCATCTCAAACAACAAAGATGAGTAGACAAGCAAATCCTAGAGGTTTAAAGATAATGAAGAAAACAGCAGGGTGCTGAGATCTGGGGAGGTCCCAATCCTCCCAAAGATGGCAGAACCAGGAAAGTTTCTCAGTCTCTGCCACCATTAGAAACTTCAATAACGTTCAGCCAGTGAATTAATCATCCAAGTGAAGTCTGTCACCCAGCCAAGTAGACTGAGTGCAGATAATGAGTCCAGGGGAGGATGCAGCTAAAGCCTTTCCCAGGATAAGAGATAGGAACGTGAAGGATGATAATAGGCATGAATAATCAATAGGAACATGAAGGATAACAGGAAAGAATAATCAATAGGAACGTGAAGGAAAGCAATAGGAAAATTTTAATGTCTGGCCGGCTGAGAAATTTTTTTCTAGTAGAAGGAAAGAAAGAAGTAACTTTCCATGAGTCATGCTGAGACTACAGCAACATCTCCTATGCACTCTTAGGGACCAGATCCATTCACATAATAAAGACTACGTACACAGATAGACTGAAGAAGAACAATAGGGAAACATCATCCAGCGTTGACCAGTGATGAATGACAGTCCCTAGGACACAAATGTAAGAACATGTGTTTTCTGCATAAGTCAATGTGAATCTGACAGTATTTAAAAATTGTTAGGGTTGGCCAGACAGCCCAGCAAAGACACTAGCCACCAAGTTTGCTGACCTGAGTTCAGTCCCCAGAACCCATATGGCAGAAGGAGAGACAGACTCCCACATGAGTCTGACTGTCAGACTCATGCTCTGGCACATGCACACCCACACAGATAAACACAATCATAAATGAGTACACATTTTAAAAATTACGGTGTTTTATTGCAGCAAGAGTAACCTTAAGATAGTGGGCATCACAGTTCACTCTCAGAAAAATCCTGAAAGGAAGGTGTTCATATACAGGTGAGGAGCAGGAAGTGTTGAGTGCAGTGACTAACTGCCTGAGGATTGTGGAGCTGCCATGTGGTCAGGGGAGCTTTGAACCGGAGGAGCCTCGATCCACCTGACTGTTCTATTAAGTAATCAAAGACCAAAGAGTGAAGGTTCCAGAAGTGATTGGTGGCATAGGATTTACATGTGAAGGGTGTATTTCAAAGTTATGGAATTAGCATGTTTGTGAATACTGTTGAGATGCTCAAGTCACATTCAGCCCTGTATTTTGGGAAGCAGGGTAAATTGATAATCTTTTTAGGCAGTGATAGTTCATAAACGTATCAAGATCATTAAAATGTCTATACCTGAAAGCCAATAGAATTTGGGAGGGGTTGAAGTAATTTAAAAATAAAGCTCCATGCATGATAGGTGGAATAGTTTTCACTGACTCTAGAACAGCAAAGACGGAAATAACCAACACTTAATATAAACAGCAAAGAAAAACTTAAATAGTATTCAATCATTAAAAATAACTCAAGGGACTAATGTACGGAAATGTGTGATTCAATTTTGTCATTATAACATGGTTACTCTGCAGCATATAACTTGGAGATTAGAAGACGGGATGCCAAAATGAAATCAGTAAGATTGATGAGGAATGTATTCTTGTGTAAGCTGGCTTTTCCATGGGAAACCCGACCTTATGAAGGTAGTTGGGACCTAAGACTGTGACCATGCATTGTTAAGTCTGCATTGTTAGCACTGCAGTTGAGGTATATAAAACCTAGATGGCTAAGAATTGAATGCCCATGTGCCCGCAAGAGTGTCGTTGGTGTCATCTTGCTATGGCTCAATAGTAGGAAATATGAACAGAAATCAGTATGAAGACAACAATAAGGGTACTAACCTGGAGACCAGAACATTCTTGCAGTTCAAATGTTGGTGATGGACAGAACATAGAAAATAAAGTGAACTGATTTTATAGTATGGCATTTTTACAACCTAATTATCGTCAGAGCCATAGACTATGAAAGATTCTAATGCTCTTGAAGACCGGGTATATCTAGCCTGACTGTCCTGGAACTCACTATGCGGACCAGGCTGGCCTCAAACTCATGGAGATCCACCTGCCTCTGCCTCCTGAGTGCTGGCTAAAGGCATTTGACACCACCGTCCAGTGAAATATTCTAACCCTTAAGTGGAAGATGTCAGAGGACATCACTTCCTATGACAAGAGAGGTAGTGAGAATGAGGTTTCACTTCCAGATTCCCCTTTTAAAATAGGAATTGAAGACAAAAAAAAAAAAGTAATCCTCAAAAGGAACAGCAATTACTGAGACAAGAGGCAGCCATGACTGCTGTAACCAAGTCTGCCAGATGAAGCCTGGAGACGGGTCTTTTGAACATTTAAGCAGGTGTGTGCACTGTAGGGCAGGAATACAGAGGAACCGGATGTGGAGAAAGTGGTACATATAACCTGGGATTTGAGAAGGGGGTTTTGATGTTGCTCTACAGCACTCTACTCTTCGGAATGGGTGGAGAAGTCAAGGATTTACCCTCCCAGGTGAACAACAGGACACGCTGTTGATTAGGTTTAGGAAGAGGACGCTGTGCAGGTTTCAATAATTTTGCAGTACAGCCTCAGCTTTTGTTTTTAAGACATCCTCGGAACTGTCGCCGCCCTGGGCTTAGCCTGCAGCAGTTACTAAAGTCCCCACAGATGAATGAGCTCTATCTAGAGCTACATAAAAAGCAGTGGAGAGATTTGAGGTTGCAATTTTGAGTTTTGCTTTTTGTTTACGGTCTCAGAAACAACTCTTGCTGTCTTAGGAATCTGTAGGGAGGATGCAAAGTAGTGATACTTCACACTGTTGGCCTTAGAGCATCGTGGAGGAGTGATGACTTTGTCCACATGAGAGAGCATATGTAGGATAAACCTGTCTGTGCGAAGAGCTACAGCCAGATTTTTACATCTGTGCATACGTGGCAGGATAATTAATTAAATGTTTGTCTTCTTCACTGTTAAGTTGCTGCACACCCATGATTTGTGTAGCCACTGATTTGTGTAGCCACTGATTTGTGTAACCACTATTAAGATTTCTCGAAGTAGATATCTGTTTTACATGTCTTGCCTCTGCAGGTAGCCTGGCATGATATAGGGAGATGATCTGTCCCTTGTTAAAATTGAAGTGGACAGTGATGGCACATGACTTTAATCCCAGCACTCGGAAGCAGAGGCAGGAGGATCTCTGAATTCCAGGTCAGCCTGGTCTACACAAAGAAATCCTGTCTCAAAACAACAACAATCATCACCATCATCATCATCACCATCATCATTTAAGCAAGTGAAGGATTTAGGTGAAGGTTTGGAATGATGAGAGAAGGAAGCAAGAGCTTGAGATTAGTGATGAGGAAAACTTTTCTGAGATCTGTGGTTCTTAGGAGAAAGTGGGGACTCTGTCATTCAGGGGCATGTCTTCATTAACAAGATCTTAGAGGTGGCTGAGAGATTAACTGAGTAGCTGAAGACCGTGGGCTGCAGTATTCTAGTTTGTTTCATTGCCCTGAACCCTAAGAATAGTGTAGAAACAACAGACTCCCCAGACCTGTAATGAACTTGTCTGTTGAGATGTGACTTGTAAACAAAATATTTAGAACATTTGAGGCCCCCCTCCCGCCCTGGGTAGGTGGGGGTGAGTAGGAGAATCACTGTAAGTCATATGTGTGAAGGCCAAAAATCAACTTACATGAGTGTGCTCTCTTCCTTCACCAAGCAGAACTCCAAGATTAAACAGGTCTCAAGGCCTGGCAAGTGCCTTTATCTGCTCACCCATCTCACCACCCTTAAAGTTTTATTGTTTGTTTTTGTCTTTTGAAGGAAAGAAGTGTTTGCTTTGGCTCACAATTCAAATGAACACAATCTATGGGTGGGGCAGGCACAGCTGAGTCTGGTCTATGTCACTAAGCAGAAAACAGGAGGACCAAAGACTTTTGACTTACTGATTTAAGGGTTAAGGATCGAACCTAGGGCTTTATAGGCCAAATATACTTTCTGCTGCTGAGATCTGCCTTTTTCCCAAAGACCTGGATTCTAACAACTTTGTGGTGGGAGAAGGCAAACTTTTATAACATGATAGGAGTTGATTTCCCCCCCCCCAACAATCCCATCACAGTGTAAATTCAGAATCAGTATTTGATGTTTTATTAAGATGAAAAAAAATGGCAGTGTTTTCTTCACACCTGAATTTGGGACCTGAGGCTCAGATCCTCTGGAGTTATATGTTCAGGAGCCAAGAAAAGCAGATAACTGGGGGTAGGTGAGAGCAAAGGGATTGGGTGGGGGTAGTGGGGGGGGGGGGGGGTAGAGGTGGTGGAGTAGGGGGAGGGGTGACTCAAGAGAGTACCAGGCAGTAGAAAGCAGGTCTCCTGGCAGATTAAGAAACAGAAGATCAACAGAATCAAGAATTTCAACATTAGCCTGAGATCTCAAACCCAGAAGAGTAAACCAAAACAATACTGGCTTGCAGAAGATAACGAATATGTGATTCTAGCAATTTGCTAGCCTAAAAGATGCCGTGGTGGTGGTGGAAGTGGTGGTGGTGGTGGTGGTGGTGGTGGTGGTGGTGGTGGTGGTGGTGGTGGTGGTGGTGCAGGCCTTTAATCCCAGCACTCGTAAAATTGTTTTTCAAAGCTAAAAATATTCTGGGGTAGATACAATACACCCTGGAACTTGTCATCACGTGGAGGAGGTAGGAAGTCAGGAGGGAAGGTTGCTTGGGAGACTCTGCTTATTTTTCTCCTCAGGGAACCAGAGATAATGAAGATCTGTAGGACATGAATCCCTAACAGAGGCCTTAGGGATCTGCATGCCACTGTGTACCTTCTCATTGTGATTGGACAAGGGAGTTGCTTGGTTTCTGTCCTAAAAATAAACACAAATGACTGAGGGAAAAACATCAAGGTCTCCCATGTTTCTCCTTCATGCTGGAAGTTCTGGGCCATGCAGTCAGGAATCTGTCCAGGGCTGTATGGGGGCTAAGGAAGAAGCTGGAAGTATGCGCTTCCTTGGGCATAATCACCCTCTCCCCATCTATGCCTGGCTGCTTACTCATTCACACTTCCCAGACTCTGTGCTGGAAACTCAGAAAAGAAAGCAAAGGTGGAAATCAGGAATTCAAAGTGTTCACATCCCACAGACCGGGAAGAGGATGTTTGCAAAAATTCTTCCCACTTACACAGTTGTTCAGAGAACTCGGTCACATCCGTGATCCCCACTGAATTGAATGACAAGGTTTTCCAAATCTCCCAGTCGACTGTCTCGTTAAGATGGGGGTACAAATTTATCTTCTGAAAGGCCCAGTTGAATGCTCCACAAATTCTTTATACTAAAACCCTGTGGGATGAAGTTATACTGACTCTCCTGGATTCAAGATAGCCCCATTAGCCTAGAAAGTCTGTAGCTTTTCCATTTCCTGTTGGCTTAATTGCTTTTCTTGTTGCAGTTAACCTGAAAGGGTAAACCCTGTGTCCTTCAATAATACTTTATCTGTATTATTGGATACATGGTCTGACTGCGAGGAAACTGCTTTTTTCCATTGGTAGACACATTCTCAATAAATTATCAAAATTTACAATGTACATCTAGAATTTTGATCATTTCTAAATTATTCTAAATTATCTAAAATATCTAATTACAATTCCATGTATACACTCAAGCCAGAAGAAATTCAATGCAGAAGAAAGTGTTTATACTAAAGCTTTGTTGCCTAGGAAATAAACACTTACAATATGTAAATAAAAACAAACACACTTCTGGTTGTAAAGAAATATATCATGGGGTTGGAGAGATGGCTCAGTGGTTAAGAGCATTGGCAGCTCTTCCAGAGGTCCTGAGTTCAATTCCCAGCAACCACATAGTGGCTCACAGCCATCTGTAATGGGATCTGATGCCCTCTTCTGGTGTGCACGTGTACATGCAGATAGAGCACTGCATACATAAAATAAATAAATCTTTAAAAATTTTATTAAAAAATATTATGAACAATAATAGGTTTTCAAGTATAAGGCATATGCACATAACATTCTTGAAGGAGAATGGAGTAGAAATTTATTTTACTAGGTACATTTAAGTAATTGTATGTCATTTTATTCTAAACCATGGCTAAAATAAGCTGAGAAGTATATTTTATCATTTAAATTTATAATATATATTTATAATAAAAATGTATTAAATTTATAATCAAATAATTAGGTATACTCAACCTAAAAATATACAAGAAAGAACATGGTTTTAGTTTTGTTTTACAGAAGTCACAATCAAAAGCGTTTAAACTATTTGAGACTATTTCAGCTGTTCCCTCTGCCCTGAATTATTCTGAAAGCCCCTCCCCCTCATCCTTGGTCCTCTGATTCCCAAGGATGCTCTTTCCTCATGCTGATCTCATCCTCTATTCCCCACTTGCTTGTCCTACTCAAGGACAGGAGGAAGTCCAGCTCCTCAGCTCTGACCTCAGCCTGCCGCTCTTCCCAGCTATCCTAAGGCAGGCTAAGGGATCTTTACTTTGCCCTGGTTCTTGGGCTCGGAAGCCATGTTCCTTTTCCCTAAATGGTAAAATTCTAGGTCTCCTCTAAGGCTGAATTAAAAACATCATGTCTCTTGTCGTACAAATATCTCCGCCCTCAAGCAACAAGAAATCCTCTAATTTGCTTTCCTCCTTCACACTTACTGTCTCTCCTGATTCTAATGTCCATCATGCTTCAGAGTGGGAATGTCCTTGTGGTGAATGCTCTTGCCACCTACCTGCGGCCGGGAGCGGAACCTTCAGGAGGTGGGGCTTACTAGGAAGAAGTTTGGACACTGAGGCTTGCTCTTGAGGGCGATATTGGCAACAACCCCTTCCTTTCTCTTGTTTCATTTCTCAGCCACGTGAGCGAGCAGTGTCCCTCACACACGCCCTTATGCAATGGTATGTTAACTGGCCACAAAGCAACGAGGACCAAGTGATCATGGACTGAAAACCATGAGCCCAAATACCCTTTTCCTCCTTGTAAGGTGATTTGTCTCGAGTATTTTTATCCCAGTGATGAAAAGCTAGTCTAAACGGGTATTATAATTACCTGTACATGACTTGTATTAGTCACTCAAATTTTTAGGGGGAGGGGAGTATTCTCATCTCTGTGGAACTTCACTTAGCAGAAATCAAAACTCAAAAACCAGCAGAGCCATCATATATAATAATTACACCAGAAAAAAAAAAAAAACAACAAACACCTATGATCTGTGCATATTTGAAATGTCTTCTTCACTCTTCAGAACTTTTCCAGGAGAACTCAATGAATGCGTTCCTATCCTCAATTCACTTGGCTCCGATGTAAAGCAGAGCTACATGAACCAGTTACTCCAGGAAGCAAAGTCAGACTCTTCTAAGGGAAGACAGCAAGGAGGGAGGAGGGAGAGAAGATGGGAGAGAGGAGGGAGGGAGGAACATAGACCTTGGAACAAATAGAGCATGGAGATAAAGAAATAAAGAAGCAGTGACATACGGATGTATCGTTGGCAGGCAGAGTAATCGTTATAACACTTCCAAGGAAGAAAACAAGATGTCATGACAAAGGGTGTTTTGTTTGTTTGTTTGTTTGTTTGTTTGTTTGTTTTTTAAGGCTTTAAGAGGTCCTGCGTGAGATAGGAGAGTGAAAGAAAAGTGTGCCTTTAGTTTCAAGAATATTTCCACATCAGTGGGGCTAGAACAGACCCCTACGTTATCCTAGGTGCTCTCATGATCAACCACAGACAGCCACTAACTAAGAACGAGAGCTCCATGGAGAACCAGAAGTCTGGGAGACTGAAACTCCTACAGCCTATTAATTTAGGGTGCAGTCACTTTGGAAAATTCTACAAGTTCCTTAATAAAGTTAAGTGTATGTATGACCCAGGAATTATAACCCTCCAGAGAGGTATACATCTCTGCATAACTGTGTTTTTGTTTTACTTTCATATACCTGAAAGTTAGGCGAATATTAATTGTTGGTTTGGGATTCACAAGGATGGCCCCACAGGTAGCTTGCAGCACAAACCTGAGGAGCCGAGAACAGTACCTGGAGCCCGCAGTGGAAGGAAGGGTTAAAAGGCTGATTATTCCCTGGCCTCCTCCTCCTCTCTCTCTCTCTCTCTCTCTCTCTCTCTCTCTCTCTCTGTTTTACACACATAAACACTAATAATAATAAAACTAATAATATTTAAATGCATGTTTAACCTTGTAAAAACCTGGCGATTAGTTGTCTACAGTGGCGGTCCCATTTACACTCCCTTTACCAATGCCGTCCTTGGCTGTTTCCATCAGCTGCTCCCAGTGCTTGCCGACACTTATTTTGTCTGTTTTATTTTAGCTGTTCTAAAGCATTCTCAACACTGCTTGATGTCTGTTTACTGTGAGCATCTTTTACGCTTATCCATTTTTAAAAACACTTGCTCGAATCTTGCTCACTGACAGCATTTGTTTCCTGAAGTCGCCGGAGACTTCTTCAAATATCCCAGGGAGAACTCCTTTGTAAAAAAGGACATGTTTAAAATTTTGGTGAAGTCCCATTTCCCTGTCTGTCTGTCTCTGTCTCCTTCTCTTTATATAGTCTCTGCTTTTCATATCACATCTAAGAAATCTTTACTTTTCTCCTGGGTTTTGAGGACTTTTGTGTTCTATTTTCTTCTAGAAGTTTGATGGCTTTAGCATTTACCTTGAAGTTAGTGATCAATTTTAAGTTAATTTTTGTGTGTGAGGGTGTCTTATTAGGGTTTCTTTTGCTGTGAAGAGACACCAAGACCACAACAACTCTTAAAAAGGAAAACATCTAATTAGGTCTGTCTTACAGTTTCAGAGGTTTAGTCCACTATCATCATGGCAGAAAGCATGGTGGCATGCGGGCAGACATGGTGCTGGAGAAGGAGCTGAGAGTTCTTCATCCTGATCCACAGGCAACAGGAAGTGACTGACACATACTTCCTGTAGCAAAGCCACACCTACTCCAACAAGGCCACACCTCCTACTAGTGCCACTCCCCATGAGCCCATGGGGGACATTTTCTTCCAAACCACCATAGTCAGGGAAGAGAGAGAGAGAGAGAGAGAGAGAGAGAGAGAGAGAG
The DNA here is from genome assembly GCF_903995425.1 of Onychomys torridus. Lineage (NCBI taxonomy): Eukaryota > Metazoa > Chordata > Mammalia > Rodentia > Cricetidae > Onychomys > Onychomys torridus. The sequence goes on along the minus strand of NC_050459.1, from coordinate 30,350,448 downwards.
AGAGATTCATATGTGGATGTCTTCTCCAGTTTTTATTGGTATTTTATACAGTACTACAGTATAGGTAAAACCTATTCTATTGTTGTTGTTGTTACTGTTGTTTTCTGTGTATATGGGTATGTGTGTGTCTATATGTGCATATGCCCCATGGGTCTACATGAGGATTCTGACTCGGTTCCTCAGAGTTGCAAAGCAAGGGTTCTTACCCACTGAACCATTTCCCCAGCCCCTGGGTATGCCTATTCTGGCTCACACTTCTGGCCCATGGTTGAGGGCCTGCATTCAAGGTGGCATGAGGCATCATATGGCAAGAGATGGGGAGCATATACGAGACCAAGCCAGACTGGTTTCCACAGCAGATCTCTAGATAACCTCTTGTGCTATGACTCCATTGATCACATGGACAGACTCACCCATGACGAAAGTAGAGTCTCAATCTTACCTCTTCCATGTCCCTCCTGATTCCATTCTTCATGTCCTGATGAGGATTCAATTTCAACACAAATATTTTTGGGAACAAACTCTATTCAGCCCATAGCCATTGATATCCAGCTTCCCATATACCATTGTGGAGGGACTACTCAAGCTTACTGTGTATAAGTGGCATACGCTAAATTCTTTCTTTTGGGGTATGTTTCTGTGGATTTTTACAAACACATGCAGTCATCAAGCCAGCCTTAATGCCAAAATGCTGATGGTAATCATCTATCAGTCCCAAGTCCCTCTTGATATTTTTTTCCCCATCTGCCCTGTACCTGGAAATACTGTTTTCTGTGCTGTCTGTTTCTCTCATATACAATGTTATAAATAGCCCCTTCTGAACCATTGGTGAGTGTGGCTCTCCAGTTTCTTCCATTTAGCACGAGGCACTTGAGTTCCATCCAAGGTGTTGTGCATACCAGTAAGTCATTTGCTCGTGTTTCTGAGTAATATCCTGTTGTATAAAAATACCATGTTTGTTCATCCATTCCCAGGTTGAAGGGCATTTGGGCTATTTTTAGTGTTTAGCTTTGCTGACTAAAGCTGCTTGCTGTAGGTTGAGCTGCTTATCACCCAAATGTGCTATGTTGCAGTCTTAACCCTGAGCATCTGAGAGGGTAAATCTCTACAGAAATGGGATCTTTGCAGTTGTGGTTAAGTTAAAATGAGGTCCCCAGGAAGAAGGGGACTTTAATCCCATGTGATTGCTATCACATCATGGAGGAGAAGAGAGACCACTGAGAGGCAAGAGCAGTCAAAGACACAGGAAACTCTGTGACCATAGAGGCAGGAGGGCAGAGTCTACAAGCCTGTGACTGTTACCACAGCTGGAAGAGGTTCACAAGGACCATTCCCTAGAGAGATGGGGATGGGAGGTGTGGGGGAGTGGGAGGACCATTCCCTAAATAGAGAGAGACAGGACAGGCATGGGGGAGAAAGGGAGGGAGCAGAAAGAGAGGGAGGGAGAGAGAGAGAGAGAGAGACAGAGAGACAGAGACAGAGAGACAGAGAGAGACAGAGACAGAGACAGACAGACAGAGAGACAGAGAGACAGAGAGAGACAGAGAGAGACACACAGAGAGAGACAGAGAGAGAGACAGAGAGAGAGAGAGAGAGAGAGAGAGAGAGACTCTGGACATGTAGCCTTGACCTATGGAGGAATAATTCTGTTGTTTGTGGTGTTTTGTTGTAGAAGCCCCCGAAAACTTGGTTCTAATTTCAGATTGCTGGCAAAGATGTCAGCCCAGCCATGTGAAGGAATGCGGTGACTGTGGGTTGCAGCTGATGGTAGGGACCTGGCGTTGGGGGATTTTTAGGTACAGAAAAAGTTGCCCAGATGGGAAAAGTGTGGAGTCCAGGATGAAGCTGCCCCGCAAACTCAAAGGCATCATGCCTTTGGCTCCAGAGATGTTACCACAGGGCCATTCCGAGGAGTTGTGAGGTGTGAGGCATGCACAGGTAACCTATAGGTCAGAGTATCTGAAAAACTCCAGTAACTCAGGTGCACAGGAATCAGTCAACAAATGCCTGGCAGTCACTGACTACATGGCTTTCACACTATTTTTAGGCCACCTCTTAATTGTTTCAAGATAAAAAGATGAACAGGTAAAAGACACAAAGAATATAAAAAGAAAGTTTTTTTAAAAAGATGAGGGGTTGGGGATTTAGCGCAGTGGTAGAGTGTTTGCCTAGCAAGTGCAAGGTCCTGGGTTCGGTCCTCAGCTCCAGGCGAGGGAAGGAGATGAACAGACTCTACAAGAGAAGGGAATTTGGGGAGGTCAAAAGTTACCCATGCATTTATGAGGATAATGTAATCTGGTCATTAAGTTATTGGGATTCTTATGCAAGCTTTGAAATCTACTTTTGGCAATATCTGAAGATTAGCATTGGCAACACGGATAAAACTTAGATCCTTTAAATAAGCTAGCACCATTTTAAAATTTAGTTTTGGTCCCCCAAATTACTTATTACGGTTTGTTCTGTGCCTTGCTCTGGCACAGCCACTTGGGTGCCAACATTCGCCCTTCAAAACTTAGTTTAGTAGGGAAATAGATGTATTGCACATGCATTATCAAAACTCCATGAGAGGTTATGCGAGCTGGGGAGCAGTGGGAGCTATGAACGTCAAGAGGTGGGGCTGAACAAAGACTTCATAAATGATAAATTATGTAAACATACATTTAGGCGGTTTCTGCATCTACATTATAGCACTAGGAACAATTATTTCCAGATCCACTCCTTTGCTTCGAATTTCACTTTTTCTTAATAGCTGAATAATATTCCATTATGCAAATATACCACATTTTGTTATGGACATCTGGGCTGCTTCCATTTGCTGGCTATTGTGAACAGCCCAACAATGAATATGGATGAGCAAGTGTCTCTGCAGGAGAACAGATAGTCCTCTAGGTATGTGCCGGCAAGTGGTATAGCTGGATTAGATAGCAGATCTATTTCTAGCTCGTTGAGGAACCTGCACACTGTTGTCCCATGAGCCTTAGGGACATCTTGCCATGCTGGTCGTTCATGGGTGCACAGCGGTGTAGGACTATTTGCTACCTTGCTCCCTGGGCAGCTTATGCTGCACCTGCTATGACTGTGAAAGCCAGTCTTCAGGAAAGAGGCTTTCAGGTCAGATCCAGCTCAGAGCCTCCAAGTCCCGAGTCTGAAGTAGGCACCCTGCACCATTTCCTTACAGGAACCATGCTTCCATGATCGCAAATATACGTTTAGGGTTCAAATGTGGGATGTTTGAACAGAAACCAGCCATCAGGATTTCCTGTGAAGAAAGAGGAATTTATGGAACTTCTTTTTATGATCACATCTCATTTTGTCAAGAAATAACTTATTCTTATTTTCTCTGTTGAGTTTAATTGGAGAGTCATTAAATTCCCAGATTGCTAAAAAAAACTTCTCTTAGGACTAATGAATGCTGCTCAGAGTTGGTTTCCCTTGTACCAGCACCACCTAGTGGCGATGATGATTATTGCACATGAGAGTACCAAACGGAGAATCTCCTTCAAGCCTGTGTAGCTCGAATGCGGAAAAAGATGTGAAAGAAACAGGGAGATGCAGGGTGCATGGTGGCTCACACGTTTACTACCAGCACTTGGGATACAGAGGCAAGCAGATCTCTGTGAGTCAAAGGCCTGCTTTAGCTCCGTAGTGATTTTGGTTTTGTTTTTGTTTTTGGAGACAGGGTTTCTCTGTGTAGCTTTGTGCCTTTCCTGGATCTCGCTCTGTAGTCCAGGCTGGCCTCGAACTCACAAAGATCCACCTGCCTCTGCCTCCCGAGTCCTGGGATTAAAGGTCCGTAGTGAATTTTAAGCTAGGCAGGAGTACATGGTGAGAGCCTGTCTCAACAACAACAACAGCAAAACAGTGTTTGTTTTTCAGTGTCTAGATTTGGGTTTCTTTTCTTACCTCCAACGGCTACCAAAAAAAAAAAAAAAAAAAAAAGAATCTAAACACAATGACAAACTATAGAAGGATTGTAGCAGGAATCTTAAAGAGTCTTATTAATAAAAACAAACCCAGATCCAGGTATTGGGGTGAATGCTGGGAGATCAGAGAGACAGAACAGGCCACAGCTTCCTCACCTGGACAATTCCTCAGCTGATCCTGTTTCCTCAGACTGGAAGCCTTTGTGTCCTTATCCGAATGGGCCTCTGCTGAACTGCTGCTCCAAAGCCTAAAAGCTTAACCAGCCATATGCTGCTAGTTTCTGGTCTTCACGCCTTATATATCTTTCTACTTTCTGCCATCACTTCCTGGGATTAAAGGCGTGTGTGGCCTTGAACTTGGAGATCCAGAGGTATTTCTGTCTCTGGAATGCTAGGATTAAAGGTGTGAGTGCCACCACCTAACCTCTATGTTAAATATTGTGGCTTTTCTGTTCTCTGACCCCAGATAAGTTTATTAGGGTGCACAATACCACCACAAAGGATTTTTCTTTGGGCTGCCAGCTCCCCCAAAATAACATGGAGTCTTATTATTAATTATGAAAGCTCAACCTTAGCTTAGATTTGTTTCTAACTAGTTCTTATAACTTAACTTAACCAGTATCTTTTCATCTACATTCCTTTACGTGGCTCAGTTACCTTTATTCTGTATTGCCCATCCTGCTTCCTCTCCATCTGGCTGGCGACTCCACATTTCTTCTTCCCAGAGCTCTCTCTGTCTGGAAGTCCCGGCTATACCTCCTGCCTACCTATGGGGCGTTTAGCTTTTTATTAAACCAGTCACAGTGACACATCTTCACCCAGTGTAAAGGAACATTCCACAGCACCAAACACTAAAAAGCTAGGTCCTGTTGATGTGAGGGAGGGCCAGGTGACTCTCCTACCATGCTGCTCTCCAGGCCCAGATGCACTGATATTAAATGGTTATTTTTATTACATTGTTTCTTTCAACATAGCTTCAAATGACAATATATACTTCGAAAACCAATACAGACAAGCAAAAAAGCACAAAGCACATAGTCATCCCCCCACCCACCTCCACTGCTCCTGTGATCCAGTCCCATTGGTGGTAACCTTCCATCCATTTGGACATGTTTTTAGATAGATGAGGCTTGCTGGAAGATTAGTCATACTAAATTGATAGAAAATTGGAAAAACATGAATGCAGCAGGAAGTGCCAGTCATATACCACACTTTCTGATTTGTATAAAATATCTCAATTGATAAATCCAAAAATGCCCCTATACTATGCTTTCAAAGATCCGAAACAGATAATAATTGATGGTAATACATGGATAAAAACCAAACATTCAACCTCATGCTGGATATGTACATGTCCATCCTTGCAGGCTCTTTGATGAATGAGTCACTTGTCAAAAAGAACCTTTTTGCAGATCTCTGGTCTTAAACGGCATATGCATGTCTGCCAGGTAGTCAAATGCCAACCATTCTCTCTTTTTGCTAAGTGATTATTACTGGCTAGGTACTCCTTTCCGGCTGACAGGGGTTAAACCTTCAGTGGTCTAGTGTCAGATTTTTGTTCACTTGTACCTCTTAACGAATGTGAGTCCGCAGCATCCCCTCCCCTATTACTGCACGATACCTGCTAATTCACATCTAACTCATCCTCCTGCAGCCTTCTCCGACGCCTTTGGTTTTGCAAAGCACACCGGGACTGCTGTGGTTGGTGCAGTCTGTGAGTGATCCTTTCCAGGGCTATTGTGAAGCCCCAGTGGCTTCCCTAAACTCCTTCATGCCACAGCCATCTAGTACAGTGGACCCTCCCTTTCCACAGATTCAGCCAAATCCAGATTACAGAGCCTGCCCACTGTAGTATTTCTAGTAATTTATAAAGACTTAAAGCATTTGGGAAGGTGTGTGGAGGTTATCCATTTTCTAGAAGATACTTGAGCCATATTACATGTGTGTGTAAACGTTTAATAGCCTATTGCTTAGAGAGTCATGAAAAACAAAGAAACAGAAAATCAAATCGGCCTTAACAACAGCGGTGTAAGTTACAGGAACAATAGGAGATGAAAGAAAGAAAGAAAAAATAGGAGGTTATTTTTTTAACCTACTAGGTTGTAAAGTAAAGAAAAAGGTCATTAACACTCAGTATTGGCTGAGGTATGCAGAGATGTTCAGATGTTCTGCTGGATGGAGTATAAATCAGTGTGTCACAAGGAAAGCGCCATTTAATATTTTTTTAATTTAAATTTCTTATATTTGGTGATACAGAAATCTTGCTCTAAGGTAAATTCCTGAGAAATGTTCAGGCACCGACAAGGAGAAGGATTACATGATATTAACTGCAGCATTGTGACATCACACAAACGCCCAAAAACCGGTCAGGAGAGCCCCAAATCTGCCGCTGGTAGAAGAGCGAGTCTTAAGCAAACTGTTTAGCTCTAGGTACAGAGTTAAGATGAATGGACCCCGTGGGTTCTGCTAAATGCTTCAAGGACGTCCCTGAGAAGCGAAGGTCCCAAGGCTTCACTCGAAAGCCAGGCAGCCATCATCACGCACAGGAAATGCCCCAAGGGAAGTCGCAAACAGAAGTCATTTCCTCTCCCCTTTTCTTTAGCTGAAAAATTCTGTCAGGCTATCAGTTTTCTTCCCTACGTTTCTTCTCAACTTCCAATTTTCTTTCATCTCCCATTTCACATAACTTCTTTTCTGTTGAGCTTCCATAGAATTTCCTCCACTTCAGTCTTTGAAAACTTAAATTGTTATTTCAATTAAGTTACCATTTTTATAAATTTCAGTTACTTTTTAATATAAATTTTATGAATTTTAAAGAACTCTCTCTCTCTTTTTTTTTAAAATTTGTTTGGTTTTGTATAACATTCTCTTTCAGTAACAAACAATAAGCGTCATTTCCCCTGCTTCCCAGAATTCTGTTTCTCTTACCTTCATTTCCCATTTGTTAATTCCAGTTTTCATTCTTCCTGTTGGTGCTAGTCTTGGAATGAATGATGATGACCTTTGGTTCCCAACTTCCCCCTGTTTCCATCAGAGAGAGAGATAGAGAGAGGGAGAGAGAAAGCAGATATGGGTCAGCTTTGCTGAATGCTAGTCTCATCTAAGACTCCCAGGCTGAGGAGACTTCTGTGTGGTGTGTGGTGTGTGGTGTGTGGTGTGTGGTGTGTGGTGTGTGGTGTGCTCATTCTGCTTTGCCCTGTTGCTTTCATGAAACTCTCTGACCAAAAGCAGCTTGGAGGAAAGGGTCTACTCATCCTACACTTCCAGATTTTGATCTATCATTGAGGGAAGTTAGTGATAGTTATGATAAACAGCGCTGGTCACGACAGAACCCAACTCTAGTATTAGAGCTTTATTAGGAGGGGGAGGGAGGAAGAGGGGAGCCAGGCCTGGGGGGAGGGAGCAGAGCAGAGCAGAGAGCAGAGAGGGAACAGAAAGAACACAGAGAGAAGGTGGTGGTCCACATCCACCTTTTTAAGGTACAGATTGCATGACCACGTAGTCGCCAGCGCCTGCTGAAGATGCTAGACGCAAGACCCCAAGCTGCGCATGTGCCCAAGTGAGAGCAGGTTCCTAACAGTTAGGACAGGAATCGAAGCAGAATCCACAGAGAGAAACTGCTTACTGGCTTCCTCCCAAGCTTAGTTAGCCACTTTTCCTAAACAGCCCTGGCCTGCCTGCCTAAAGATGGTAATACCCACAGTGGGCTGGGCTCGTCTGTCAATTAACAATCAAGAAAATGCCCCACAGTGTCCCCACAGGCCAATCTGATGGAAGCAATTCCTCCATTAGGTTCTCTCCTCCTAAGGCTGACCACGACCACCGCCATCTTTTCCTTCCATGGAGAGTGCACAAGCAGAGTATGGGAAGGAGGTGGAGACAAGGCCACCATTCAGTGTGTGGACTTACTCTTGGTCCTTCTGGCCTGTGAAGGCCAGCTGGCTGTGAGATTAGAGCTTTGGCTTCAGATATTCTCCCAGTGGACCCACCCCTCACTCTCTGGATCGGAGCTGAACAGACTCAGTACCGCGTCACAACACTCTGAACACTCCTCCTCATCACACAGTGTCAAGTTCTGAGCATGTGACCTTCAGAGCAAGACAGCAGCACAACCTCCCACTGCTCCCCTCACACGGGCTGTTATTGGTCTTAGCTAGTGCTGTTGTGTGGATCAGTTACCTCGTTTATCTACGTTCTGTCCCTGAAGCATCTGAACGGCCTTTGTCCTTTGTAAGTTATCTCCCGTCTCCTGGTCTCTGTGGCTTAATAACGGTTTCCTTTCATTCTCTCCATTTTAGTGAATTTCTCCGGATAGAAGAGATTAAGTGTGCATTGTCATTTTATTTTAGGTAGAACCTAAAACGTGTCATTGGTTTTTTTTTTGTTATTTGCTTTTATTTTTATGAGGCAGGGCCTTTGAGATCTGAGGGAACCTGAACCTCACTCAGTGGCCCAGATTGTTCTCATGCTTCCAGCAATCCCCCTGCTTCAGCCTCTGGGCTTACAGGACTGAGTCATCATATCTAGCCGTTATCACTCTTAACAAAATGGGATTAGGTGTTAAATGAAGAAAATCACTCTACTATTCTACATCGGTTATGCTACCAGGTGGTGGAGAGAGGTGACAGGCACAGTCGGTCAGTGGTAGAAGAGACAGACCTGTGTTTAAAATGACTAAACAACTTCGCTCTCAGATGAACGAGAACTTGATCTTAGAGATGGCTGGCTTGTTTCAGAGAACACTTTTTTTTTTTTTATCGCTTTAGGAAGAGAACACTTCTTTCTTGTCTTTGGAGTTTCAACTCCATGAAGGATTATCCTTCCCAATACAGTCATGCCTCTTGCTTAGGGTTAGGAGATTTGGGTATATCATAAGAGTATGCCCACATAAACATAAATTGTGTTGCCTACCCACACTTAGTCTCTGCAGCAGACCTTGATACCCTGAGGCCGAGGTGGACAAAGAACCATGAAATGAGATCAAGCACAGAGAGTGTGATGCCATCGAGAGATGCTGCTAGCAGGAGACACAGCTGACTGTGGTCAGTGTGGCACAACACCCTCTTTCACACTACACTTGTTTCAGTGAGGAGAAGGGAAACACTAAACTGGAGAAAAGTATAGTAAACACCAAACCCTCTCACACAGCCATCTGTCACGGTCAAGTACTCTGCTCTGTAGATTTCCATTACTTGAGTCATATTAGTTGGGGCTTACACTAGCATCACAATGGCCATGTGAGGAATGCACTGCAGTCCATGACATCTGCAATGTCAGTAGATGATATTGATTGATCAGCTCCATTAACAGTCTTTTGCGACCACATTTGTAGACATAGTTTGCCACTGACAAAAATGTCACTAAGTAGTGGTGTGTGATTGTGTTTATAGACACCACTGGGCTCAGTTATGGTTTAGACATAAAGAAGTCCCACAAAAGGCTCATGTATTGAAGGCTGGACCCCCAGCTGGTAGCACTCTTTGAGAGGTTTGGGAAATTTCAGGGAGTAGGACCTTGGTGGAGGAAATAGGTCACTGGGGACGTGTCTTTGTAGGCTATATCTTGGCTCAGTCTCCTTCCTCCCTCTCTGCTACCTCTGCTTTTGATTCTCTCCCACTTTCTCTAGATTCCTCACTACCATGAGTCTTCTTAACCATAAATGCTCTCCGCCAGGATGCTTTGCTGACACTGGGGAGGGTGTGGAACCCATGGGACACAAGGCATAGCCAGAAGAAATGGGTTGTGCCAGCAGGCACTGAGCATCATAGCCTGGCCCCATTTCTGCCCTAGTAGAACACAGTGTTTTCCCAATGTTACTCCAGGGAGGTGCTCCCACCTGGGAGATACTCCCATCATGGTGCCCTCCATGCCATGATGGAGTATGTATCCCTGAATCAGTAATAAATTAATCCCTCCTCTACAAGGTTGTTCTTTAGATATGTCTGTCACCAGGAAGGATTTAGGTAGCTTTGGGAACCTTCTTAGAGTTTCTGTTTGATCTATGGTGGAGAGGGCTTTTAGGTTATAATTGCAATCTGATAGTCTTCTCCAGAAGAGGCTATCGTGGGCAGATCATTCTTTCTGAAGTTACTGTCATGCATGCCTTGGATGAAGGGCTTGAATAAGAGGTTTTCTGATTTTTTTCACTCCAGTTTTAATTCCATGGTTTGATGGACAGGCAGTGTGAGGTACAAAATACTTGAAGACTGAGTTGGGCAGAGTATTGCAGCAGCTGGAGTCTTTATAGTTACTAATCACTTGAGGGACAACCTTTCTATCCTCATTTCTAAGAGACAATAATACATAATTTAACTACTTCCAGTTGAGATACATGGGACAAAGACTTGAGACAAAATTTGTAAATCGTGTGAAGATGATTGTTTATGGCAGATAGTTGTGAGCTGCCAGAAGGGTGTTGGGAATTAAACCCGAGTCCTCTGGAAGAGCAGTGACTGCTTGTAACCAGGAGCCATCTCTAAACCTTCTCATAGCTTCCTGAGTCATATCCTAAACTGAAAAGTTTACACCTTCATGTGAAGTTATCCCACGTGACATATATTCACACCTCTGTACCAAAATACGTTCTTTAAAAATGTCCCTGGAAGTTATATATGTTAAAAGAAATCAAGATGGTTGCCAAATGGAGCTTCTGTTGAAAAAGAAATCCCCAGAAGCTGTATGTAGTAAATCAAACACACAGTTCCAATATCTGAGAAACTCTAACAATAACAAAAAATGAAAAAGATGAAAACCAAAAACTTTTTTTTTAAATCTCTCACATTGGCATTTCTATGTACATGCCCTTAACGTAAGTCAAGCTGTCCCATTGTGGTCACCCCCTTCCCTGCACTACCCCAGGCAAGCACTTACTCTAAAATGCGGTTGTTAGAGTTCAGCCACTGCCTCCAACTGAGAGGCTTGCTAATGACAGCAAGGATTCTCTGGCAGAATTTCAAAAGCGGCAGGCAACAATTTAATTAGCTCCGAGTCAATAACTCTCTATGAACCCCAGCTGGTCAGTAAACCATAAACCTTGCAGCAATTATCTGCAAGAGGCCATTCATGAGGAGCCATGGTGCTGAATTCTTGGCAATACCCAAGACAGGACTGTTACAGAGCTTGCTTTATGTATGTTGTATGTATGTATGTATGTATGTATGTATGTATGTATGTATGTGTGTGTGTGTGTATGTATGTATGTATGTATGTATGTATGTATGTATGTATGTATTTTAGAACGATGAGTGATGAAGAATGACATTAAAAAGCATCAAGGATTCTGCTGGGACCCTTGATATAAAAAGAACTCACACAAATGTATAACATGCAGGCAAATCCCAAATAGTCAACTGGAGAGGATGGAGAATTATAAAATAATAATAATAACAATAACGACAATAGTAATAATTTCATAGGCACTTTGTGAAGTTTGGGGATTTGCTGTCTAAAAAACGCCAGCATGGGGAGTTCAGGCAGCAATGTGTTGACCCCAGTTGCTGTGGTTCACCCCAGTTTCTCCTACATGCTTTATACAGACTCGCCATATCATTCCTTCACTCGACTCCTTCCTTTGGGAGGCAGCCTTTGGGATGTGCCCCACCCCCAACCAAACTCATCAATTGATTCTAAAACTTACCGTGAGTGATTTTTCAGTCTTGATGGTAGTGTTCAGATTTGAGAAGCTGTGAGAGTTTTGATCAAAGAATATGACAATATAATGTAATGAGATGAGCACTGGATCTTAGCTCCCAGATCTACCTCCTTCGGGACACGCCCCACTAGGTGCCCTACAGTCTCAGTCCTCTGGAGTTACTCATTATTTTAGGGTTTCTCTTTGACTACACATAGCAAGTCAGATACAAGATTTCTTCCTACAAAGTAAAAATTAATTAATAATTCGCACTTATAGGTTGGTGAGATGATTTTCTTATACTATCATAGGATTACTCTTATTGCCTGCCTAATCTCTTGAGGGTGTTCACTGCTCATCTTGCTGTCCTTAATAATCAGTATGAATTAGGTTTAGCTGTGTGTGGAACACTCCAGATATCATCTTCTTAAGCAAGAAAGAAGACTCTAGGTAGTAGCAAATGGTTGCTGTGATGCTCCACAATGTATGTATCTGTTTCGTGTCTCTATGAAACCTGGACTCCCTTTTGGTCCAGGATAGTTGAGAGTTACATTCTAGGCTGTAGTATGGAGGGAAAGAAGAGAGAGAATACAAAGGCACATATACACCATGTCTACACACACACACACACACACACACACACACACACACACACACACACCATACACAGGCCTTTGTGATGTCTCTAAAACATGTCTGTGAATCTCTGGACCATCCCATCAAGAAGTGTTTCATATATGCCCTCCCGTTAAACCTTTGGAAGTGATGCTGTGAGATTTCCAGGATGAGTAGAACATGAAAACATGGCTGTTTGTCTAGGACATTTATGCTGGAATTCTTCAGCCAGGAAGAAGGAAATTGTGATGTGCCCACATACCAGACCTTGTAAGAAGTGACGGTCTCCCAGGGAGAAGATCTGGAAGAGAGTATCAACCAGGAAGAATGGAACTTGCAAGAGCCAAGTCATTTCCTCTGTGCCCACCCTCATTCTAATTTTATCTAGGCCCCCAGCCTATTGGATGGTGCTATGGCACCTATTTGGTGGCTCTTTCATACACAGACACATTCAGAGATATGCCATTAATGTCATTAATCCCCTAGGCATCTCCCAACCCAGTCAAATTGACAAGATTAACTGTCACATGAACCTTCTCAGATGTTTGTCTTCAAGACCACATGTATGCACTTCTTAAAAAGAAAAAAAAAAAAGAACAATGTTAAGTAGGGCCATACTCCATTAGTCCCAGCACTGAGGAGGCAGAGGAAGGCAGACCTCTGTGAGTTCAAGGCCAGCCTGGTCTACAGAGTGAGTTCTAGGACAGCCAGAGCTACGTAGTGAAACACTGTCTTGAAAAGACAAAAAAACAAAAACACCACCACAAAAACCCCCAAACCAAATACTAGCTGGTTGTGGTGGCACATACCTATGATCCCAGCTCTTGGAGTTGGAAGGAGGAAGAAGAGGAGCTCGGTGTCATCATGTGGCTACAGAGTGAGTTTGAGGTCAGACTGAGTGACTTGAGACCATGCTACCAAGAAACAAATAATATATACATACACAAATCAACAAACCATACCATACACTGTAAATACAATGTTATACTATATACAAATTTAAAAACTAAATACAAACGTATACAAATATATACCATATATTTATTAAAATAAATTTGGGAACTGTTTACTTAAAAGTAGGTATTTATAAACTTATTGGTGTATAAATCTTGCACATATTTAAATTGTAGTATTTCATCAATATAATTGCATCTATCAACAGTTAATCTCTTTTTGCTACATTATATGTGGAGATAGATAGATAGATAGATAGATAGATAGATAGATAGATAGTTATGTAACACCATGCCCAGAGAGATATGCAGAAATGTCTATATACCCTAGAAAGAAATCAGTGACAGACCCAAGTAACCATAATGCCAGTCCAGCTTAGTAAACAAACATGTTCATTGGGGTTACTTATAGGCACACAGACGAGGAGCTACTTACCAGGGGACTGATGACCCAAAGTCAGTTACGTCACCAGCGTCCCTCCCCAGCACGGCTGGTGGCTCGTGGAGGCTGAAGCCCTAGAATGCTCTTGCAGGCAGTGCCATAAGTCAGAAAGTCCCTCAACAGCCCTTACCACTTCCATAACCTGGGGGGAGAGAGGTCTTGCAAATCCGGAGTGCTGGGATTAAAGGTGTGCACCACCTGCTCCCGGTTTATTTTGAATAAAACAAGAACAAAAACAAAACTAGTGAAACATTACTTCCAAGATTGGGGCGGCAAAACAATACTTCTTCTTTCTATCTCCATCCTTCTCCCCTATTCCCTCTTCACTCCCCCGACTCCTTCCCTCCCTTTCTCTCCTCTTTCATCTCTCCTTTTCTCTATTTCAGGATCTTTCAACGCAAAGCAAGGAGGAATGGCCCTGAGGCAAGACAGTCCTGATGTCTTCCTGTTAACATCCACTAGGAAACCAAAGTCGGATGGCCTGTGATGAGTCTCTTCCTGCCAACAACCAGAAGTGAGTTTGGGAGTGGACACTCCCCCTGCGGATTGCTCAGATTTGCTAAATACCTAGGTTACAGTGTACCTAGTGAAGTCATACCCAGAATCTTGACCCATGGATACTGTAAAATAAGAAATATGTGTTATTTTGAGGTAATATAGTGCAATAATTAACATGTGATGTAAAGATCGTGCCATATGATTATATATCTTACTTTCAGATCTTTGTACTATTGAGTTTTTGTGATTTGAGTGTATTTGCATGCATATTTACAAAGCCACTGGCTTCCAAAAGGGAAAAATGACTAGCCCCTTAGTTCCTGGCCTTGGAAATCTCAGAATGTCACTTCTGTTTACTTCTATTAGGGACAAAAATTAAAACAAAGTATAAGACCAGAGAGGCTGAAGGGTTGGGAAATGGAATCCATTTCTTGATTGTCGGGTGAGCAGGTGTAAGCAGCGATGGAGCAAATTGTTGGGGGCCTATATTTGCATACAACCAACTGCATCCTCCAAAGTTATTACCCAGACACCCCACAGAGAATTCTAATGGTTAACAGGCATTTATGAATTGAGATTTTTCCAATACTTTTTCATGCAATAGAAGAGCAAAGTGTTTTTCAGAGAGCTTTAATGTCAGATAAGATCTTTCCCTACTTGCTAAAACCAGCTCTGGTTGGCACTCCTTCCAAATCAGATCAGGCTCAGCTGCAATAGAAAGTCTACAGAGCATGCATCCCCTCCCTAACCTGAGTGTGGTGAAGGGTTTTGTGGCTGGTTTGCTTACTCAGGTCAGTCATGGCCACCTAGCTGATCCAGTAAACAGGACCAACTCTAATCTTCTGTCAATTCTCTCTGTCTCTCTCTCTCTGTGTCTCTCTCTCTGTCTCTCTCCTCTGCATCTCTACATCGTGTGTGTGTGTGTGTGTGTGTGTGTGTGTGTGTGTATGTGTGTGTGTGTATGTGTGTGTGTGTGTGTGTGTGTGTGTGTGTATGTGTGTGTGTGTGTATGTGTGTGTGTGTGTGTGTGTGTGTGTGTGTGTGTGTGTGTGTGTGTAGATCAGAGGACAATTTGTGGGAGATGGTTCTCGCTCCCACCATATGGGTCCTGGGATAAAACTCATTTTGTTAGGCTTGGTGGCAAGGGTATATACCCATTGACCTATTTTGCTGGCCCTATGTGTCTATGTGGGTCTGTGTCTACCAGCAGAAATGAGCCTTGGTTCTATCTTGTCTGGCTATTATCACCAACTTGCATTGTACAGACCTGAAGAGGTTTGGGGCATCTGCCACTTGTCACACAGTGGTAGTAGTTTAATGCCTTTACACTGATAATACCTTGGATAATCCTCCAGACTATTTAAACTTCTTATGCTCAATGTTATTTTTTTTTAGTCAAGTTTTTTAGGTGGTTGTTATTATTGCCTATCTTTTAGTAAATATTACTGACGTCAAACAAAAATGTAGGCAAGACTCTATTGAAGGAATTATACTTGGAAAGAGAGAATAGAATCTTAATGAGACATATGTGCAAGCTTGGGAAGCCTCTGACATGTCAGAAACCAAAGAAGTGTTGGGGTTCTTTTAAGGTCAAGGAATCATGTGGGGTGGGGTGTGAATATGTGTGTGCATTCATGTGTATGTCCTGCATATTTGTGGGGGACAAAAGAGAAATCAAGTATTCTTTCTCTGTTGCTCTCTCCACCTTATTTTTTGAGGTAAGGTTTCTTACTCAACTGTGGAGCCTCTCCCAGCAATTATGAATTGCTAATGGTTCCATAGTTAGAGGTGGTACTTTGTAACCCCTTGCCTTTTCCATGGTGAGTATTTTGTCTGTTTGAGTTTACACAACTTTTTTTCATGCTTTCTCAACTTCTGTGAATTCCTATGAGCCCTGCTGTGTGGAGAAAATGCCATTTCTTTGTAGTTACCTACTGCCTCTGCCTCTTACAATCTTTCTGCACCCTTTTTGCAATGATCCTTGATCCTTAGAGAAGGAGGTATACTATAGATCTCCCATTTGGGTTGAGCATTCCAGTCTCTTATCTACTGCACCTTGATTAAATGTGGGCCTCTGTAATCACTGTCTACTGCAAAAAGGATCTTCTTTTATGAGGGCAGAGAGATGCACTAATCTATGGGTACAATGATAAGTCATTAGGTATCTGTTTAATATTCTGCTCATATTGTAAAATAATAGTGGTAGATTTTCCCCTAGGACCCATATTTCGCCGTGGGTTCTTGGTGCTAAATCAGTGCAAGATATGGATTTCAATTTGTGAAGCGGGCTTTAAATATAGTGATTGGTTACTCTTACGATATGAATGCCACTATTGCACCATTGGGCATGTCTCACTAACTCAGTCATTGTTTTGGCTCACAGGGTCCACAGGTGGGTAAGATTGGTGATTACTTTTCAACTCTTCCAGGACTATGAAAGCTTTCCAGTAAGAATGAAACTTCTAGGTGAATACCAACTTGGTTTCTCCATGTTCTAAGACTCAAGTATGTAGTGTCTTATCATAAGATCCAAGCCATGGAGTCTTACTACCACATTCTAGAGTAGTGGCAATAATCTGTAATGTTTGGGAGTCTTCAGGACCTCACTGGCCAACAACTCTAAAAGAGGTAACTCATTCCTGGCACAGGGATTTTTGTTTGGTAGTGTAGTACCTACTAGGACATTGTTACCCTCTTATATGGTAACTCCACTTAAACTACTTTAGGGATCTTCTATAGTAGAAGGTTTTCATGTGACTTTTTAAATGTCTTTGGTATCAGTTACCCCTCCTGTATTTTCTTTTCTATCTTTGTTTCCTATCCCCTCCTCCATTTAAGCCTTCTTGTTCCATTAATTCCCCTTTAACTTTTTATACTACTGTGTTCTATCTCACTTCCCTTGAAATTACCACCTCTGTAGTCAGAAGATTCTCAGGTCCTGCCAAGCCCCTGCAGTCCTGTGGCCCACTTATAGAATAATCACTCAGAAACTTACATTAATTATAACTGCTTGGCCATTAGCTCAGGCTTATGACTGCTAGCTCTTACATTTAAATTAACCCATAATTCTTATCTATGTTTAACCATGTGGCTTGGTATCTTTTTTTAGTTCTGCCTCATTATCTTTCTTCCTCTGTGTCTGGCTGGTGACTTCTGACTCTGCTTTTCCTCTTCCCAAAATTATCCTCATCTGCTTGCCCCACCTATACTTTCTGCCTGGCTACTGGCCAATCTGTTTTATTAAACCAATGTACAAAAGCATTATCCCATAGCACACCTCTGTGTCTCCTTACTCATTTTCTAACTCTGACAGATTTTACAAATAGAATACACACCTCTAAAAATTAGAAGCTAATATCTACAAATGAAAGAACACACGTGAAATTTATCTTTCTGAGCCTGGGTTGCCTCACTCAGAATGATTGTTTCCAGCTCCATCCATTTATCCTCAGATTTCATAGTTTCATTTTTCTTGACTGCTGAGGAATACTCCAGTGTGCAAAGCTACAACATTTTCATTAACCAGTCACCAGCTGATGGACACCTAGGCTATTTCCATGTCCTAGTTGTTCTAAATAGAACAGCAATAAACATGAACAAACTGGCTTCTCTGTGGTAGGATAGGGAGCCCTTGGCGTATATGCCCCAGAAGATGTAATTGGATTGTATGGTAGATCTACTTCTACTTTTTGAGGAACCTGTGCACTGACTTTCATAACCACTGTGCCAGTTTGCAACCCCACCAGCAGGGAGTGGCCTCCTTTCCCCAAAGCCATGTCAGCATTGGTTGTCATTTTTTCTATCTTATTCATTCTGAGTGGGGTAAGGTGAAATATCAAAGTGGTTTTAATTTTCATTTTCCTTGTGGCTAAAGATATTGAATATTTTAAAAATATTTCTTAGCTATTTGTATTTCATCTTTTGAAAACTCTCTGTTTAGTTAATTACCTGCCCCTGTTTTAAATTGAGTTGTTTGTTTTCTTGATGTTTAATTTTCCAGGTTCCTTGTACATTCTAGATACCAACCCTCTGTCAGATGTGTATCTGGGAAAAAATTTCCCATTCCATAGGCTAGTTCTTTACTCAAAATTATGGTGTCTTCTATGTATAGGAACATTTTAGTTTTATGAGCCCCCATTTGTTGTTACTCTTAATATTTCTGGTATTGGGGTCTTGTTCAGAAAAACCCTTTCCTGTGCCAACAAATTGGAGCACATTTCCTACTCTTGGAAATTCAGAGTACCAGGTCTTACATTGAGGTCCTTGATCCATTTCGAAATAAGTTTTGTGCAAATGAGCAATACATGTGTCTATTTGCATGCTTCTAAGTATAGCTATCCAGTTTGTTGAAGATGTATTTTCTCCAGTTTGAGAACATTCCTACATACCAATGGCAAATATACTGAAAAAGAAATTGGGAAACAATCCCATTCATCATAGCCTCAAAAATAGGCAAATCAATCAATCAATAATCTTCAAATAAGTCTAACCAGGAAAGTGAAAGACTAATAGAATGAAAACCTTAAGACACTGAAAAAAGAAGTTGAGGAAGATACCAAAAGACGGCAAGGCCTCTCGTGGTCATGGATTTTCAGGATTAATACTGTGAAAATGGCCATCCTACAAAACCCCATCTAATGATTCAAAGCAACCACCATCAAACTTCCAATACAATTCTTAACAGAAATTGAAAAAAAATTATCTTAAATTTCATATGGAAACACAGAAGACTCAGGATGGCCTAAACAAGCTAGAACAGAAAATAAAACAACAACAACAACAACAGAAACCTGCTGGAAGTATCTATATCCCAGCTTTCAAGTTATACTACAGAGCTATCTTGCTAAAAAAAAAAGATCAGGATACTGGCATAGTAACAGACACATTGATCCTTGGAATATAATTGAGGACCCAGATATAAGGTGAGAAACTATTCTTACTGATCCATTTCCCCAGCCCCAAGCTAGAAAAATCAAAAGTGAAATTTCCCACGGGAGTTGGCAGGCTCTGCTTGGCCAAGCAGTCAATATCCAAAGCAAGTCTTAAGGTCACAGTTGGCAATTCATGCTGACAGCTGCTGAGAAGAAATAGAGACACTTTGAACAGTGAAGCTGACTTGTCTCACTGGCTCGGCCTAATTCCTAGAACAGTCCTTTGTGACCTGACCATTTTCTTCCCACATTATTTTAAATGGGTGTATATGATAAGCATGTTTTTGTTTGGGTGTTCCATTTCTACCACACCATTGGCTGATAAGAACAGCTCTCGTTTATACATTGCCTTGTTGTTTTGCATTGTTCCTATGAGCCACTGACTAATAGGCTTCTGCTCAGTGTCTTGGTCAGCTACTCAAAACAGTTTATTGTTCTGGCATTTATTGAAGACAACAGAGTAAGTGATACCCATAAAGTGCCTCAGCACTACATGTAAAAGAGCAAACATAAAGTAGCCAAATAGTTAAATCCTTGCTAATCTGTATTCCACGTGGAACATTGCTGTATAACCATGACTGCCATCTGTTGGTAGCAAAGTTACTATGTTTCTGTTCTGGAAAAATAGCTAGGCTCCAGAGACAACTTGTAAATGATGAGTTGTGTGAGAGTGTCTATATATAACGACACAGCTTTGGAGAGCAGTCGGCTTTCAGGAGACACTGTGGAGAGATGAGTCACTGTTTCATAAGCAGCAATTGTCTGCATTTGGTCATGCTTGTAGCTGATTTTGAAGTAATTGTGTTTTTGCAAAAATAACAATTTAGGGGTTGAATGAGTCTTGGGAACTTTACTTAACATAGTTAGACAATCTCAGACAGATGGCAATCCATTTTTTTTAAAGGAAGGAAGAGTTTACCCTGTTTATAGCAAGTAATTCCTGCACGACCTTTCATCCTGATGATATCTTTACTAAATCATTACCAGTACTCTCTGCTACTGCTGAACATAAGTGAGTCTGAAATTACTCTAGAAAGCTCTGTCCTTAGCAGCATTCTTTTCTGACTCAGTAATTCCTCACCATGGCTCATCTCTCTTGGGAGGCTATGTCCTTCCATCCCTCTGCCCCCACTGGGGCGCCAGCATCATCCTACTTGTGTTACAGTTAAGTAATTGTTGCACCTCCTCTTACAAAGGTGTAAGAGAAGTGGGGTGGTGGATCACATCTGTATCCCCAGCTCCTACCCCAGGGTCTTGCCATACACATTCAATAAATAATCTGGAGACAATGGAAGAACCAGCCTGCCTCCATCTTAAAGACAAGCTAGGTTCATTCCTGTTTGTGATTAAACCTCTGTTTCTCGAGGTTTGGGCTTTGTACCACCTGTGACTTAACTACAGATGGTTCTGTACTTGCTTGTTCCAGGAATGGCAATTGTTGTGTCTTTGTTTCAGAAGTTTAATAACCATCCTGCAACCCCACCTTTGTTTCAAAGGTTTGTTATGGCTACCTTGTTCTGACTACTCATTGTCATGACCATGTAGCAATCATGTCTTTGTTTCAGGAGGTCATTATGACTAACTTGTTATGTTTATGTTCTGCTCCTGTAACTATGCCTATTTTGCACACCAAATCCCCCATTTGGAAACCCCCTACCCTAGAACCATAAAAGCCTTGTCTTCCTCACAATCAATGCTGACCTCTCAAACCCCACCTTAGGGGGATGCATGAATTAAATTGTACATGAATTAAAATGCTTGCTTTAATTAATTTGGCCATGATGATTTGGGTCCATGGTCTTTCTCCTGTCATCTTAGAGATGAACACAGTGAGTTTCTGTAGCTGGTTTTCAGAGCCTTCAATCCCACCACAGCCTCCTCTGTTCCCTAGCTCTCTCTCTGTCTCAATCTAAACAGTTTCACATCTTTTTAGAGACTAATAAATTTGTTTATTTTGATGGTGACAGTTATTGGTAAATTTTGTTTATTTATGTGTATGGCTGTTTTGCCTACATGAATAGGTCTGTGCACTACATGTGTGCAATGTCTACAGAGGCCAGAAGATGGCATCATGTCACTTGGGACT
This sequence comes from Onychomys torridus, assembly GCF_903995425.1. Lineage (NCBI taxonomy): Eukaryota > Metazoa > Chordata > Mammalia > Rodentia > Cricetidae > Onychomys > Onychomys torridus. The sequence continues at coordinate 30,329,370 of NC_050459.1, read as the reverse complement.
GGAGTTATGGGTGGTTGAGAGCTTCAATGTGGGTGCAAGGAATGAACCCAGGTCCTTTGCAAGAGCAGCCTGTTTAATTCACCAGTGAGCCATCTCACCAGCCCTGACAGCTGTTTCTAATTTGCTTGGTATTGAGAATAAGCAGTGGCTGTTCCTTTTAAAAAATACATTTACAAAATACATGTATAAAGGTTTATTCCTAAATAACATCCTATTTGTTTTTCCTGATAATCTCATAAAGTAGCCATGTTTGGGAGAAAGAGCGTTGAAGTTCCCCCTTTCCTTCTCTTCCCCTCCTTCCCCTCTCCTCCCACTCTCCTTTCTCCTCCTCCTCCCTCCCTTCCTCCTTCTTTCAGTCCTGATTGGTTTGTGGTGTGTGTGTGTGTGTGTGTGTGTGTGTGTGTGTGTGTGTGTGTCTTTGTCTTTGTAGGGTGCCCTTTCATCTTTTGGCTCAAATTCCTTGTCTTTAGATGAGAATGTTGACTTGGATGTTCTCCAAGCTTTCCCACAGTCTAAGGGACCTACTCTACTGAGATTAGAGTGGGGAAGAAGTGGAATTTGCATCTCCCCCCCTTCTCAGACAGCAGCCTGGGGCGGGGGTGTTTTCATTGTACCCACCAGCTTCTCCTTCTCACTCCCTTGATAGTGTTTATACAGCCAGAAGGAGCTAGTTTCCAGCATGTGTCACCCTGACCTGGACACAGGGACATTTCTCACTGGGACTCCATTTTCTTTTCCTCATGTGATAGCTGTGTTTCCAGATAGCCAATGACTTCTCCAATCTTAAATTCCTCTGAGCCCCTTCCTGCAATGATCTGCTTTTCTTCTCATGTAGTTAAATTCTATTTCTACTGTTTCTTTTTTTAATTCTCAGCTTCCCTCTAGTTAAAAGCTTATGAATATTTCCTACCAATTCCACAAAACAACAACAACAACAACAACAACTGCAATCTATGTTATCCTCCAAGTCACTGGTGAAATACAATAAGAAGACGCCAGAGGAAGGGAAATAATGCCCACCTGTCGTTGCTTGTCCCATAATACCTCTTCACATCTGAGGCCACAGCTGGGAGGGGTGGGGGATGCTGCTCAGGAGTCCTGTTGCTCAGAAAGGCTAGGAAGGTGGGCCGTGAATTTGCTGAGATTAATAGACAAGACCTGTTACGCTAAGAGTGGTGTGTAAGGGTTTACGTGAGAGCAGCTCGATGCAAGGTCAGGCCAGCCGTTGTTTGGGATGAGAACTATGGATAAAAGCATTAGCGTGAGTTAGTTTTGAAGGCGCTGACTGCCACCAGCACGGGGCTGCTGTTATGCTGAAGGACGAAATCGAAGACTGCCATGTCACTACAGCACACCTACTGTTACTGGGTGAACACAGGATGAGAAGTGTATGATGAAAGCGGAAGGAGAAGGGAACGCACGCTGGGTGGTGGGGTGTCGGGGTGTAGCCAAATCACACTGTCATTCATTCAACAGAAACACTCAACACTGTATTTCAGGCACACACTGGTTTCCCCAGGAGGGAAGGGAAAGCAAGCTTGGTTCACTTAAATTTGAACCCTGGAAAGGAGAAAACAGTAAACACCTAATTTGCCAGTCTACTTAATTACCATATATATATAAACACCCTGTGAGAGGAGAAGGTAGGGCGGCTGGGCCCTGTGAGGGGCATAGGAAGGCCTTCCCAACCACTGAGGACTGACTTGACCACCGCCTGCCCCCCCCCCCCCCCCACTTCAGGATACATAGGTATTAACTAAGGGGAGGGAGGTCAGCCAGGTAAACAAGACTCTGTGTGAAAAGGATGTGGTTTTTACAAGTCGCCAAAACCCAGAAAGGTTAAAGAGCATGAAGTGCGGAGGAGAATAAACCAAGAAAGAAGCCTCAAGCTGGTGGAACATGAGCCCAAAGCAGAGGTTCTCAATCTGTGGATCATGACCCTTTCACAGGGGTCAAATATTAGGTTTCCTGATGTTTACATTCCGATTCATAACAGTAGCAAAATTACAGTCATGAAGCAGCAGTGGAAATAACCTTCTGGTTGGGGTCACCACAACACGAAGAACTGTATTCGAAGGTTACATCATTAGGAAGATTGAGAACCCACTGGGCTAAAGACTCTATTCTACGGGCTATGAAGTCTTTCTTTCAGCTGAAGCACAGCCCCGCATATTCTGACTTTACATGGGCAGTGTGGATGTGTGGTTTTTTCTTCTTTCCAATGGAATGATGAATTCAGCCTCTTTATGTGTACTTCACTGTGGGAAATATGGTGTACAGATGCCCTTGATGGGAAGGAGGGAAAGGTGAGCTCTCCACCTGACCTAGGCACATACCTTTGCTTCTGACAACCTTGAGATTCCTTAGCTATTGTTTCCTTTCTTCTTCCAAGACTGGTTGCAGAGAATTTCTGTGTGTAATGGCATCCTTGGGAACACGAATTTGAGTAAATGATGCTAGGAAAAAAAACTCATGGTCTCACCCATGCGAAGGAAGTGCTTTACAGCTGAACTATGCTCCTGTAAATGGAAGCAGATTTTCCCCGTCCAGACTGCCCAGTCCCAAATAAACACACAAAAACTTGTATTAACTACAAAATGCTCAGCCAATAGCTCAGGCTTATTACTAACTAGCTTTCATATTTAAATTAATAAATTCTATTAATTTATGTATTGCCATATGGTTCCTGGCTTTACTTGTCCTCTAGCATCTTGCTTCTTGGGTGGCTCACTGGAGTCTCCCTGACTCTGCCCTTCTTCATCCCAGTCCTCATCTTGGGACTAGGAGGTAGCTAAATCACGTTGCCCAGGGGTGATGTTTTGAGTGGGGATAATAAAAATAGGTTTTCAGAACTTGAGAGATGTCTCAGAGGTTAAGACCACTTACGGCTCTTGCAGAGGATCTGGGTTTAGATTCCAGCATCCTCCTGGAAGCTCACAACTGCATGTAACTCCAATGCCAAGGATCCAATGCTCTCTCCTAACTTCCAGGCTTCTGCATGCATGTGGTATACATACATACACATAAAACAAACAGTTGAAGAGGGAGAAGAAGGAGGAGGAGAAGAAGGAGAAAGAGAAGAAGGAGGAGGAAGAGGAGGAGAGGGAGGAGGAGGAAGGAGGAGCAGAAGGAGGAGCAGAAGGAGGAGGAGAAAGAATTGAGAAGGAGAAGGAGAAGGAAATGAGAAGGAGAAGGAACAGGCACTCAGGACACTTTAAATTCCAACCCACTCACATGTGGCTTTTCCCGAGGAGATGTAAACAAATGTCTATTCACCCCAAATAGGTAATCAACAACAGACCAAGAAGACAATTCACCCAACTTTAACTTAGTGAACTAATGAATTTATTGAGCTTTCTGCCAGGAGCGTGGTTGAGGGATTATTCACAGGAGTGGAGGTGACTAAGAGATAGCTTTGAAGCTGGAAAGTCCCACGCTAGCCCAAACAGCTGAGAGTGTTTCTTTTTCAGTTAACCTCCAATCTCCTGCATACTCTACCACCTCCAAAGATGGCAAGCATCCAGGGCAGAACTTTATAGAGCTGGGCTGAGGGGTGGGGTGAGGCACAGGAAGAAGGAAGAGACTGGAATCTCAGGTGAAGGTCTAATGACCCTTCTTGAGGGAACATTAACAGGCCTGATCTTCTGAGGTTTCATGATGATCTGATTAAGAGGGTGATGGGTATGCAATGTTTCGAGTGCCCTACAGCTTGAAGAAGTTGGTGTAAGCTGGGAAACATCATTCAGCTTCCCTAATGTTCCATTTCCTCATCTCTAGATCAGAGAGAAACACTGACTGTAGTTAAAAAACAAAACAAAACAAAAACAAACAAACAAAAAAAACACTTAATTGAACTGGCTTAAATAATAAAAAGATATGTTAGCTCAGAGGAACAGGAATCTGCTCACAGACAGTGTATCTAAACTCTGGTTCATGTTCATTCACCCCATGTGCCCGCCACCGCCACCACCATTTCCTCCCTCTCAAATTTACTTTGTGTGTGTGTGTGTGTGTGTGTGTGTGTGTGTGTGTGTGTGTGTGCAAGTGCAGAAACCCACAGAGGCTAAGAGTCAGATCCCCCTGGATCTGGAGTTACAGGTAATTGTGAGCCATTAGGAGGGTACTGGGAACTGAACCTGGGTCTTCAGCAAGAGCAGTACATACCCTTCACCTCTGAGCTGTGCCTCCAGCCCTGGCTGCTACTCTTGATTCTCCTGGCTCACACTCTTCCCTGAGCAGGGTTCAACTTCAGGCAAGTCAGCCACTCCAAAGCAACCTCGTACTTCTCAGATTTCTCATGGGGATGATGGAATACCCTTGACCTCTGTCATGTGTCCCCTCGTTAGCTAAAATTAGGTCAGGTGCTTATTCCTGGGGGGGAAGAAGTGATGAAGCAGAATGAGAAGACAAACTAGGTCCACCCCAGAGCAGAGTGTCTGACTCCCGGGGCAGTGAGGAGAGCGAGTCAATGGAGCTCTGGAGAAAGGAACGAGGTGCTGAGCAGGGACTGCTCACGGAGTGTGGGATGCAATCAGACAGAACTGCATGCCCGGTGATAATGACTGCAGTTCACTTTTAGAAAGTCAACTCATCGACATTATTGTAATACAAGGGCAGTTCAGAAGACTTCTGTAGCTTAGTGGGGATCAAAATACCTAATGGGTTCCCCTCAGCTCCAACTAGAACACTGCACTGTACACTTTCCCAAGGACAAGCCGTTTTTCTAATAGACTCACACTTAACTGGCACTTAGATGTACCTGCAATCGACTATCAAAATAAATCCCTGGGCAGTGGCTGTCAGTCCCTAAGAGGGACATCTCAGTGAAAGATGTTAGCTTTTCCCAGTATTGAAGAGGTGAACTTTAAGAAATCAGAAGACCACCTGAGTCCTTTATGCAGACTCTGGACATTTCTCCTTCCATCTTCATTGTTCTGTGCTATTTTGGTTGTGTTTTGATAAATAAAGCTTGCTTGGAGTCCGAGGGCAGAGCTAGCCACTAGCTGACCATAGAGATTTGGAGGACTGTAGACAGAGAGGAAAAAGGAAGTGGCGAGGCAGGTCTGAGAGGGAATCTCGGCCTTTTGGGAGAGAGGATTGGTAGAGGTAGGAAGAGATGGCTGCTCCCTGCTTCTCTGATCTTCCAGGTCCTTACCCCGATATCTGACTCCTGATTTTGTATTGATAAAGAGTCATTAGATTAACGCTTCACTTCCTCCCTCTGGAACTATCTAGACCACGTTCCTCAAACCACTACTCCCCATTAGCTCTTCTTCCAGTGACTGACCTGAGACACCGATCCCAGCCACAGCTCCAGGGACATCCATCTACCTTAGAAATGTAAGCTCCAGTCCTCCTGGGAGCTTTCTACCAGACAGATCTAGGGAAAAACCATGGGTAAGAGCCTAGAGGTACTGGGGGGACTGGCAGTAGTTACATTGGATCTATATTAATTCTACATGCAGTCAGCTGACCTCAGAGAGCAGTCTCTGGCTCCTTCTAGATGACACCACTCAGCCATTCTTTCTGTTGTTTTGCTAACTCATTTGACATCTTTACCTTAGGACTCCCTCTCTATTTGGCCCTTGAGATTGCTGACCCAGTTTTATAATGTTTATTCTGGCTCTGACTTGGCATTCCTTGGGGACTTGACTTTCAGTATCTGCCTGTCTGTACATTGCCCAACTCCTGGCAATCGATGCCTCACTGCTCTGCCACACCCAACCCACGGTCTGAGAATGCACCTGGGCTAGGTCCCAGAGTTGATTGAGAATCCACAGCCACATCTCCCATCCCTCTACCGTGGGAAAACTCTTGTTCCTTCTGAGCTCTGAGTAGGAGGAACGCGATCTGATTAAATTGATTCTGGGTCAACGTGGGAATGACTAGAACCCTCATTGTGCACAAGGATGCATCTTAAATATATTTCTGGTCTTTTAGAAGTCAGTGACTATAACAAACCAAAGTGCAATGTTTAATATTTAGAGTGTAAGAATCCCAGAAGGATATGAGTTGCTCCTTTCTCAGAGAAGGAATCTCCCTACCCGAGTCTCAGATGACCCTTTGTGTATGTCTCTGTCTTTTCTTAACTTCTAAAGAAAAGAACTTTCCTGGACTTCCAAAATGTTTAAAATTTTCAAATGGTTTCTGTTATAGTGTGTGTGTGTGTGTGTGTGTGTGTGTGTGTGTCTCGGGGGCTCGAATATATGAAAGAACATGGGCATTCAGTTTCCTCTCTGAGTTGCATGTTTTGATTGTGAACAATATATTTACTTTAACCAATACTGGATTTTTTCCTGTATATTTTCTCTAAACTGTTGCAAAGGGCATGAGCGCACACGTCTTCACTTTCAATTCTTCCTCCAACACTCACGTGGATAATTACTTTTGTGCTTGCTGCCTTACTCAATGGAACTCTATAGGATGAAAGGCATGAAGGGGTTGGTGGGATTAGAATTATCAAAGGGAGAATGATCTTTCTCCTTTGTTTTCAGTGCCAGGGACCAAACACAGGGCTTTAGCGCCTGCAAGGCAAGCATCTCCCTCTGGCTGTCATCGTCAGCCTTGAGCGAGATTTTAAGATGGGGGTCTGTCTAGTGCTCTGTATTTGGAAAGACATCTGTTGAGGTTCTCTTCTTTCTTGTAACCTGTTGTAACGAAAGGTCAGCGATTGTGTATGAGCAAAACCTGCCACAAGGCATGGTAACCTGTCCTGCAGACATTTAGCAGTGCAATGAAAGGGTTACGGTGAGTGAACTGCTGGCTATGGGGTTCTTCCCAGGTGAAGTCAGGCAGATCCCTGAGTCCCAGATGCACATAAAGATATGTGGGACTTTATAGACTCTCAGGATGTAGAAATATCTATACCTAAGCATTTATTATGTATCTCACCAAGCCTGTATGAAGAAAACCTTCCCTACTGCCAATTGAAGCAGAAGCCTTTGAACTTGTCTACACAGACGATTCTCATAAGTACCAGGTTATTTTTATAAGGCTGAAAAAGAAAACCTTTGAATAAGCATATAAAACTCTTTCTAAAGAATGTCTTTAGGACCTTAGTAACGTACACAGCTATAAGGAGACTAGGGAAAGTCGGCAAAGAACACAAATGCACCCTGGGATCTCACGTGATGTGCCCTATGCAAGAACATGGGACAATTCTCCACTCAAGGAAGTTTCTACCAGGAAATACACCATTGCCCAGCATCTGCGTGGGACTATGATTAGCTGAGTCAGCTTATCCATAAAACAAGAGGTTTGTATCAAAGTCAAGTTGATAGTGTTGTTAATTTACAAGGTTGGAACCCCTTGGGTCAGAGTGTACACATTCTTGGAGCCAGATGTTCCCATTGTAGGGTGATAATAATTTTGTGGTTATTTGGAAAAACTGGGACGGCTTCTGGAACATTTAGCTATATACACAAAAAGACCTGGAAATATGTCTATTGACATTCAAAATGAAAACAAAACGAAACAAAAAAACATACTTGCAGCAAGACAAAAAACAAAACAAAACAAGAAACAGAAAAATGGCAGTATTTCTCAAACTGAGTCTTTCTCAGATGCTAACGGACTCTGTATAATATGAACCACTGACAACACTTGGTCAAATGCTTGACCCTTTCTGTTTTCTGTTTCAGAAGCATAGACGGAGAGGAGCCAAAAGGCTGAGAAATTTAAAATTACTATAAAACTGCCCCCATTTTTTCCTAATTAAAGAGCAGCCTAGTCTGATTCAGAGAAGGGCTAAATTAGAGAACACCTCATAAGAAATACAATTTATGGCAATCCTTGACAGGAGAAGGAGAGCCAAATTAAAAGATTGAGTTTTTTTTTTTAATACCAATAAAGTCAGAACCCTTGTAAATCATTCATTACTGCACATAAAGGATACACTGGACTGGTTTCCTGTATTCTTTTGGAAAAAGCACAGCCACTTCAGTATTTATGTAGACTAAACACATCCCTTCTTTGATGATCACTGTCCGGCTGTGTGGTCTGTCTGGAGTGACATCAAAACCTAATTTAAGAGTCCAAACTAATGAATTACGTTGGCTGTTCCAATATTGTGCCAGTTAAGAGTTTAAATCGGTGAACGCTGTTGGCTTTGCCAATAACAAGGCTGGTAGAGTTGATGCTGGAGAGACAGCTTTTACTATTTTCAGAAAAAATTTAAGTGCATGACAAATAATGCACATTTCCAACGTGGCCACCAGAGGTCTACCGACACTGCGGAGGTAGCAGGCTGCCGCCGGAACTGTGGGTGCAGGTATGCGCATGCGCACTCTGCCTAGTGTGGGGGACAGACTCTCCAGCCCTTCCCAGGCCTGCTGACTCAGAGGTTTTCTGTAAACTGCTCCTTCCCCAACTCCAGGTGACTCACATAGGGCTGCTGCAAGGGATGAAAAGGAAATGTGGTGTGTTCTATGTGTGATGGGGATTGAGACAGTTAAAAGTTCAGACAAAGGCCGGGTGTGGAGGTACTTGCCCTTAATCCCAGCACTCAGGAGACAGAGGCAAGTGTTAGTTCAAAACCAGCCTGGCCTACTAGTGAGTTCCTGGGCAGCCAGGGCTACACAGTGAAACCGACTCTCTGTCTCTGTCTGTCTCTCTGTATGTCTCTATCTGATCTCTGTCCCTGTATCTCACTCTTTAGCTATCTTAACAGTTACAATTTAAATGCTATTTTCGTCTCAAAACCATCCTTCCTAGACCTGATGTCACAGGCCTATAATCCCACAGCTCGAAACAGAGGCAGGAGGATCCCAAGTTCAAGGTCTGCCTGGGTTAAAGAGTGAGCACCTATCTCAAACAAGAATGTCTCAAAATAAAAGGTTAAAATGGACTTGGGGGTATAGGCCAGTAGTATAATATTTTACTTGGCTTGCATAAGTCATAGCTTCAACCTGCAGCACAAAAACTATTTAAAACAAGAAGAAAAACACTAGTCCTGAAGTATTCCTTGTATGGTACAATCTAAGTCCATAAATGACCAAGGCTGTATTTTTAATTTATTATTTGGCTTCCAGATATTTGAAGATGAGGAAGCCCTAAATATCACCTAATGCTAGTCTACATTTTTTTGTTTTACAGAAGAAACACCTAACCAGGGATTGGAGTGAGATTCCATGTCCAATATGAGATAGAACCCAAACCTCCAGGGAGTCACTGAGGCTGTGGGTTCCCACTTTTGTAGAAAGATGGGGCTGAGCTAGGAAAGTGGTGTGAGAATCTGTCAATCAAGCTGGGCAGAGCCCTGAGGTTCAGGGATTCTGTCATTCTGAGTGTTCTGGGTTTCTCTGAAGGACATATCTGAATGATTGTTAGAATATTTTTTACTGTTTGTCATATTTTTCAGGCAGGAGAATTTCCTGTCTCCATGTTTCTCTGTGTTATTGTCAGTATAATCTTGCTGACTCTCTCTTTAAAGAATATATTATCTAGTTACTGAGGCTCCAATTTCCATTTTGTTCGTTCTTTCTTCTCTCTCTCTCTCTCTCTCTCTCTCTCTCTCCCTGTCTCTCCCTCCCTCCCTCCTTCCCCCCCTCTTTATTTTTCTTCCTTTCTTTCTTTCTAAGATAGTATATCACTACATAGACCTGGCTGGCTTAGAACTCACTATGTAGATCAGGCTGGCCTCGAACTCACAGAGATCTTCCTGCTTCTCACAGGGAAGTTATGCAGCACCACACCTGGCTGTCCCTTGGTCCTTCTTCAGGTCAATCCCATCAGTTCTCATGACCTCTTACACCCTTGTCATCCTCTCAATTCGCTCTGTCTTTCCTTTACACGTATTAAACACCACTACCATCTCTGTTGTCTCTTCACAACAAACTACCACCACGGTTCTGCTGAATCTTCTCTCAGCTGCCTGTCTTCCTTCTTTCCTGAGTAGGTAGTTGGGTTTACAGGCCTGGGACAATCTCCAGGTGGTCTAGGAACATGATCACCCAAAGGACCCTATCAGCTAAGAGCTACTTTAAGCTTCAGCCTGTGGTCTTCAAGTCACACAGAGAGCAAGCATTCCAGTTTTGAACACTTGTGGTTAGAAATTTTCACAGACCCTCTTCTACTTTCCCTTAGTCCCACCACAACCACATGAAACACAGGCAGAGCCACTCCCTACCTTTTCCTCCAGGGCAAGGTCTTTCTTTTAGTCCAAACTAAGCTGGTCACCCAGGAGTGACAGCATTGTGACAAAGGTTCTCAGGTGAGGTTCTCCATGTTCAGGTCCTAGGCTCATTCTGAGCAAGATATACTATGTTATTACTGGAAATAGATCTGGTTGGTTATTTGTGTGCACACAAAACTTGTTGCTTTGCCCCAGAAAATCTTTTAGAATCCTCTGTGGTGGTTTGAATGTGGTGGAATGAAAATGGCCCCTTTATAGGCAGAGTTTTCCTGTACCAGCTGTTGCTCCTAAATAACCACTTAGAAACTTAATATTAATTGTAAGTGCTTGGCCGATAGCTCAGGCTTGTTACTAGCTAACTCTTACAGTGAAATTAACCCATATTTCTTATCTATGCTTTACCATGTGGCTCATGGCTTGTTACCTCATTTTCTACACATTCTGCTTCCTTGGTGTCTGGCTGGTATCTCTCCTCTGACTCTGGTCTTCTTTGTCCCAGCCTCTTTAGTTTGGTTGTCCCACCTATAGGTTATTAAACCAGTTTGAGTGACAAATCTTTACAATGTACAAAAGGATTATTCCACAGCACATAGGCTCATAGGGAGTGGCATTGTTAGGAGGTATGGCCTTATTGGAGGATGTGTGGTCTTGTTGGAGGAAGTGTGTCACTGAGGGAGGGCTTCGAGGTTTCAGATGTTCAAGCCAGTCCCAATGTCACTCTCTCTTCCTGTTGCCTGAGAATCTGGATACAGAACTCTTAGCTATTTCTCAAACACCATGCCTGCCTGTATGCTGCCTTGCTTCCTGTTGTGGTGACAATGGAATAAGCCTCTGAACTAGAGCCAGCCCCCAATAACATGTTTTCCTTTAGGGGCGGAGAGATAATTCAGTGGTTAAGGGCACTGGCTGCTCTTCCAAAGGACTTAGGTTCAATTCTCAGCACCCATATGGCAGCTCATAACTGTCTGTAACTCTGGTTCTAGGGTATCCTACACCCTCACACAGACATACATGCAAGAAAAAAAAAAACGGTGCATATAAAAATAAGTTTTCCTTTATAAGAATTGCCATGGTCATAGTGTTTCTTCACAGCAATAGAAACCCTAACTAAGACAGCCTCTTTGGGGCTTTACTATACAGGTGGGCTACCTCAATTTTCTGCCTGTTCTTCAAGAGCATTCTAAAATCAATTTTGCTTTGATTAGGTTTTTTTGTTTTGTTTTGTTTGTTTGTTTGTTTGTTTGTTTATCTAGAGGCTGTTTCCTAGTAAAAATATGCAAACCATGTTCAGTAAACATCCAGGCTACAGAATTTAGTTTAGTTGTGCCTTCATAGCACAAAAATAAATGCACAGGAAGAGAAAGAATAAAAAGAAGACCAAACCAGTTAAGTAACCTTAAAAAGATTTCCTAGGTCTCATAGGACATGGGTATGGTGCCCATTGATGACTAATTGTGACAGTCACTAGAGTTACACTCAAGATAAGGTAACTTCATATGGACCTTGTCTTGGAAAGAATCCTCCATCCAGGTATACTTCACTGACCCATGTTAAGCACTTGAAAAGCACCACCAAAATCTATAAAAATCACCATTGGTGTTGATGGTGAGTTCTTTAAGTTCTTAATGTAAATATATCTGATGTCCAATTTCTTTTAAGTAAGCAAGACTATGGGGAATGAGCCAACTGGACTCCTTGATTAGCAGCTGTTGAACTCTCCTTTGCTGCCCTTGATGCCTTGATCAGAGAGACTGTCAGTCAAAACCATGTGGTCCTTATGCCAGCACCAGCCACCCTGAGCACTTTGTGACTGGCTTGAGAAAACAATGCAATAATAACTGATTGCCCTGGCTTCTGAAGGTTACAGCTTCATCCAGGGCTATATGAAGCAGTTTGTATCACATGGGTTTTGTTATTGTTTTTGTTTTTTTGTTTTTTGTTTTTGTTTTGTTTTTTTGTTTTTTTTGCTATGACAAATATTGGTGAACTTCATTTCTATCTAAGCAGGTGGTGGTGAGAAGGGACATTTCCCCTGATGAACTAGCAGAAGGACAGCCATGATTGGTGCTAAAGAGACAATGCTGTGGTTGGTGCAAACACAAACCCTCATTTGCATGTGGGGCTGTGCTGTGGTTGGTGCAAACACAAACCTTCATTTGCATGTAAAATGGGTTGTGATAGGAACAGACACTTGTTCTTTAGCAGGCTGTTTTAGCTCACTTAGTGAATTTGCTAGGAGACACCCTCCCTGCTGTCTCCCCAGTGGTGTAACATCAAGCCCAATAAATAGTGTCTCATCTCTCAGGTAGCCTTTGCTTTTCTATGTTCAGAATGCAGCTAAAACTAGTAATGTGAAGAAAGAGGCAGCATGCTGACTGTGAGAGCAGGGACAGTGTTGCTACAGCAGCGGCAATAGCCGGCGAAGCTGCAAAAGGGACAAGATGGTTGGCTGCTGGACAGCTGAATAGGAGGCGGCTAAACAGTTCCAGAGGATGGTAAGGATGGGAGCGATGGGATGGTGGAAGTCAAGAGGACAGAGTCAATGGGATGAAAGACAATCTTTAAGATTGGAACCAGACAGATGAGAAAGAGAAACCTTGGCCAGTGGAAGAGTACCAGAGAGCCATCAGGCTCAGAGCAAGGGTCTCGGTCACCCTAGATTGGGAGGCTGTAGTACTGACCTCTATCAAGGCTTGAGGAATCCTGATGTCTAGATCTATCCAGAAGCTCTAATGCCTGTTGAAGCCAAAGGCTGGTAATGCCTACTCTGTAGGCCAGCACAAGGAATGTTGCATGAGAAAGCTAAGGGGCTGAGTTTTCTTCAGTAGCATTTTCCAGCCCCATCTGGCTTCCTGCCCTCCCATTAAACACCTTCTATAATTAATAGTCAACTATTGGAAATTAAGGAAAGGATGTTCCAGAATTAAATTATCTCTGAGCAAATGAATCTGTGTGTGTAGTTTATGGATTCCTGGCTGGTGTCCTAAGTATGTATCAGTACAGTCCCCTGAAGCCTTATAATGTATTCTTAGTTCCCCCACTTGTCTTCAGAGCTGCTGGGGACTAATTACTTACCTCAGGCGTTTCTGGTAGGACAGAAAAATGGGAAACTGTTGAGTAACTTCTCATTTCCCAGTGCTGGAGTTCAGTGAAGATGATGAGTCTCTTAGGGCAGTGGTTTGCTTTTGTCCTCTCTGGGCCTGTCTCTACCTCTGTCTGTTTACCTTTCTCTGGGAAGATCACACAATCCATTGTACCGGGAACCCATGTCTAGTCTTCAGTAGTATTTCTAAGGAGACTATTGAAACTGGACATGAAGGATCCTTGGCAAAGGCAGCAGGGGCTGCTTTTTCTGAGAGAAGGATCAGCAAGGACAGCCCAAGGAAAAACACATGGGTCCTTTTTCTTTTTTCTAAGGACCAAGCAGACTTCCTGGGTTTGTATTTCGGAGAAAGGATGCAACCAGTTGCAAGGATTTTCCAGAATTTTCTTCTAGTCCTGCCAGGATAGGAATCATATGTCACTGAGGCTTTATGTTAAAAACAAACGGTTCTTTGTAAATGGTTTCTTCTGCACACAGATTTAGGTTTACAAGTGCATGCCCTCCCCCAAGTATCTGTGACCAGACAGCACCGTCCGTTCTCAGGCTGGCTGCACAGGTACGGGCCTCATTTCCACAGGAAGCTGTGGGAGTTTTGAGGCAGAGAGACCTACAAACCACAGTGATTCTATCCGCTTTTGAGAAACCCTGCGTGAAGATATTTACACAATACAGTGCTGAAAGGAATTGTTTTTCAATAAAACACACATCAGATATTGCTTAAAGAACTCGGAGTAAGACACCTGTGAAAGTACTGAATGTCCCCAAATCAAATCGCTTTAGAGAGTTATACCACTAAGCTGTACATTATAGTAAAATTTAAAAACAATCCTAGAGTTACCTGGAATAATTTTGAATTTCAAATTTGGCAGTTTTCTTGGATTCAATTATTCTTTCTTTTCTTCCTTTCCTTTTTTATTTATTTATTTTCAGGATAGGGTCTTATTTACTCTGTTGCCCTGACTGGATGGAAGGCATGTGCCACCACACCCCATGCCCAGCTGAAAGCTATGATTCTTTAATTTGCTTGAGCAAATATAATTGCCGTCCTGTGGGGCAAATATTTGTGCAGATTTCATATATTTCACCTATATACGTGAGAGGAGTTCTGCCTTCTGGTCCATATGTAAAAAACTTGAAGAATGTCACTCCTGTCTTCATAACCAGGAAAATAAGTGGACAGAGGAGAAATCCACGGCTGTCCTTAGAACTGCTGGAGGACTGAGGTTCCCTGGCTGAATGAGGAATTCATTCCCTGTCAGGAATGAGGAGGTTCTCAGGAAAGCTATTTGTGTCTTTCCCTTCAGCCATTAGACTCTTGAGACAATTGATCCAATGGCCGGAAAGAAGTTCAATGTTTCCCAGGAATCTCTGGGGGTGGTGGAATGAGGGGTAGCGGCCCTTAAGCCTCGGTGTCAGGATGGGCCAGGACTGTTTAATTATGTTTCCCTCTTGTCCTCCATTTAATCCTGAAGCTCAGATCCCTGCTCTGAAGATAGAGGTGTAAGGTGCCATGGGACCTCTTCCCAGGGTGGTCATGCTGAATGGCTCACCTTTCTCTGCTTTTCACTGTTACCTTGTCTATTTAATTGGCCCATTGACAATGGGCTTGTTAGGGCTTTGGGCTTTTACCTTCAACATTTTGATAACAACCTTCCCCCCACACCGCCCCTCCTGCTTCAAGAAATGATAGGCAGATGGGAAGAACCACAGCTTACTAGGAGCTGAGCAGGAGGCAGCTGCCTGCCGCAGCCCAAATCAGCAATGAAACTTCCATAGTAGGTATATTCATTATTTCATTGTTGGAGGTCTGTGGATTAGCCTGAGTTCAGAATTATGGATCTCTACACTGCCCAGGAGACCTAGCAGGTTCTTATTTTGAAGACCAGAGAAAGATGATCTTCCATTTCCAGCAAAGAAACAGCTGCATGTTTTTTGAAATTATCTTCTCTAGATTTCTTTCCAAGAAGACCTATCCTGAAGGGAAACCATGTTACCAGAGCCTGACCTCCTGGGGTTATTACCAAAGCCTGACCAGTAGGCTCAAGTGAAAGATAGAACTAAGGCTCTTGGAAGGCCTGAGCCCTAAGCATGGGTCTCTAAATGCCTCTTACTCCCCAGCTGAGGACATTGCCAGCTGCATATAAGGAGTCTCTGGGAAAGTTCGTCAACAATGGAGATGAGAAAGCAAAGACCCTAACAATTGTTTCAGTCTCTAACTCCGAAGCGTTGGCAAACAGTAATGCAGCCTAACCCCTGCCTGGATAACCCTCATCATACCTCCCAGCAAAGGCTGGCCCACTTCAGCCAATGTTGCCCTGTGAAAAAGAGAGCCCGATGTCATCAGAAAGCTCGAAGAGGCTGCCTCAGAGGTAGGATGCAGGCACACTCTGAATCACTGCTCACACATCTGCACAGGTTGCAATGACTATAGGAAATGGCATTACTAGAGCCTCAAAAAAAGACAGGTCCTTTCTTGACGACTGATCCTGAGCTCTGCAATCAGAAAATATCAGTGCTGGAAGAAATCCCTCAGTGTGCTCAGATCTTACTTGGTAGAGGATGACACTGTCCGGTCAGTGTACTGCATGCAAATAATTGGCAGAGCCACCTTGGAACCCAGCCTTCCTTTATGAAAAAAAATGCATATGGAATCAGTTTATATATTTAACACTCTGGGTCTTGGGATGTTGCCTTGAAGAGCCCTAGCTTGCCAGCTTCTGATCCACCCAGTCATGAGTAGGTAGCCCCACCTCCAGCTGAGTAGAATTGGTATTGCATTTACCGATGCTTCACCCTCTCCGTCTGCACTTGGGAGAAACAGCAGAGAACACATTCTTTGCTTTGGTCTTCTCCACCATTTTTTGAGCTTTCCTGCAGACTCCTTAGACGGGGTGGGGAATGGGGAGGCAGCTGGCAATCCTTTCAGCCACATAGGGCTGGTGGGACAGGTCTCAGATGTGTCCATATTTGTTCTCTTCATCATGGTTCATCACATCATGTCTGTACAGACTGCTCATGAATTGTTTATCCACCTAACATTTGTGGGCATTCAGGCTGACCCCAAGCTTGACAATCTATTTCACCATGCCATAAAAACTGTTAGCCAGCCAGCTAGGGATCACAGATTCCTGGGACGGAGTCAAAACCAACCTGCTGTCTCGTAGCTTCACTTTTGAGTCTGAGTTTTCTGAATGATTCTCTGAAGGCCCCTCACTTTGGTGTAAGAGGCAGACGGGGCTAGCAGGCAGAGGCAGTCAGACTCAACACTCCAGCAACAATAGCCTAATCATCTCTACTAATCCCTTCAAGTTGCAACAGTCAAACTACCTCTTGCCCTTGGCGTGGGTGGATGTCTAATGGGCTTTAAAGTCACCATGGGATAAGAAAATGGCGTCTTGTCCTCAAGCCTCAAACAAACCAAGACAGAAATGGCCTCATTTCTCTACTGTGTGGGTGGCGCTCCATGACACGCCTGCGCAGTGCCATCCCTTGTTCCTCTTTCCTCCCTGCACCTGATCCTCGAACCTTGAGGCTTCTCAGAGTGGAGTCACCGAGCTCTCCATCAATATCTGTGAAGGAACTATGGGGAGGGAGGCAGAAGGAAGGAGCCGCTGGCAGGGGAAACTTGAGACAGAAGAACAGGGGGCGAGGAACTGGAAACCCCGGCTGTATAGATGATGTGATGGTGCTCCCACTGAAACTCTCAGTTGTCCTTTCAAGGAAACACTTTAGTGTCTGCCCCACCTTTCTGCGGATTTCTAGAATAGTCAGCATTTATTCCTCTTTATTACCATGTTGGCAGGAAAGGTCGGCATCATAGCGCAGAGGTTGGTTTCACGATGGTCCAGCTACATTTGAGCCGTAGTCCACATTGTGGTAAAAGCAAAAAAAATGGCCATTGAAGTTCCAAGTGCGTGTATACCAACAGCAAACCACCTTTGGCTGGTTATGCGTGCGGCTCTATGTTAGAGCAGTTGCCTGGAATGCACAGGGCTGTTGGTTTAATCCTCAGCCCTAGCCAAAAATAAGAAAACCTTGGGGCTGGACAGGTGGCTCAGTGGTTAAGAGCACATATTATTGCAGAGGACTAGGAGCAAATTCCCAGCACCCACAGGGTGGCTTTCAACCATCTATAATTGCAATTCTAGGGGACCTACTGCTCTCCCTGGGCATCAGGCACACACAAACATGCAGGCAAAACACCCAGACCCATAAAGTAAATCTAAAATAAGTTTTAAAAAGAAGATTGCCTGTGGTGATTTCCCCATTTACTCAGAGTAAGCCTTATTATTGTCCATTTTGCCAGCATAATAAATGATGGCCCCTTTTCACTCTCCAAATATCCACATTTGAATACTAGATCATGCATCACTCTTTCTGTGACATTTAACTATAGTGCAGGATCTCTCACTGCTTGGAGGGCTTTAGAGTGCACCGTGCTTTATACTGTTGAAAGCAGAAGTGGAAAATTGTTCCTACTGACAGCAGCAATTTATAACTTGGGGGAAAGTACTTTTCTGAGAGTCAGTAACATATCTGGTGCTTATAGTCTTCAGGAATGAGGGGGTCGGTCCTTTAGCTAGACCCACTTGCAAAGGGAGGAACTGAGTCATCACATAAATGTAGCCCACATGCTGCTAGCCAGCCTGGCATCTTTCACACCAGAAACCAGAGGAACCCATTTCACCCGGGGTGCCACACACAGGCATTTCTAGACACAAAACATCATATCCCCTCCCTGCAAAGCACAATATTGTTGAGAATGTCCAAATAGTCACATGTGTTTCCCACAAACCACACTCATGTCCCCATGACAACTGGGACATTCCTCATTTCCTGCTTGGTCGTCCTTTCCATGTCTGCTGCCTACAAAGTCACTTGGAGGAGTCCCATTTTCAGGACAGCCTCCAATCAGAGTGAGAACCCACGCAAAGTCCTTGCCCAGTAGTCCCAAATCCACGCATGCTGAATGGCATTGCCAGTGTTGGATTCCAGAGGCTTTCAAGGAATGCCTTCCTCTCCCACTGCCACAGTTGGTCACTGGGTTCCTCAGAAGCAGGCTTGTGCTCATTTCCTGGCCTTTGGTTCCCATTCCCACAAGAGACCAAATCAAAACAAAGAACAAGGAGAAATCACGCAGCACGTATTTTCTGTCCCTTCCAAGGAGACCCCACCCCTGCCATGGTATCGTTTTGGGCACATAGTCTCAGCGAGGGAGATGCCAACTTCCGCAGGAATACAAACCCAGCCCCATATTATCCCACAAGGACTCGGTGATAATTAGACATGTTACAGCTACAATGCCACGTCTACTTGGATCATGATTTGTTCAAAAATACTAGTAATATCACAGGAATAACTGGTCTGTGTCACTATCCACAGAGGGAGTCTCTGCCATCATTGAGAACTTAGCTGTGAGGCCACTAGGCTACCTGCAGTTTCAAGTCTATGACATACTGCCTAGTGACATACTTAGAGAGATGAAAAATAGGTCTATGGTGAGCTGGGAGTATAGTTCAGTGGCAGAATGAGTGCTTAGTGTAAGTAAGGGATTGGCTTTAATCCTTGGCAACCAAAAAGAAAGAATAATTAAACTCATAATATGTTAATTAAGGCATGTTATTTCTGAGCTTGGAAAAGGGAACTGGACCAAGTTGTACTTCCTAAGCAAAGCTTTGCTCCAAAGTTCCTGCTTGCTTTGCCTCATACGCTCTTATGTGTCAGTTTGAGACCTGACATTCTTTGGGGGTTTGTATACCGTCTCTCTTTAGAGCTGAGTCTCAAAAGCTGTTTCAGCAGGCTGTAGGGTGAGTGGACCTCTCTCCATCCCCTCCAGCGTGCGTGTGAAATCACTCAGTTGCCCCACCTTCTCCTGCTAAGAGAAGCAGCCATTCCAGACAGTTTATCACTTCCTTGTTTCCGGTCACATACTATTCATCAGGGCGGGATAACGACAGGATGTGTGTGGAGCTGTGAGTAATTGTTCTTCCCCCCTCCAAGAGTACCTAATCTTTTAGTTGGTTGCTGTTGCTATCTCCCCACCCTCCTAACCCGGGCAGGAGGCCTGCTTGGCAGAAGAGCTGACATCCTGGGTGAAAATGAGGTCACAACAATGCCTCCTACTACTATCATTCCATTTGTTGAAGACTTAGAACTTTGGAGAATCAAAGACAGCTGAGAAACTAAATAGCCTGAAGACTTGCAACATGACAACTAAGAATATAACTTTACATAGCATATATGGTATGCATATGCTTAGCTTATGTAAAGTTATATTTTTAGATGTCATGTTGCAAGTCTTCAGGCTATTTAGGCTATTAATACATATATAGTGTAGGAAGGAAGGATATGTATATCATATATATGAAGTACATAAACATATACATGGTATGCATATATACAATATACATATAACATATGTATGAAATACATACATCATATATAGCACACATGCATGGTATATATATATATATGTGTGTGTATGACATATATCATACCCAAATATGGTATAAGGCATATATGTGTGGTGTGTGTATATATATATATATATATATATATATATATATATATATATATCATACACACATATATATCATATATAATGTATATATGCCATATATATGATATGCATATCCTTCCTTCTTCTACAGTGAAGCCTCATTATACAACCCTTGTATGATCCCTCCATCAAGTTCTTTGATATGCAGACAAGGATTATGGAAATGATTATTTATAAAAATGTAGTTACCATACTAAATGCATTTACTCTCACATGCAATAAACTAGGAAGTGGTCCCATGCCTGTAGTCACAGCAATGAGGAGGTAGAAGCATGAGGATCAGCAGTTCAAGGCCAGCCTTGGCTACATAGGAAGTTTGAAGCCAGCCTGGGAAAAATGAGACTGTCTCAAAAGGAAGGAAGGAAGTGGGGGAAAGATAGGAAAAGAAAAAAAAAGATAAGAAAAGAAAAAAGGAAAAAACCTAGGAAGTGTCTGCTTTATTGGTGCAGTGACATGAAAAACATGTCCTAGTGAGCCTCTCTGGCCCAGCTTCGTGCTGTAACTTGACTCCCCTCTGCCTTTCCTGAGCTTTCTAGCACATTCCTCCATTACTTGGCCTAGATCTAAGCTTGCTGCTCTGGACTTTACCTTTCTGTCTTGGAATTTTGAGCTCTTTGGAGAGGGGGGACAGAACTGGTGTTCCTTAAACCTTCTCACATCCAAGCCCTAATACTCTTAGTGTCTGTTTAAAAACTGTTTAAGATGATATTTAACACATGAAAAAAAAATATCGCATATGGAAGCTCACTGTGCAAAAATAAAAAATCTGCAGAACTGGAAATATTTCCCTCTTCTCTTCTCTGCATGTTTCTATTATAATTTGATTACAGAATGTAGTGACACACCCTGGCTTCTGTTTTGGTGCCTTGAGATGGGTATTGAAAGATGAAAGTCTGAGTGCTTTTCAAGGCTTAAATAAAGCTTGTAACAGCTCATGTCACCTGCTGCGAAGGCTTTTTATGTTTACCTGTTCCATCGTCATAGTCACTTTTAGGGGAGAGACCAACATACGGAAGCACAGATACTCCAAACACACCAGTGCAGACAGCCACACGGATTTGATGCGAAGTTGCTATGAGTTTCTTTTGCTTTGATTTTATTCAGTGTAAATTGATAGAGACAGCTCTGACGCAACAGCTTCCACAACTCGCATAGGTCAGTATGATGGAAGGTGGTTGGTTTTTTTTTCCAGTTTGCTTTTGATAAACAAGCGACATTAGGAAAAAGATTAGTTCCATGTATAAACATGTATTCCCTGTTCCCGGGATGTCAGATGTACACTAACTCCCTTTTGTGTAAAGAGATCATGTTTAAATCCCTTGAGTGGCCGTTCAGCTAAAGTTTAGAGTCTCTTAATCTAGTATTTGATGCTAAACCAAATAGGCCCTTAGGGAAGAATTAAGAACAAGCCAGACAGTATAAAATTCTTGTTTTGTTCAAGTTGAACAGTCTCTGTTGTAAGGGGTGTAACCAGGGCAGTCACTGTGGGGGTTAGTTGAGAACACTGTCTATATACAAACCCTCCAAAATAAAGCAATGTGGGATACAAACGGGCTAAAGAGGAGATGAATATTTTACCATAGTATTTGCTGCTCAGAGGCCTGCCCTTTTCAGTGAATCAAATGTCACTCAGATGAACAGTAAGGTCAAGCCAAAACAAACAACAAAAACAACAAAATGAGCCTTATATTGAAAATCTTGATCCAAATGCCATGGAACTTCCTCTCTTTATTTCTCCCAAGACAAGATTTCTCTGTGTAGCCCTGTCCTGGAACTTACTTTATAGACCAGGCTGGCCTCAAACTCAGACATCTGCCTGCCTCTGCCTCCTAGTGCTGGGATTAAAGTTGTGTGCCACCACCATCCAGCAACTTCTGTATTCTTGAGCCTTGGATTCTGTCCATGGAAACACTGGGGTTATCCAAACGAGGGAAAGAAGACTCACTAGCAATTAACAAAAAAAAAAAAAAAAAAAAAAGGAAAATGAAAACAAACATGAACTCCATGGAATACTTGGACCTGTAACAACTAACTCTCCATCAAGGCCGATAGCTCTTTCTTCCAAGGAAAACATAATAATTGGCATGAAGACATTTTTCTGCTAAATCATTGATCTTACTTAAAGCCTAAGACAAAATGAAAGTTCCTTCAGTATTTCCACAAAGCTGGCTGGGTTTTCTTCTTCTTGGAGGTTAGTTACACTTACAGCAATCACTTGTTTATTGGACCCTGCCTTGTATTGGATTTTCAGGGACTCTTTGCGAGCGTGTTCTTATATCTATTTGTGAATAAGATGGTTTTCTCTTTCTTCCTGTCTTTCTGTTTAAACATCACTTCGCTAAGTGTTTCTGTGAGGGCCAGGTCTCTGCATTGCTTCTAGACACTGTGGCAGCTTCTGTATGAATCCATAGATTCAGTGGCTCTTGTA
This sequence comes from Onychomys torridus, assembly GCF_903995425.1. Classification (NCBI taxonomy): domain Eukaryota; kingdom Metazoa; phylum Chordata; class Mammalia; order Rodentia; family Cricetidae; genus Onychomys; species Onychomys torridus. The sequence continues at coordinate 30,307,148 of NC_050459.1, read as the reverse complement.
GGGCATTCTGTCTTTCCTGGATGCTAGGCATGGGGCTGAGCAATACAAGGTTGCTGGGTGTCTGCCACCTGCCTCTGCCACCTATGGGCTACCAATGCCTCCCAGAGCCTGGCACCCATACAGCAAATCCTGCGACACTGAGCTTTGCAGATTGGTAAAAGCCTGCACAACAGGTTCTCTTCTAGGGGGTTCCACTAACTTCTACACTGCTTGTACATGAATGTTTTGAGAAACCACCCTATTCGTTTTTTGCTTCCTCTACTTTGACAATATTCCAGTAAGACTGAGACATGAGTCCATGGTCTGGACCAGGGGACAAATCTGAGGGGCAGACACACCCATCCTTTGCTTGGCTCCCTGAATCTTTAGGTTTTCTAAGACTTTACAAGACACCAGCCCAGCTTTCCTTCTCTTAGGTCCACATATGTATATATGTCTGTGCTTGCCTTTCTCAGGGTCCCTTTGGTCTTCATGGTGACAAACAGCTAGTTACCCATGCTGTGTGTCAGTGCCAGAGAAGGACATCGCTGAGGTCGGAGAAGGCATGACATTGGATAATGGGCATGCAGTCTTGCTTGGTGAGGAACAGGAAACATGTTATATGAGAAGGAGGGACACTGATTCCAAACCTCACCACTGAATTTATTCCTTGTATACTTACATGATGCGATACTCGGGTGGTGGAGTCCCTCTCCCCGCTCCCCACCTCCCAGCACAGGGGATTGAACCCCAGGGTCTAACATGCTAGGAGAGTGCTGGGTCACAGAGTCACTTCTCCCTTAGAGAATTCACTTACCCATAGCCTACAACCACGGATTATTTCTCCAATGCCTCAGTCCTCTCAGCCAGAGGAGTTAAATAAATTAATCCATGTTTCATGCTTCTAAAAATGCTTATGCGCACACGGCTATTTAAGTCTTAGCAATTATTATAACTTTCCTAGCTTTCTATTGATTTTGTCACGCCCTGTGTCTCAGGAGCTTGCTCAGTGGTTTCCACAGGTGACCTAAGCTGTTTTTCTCTTTCTCAATTTTATTTTTGTCTTCTCACTTCCTGTGTGAAGATTTGCCTTTGAAACATCCTTCCTGCCTTTGTGTAGCGTTTTTACCCCCCAGACACTCTCACTATGTTGCCCCAGGCTGGCCTCAAACTCTCAGTCCCCCTTCCTCTGCCTCCCCAGTGCTGGGATGAGACAGGCACTGTTGGTTACACAGCCTGTATGTCATCTTTGGTGCGAGTCCTGTCATGGTTGGCTTCTCTGTTCCTTAACTTAGATTCATGATGTTTTGTTTCCTCTCTGCATCAGGCAAATAATACATTATTGATAGGGACGGTGTCAGGTCTGGGTGGTAGTCATATAGCAAAGAATGATCCAGAAGGAGGCACGTTTTCAGTATTCCCCTCAGCCATCTTAAATTCAGACACTGTGTAAGTTTTTCATGATGACAGTCGGGGATCAGAAGTCTGGCCTTGCTTCTGCCTGACTTTCCCTGTACATACAAGGTTTATTATTGTTTGTTCGAAATGTCTGAAACCAGAAGGGAGAGACGAGGGAAGGAGTCAGACAGATTTCCCAGTAGGCAGACAGACAGGGAGAAGGGCCTTGATTAGGTAGTAAAGGCAGCAAACCCAAGATGGCTGACTTCTTCCTCACCTTCCCCATCTGAGACAAACACCTGGTGGCCAGTCTGTGCTCTACCCACTTGCACCCCCAACTCCCTGTAGGGCCCTCTGATGATGGACATGCTCTGACAAGTTCAAGGCCAGATCAGGACCTGTTTATACCAAAGTTGTGGGCCTATCGGCCACCGTGTCTTCGTTGAAACTGATCAACTCTAAATTAAGGGAGGAAGACCCCTTCATCCCCTCAAACCTCCAACCCTTGATGAAGCTGGATTTTCAGGTTTCTGAATGCCCTGTCTGCTTTGCATCTTTTTTGTGTGTGCTTTGCTGTGTGTGTGTGTGTGTGTGTGTGTGTGTGTGTGTACACATGTGCACGCGCACCTGTGCGAATGCGTGCACTTTCTCACACCTAACAAAAGCTTTTCTTCATCAGCTGAGTCTGTTTTCTGTGTTTGAGATTTTTTTCCTGCTCTTGTCACATTCAGGTTTTTTTGTTTGTTTGTTTGTTTTGTTTGTTTGTTTGTTTTGTTTTGTTTTTCCTGCCTTTTAATTCTTTAGCTATCAGAGAAAACAAACCCAATCAAGATCCCTGGATGGTAACAGAAGTGTTTGGATTCTTTTTAAATTTAGGACTATTTGCATACTGTATTAGTCAGGGTTCTCTAGAAGAACACAACTAATGGAATGAATACACACACACACACACACACACACACACACACACACACACACACTGTGGCCCAGGTAGTCCAACAATGACTGTATACCAATGGAAAGTTCAAGAATCCAGTAGTTGTTCAGTCCCATGAGCCTGGATGTCTCAGCTGGTCTTCTGGAAATGCTGGAATCTGAAATAGTCTCTAATACCAGTGAAGGAGTGGTCTTGCCAGTGAGAGCCTGCATAGTAAGAGATCACCATGTCTAAAGAAGTCAGAGCGAGAGGAAGCAATTATAAGGAAAAATATAAGCTTTTCTCTCCTGTAAACGAGGCACTTGATCGGGTTTTACCCTGGCTGCCTGGCTGGACCAGCTGAAGTTCTGTGTCCAACCTCCATTGATTGACTTCAGCGGAGATCAAGTTCACTACTTTTCATCCACTCTTTGATGGTACAAAAAGCTTCTTCCAGAGTAATGAGAGATGCTGGGACCAGCTCCAGCTCTAAAACATATCAAGCGTTCACTGAGCATCAAAGACCAGCAAAACCAGCTTATTACTCCATCTGCTGCAGGCTTCTTTGCTATCACGAGGCATTGTCCTTTATGCTCAGACCTAGCACAGCTGTGACCTTTAGAGCCCTTCAGAGCCTAGAACACCAAACCCATGCTCCAAGTAACATACCTACCCAACTCCAGTTTGGGGCCCCACCAGCATCATCCAAGTAGGTAGTCATTTTCAGTAAGGCCCATGATATCTTTAGAAATGAGTTGTCGTTTGGGATCCTCAGGAAATGGGATCCAATAATACCCCTCCCCTTACTGAATATCCATATCCACAGATACTCAAGTCCCCTGAACAAAACAATGTAGTATTTACATACAACCTCTGTGATTCTGCTACACACTTGAAATCATCTCCTAACACTTAAAATACATAAATACAACATAAATTCCATGTTAATGTTATTATACTATATTGTTTAAGGGATGATGGTGGGAAAAAAGTCTGTGCATGTTTCATGTAGACATAGTTCTTTTTCCCCCTGTATTTTTAATCTAAAGTTGGATGAATCCAGAAATACAGAACCAATATAAGGGCATGGAGTTGGGTGCTATATTTTGGGGAGTAACCATAGGCCATGTCTCACTATTAGGGCCCCTGAAATCTTCTCTCATTCTCTCAGCTATCAGAGTTCCATATTTCAAAGTACTGCAGCCACCAGGGCTGGTTCTGGGACAGTGAATTTTCCCCTTTGTTCTTTCTGAGAAAAGATGACTCAGTGACTGCTTAAGGGAGGGAGTTCTGGGACAAGGCGTAAAAACAGATCTTTTTTTCAACTCAGTGAATCAACAGGTGTTGGTTCCTTCCCGTGTGTAAGGTCAGCACATTGCCTTGCCCTTTGCACAGTTTAAGATTTCCCCCTTCCTTATGGAGGCAGCTGGTGGAGACCAGAGACTTCCAAGATGTCCAGAGGTGAGCTAAGTCATTCAGGAAGTATCAGAAAGTTCCCATTTGTTAGAAGAGAATGTGACAGTCTAGCTGGGTGGGATTTGAGTTGGGTGCCACCCCAGGTTCTAGCAACAGCTCAGTGAGTCCTCTCTGCTTCTCTGTTGGGGCCAGCACATCCTTCCTTCTTTTCTTTTTCTCTTTTATCCCCCATGGTGTGCAGTTTTGCATATGTCTACTAGGTTCCTCTCTTGCTTCTGACTCACAGAGCTCATCTTCAACCTTGACTGGAGGGAGTGAAACCCCGAACATTCCATTGAGTTGACTTCAGCAATCACCACCGCCTCACCCACAGGGCACTTAGTTCATGGCCACTGTCGGCTTGCCACCTCTCCTTTCACAAACATGTCCTATGAGAAGCCAATTTTCCTGGGAACTCTGCAAAGGACACCTTCTCAGAGGCCTGAGCATTTCCATATGGGGGCAAGATGGCTACCGAGCAGTGAGCCAGCTGTCTCTGTCGACTCTTGCAAGACTGCCGAAAGTTGCTTGTGTCCTTCTCCCATTTCTCAGGTATTATTATATTCCTTCTCAGGTCTTTGATGAGGTTGAAGACTAGCAGTTATAGTTACAACTTAGTATATATAAATACATATTATATATATATATATAATATCTTAGATAGAATATATTAAGTATTAGACTCAGGTTCTTTAGGATAGGACACCTTTTGGAATGATCTTTGTAACATGCCACCTACCCACACTCTAGACTTCCCTGGATTTTAGTATGTGTTTTTTGCTTGATATTGTTTGCATTGATTGTAATTCCAACTTATCTAGATCATTATCCCTCATTACTCCTGGACAATATTTGATAACCATTTCTTTGTATATAGTCTTGCATTAGGTTAGAACCTTCTTATTTATTCAAAAGGGGGAGATGTAGTGGGTAGCCATTCCAGCCTTGGCCTGGAAGTTCCAACCCCCATTGAGACTTCGGTAATGGTTACGCCTACAAGGCGGAGATGAGAGAGGACACTGAAGACCCAGGATCAAGAGGAGAGGCTTCTCTTGGTTCCAGGACCCTGGACGCTGGAGGTAGACCCAGCAGAGTTCTCCAGAGAACACCGCTGGACTGCACCATACCGTTCCCAGACCCTGCAAACTATCCCTTCATTTGTAAGCTACCCCACAAAATAAACGTGGAGTGGTCTTAATAATTTCACCAATAATACATGTATGGAAACAGAAAAAGACTGGATTAAGTCAAGGGCCACTTTGAGTTCTGCTGATTCAGATGACAATTCCAATAAGATGATGAAAATCTGAGTCATCATTGGCCTCTGAGTCATCAGGGAACCCAATAATGCAATGCTTGGCTCTGATCCCATCCTCCTCTCATTTTAAACAGAGTTAATGCTAGCTGTCTCCAGCCATATTCGAAGGACATGGTAGCAATACACACTTAAGCAGTATTGACAGTATGGTCAGAAAAATCAAGGATTCTGCTCTGCCAGAACAAGACTGGGAAAGACCAAGTATGGGAGAAAAATCCCCCTCCAGCTGCTGGCAGATGGGTTAGTATCTTGGGTCTGCAGCTCTGCTTTGGGAGGTGGGCAGACTCAGAAAGGAAATGAACTACTTCCAGGAGAGCTGGCCACCTGGACAGGGCCAAGGACTCAGCTGGGAAATCCCCCCTGGGTGGGGGAATTCTCTGGGAGTGTTTCAATTCATGGAAACGCCTTCCCACTAGCACAAGGTGAGAGAGAGCCCAGGGAAAACAGAGAGAGCAAGAGAAGGGTAACATGAGGAGAAAAGGGGCAAAGGAAGTTGCTTGTGAGGTGGAGGAGTCAGGAGCAAAGTCCTGCTACAGTGAGAGTTGATCATCTCCAAATGGTCTTGACTTCATATGAGAAAACAAACAAACAAACAAACAAACAAACAAAAACATGATCTGGACACAGTAACTCTCAAGAGACATTTCAGACGAATGATGGTAAGAAAAAAAGAGCTGGGGAAATATTCTTCTTTACTGACCTACATTATTAACGATGAAGATAGAGGCTTAGAATGGCCCATATGTAGTTAGAGTTTTCCTGCTTGGCCCACAGTCAGGACAAATCTCTGTCACCCGCCAGGCCTATAGTCACTCATGTTTTTCATGTTTCTCTTTGTCCACTACATAAGGCAAATCCTCCTGCTCTTATACATTGTCCTTGCGCACTGAAGCATCTCCATTATAGCACACAGGTATGTTCATGTTTATCGTTCTCCTGTGTGTCACAATTTCTATTGCTGTTTCAGTCAACATTAAGAGTCTAACAAAGGTTTGTGATATAGAGAACACCCTAAAGACCGCGGGGGCAGCACCTTAGGGACCTCAGCACAGATACTTAGGAAGATGTACAGAAAGCTGACGTTCAACTAATGGCAAATGGCTCTTCAAGCATAAGTCTGGCTTGCCTGGTGGAAGTCAGGGGGACCCACACAGCTTGAAGAGCACACTAGTGAGGGGAAGGCTGGGAAGAAGGAGCCACTGTCTTGGACTTGGCTTCTGTGTTGTTATCTTTCTATGAAGTCATTCTTTCCAAATGCTCTCAAACATCAGTAGAAACAGACAGTTATGAAGAGCTGATTTCTTACCGGAGCTCAGCCCAAATGCTGGAGAAACTTTATTAGGTGCCCAGTTACTACCTAGGGCTTCTAAGAGGATTACTGTAACCATAAGCCCAAATCTCTTCCTTCCCCCAAACTCGATCTTTTAGGTGCTCCTTGAAAAACTAATTTGCCAACTTCAATCACTTTCAATTATACTATCTACTAATACAATGAACTGGAAGCCAAAAGACAGAGTGACTAGATATTCTACTACTCCATAGGCAAAGCAATCACATAGATTTCAGCACCCTAGTGTTCTAAATGGATATAGATGGCTTTTGTTTTCTATGAATTCAGCATACAAATGCCTTAAAAATGTAACTCATAACTCAGCAAACTCAGTCTTAGATACCCAAGAGAGATGAGTAGGGGTCATATGGAAACCTCTTACCATAGAAGTGTCTTAAAACACGTATATAAAAGAAATCAAAATGTAACCACCAAATAATGGGGAGACAATGCCCCAACTGGACATCTTTTGCCGCCAAATGAAACTTCTGGTGCCAGGAATCTAATTGCATTATTGGCCTAAGGAGCCCCATGGAAACCATCTCCCCCACTCTCCCCCCATAAAACAACCTCAGGCTACTGAGATTGTTCTCCACAAACTGATGGTAAGGACCTAATGCTGAAGTCAACACTAACATGCCTAACTGAAGACAGAGGAGTCATGCTGGTGCCTAATTAGAGCCTTCACCCCTACTGACTAGCCTGCATGGTGTTGAAGGGCACTCACTCTTCATGCTACGAGAAGAGAAAGGTAAACACCAAGCCAGCTACACACCCTTTGATCTACAATGGTGTCCTGTCTGCATGATATGCTGGTGCTGTAGTGGTATAAACACCGTGGGAGTCACCAACCACTCTATGACTGGATTTAAGGCCCACTCTGCAGGACACTACTCAGGTAGCCAAGACGCTGGAACTAGTCAGGACATAGACCTAGGAGAAAACAATATAAGGACCCCTAACAACATTCTACTATACCCATGTGTTTGGCCCTGACTCCCGTTCCTTGGGTAGCTGTTGCCTTGCTTGCTGACCTTGATCAGATGTCCTCCCTAAGCTAATTCCCTGCTGGTTTCCTTTCTCCTAAACAGCTTACCAGAGGTTCCTTGTTTGTGTATCCTGCATATTGGTGTAATGCTAGAATATAAAACATCTGTAGTGAACTTTTGACCTCCCGGTTCTTCCACTGTGCTGTAAACCTGTACTTAAGACCTCTTCCCTCCTTCAATAAAGGGCATTCTACTGAGATGAATGACCCACTGTCTTGTCTCTGTTTTAATCCTCAGCCCCTCACTCGGACATGGTGAATGGGTAGTAGCTACACCCATGATCAGTGTATTTGTTTAGGCATCATCAGAAAAGCTTCTACTTGCAGTAGGTGGGAACAAATACAAAGGCCCACAACTGGACAATGTACAGAGAGTAAGAGACTTTGGAATACCCAATTCTAAGTGGAAAATCCTCATCAAAACCCTCCCATCAGAGATCAGAGAGCTATGTAGTAGTAGATGATGATGATGATGATGATGATGATGATGATGATTATTTATTTTGGTTTTTCAAGGCAGGGTTTCTCTGTGTAGCTTTGCACCTTTCCTGGAACTCTATAGCCCAGGATGGCCTCAAACTCACCAAGATTCACCTTCCTCTGCCTCCCAAGTGCTGGGATTAAAGGAATGTGCCACCACTGTCTGGCTAGAATATTGTTTTTAAGGTGTGTTATTTTTGTTTATGTTGCATTTGTTTAACTCTGTGAAGCTATGTGACTGTGCCTGTCTAAAGCACCTGATGGTCTAATAAAGAGCTGAATGGTCAATAACAAGGCAGGAGAAAGGGTAGGTAGGGCTGGCAGGCAGAGAGAATACATAGTAGGAGAAATCAAGGAATGAGAAAGAAATGAGGAGGGCTCCAGGAACCAGCTACACAGCTACACAGCAGGCCATGAACTAAGAGCAAGATTTACCGAAGTAAGAGAATAAGAAAGCTGAGAGACCAAAGGTAGACGGGATGATTTAAGTTAAGGAAAGCTGGCAAGAAACTAAGCCAAGCTAAGGCCGGGCATTTATAATTACGTATAAGCCACCAGGAGTGATTTTCTTGAGAGCTGGGTGGCAGCCCCCCTAAAAAGACCAAAAGAGCGAAACACAAACAACAACAGAGCTATGCAGAAGAAGAGGCAGAAAGATGAGATAAGGGTCAGAAGGAATGGAAGGAAGCAGTGTCATCCAGGCGTGGACTTACAGATGTTGTGGCAGCTTGCACAGGGCCTGCACAGGTTCAAGCCAGACGGGGTCCAGAGCTAACACGGGGATGTGGACATGATCTCCCATCCTTAACCAAGAAGCTACCTCCAAATGACGAAGTGTAAAGGAGAAATTAGTTTTCTTTAATGGTGTCTCACTGGGAATATAAACCACACTGACGGACAGCCTCCCCCCACCCCAGCCCCCTGCCATACCCAGCAGTGCATGGCACACACACACACACAAAACAAAACAAAACAAACAAACAAACAAACAAAAACCTCAATGGTGATTTTAAGTCTCATATTGATTTGTAAGGGCATCTTTTATCTTAGTGGGTTTTTTTTTGTTTTTTGTTTTTTTTTTGACCTGTATATTATGTTTTCCGGTTTCATATTTTTGTGGGTTCTGTTTATGTGTGTGTGCAGGTATTTCTTATGCTCTTTCATTGTCTTCCTTCCTTCCTTCCTCTCTTTGTTTCTTCTCTACTTCTTTCTGTCTTTATTCTGGTTTGTTTGTTTATTTATTTACCTGTTTTATTGAGAGAGAGAGAGAGAGAGAGAGAGAGAGAGAGAGAGAAAGAAGGTGTGGAGTTGGATGGTTGGGGAGATGGGGAGGATCTGGGGCAGATGGGGAAGGGAAAACTGTGATAAGAATATATGTATGAATTTTCAATAAAAATAAAGATAATAATAAAATGTGTCATGTAAGTGTGCAGAGCAATTGTAATCATGTTGCTAGATCCAAATATCCATCAACTGGTGGATGGCAACACATTTTGTACTAAGGATGTTGAGGTCATGTGGTACCCAACTGAAAGTATCTTAGGAGTATTAAAGGGATTTGGGATAACTGGCCAAGAGTACTACATAATAAATAATAAATAAACAAAGTTACAATTTCTATCAATTAAGAAAGCAGTGATGTCTAAGGTCTCAGAGAACACCAAACAGTGGTTTCGCTAGACTGTGTGGATTGACAAAGGGGAGACATGGCATATTCCAGGATTTTGATGTATGACATGGTCCATAAATTTTGAATGGAAACAAAATTCCTTGGGAGTTTTCTGGTCGCAAGAGTTGGTTAAACTGTTAAGATTTGCACATTTTACCTCTTGAGTAGTTTTAAAAAAAATAATTTCAGGGCTGGGGAGATGACCTAAAGATTGGAGTTCAATCCTTACAACCTATCTAAAAGGCTGGATGTAATGGCAGGTGTCTGTTATCCTATCTCTCCTACATCTATAAGGGAGGTGCAAACAAGAGAGTCACCTGGAGGCTTTTGAACCAGCTAGGCTGGAATACCTTGCTCCATGGCGGAAGCAAGACCTTGCCCCATGGCAGAAGCAAGACCTTGCCTCAACAAAGTAGGCAAACATGGGCTCCCCACAAGTTGGCCTCTGACCTCCATATGTGTGCTATGGAGCACATGCACCTGTGTGCACACACATTAATATGCATATTTAATTGAAAGATAATGTAGCTCTCTATCAAGATCTCAGAGTTTGCCAAGCTTTGGGTGTTGCCAACTACACTCCAGAGATAAGGTTTGCGGTCTTCTCAGCCAGTAGGTTCTGATCCTTTTTGGTGGTCTCTGGTTCTTAGTGTATGCATCAGTGCCTCTGTGTGTCCATGTGTGCGTGCACTCGCGAGTGTGTGTGTGTGTGTGTGTGTGTGTGTGTGTGTGTGTGTGTTGTGAGAGAGAGATCTGGGGAAATCAGCTCTTCACTTCCTGTTACCTTTCAGGATGATGGTCGCTGGAAAGAACCAGCAGCTGCTAGCTTACCCTGCTACCACAAGAGTCCTTGAAGACAGCCCAAGGCTCTACTCCGGATGCAGAGAAAATTGTCACTCTCGGCCAAAACAAACACTTCCCCATTTGGGAAGCCCACTGAGTGACAAGTAGCTTTTGATGTAGACATTACTGCCCCAGAGAGCTATTTATTTGGAAGCAGGAGGAGGAGGAGAAGAAGGAGGAGGAAGAGGAGGAGAAGGAGGAGGAGAAGGAGGAGGAGAAGGAGGAAGGAGCTTGTGTGCAGGGAACTGAGCTATATCCATACTTCCGGCAACACGATCTTCAGGGCCCTGGGCTGAGGAAATTAATTTCCCTGGCACCTTCAAAGTCGATTCTGAAGCCACATTCTTCCTGCCATAGCTCTGACATGGCTTTATGAGGCCCTGTGAAATGATTGGCTTGGGGTTTAGCTCATTTGGACAGACCTTCAGACCAGAAACGGGAGCGAAATCAGGCAGTCTGAACTCCCCCAACCGCAGCGCAAGAACTGGGGCAGCTTCATCAGATTCCCAAGTCTGAGAAGGCCAGAGCAATGACTTTGGGAAATCAAATTCCTGCTGTAAAAACAGAAGAGAGACAGCTCCAAAAGAAAGCACTGTGAGCCCCTGCCAAGATAGAGAAGTCTATCTTTTAATGCAAATCCAAATTTGGGGAAACTCATGAATGGATTTTATTTTTTTTCCTTTCTGGAATTGGGACAGTATTTAAAGGGTTTGTCTTTGTGACTCTCAGCATAGAGTTGCATATTCTGAGCCCCACTTACTTTTAGTGGCACCAGAATTGTTTTATTTGGGAGTTGTGAGACAGTCTTAGCATGAATACAAGCACTCAACAAGTTGGCATTATGATAACATGATGCTTTCTAGAGAAAAACCTCATGATGTAGAGTATAAAGCAGGCAGCTTAGGCAACCAAGGACTCTTGCTCCCTCTCTGTCCAGACAGCCTATTTGGTAAGGCAGAAAAATTGGGGATTTTGAACCACATGGTCTCTCGTCCAAGTTGAACACCTCAGGAGGTTGACTATGGCATCAGAGCAGTTTGAATGCAGGTTTGCTGCCGGGGGTGTGAGGAATTTTGAAGCAGAGACTGGTGTAGCGGGCTGGTGGGAGCTGGACCAGGTAGGTACCTCACCCATCTCACAAGGCTATACAAGGTCTTAGAACAAGAAGCTGGCATTGGGGCAGAGCATGGGCTCAAATGGAGGGGTTGGTCCAAGAGAGAATTTTCTTCCGTCGAGGTACCAGAAGGGATGTCACCAATGCAATTGGGATCATTCAATTGAAAATAATCCTAATGAAAATAGTGTGTGAACTGGACCTGGGAGAGCATTTCTGTGTTCTCAGTGCTTAGGAGCTGAGGCAGGAGATCATGAGTTCAAGGCTAGCCTGGGCTGTATAGCAAGACTTAGTCCCTAAAAAAAAAAAAAAAAAAAAAAAAAAAAAAAAAAAAAAAAAAAAAGTTTTCACTGATGTTGTTATCTCTCTATTCATCTCGGTGCTACCTGCTTCAGAAAGACAGATATTACATGCATGATATGCCTAACAAAACATAAAATGCTCATTTGAGCTTAATATTTTGTTGTTATTTTGAGATAGGGTCTTCTTTTATGGTCTAGATTGGTTGTAAACTCATGGTAATCCCCCTGCCTCAACTTCCCAAATGCTGGATTACAGGTGTGGACAATCACACCTAGCTGAATTTAGTTTTTAATGTTGCTAATGGCATACGATGCTGTCACGCTTGCAAGGGAAGCTGCCCAAGGCAAGAAAAATAAATTGCAGCCTTAGCATGAAGGGCAGAGGTTTGTGGGTCCTTGGTCAATGGCCCGTCCCCATTTTTCAGAAACAAGGAGAATGGTATATTGTGGTGGAAAGGACACTCAGCTCCGGCTGGGACCTGCCACTTTTCAGTCATAGGATGCTCTGGCAACTCAATTTCTCTGAGGCTCGTTGTCCTGCTGCCCTATAGGGATGCTGTCTGACCCTAGAGAGCTGTGGGAAGACAGCGCGTGAAAGCATTCTACCCACTATGAACCTGGTATGGCTTGTGGGGAACCATTTGTTTATCAGTCAACATCTGTAAGCCAAGCAACCATCAGAGACGCCGTAACGTATTTATAATGGTTTGAGTCTGAATGTCCTTCTCAGGCTCCCGGTTTGAGCTCTTGGTCCTCAACTGTCAGTCCATATTCGAGGGCTGTAGGGTTTTAGGAGATGCAACCAGACTGGCAGAAGTGACTTACTTGTAGGGCTTTGAAGATTACAGCTGCTGTTGTTTCTGGGCCTGGTTGATTCTGCAGCTATGGCAGGAGCTGCTGCCACCCTCATCCCTTTCTTCCTTTCATGACAGACTGAAACTTCTATGAAACAGGGGGCCAAAAGAAAGGGTTTCCTCCAAATTGTTTCTGTCCGGGTGACGAGAAAGTGGCAGTTACTTAACACTCACTGTATACAAGACAAGAGACTAGGGGGATGGGGAAGTTGTCTGGGACATGTTGTCAAATGGCTTACAGTCTACTTAATAAAAATAGTGTGCTTATGACGGAACCAAAGGATATAGTGACCCAGAAGTAAAATGAGTTCCAAGAGAGAAAGAGGCATTACTGTCTTGAGCCAAGATGACTTGAACTGAATGTTGAAGGAATACCGACATGCTGAAGGGTCTCTACCCAGTAGACATTTAATAACACAAATAGTACATTGGTGCTTAGCTTAGCAGAGAGTGCAAGGCACCCTGGCCAGACTAGGTGTGAGCACACACACACACACACACACACACCCTTTTTTAAATCACGTACACTTGTAAACATTAAGTTTCTGTTACACTTTGGCATACCTGTCCAGATTTCCCCTTAAAGCGGAGAAATGTTCTAAGGAGATAGAATAATATTTTAAATACCAAGACTCACTTAAGTCTTCTGGAATAGAGAAGGCAGGTCAACAAAGAGCCGATCATTACATCATTCATAATTTTCCAGTGTTTATACCAGACACCACACTAAAGCCTCTTCTCACTTACAATCGTGATAGGTCACTGGTACTAATGAATAACTGTTTGGACCCACAGACCACAGCGGTACTTGAGAGAAAGCTAGACAGACGACCCGAATGTCAGGCTGCTTTCTGGTCACCAAAGGGAGTGGTGTCCACTTACAGACTCACAGACACCACACAGAGACCAGTTGTAACATTCTTTCCCAGGGCTCCCCACCCGCTCTCGGCAACATCTCTCTTTCAGAATATTGAGTGTCTTTCTCCACCTCCTTTTATTTGCCCCTTCAGAGAATTGTCCACAAAAGAGAAATTCCAGACCTCACAGGGCCTGTTCCCTGGAATGTGATAATACCCCCCCCAGCAGAGCAACACCCACCCCCAGGCCTGAGCCCCAGTATAAAGCTCCTTTGTAGGGGAACACTTAGGAGCTGGGTGTTGCTTAGAAATGGTTATCCTACCAAAAGGACACAAATGGCCTCCATCTCCACTGAACAATGCCCTTGGTTTTTTGTCATTCCAACGCTGTCCCCAGTGGGCTATTATTGCCTTTTCAGAATTGAAACAAAAGGGACTGTGGGGTGATAAGCCAGAACCCAGCAGCTGGCCCAGGTCTTGGCTGCTATCAAATGTGTGATTCATAGCCCGGAGGAGCCTGCCAAGCCCAGCTGCAGGGGCTTGGTGAAAACGGGGCGGACTGAGAGGGCACTCAGCTCTGTGCCCTTTGCTGGGTGTGCTCTCTGAAGCTTGTCTCTGCAGGTTCACACCCAGCCAGCTTCATTCCCCCCATGTTCAATCAGGTGCTCGGCACAGCCAGTGACTCACAGGCAGAGCCAGCCAAAACTAATCACACCAGGCTTTTGGGGTCCAAGCTCCATAAATGATTTCGGTGAGTGGAGTTCTTGGTGCTGCTTTGGGTGAAGCTCTCTCAAGTCATGGAAAGAAAGTACCACAGTGGAGCCACCAAAATGCCAGGGCATAGGGTCATGTAGCCTCCTTCTTCCTGAGACACCAGTCTGGAAGCTTATGCTCAAGTACTTTCCCCTGAGAACTGGCCGCAGTCATCAGGTTGGGTTTGCTGCAAAAGATCAAAGACTTATTTTGGAAGTCGAGGTTCAAACGCAAACACTAGCCGTGTTGCTCCAGGCACGAACATGGATGTCAGGATGAATTTTATCGTTGAACTTAGGAGTCCACTGCCAACACCAACTGCGGTTTAGGGCACACCGGAAGATTTCCATATGGGAAGAAAACAATCTTTAATTTCCCGAGGGAAGAGAATAGGTTGTCCTAAAGCCTAACCCAAGAGGCAAGACCAGACGAGAAACTTAGATTTGCTGAGTTGGGGTTGTCCGAGCCTGCAAAGGGTGGGAGAAGTGATGAGACTTTTTCTGACAGAATGGAGAGGTGGGGATGTTTGCTTTTTCAGGACTCTTCCTATTGAGGTACTGTGCAGGGAAGAAAGCCAAATGCTCTTGCCTGCCTATTGTGCTAATGCAGTGTAAGAAAGAAGTACACAGTTATCCTTCCAGAGCCCGTGAATGCCCAGCTCCTTGTATACTCAAGTCCTTTATATAAAGCAGAATCGTATTTGCATATAGCTTATGTAATCCTCCTTTATACTTTAAATAACATTAGCCTGCTTACGATGCCTCACACTATGTTGTTACACAGCACTGTTTAGAGAATAATGACAAGGAAAATGTCTGCACGTTCAGTACAGGTGCAAGGGTTTTTCTCTCATGAATATTCATAATCTCTAGTTGGGTGATTCTGCACATACAGAAGCCACGGCTGTGGAGGGTGTCTGTGCAAATGAAACCCCGGCAGGGTAAAGCATAGACTGGTCAGTTTGGCTACTATAGTGAGTGGCTAGGACCAGAAGGAAGAAGGGTGGAATTCAGAACAGGATGGAAGCATCGGGGAAGATACGTCTCTTGGTTTACTGTTTGGAAAACCTTTATCTTTTCACTACCATCTATTATTTAGTTAACAAACAAACAAACACCCAAAACGCTGAGGAGGAAAGGGGAGAAAATCCCATTACTCCCTTAGGAAAACACAGGCTTGTTTACATCGTCATAGTGGTACAAAGTGTCGGGGTTGGGGATTTAGCTCAGTGGTAGAGTGCTCACCTAGCAAGCGCAAGGCCCTGGGTTCGGTCCTCAGCTTCAAGGGAAAGTGTCAATCCTGGGCATGAGAGAGGTAGCACAGCTCTAGGCTGAGGTGTAGTACAGGGAGGGCTTGCTGAGCACGCCCAAGCCTAAATGCCACCTTCAGTGCCACAGAGGGGCAAACTCTTCATCCTTTACTATTTCAGAAATCCAGGAGTTCCCATTTTGAAACCGAACCCCCCACAATCTAGAAAAGGGCAAACAGGCATCCCTTCCTCCTTCCTTCAGATATGCAAGAAGAACATAGACAGACCAATGTGTCTGTGATCCCAGAAAATGGCAGGCAGACACAGATGGACTTTCAGGGCTGCTGGGATGGTTGTGGGGTTGGTTGCTAGCATGTGGGAATGTGGCCTGCTTGTTCTATTCTCCTTTCCAGTCTCCTCCTCCACATTCAACTCCATCTGTCTCTACCGCCCCCCCCCCCCCCCCGTGACCTCTGAGAAGGTAGGACAGTGGCTAGGAAGGGCCTTTTAAGAAATGACCACAGGCTTGGCAGTAGTGCACACCTTTAATCCCAGCACTCGGAGGCAAAGCCAGGTGAATCTCTGTGAGTTCAAGGCCAGCCTGGGCTACAAAGTGAGTTCCAGGACAGCCAGGGTGACACGGAGAAAACCCTATTTTAAAAACAAAAACAAAAAAAAAACCAAACCAAACAAACAAAAGAGAAATGACCATAATTATTTCCTGGGTAAAGAGCTAAGTGACTTCACAACTTCACACCAGCATCTAGGATGTGTAGCCAGTGTGTACAGTGTGTGTGCTCAAGTTAGTTGTCACTGTGACAGAATGGGAAGAAGTGAAGTCAGTTTGACTTTGTTCCCCCTGACTCCATCAAGTAGGGATAAACTAGGTCCTGGGAGTTGGGGACAGAGAAGACCAAATCCCCTAGATCTGGTAAGGATCCACTGAGTACTGGTCCAATCTCATTTTTACCTGAATCAATGAAATCATTCATAAGTTAATGTGGAAATATTTTTCCTGGAACCATGAAACCCAGCAAGCTACCTTCTAACTCTTTTCTGAGATGCAAGTTCTGTTTCTAGGACAACCGTTTGTTACACACTGGCTACCCCTTTACCTATATTAATTTATACTGAACAAAGGAGAATGCCAGGCGGTGGTGGCGCACACCTTTAATCCCAGCACTCAGAAGGCAGAGCCAGGCGGATCTCTATGAGTTCGAGGCCAGCCTGGTCTCCAAAGTGAGTTCCAGGAAAGGCACAGAGCTACACAGAGAAACCCTATCTTGAAAAACAAAATAAACAAACAAACAAACAAAGGAGACAAGCTTGACTAGCACCTGTCCCAAGTATCTTATTATTTCTTAAAACAGTAACATAAACTGGGTTACATTTTAGGTTTGTGTGTGTGTGTGTGTACTTATTAAGAGTATGTAGAAGCCAGGGGTCAACTTCGGTTCTCATCTCTCTATGATAGCCACCTTGTAAACTTGAGACAGGGCTTTGCATTAGTCTAGAATTCATCAAGTTGACCAGAAAGCTTCATCTGCACATCCCAAGCACTGGGATTACAAATGCACACCATCATGGCTGGCTTTCAGGGTTTTTTTGTAATAAATTTTCGTTGATTCTTTGAGAAATTCATGCAAATGCATTTTATCATATTCCCCCTCCTCCCCGAACTCCTGGATTCACCATCTCCTCCCTATTTGATATCTTTGTTTCTCTCTCTCTCTCTCTCTCTCTCTCTCTCTCTCTCTCTCTCTCTCTCTCTTTCTGTCTGTCTCTCTCTCCCCCCATTAGTGAGCTCAATTTGTGTTGCTCCAGTACTCTTGGATGTGGGGCCTTCCCTGGAATGTTGATGTGTTACGGGGGGGGGGGTCATACCTTAAAGACAGCTGCCTCCCCCTCTTCCAGCAGGCATCAAATGGCAGGAACCCCTCAGTTTAGGGTGGGACTTCCCCTCTTCATGCTGGGATTATGTCAAGTTTAAGCTCACACAGGTCACAACCACTGTGAGTTCATAGAAGGTGCTGCCCTGAGGAGTCTAGAAAACATCGTTCTTTGTAGTCACCCACCACCTCTGACTCCTTTAACTTTCCACTTCGTCTTCAGAGGGCATTCCTGGGGCTTGGCAGGAGGAGCTCTGATGTAGATGTCTCATTTTGCGATCGCATTCCCTGCATGCTGACCAGTGGTAGGTCTCTGAATTAATTGATATCTACTGCAAGTAGAAGTTTCTCTGATGATATCCAGAGATGTACTAATCTATGGGTGTAGCAATAAGACATTAGGAGTTGTTTTAATTCTATGTCCACTTAGCAGAATAAATTCTTGGGTTCACCCCTAGGTCTCATGATCCATCTAGCCTCAGGTTCTTGGCCCTGAAAATGGTTCCATCTCATAGAGTAGGCCTTAAATCCATCCAGAAACTGGTTGGTTACTACCATAAAACTAAGTCCACTACTGTACCAGTGGGTGAACTACCAGAATGGTCACCATTGCAACTCATAGGGTTTCTAGCTGGCTAAGATTGGTGAGTGCTTTTCTTCTCTCATTTCATACATAGCATCTTCTGGCACTGTGAAAGCTAGCCGGTAGGGATGAAGCTTCCAGATCAGTACTCACTTCATTTCTCTACGTTTTATAACTCGAGTTGTGGTATCTTCAGGAATAGGGTCTTACTGTTAGATTCTAGATGATAATCAAGATCAATGACAACAGCCCGTATTATTTGAGGAGTCTTTGGGACCCTACTGTCCAACAACTCAAAAGGAGGTAGGCTGTTCCTGGTACTGGGGATTTTATGTGCTAGAATGAGAGATAACTAATACTAGAGACTCTTGAGAGAGCCACATGGAGACCTACGACTGTAGAAGATTCCCAAGATACACATAGACATGATACGCATGTGTAAAGAGTTAAAGTGATGGTACCCTATCAAGAGGAGGGGTTCCCCAGCGTGCCTGACGTTTTTTATATTGTTTTCTATAAGATGGATTCTGGAGCCTCAAACTCAAATTCTCATGCACTTACACAGTTGGCAAGGACTTTACCAACTGACTGATTGTCCATGGCCCCACAGTTTGGGCTCTGTGGAGTCAATTCCATCTCCATTACCCTTTATTAAAAATAACAATTACATTAAGATTAAAAATCTTCCACTTTTAAATTACCAGGTTTATCTTTAGATTTTGAAAGATTTTTAGATGTCAGCAGAGGGAACGTGGTCTGGCTAACTTACTGACTATCTTGTAAGTGTACGTTTTGGTGTGTGTTGGGGGGGAGGCAGTACTCATCTGTGGGTATATGTGAGGAGGATAGAGGGTGACATTTGGTGTCTTCACCTAAGGATCATTGACTCCCTAAACCTGTAGCTTGTCATTTTAGCTAGACAGGCTGGCAAGTGAGTCCTTGGGATTGGCTTACTTCACTCCACCAAGCACTGGGGTTACAAATGTGTACTGGCCTGGCTGGCTTTTACCTGGTTGATAGAGATCCAGATCCAGGTTTTCACGTTCTCATAGTGAGTAGTTCATCTGCTGAGCCCTCTCCCCAGCCCTGTTGGCAATGTGGTTAAAACACAGATTTCTGAGAAGTCACTGGAGTAACATGTATCTTCCCTCTTCCAAATGTTCATAATATTTTGTGTGCATGTGTACATCACACGAGTTTTCTCCAACCCTTGGCTCCGTGAACACCAGTAAGTGTTATATAAAGTGGTAACTGGAGCTCTACAGAGCCTGGGCTTTTTAGAGCTGAGCCATGTGTGATGATAAACAAACAACCCCCAAAGTGCCTGTCTTGCTTTTGGCAGGGGTGTTCAGGACTCAGCTGTGAGGCTTCGTCACTCCTACAGAAAGAATTTGGTGAAGAAAAAAAAAAAGGTTCCACTTCTTAGCACAAAAGTAGGAAAGGCCCATTAACAACAGAAATTACATATGTGCAAAAGATATGGGGGCGACCTGACTCAGAACAGAAGAAAAATACCAGTAGTTAGTCTTCAAGCGCAGAGGAGAAGCAGGAGGGGAGGGCGGGCTCACGGTAGAAGTATTTTCAAAAATCTCTGGTTTATTGTACTGACTTCTTTTATTTTTTTATGTTGGTGAGTGAATCAAGAGCCCTGCAACGCTTAGGCTCACCCTCTTGCACCAAGCTGCACCCTCAGCCCCAGAGGAAGTGCTCACTAGCAAGGTGCTGTACCAGGTCCTCAGACCCTGGCTATTTCTGACCCACAGCCCCAACACACCAAACTGTTGTTTCTGGTTGTGTGCAGAGTCAGCCCCTCCTGCTAGGCCAAGCAGCACACCCCGGTGAATTCAGAATGAACACGCCCCATGGTATTGACCCCCTGACCCCCTGACTGTAGCTAGACAGAAGCTATTTGCCAAACAGTTATTTGCAGCTGGATGTCACAATTACCTCAGGGACCTGCCTTGCTGGGAAGAGGCCTGAACGCCACACACTTAGACTTTGTCCACGGTGGATATAAGAAATTGCCCTATTTTAGAAAAAATGCTTTTTTCTTTCTTTCCCTTTCAAAACAGCTACTAGGATATTAATTATTCCATGTCTTCAAAGGAAGGCTCCTTGACAAATTCCCTCTAGAACTAAGGGCTGGGCAAAGGTTCGCTCCCCTTGGTGAATAGATCCTTCAAATTACATGAGAAGGAATTCTGCCAGAGGGTGCTTTTTCTTCTAGGTGAGGCTCGTGAGCAGTCCAGAAGTAAGTTTAATTGGTCTCCTTCCCTCAACTAGAATCACTGCCATGTTGCTTCTTTCACACACACACCCCTTTCTTTTTTTTGCTTTGCTTGGTTACTAAAAATCATCCTCATAAATACGACTTTTTTCTTTTCTCGAGGACAGTGGCATATTAAAAAGGTACCATTAACTCAGAGAATAGAAATACACCTCCCGAGACGTGTGTGCTTCCAGTGGACCCTACGCCCCCCCCCCCCCCACCAGCAGAATACTTCTTTCCTCCCTCTCCATTGTTTATTGATTTCAAGAGAGAAAGGACAAGAAAACAAAAGAAAGCTTCAAGGGCAGAGATTTGGGGCCTGGAAAATTCCCAGCCACAAACAGCAGACAAACACGGGTTCCATCCACTTAGACAGATCCTACAGAGAATCACAATTTCCATGTCCCAAGTTCCAAGACCTTCCACGGACAGAGTGAGAGCTGGTCTGAGCCAATTCTTTCCTCAAGGCTCAAGTGACACGTGTTATTAAGGCGCCCCAGGTGCTACCTTCATCACTGGTGGGAGGAAACAATGGGTGTGTTTACATGGTGTCAGAGGCCTGAGGATGGAGCTTGCCCAGGGAGAGGTGACTGCAGAGAGGAACAATCTGCTTGCTTGGCTGCTAATCACACCCCTAGATGTCCCGGACATCTATTACTATTACGATCTTCGTGTTTATAAGGATTATGTCCTTAATTATGTCACCAGCCTGCAACGGTGTCCCAGCCTAAAAAGCAGGTGGGCTCTCTCTGTGTCCTCTTCTTTCTGTTCTCTCTCTTTCCATATTCTCCCCCCTCCGCATGGTCCCTCTCTCTCTCTCTCTCTCTCTCTCTCTCTCTCTCTCTCTCTCTCTCTCCCACTATCCCTCTCTCTCCCAATAAAGTTCTAGAAAGGTAACCATGGCTCGTCATTCTTCCGCCACCACAACATCCGTTGGCATGGCCAGCCACTAGTGCCGCTTCCGCTTAACCAATAGTGTGTACTTAAAAATTGTCCATGGCCATTAACGAGAAATGAGAAACCAATGGGTTCAATAGCTGGAAGATGATCCTCAGGTAGACACACAAAGGCCTTGGGGATGTTTCTCCTTGAGGCCTCAGTGTGTGCACCTGGTTTTAGGAGGAAAGACTTAACTCTCCTAATTAGATTTTATTTCTCTTAATTAGATCTACTGTCTCTTCATTCTATGCATTAAAAAAAAGACATAGCAATAATATAATATCAGCTTCAGTAGAGAGCAGGTACATGTTAAATGAGTTTGATGAGTTTTGTCTTTGTAGACAGGGTTTCACTCTGTAGCCCTGCCTTAGCTGGAATTTGCTGTGTAGACCAGGCTGGCCTCCGGTTCAGAGATCCAACTGTCTCTGCCTCTCAAGTGCTGGGATTCCTGTGGCCAGCTGTTAAATGATTTTTTTTTTTTAAGCAAAAGAGCCACAGGTGGGTGTAAAACAGAGGTCTTCTGCTGGAAGCTGGACCCCAGAGTTCCATCCCTGCACTGGTCTTGTCTGGCAAGGAAGTGTGCTGCTTGTCACGTGGCATCCCTTTCCTTCTTCCTGCTTGGGAAGGCTGCTGCTTCGCCAGTGGCATCCCCCAAGCTCCTTTGCTGTCAGATGAGGCTGGCCATGGCAGGCAGGCAGGGAGCAGATGCGTGCGTGTCCCGGGCTTGCTTTTGTTTGGTCTTTTACTGGCCCCCACACTGGCTAAGAAGACTGTGTTAGGGGCTTTCCTTTGAACTAGGTGAGTGGATTTTTGTTTTCAGCCAGGTCTCCCAATGACACAATGGTGACAGCTTTGGCAAACTGGAGATGAGTTTGGAGCAGTGGGATTAAATTTCAAACCTCTGGGATCCCACCCAAGGATTCCTTCTTCCTAGCAGCCTGCTGGGTGGAAAGAGAAACAGGGAACATTTACCCACACCAACACACCCAACACACATAGATTTCTGTGGCTTGCTAGTAAGCCTCGTAAGAGGCGCCAGCCAGTCCGCTCCTCTGCAGTGGCTAATAAATGCTACTCATCGAAAGACCATAGGGCACTCAAGCACTTGGAGGTAAAAGGGCTTTGCTTGTGACTCAGTCCAATAACAATAACAATAACAACAACAACAATGTAAGACGTTTTTTATTTTTTTATTGTGGAGGTTGTTTTTTAAATAACAATTTTACAAAAGGGTGAGGAGACTCCATAATGGGGTAGTGAGGCCGGAGTCTAAGCTTCGTTCTGTTGGTGGAACTGTCCTCAGGACCTTGCATAAAGCTGGAACTGTACATAATTACAGAGGTGGTGGTGGTGGGATGGGGGCTCTGTGAGGAGAGGGGGCTGTCGTAAGTGAAATGACACCCTCGGTCTTTCATATTTATATTATATATGTATATCTATGTATAAAATATTACATCCAAGGGCGACAGTCATTTGTACCATTTCCCGGGGTAACTCGGATGCAGGCAAGGCAAGGACCCGGGGCGGGTGCAAAAGGCGGAGGTGGAAATGCCTGGTTGGAGGTTCAGAGAAGTTGCAGGAGCTTCAGGGATTGTAAGAGGGCCCCTGGCTCTGCCGAGGCCAGGTACTGACAGCACAGCCAGTCCTCCAGCTCCACACCCCGCCTTCGGTCCACCGCCTTCTCCGCAAACTTCATCATCATCAGGGCTCGCTTCATGTCGATCCAGTTGTGCAGGGTGCTACACAACACCTCCTCCGAGGTGCACGGCTGCTCCACCAGCTCCCGCCGGGGCCCCCACAGCAAGCACTGGAGCACCCGCTTAGCCTCACCTATGCGGATACGCTTAATGGGGTCCGCCTCGAGCAGCAGGTGAGCCAGCTGCTGCAGGCCCGGAGAGTAGAGGGACAGTGTGGGTAGTGGGGGTAAGTCCTCCCGCCGGTAATCCCGCTCCCGGAGCTGGGCCCGCACCTCGAATGGGTTGGGCTGGTGGAGCAGCTCGTAGATGAGGATACCGGTCTGGAACTCATCAAACTTGCGGTACTGGGAGGCAGACACGATCTCCGGGGCCAGCCGGGCCTGGCTCTTCTTCTGTTGCAGGTTGGTGGTGCTGCCTGGCTTCTGCTTGGCCTTCAGGAAGTTGCTGATGATGAGCCGGGGCAGGTGCTTCTCACCAGGCCCTCCTGGGCAGGAGGTGGTGGCTGTGGGCGTGGCAGAGGGGCACCGGGATGTGGTGGTGGTGGTGGTGGTTGGCGCGGTGGGAGTGACAGAGAGCCCGGGGGAGCCCTGAGGGTTACAATGCGCTAGCAGCAGGTTCTCCAGACACAGGTCCCGGTGGATGATCCCGTGCTCCTTCAGGTGCTCCAGCCCATTGCAGAGCTGCAGAAGCAGGAAACACACCCGCCGCTCGTAAACCTCAGGCTCGGCCCGGTGGCTGGCCGTAGAGTCCCGCACGAAGTCCGAGGCAGTCTGGTGAGGCACCTCCCGGGTGATGACCACCACGCAGTCTTGCTCCTGGGCAGGGGAATGTGAGGGTGCGGCAGGTGCAGGGTCCTTGCTGGATGTGTCCGGAGAGGCGAGCATGCTGGAGGGTACAGAGGCCACAAAGTGGCCGCAGTCTTGCTGGATGTTGAAGTGCACGGGCACAGACGGGCTGCAGTAAGAGGCTGATTTGGGTTCCGGGGTTTTGCAGATCTGTGGCGAGAAGAAAAAAGGAGGTTAGGATTGGGATCTGTGGTTGTGTGGAACAAAGGCCAGGATAGTCGGTGCCGTACCAAGAGGTAGACAACTCCTTTCCTCATATCATACATTCAGAAATCACTCAAAGGGGCTCACGAAGACTTCAGAGTTAATGTCAAAGCGTCCAAATTTCAGAAAAACATGGAAGAAACAGATGACAGTATCTCTTGAGACTCCAGTTTAAGCAGCGTTTTCTTCTCTCTCTCTCTCTCTCTCTCTCTCTCTCTCTCTTTTAATTTTTAGAGACAGGGTTTCTCTGTGTATCCTGGAACTCATTCTGTAGTCCAGACTGACCTCGAACTCACAGAGATCTGCCTGCCTCTGCCTCCCAAGTAATGGGATTAAAGGCCTGCACCACCACTGCCCAGCTGTTTTCTTTCTTTCTAAGAAGCTACACCAGAAGTGTGGTCCGCTGAAGAAAATAACCCAAGCCCAGGAGGATGCTTCAGGGGCACTGTGGAACAAGAGAAAGATAGCTCTTTGTCCACAGAGTGGCCAGGATGGAGTATCACAAAGCTACCCAGTCTGACTCCCCCAGCCTTTCTTGTGAAACCAGTGTGTGTGGAGGTGTGGGTGGAAATGGGTTGGGGAGGGGAGGCATGGGATACCTGGTATTCCCACACCTTTAGGACTTAGTCATGTTTTCTTAAGTTGCCTTGCTTCCTAGATCTAGGTAAACATGCAATGCCTGTTCTCTAAAATGACCTAAGGGGCTGACTGAGCAGCTGCTGGGCAGGGACTATCCTTTGCTCCAAGCCAGAGCCACAGCAGCTGGAAGAAAACAGAGCCCACATGGCTGGCTGGAGGCCATCCTCAGGACTGAAAGCAGGAATAAACAAGATACATAACCTCCAACTCCCCTGTGGGAGGGTGCCCCGGGGGAATCCACACAGCCATGATGATGTGGTCTCTTCTGCTCATACTAACAGGGTCAGCCATCAGAGGACAGCTAATGATCTACATTGCGCCCAACTCAACTGGAGATTCTCAAGCCAGCCTGGAAGGTCCTTTTGGGCCCCAGATTCCTTGTGATGACACTGTGAGGAACTGGGGATGTTTTCTCCATGTCTGTCTGTCTCTGTCTCTTTCTCTCTCATCCTCTGCCTTTCATGCAGCGTTGCCCAGGTTTAGGGAGGGGAAGAAAGGTACCTCCTATCCATCAATTACAAATGCCAGCAGCCAAGGGCTGGTCACAACAGTTACCAAGTGCCACAAGACTTGTGGGCAAAGTTTTCTGAAGTTCCGTTACTTATATGGTTCACAGTTATTTATTTCTGTTTCAGCTATATAGACCTTACAGCATGGGACTCTAAATCAAAGTGTTCACTCAGCCTCTGAATAAAGCTTTTTTAAAAAAAAATTTTTTAATAAAGCTAACCAAGGAGTGGGTTACACATTAATGCACGAATCTCTCTATTGTGGAGGCAGACTTGAAATAAAAGGAAAGTATATCTACCCCAGACATTATTCCTCAATATTCTAATAAAAACTGATTTGGAATCCCTGTGTAAAGGATCTAGCCTCAGGGTCACGTTGCACCATACACAGCCATGCTGCTTCTAAATGACATTCCTTCAGAATCCTTTCACTTATTAAGGGCAACGTTATTTTTGTTATAATGATGATGCTATGTGTGTGCAAGGGGAGGGGGGATGATGTGTGTGAGGGTGGGCCACAGAGTATGAGAGGAGGCGGGTATCAAAGGACAGCTTCCCCTAACCGGTTCTCTCTTTGCACAGTGCGTTCTGGGGCTCAAACACAGGTAAGGCTTGCACACAGCCCATGCTTTGCTGGCTGAGCTATCTCTTTGGCCTTGGGACACTTTTAAATGAAAGGAAATTGGTGGAGATAGGTCCTCAATAAAAGCCTTGCCTATAAATACTCAGTGAGTGTCCCCACTGCCTGCCAAGCTCTCAGTGGACAAGTGGAGGTTTCTCACTCTTCATTCACAGCAGTTACACGCTGGGCTCTTACATGTTTGGGGCACCCTGTCACCGATTCGGCTCTCACAAGACGTCTCCTTAAATGCCACGAAGCTCAAAGCAGTAGATGCTGTAACAGAGGGGGAAACTGAGGCTTTGAGTTGAAACTCCCCGACTAGGCACCTGGAAGTGTTCTCTAAGTCAAATGCCCAGGCTTTGGGAAGGAGAAGACATGGGTTTAAATAGCAACTCGGCAACCTTTAACAAGTGGCAGGCGATTCTTTTCTGAAGTAGTTGTGGTCTACAAAGGAGCTTCAAATACGGAATTGGCACATATGGAATGAGGGCAGGCTCTAATAAACATAGGGCAAGGTTTCAATGACTCTGGTTGCAGTATTTTTCAACAGCTGATGGCTATGTGACTTGGCCTTGTGCACATTTCTGTCTAGAGAAGCCTTATTTAATCTATAGTGTTGACAATGAATTCACAGCCAACATACTATACAACTCACATTTTCTCTGTAAGTCCCATTACCAGCTCCCTGCTTAGGAACACTAACAATCTTTTAGCATTACACTTGAGGAGGGGGGGTTGCTAAACACCAAATTCATGAACAATACAGACAATGAAAAGCACCCTGTGTAAAGGGGAGGCATTGAGCATACTCAAAAATAACACACACTTTTGGTCGGAGCAGAAAGCAGGTGCAGAGCACCTGATTCCCCATTAGCTGGAAATGCGCACACTCAGCCATCCCCATTTTTCCCTGCCCAGCACGTGTCCACAAAGGACAGGAAAACGCTTTGAGTATTGATCTGTGGGTTACATACAAATGAATTTCGGTGGGCAGATTATGTTACAAATACGGGAGCAACAATGCCAATGAGCAGTGGCATTTGTCTCTCATTCTGTTTTCTTTGTGCTTTTAACTGGGACGGTGGTGGCTCCTGAGGATTAGCTTAAATGATACAGGTATGGCTTTGGGCACCAAGCCTGGCCCGTGGTGAGCCTGCAATGAAAGGGTTGCTATGGTGACTGTTCTTGCCATTATGTCTGTAGCCATGTGGTGGGGTAGAGCTATCCAGAGCCCGTTTGCAAGTTCTCTACAGCCCTTACTGAGCAGTTTCCTTTACGGTACAAAAGGCCCCAGTCCAGCAAACACAGGGGCCCAGAGCCCCAGTTGAGCCACTGACATTTTGCACAGAGATGTAAATTAAGGGACTGGGTAAATCATAACCGGCTGGATGCATTACCAAATCAGTGAGGAGCAGCCTCAAGAAAGGCTCACATCACAACCACCTCCGCCATTGGAGTCAGTTGTTCCTGGGACAGCTAACCAGCCCCCCTCCCAGCCCTGGGTGGGGCATTCCAAAATCATTCTACAGAGTAAGATAAAGACTGAGGAATGGAGATGTGACAGTGATCTTCATCACTATCTTCTTCCTCTCATTTCCTAGGGACCTTGTCCTTGGTTTTAGCTCTAGAACTTTCCAAAGACCTTGGGCTCGGCTCGAACTTCAAACTTGGTGCAAACTTTGTCTTGTTTTAAGCTTTGGAACCAGAGCCTCATTGATGGGTGAAAATCTGGACTAAGCCATGTCTGTTAAGCAATATATAAATAAATAAAATAAAAAGAAAGAAAAAAAACAGCCCCAAGGCTCATAGGTCCCTAATTATGAGCTTCATCTCTACATGGCTGAGAAACAGCTTAAAAACCCCCGGGAACTAATGATTTTTTTTTCCTCTTTCTGCCACATATTCATGGAGTAAGGCTCTGAGAGCCAGTTTATGTCTCAATGTTGCAGGTCAATGAGCCTGTGATTGGAGGTTCTGGAGTCAGGTGCAAGCAGGTGCCCATCTGCTATTGTTCACTGGGATTCAGGAGCAACGCTGCATATGATTTCAGCGTCAGCTCCTGCTTCACACGCACAGATGAACTGAGCTCAGGGACACACAGGCGGGCGGCTGGGAAGGAGCCCAGCTCCCCCTCCTTTGGGCTCTCAGATGACTGTATTCCGTCTAGACGGCAGAGCTAATGAAGTGGAACAGCTGCATGTACCAAATGATGCTCACAGCTCACCGCCTCCCCCCATACTCCCTGCCCCCTCCATCGCCAGACCAGGCACATTTGCAAAGTCATACCGCCTTTCCCGATTACAGTATCACGCCGTGAGTATTAGATACTGTTCTCCAAACTTTGTTTTATGGAGGGTTCGATGAACTACCTCTTCTCCAGGAAAGTCAAACAGGGACCCTCTAGGACCCTCTTTATGGGATCGGTGCTTATCTTCAGGTTTCCTCCTGTTTAAACTCCTAATGCAATCTGGGGAATACTTCCTTCTACCATCCTCTGGGAAGACTGAACTTTTTGTTACGTATTGGGGCGCAATGGCTCGAGATTCCAAGCTACTTGGTACAGTTGCTCACAGAGAAAGATTCTCGACCTAAGGTTTGAGCTCAGTGCTAGGCCCTCCCTTGGTTCTTCCTGTGTTCTCCCACCACTTTCTTTGAATTAAATTTCTTCAAGACTGCATGCGACCTCCAGGTTCAGCAGCAGGAAGTAAGACCAGAGTAATGGAAGCTCATGAGCACAAGACAGGGTCAAAGACTAGAGGGCAAGTCACGTTCTCACACTCACTGAACATCTAAACTCCCTTCCAGTCTCACCACTCAGGGAGTCCACATGGAGACCTGGGGCATTCAGTTCCTCTTGTTCAGATTTTTCCAGTCACCCTATCTCCTTCAGATGGTCCCCAATTGCAAACAGTTACCTGAATGACCATCTTCTCTACTTCGTGATGGTGCAAAAGGACATAGAAATTCAGTAGCAATTGCCCTGCAAAGTTGCTCTTCCCCTCGGCTGGCATGATGCAGGAAGATTCTTCCTTGGGATGGGGCAGGAGCAGTAAGAAACACTTCTAGTCACCATGGGAAATAATGGCGACTCCACGCAGGCTGAGCGGTTGAGCCAGACGGTAGGTAGAGTACTCAATACATTTTCTACTTCCCGTATTTGTAACTTATACTGGGTATTTGCGGACATAGCTTCAGCATAAGTCAAGAAGTAAAGATACTGGATACAGCCATCCATACAGAAAAAACTATGGGCCCTTTTCTTTTTAACTTTGTTTGGCATGAGGTGAGGGGTGGACATGAGGTTTGGCTGACCCAGAAGTGAGTGTCTAGGTTCAGACATGAAGAGACAATGAGTTCCAAAAACTAGTACCACAGAAGCTCCCTTGGGACAGTGAGTGGCCTTCCTCCTCTCTCCCCTCCCTTCCTCCCTCCTCTCCATTTCCTGTGGCCTTGGTGATGAAAGCAGGAACCTCATGTGTGCTAAGCAAGTGTTTTACTACTAAGTTGAGTTATAGCCCCAGAACCCCTTGTTCGTTTGAAGACAGAGTCTGGTTGACTTACCCAGATTGGCCTCAAACTCACGGAGTAGCCCAGGCAGGCTGTGAACTTTGGATCCTTTTACTTACTTCAGCCTCCTGAGCAGCTGGGATCACCAGGCCTGGCAGGATGTTCTTACGACCAATGTCTATTCTCTTGGCCATAGCCTGATCCAGTTCTTTTGATCTGTCTAACTATGATCCTGGTGTGATCTGCCTAACTACGATACTGGTGTGATCTAACTATGTGGAGCTTCCTAGAAGCTGTCTCTGTGCCCTCTTTACAGAGGGGAGGCTTCTTCTAAGTGTACAGAGCTCCCTTGAACATACTCACCAGGGTTCTCAATCTGTCTTTTCTGGTGGTAACACAAGTTTCTTCAAAGAAAAATCTGGGCTACACGCTGCTTTGATAAAGCCATAGAGCCACTGTTTCTAAGAGTTGATGGTGGCTCCAGAGCTGGGGGAAAATATGTTGGGAAGCTGAGGCAGGCAGAGCCAGCAGCCAAAGATGCTGTTTTAGCCCTAGTAATTTAGCAGTTTAAAACCATAGATTCACAATAAGACAGATTCAGATGGAACAAGACTTTAAATGCTTTACAATGTGTGTAAAAATGTACGTAGGCTTATAAGAGAGAGAAAAAGGAATATATACAGTTATATAAACAAACAGACAGTTTTTAAAAATAAAGTCTTTAAAGAGACAGTAAAGGTAGTATAAAAAATAAACCAAGTAAAGATGGATATTACACAGAGAATCTGGATTATGTTGTCTTTGGGATTTTAATTAAAAAGAGATATTGCCAGCTGCTGCCATGACAAGCAAGATGTAAGGTACTGGTAAGCCACATGAGCCATGTGGCAATTTACAGACTAACAGAAATGAACCCATTTAAGATATAAGAACTAGATAGCAGTAAGCCTGCCACGGCCATACAGTTTGTAAGCAATATAAGTTTCTGTGTGTTTACTTGGTTGGGTCTGAGCGTCTATGGGCCTGGCGGGTGAGAGAGATTTGTCCTGACTGTGGGCCAGGCAGGAAAACTCTAACTACAGAAAAATCTCAAGTAAGATTCTCTCCAGTGGCATAGGTAACTAATCCATCAGCTAAGAATCTATCTGTTGATAGTAAATACTGAGCAAACATTACCGCCGCTTACACTATTCAGGACAATGTCCTGCCTCCAACACTTGAAGAGCAGGCACCTTAACAGTCCATTTGTGTTACTGGACTATAAACCCCATAAGGAACCTTGCATTCACACCTCTATCTTCAGATCCTTGCAAAAACGTAGCATAGAATAAAAGCCTGCCGAATACTTGACTGAACTCTGTGCACTGAAAGCTGATTTCCTATTGCAACCAGACCCACAAACATAAGAGTACAGAGCACATCTCACACTCATGCTAAGAATCTCATGGTGCTACTTCCCAGGGCCGGGCAGAGAGTGAGATCACCAAGAACCAATTCTAAAAGGAAGCTTGCTAACTAGCCCACTTCCAAAAGCTTGAAGAGGTGGAATGATTTCACAGGATCAGCTAGCCAAACCACAGAATGGAAGGAGGGATGGTACCCACCTTCACAGCATAGGTGCTGCCAGGGTCCTCGGAGCAGGTGGCGCAGTAGTAAATTGCATCCCCGGAGTCACAGCAAGGCTTGTTGCATGTCAGCTTGAAGAGTGACCAGTTATTCTCATTGAAGCGCAATTCTTTTTTCTGGCCACCCATGAAGAGGTCTTCACATTTGGTCACCAGACGGGCCAGGGACTGCGTGTAGAGACCCCCCAGCTTGGCATAGGTGCCCTCCTTGCTGCTGATGCTACTCAGCAGGCTGTGCAGCTGAAGCTGGGTGCTGCTGGAGGAGGTCTGGCTGGACACGCTGAGCTGGGAAGATGAGGTGGATGTGGCCACTCTGCACTGGAGACTGGAGCCTCCACAGCCACCTTTGCTGCCCGCCAGCCCCAGAGCTGGACCCCAGGGGGCACTGCCTTTGAAAGCTTTCTCCAGAGGCTCAGAAGAGGAGAGGACAGGATGGGAATGGTCTCCGGAGTTTAAGGAATAGCTAAAAGGAGGCTCATCATGGACACAAACATTGGTTTCTGAGTGGCTTAGGTTCAGTTTGGGACTGGCCGTCCGTGGCTTAGGGGAGCCTTGGGTCCAGAAGAAGCCATCAGGGGATGAGGCTGCACGGCTCACTATCTTTTTCTGGGGCAGAGGAGGAGGCTGTGCAGGACCACTGGGGGACACATCCTCAGTGGAGCCTGATGGAAAAGGGACAGGAGCAAAGAGTTTTTTTCCACTGATGGTGGGTGAGTGGGCAGGTTCATATGATGGACCTAAAAAAAAAGTAGCAGAAATCATCAGGTTAGAGATCAATCACTGGCCCAGGGGCTGTAGGATTTTTTTTTTAAATTGGTCAAAGCAATTCATTTTATTGTATTTCTTTTCTATTTCTTTAAATGGTGTGTGTACAGTAGATAAAATGCCAACCACGTGAACGGTGTGCACTGACAGTTAGGTCTCCCTTGTGCTTTTCCCCTTAGCACTGAGTACCTTAGATCAGAGGACTTCTCTGCCCATAATTTCTCACGCATTGTTCTAAAAACCCAAATACATCTGCATGCATGGGAGCACATGGTGTCCATTCTTTGGAATACTGCTTTTCTTTCAAGTCTTGGGGAGAGTTCATCTACTTGGTTCTCTGAACAGTGGTGTCATAATATATTATCGGAGGTAAGTATCACATTGTAACTAGCTGTCTTATGATAGGCATGTAAGTAACTCTAAAGCTTCACACATAACTCTGTAACAGCAACAGTGAAGTTGAATGCACGTGACTTGAGACCTCTTCCTGAAAAGTCAGGTTTAAGGAAGTGTCATTTACTAGCGTAAAATGTGCTTGCTCCCCATCTTTGATATCTGTGTTTCTGAGATGTGTGCATGTGTATGTTTATACATGTATGCACAAACACACGTGTGTATGACTGTGGAAGCCAGAGGTTAACCTTGGATATCATTTCTCAGGTGCCATCCATGCTGTTTTTTTTAGAAAGGGTCCTTTATTGGCAGGAGGCCGACAAGCTGGGTATCAAGCCCCAGGAGAAAGCTGTCTCTATTTTCCCAGCACTGGGATCATAGATGGAGTCACCACTCCCGATATATATGGGCTCCAGAGCACAGGTGGTCACGCTAGCACAGAATCGCAAACACCTTGATGACTGTGCCATCTCTCTAATCTAGATCTCTGTGTTTTAATGTGCAGTTCTTTGGGCTTCCACAAATACCTTTCTGATGTCAGAGAAAGGCAAATCTACAGAAATTTGAGAAATCAGAAAGATCAGATATTCAACATCATCTTTGGCTACATATTGAGTTCAAGGCTAGCCTGGGCTACACAAGACCATATCTCATGACAAAAAAAAAAAAAAAAAAAAAGAAGAGCAAACAGTAAGACATGTGGGGCTGGCACACTGTCCTTCTTCCAGTCTGTATTGGCTTCTGCTATTGCTTCCTGGTCTATCACACACACACACACACACACACACACACACACACACACACACACACGGAGTTTATCAGGATCACAGCAGCTATCCACCCCACCTGGCACTGCTTAGCCAATGGCAGGCAACCTCAGTGAGGGTGGGAGTGTTGGGTGTTCCTGCCAGCAAGGCTAAGTGAATGATTTATGTTTCTTCCAGAAAGCTAGGGTTAATAACAGCGATGGAGGCACAGTGGGGACCAGCAGGCTTTCCGTATCTAGGAATTCTTCTCTCGTAGTCACAGCAGACGGTGTTCCAGCACTAGCCAGTGTGAGGCCAGGAGACCATACTGGACTCTGCAAACCTGGAGTCCTCAGGTCTCCTGTCTCATGCTCCCCAGGAAAGTGGCTCCACTCCCATGGACTGGGTCAGTAATGGGGACAAAGTTTACAGATGATTCATTTCCTCTCCATGTTCACAGAAATGGAGGGGGGAGGAGAAGGCTTGCTTCCTCATACCCTGGATAAAAAAATCCAGGGGCATGACACCTGCCTATGAGGCTCCCCAAGCCAAGAAGGCCTCTGTTACTGAGTGAATCCGTAAGTCAGAAGCAAGAAAGCAGGTACATTAGGTACATCTATTTCCTCTTTGCCTTCTGGGTACCAGAACACAGCCAACGGATTATCACGGGGGCAGGGGCTGGAAGTGAAGGTTGGGACGGCAGTGAAATCTGAATACCCAAAGGCCTGAATCAGTGCCTCCAGGGTCAGCGGCCTAGAGACACGGTTCCTTTCCCATCCCAAGTTCAAGGTGCTGGTGGGGCTACTGACAGGTCAGTGTCTAGGCCTGTCCACTCTTTAAGTTTTGTTCGGATTTCCTAAGCTTGACTGGCTCTGTCTTCATCTTTAATGTCAACTCTATGGATGTCACCAACTTTTCCCTTTATGCTTCTACTTGGGATTGAGGGCCGGTGACAGGAATAAACTAGTCATATCCAGCTGAGTTACCCCATTAAAAAAAAAAGATGAAGAAGAAGAAAGAAAAGGCCTGCATTATACTGTTTGGGATTTCACCACTAATGATGTGTAATTTCAGCCACTCTCCATTTCAACCTTTCTAAATGAGCAATTTTGTCTGAAAGCAACCTCAGAAACCCCTATACAATCTCTAGGCAGATGGGTATCTCGCTTCCATCTTTCCTCTCTCCAACTTTGGTCCCTACACTGGAAGCTGGTGAATTTTCTAATCAGGAACGATGGAGGGACTTTCATCCATCTCATGCTCATTCCCTAGATTGCCAAGGAGAATCAAAATGTCAGTCACAGACCCTGTGCAGAACCAGCGTTCAGGAAGCTGAGGGGAAGATGCCCCTGCCTGCCGCCATTCTGTGTTCCCCTGACAATCCTGTAGGAACTGAGTCGGTAGGCAGTTTTGATTGGATCCAAACCCTACAGCTGCTTGGGGAGCCTGACACAGGAGCAGGTGCAGCTCCAAGGATTAGCAGGTAGGTTGGTCAAATATGTTTAATTTCTTAGATGGTGTGAATGTGTGCCATGATGCCCCAGCTAATGCGAGGGAGGCACTGCAGAGATGCTCCTGCATCATACGGTTCTGGTGGGAAGTTCACCTCAATTCCTCTCCCCCATCTCTTTGCCCAAACCTGCCCCTTCAAAGCCCACCAAACATGGACTATGACTAGTTTATTCCTGTCACTGGCCCTCAATCACACCTCCCCTAGAGATGCTCAAGACTACTCTAACAGGGTATTTAAGCTGCATCCCAGAAAACAGACACAGGGTTTTCTGGTCTCTCGGTCTCTCATCTCTGTCTCTTCTCTAGGGGGCCGGAGAGTCACCTGGGAATGTTTCACCCATTAAACCGGGGCTTTTTCTAATTCAGTCTGATTTGGATTGTTGCATTGGCGGAGAGACTTATCAGGGTACAAAAAACCTTTCACACACACACCTGCCCAGCAGAGGGACAAGCATGAAGCCACACAAAGCTTATCAGTGATGGTGGCTCACTTGAAGTGTGGACTTCATGTATCCAACTGGGTATTATATACACACATAAAAGATTTTCGTTTTTTAAATAAAAGTGGGTGTGGAGAGGTAGCTTAGGTGGTAAAGAGATGTGAGTCTGAGCTCCAGAACCCGCATAAAAAGAAAGGCATGGCGGAACAAGCTTGGAATGCCATCACTAGTGTTGAGGAGAGGGGACAGGCGGATTCCCCAGGGCTTACCCATCTAGGCTACTCTGCCAGTTTCAGGTCAATGAGTCCATGCCTTAAACCTTAACCCAATAACGACAAAATGTGGATACTTGAATTTGTTCTCCGACCTTTACACAAATGTGCATACATGTCCACATGCCTGTATTTCTGCAACCAGGTATATGAACCACAAGCTAGGGAGAAGGCAGCTGCACACACCTTGGGGTCCTATAATCTCTCACGTGTGGATATACTTGTGCTCCCTGCAAAAGGATGCTGAAATGTGACCTTCTACCTGGAACTGATTTATCTAGCATGGGACAGAGCTGTCCATGGCTGATTCCAGGCTGACCCCGACATTTTCTTGATTCTTTCTTGGAGAACCATTTCTTCAACACTGCCCCAGGCAAACAGCCTTTGAATTCCCTGACGAGCATCCTCCAACAATCAAAATGCTTTCATAATTCACAGATAAGCCATTGGTCCAGGAAAATCTGCCTAAAAAGAAATCCTGAATGACTTTGGCCAATGGCCAGAAAGACTCACATTCAATGGCACATGAGACCAATTCTATTATATCCTGGTTGTATGCTGGCATTTGGACCACTGTCTCCAAATTCTGGCTTACAGTGACCAGTAGGAAAGGCTGAGAAGAATTTCTGAGAACTGGGCAAGCACTGTAATGTTGAGCTAAATTCCCAGCTTTGCCTGTGAGCTAAGACCAAGGGTTCGAACACTATTTCCCAATTTTTCCTTTCAGTCTCCAGTTCCACACACAGCACACTCAGTTAGAGGTGGACATGCAGCAGCCCTTTAGTTGTGTAGACTTCTGACAAGAGAGGAAGCCTCCTCCAGTGGGAAGCATCACCTGTGGAATGCTGGGTGAGTCTCACAAGGGCAGAGGGAGGAGGTATACTAGTTTGGTGTCTTTATATTTAGAAAGCAAAGAAGGAGTTAGGACTTGAATGGTTGGGAAAAACACGTTAGTCCCCACTCAGCACGCAGGGCAAAAGTTCAAATGTGGTAGCGTGAGGTCTACCTTATGACAGTCTTCTCTTTTTGCTGGATTTAATAGGTACTTCCACTGGCTGGCTCTACAGCCAAATGAGAGCTGGGCTGACAGAGGAAGTGGTCAGCCCTGTTTTGAGCCATATGAGAGAGCCCTGTTCAGCTCTTCTATATACCATTCTCTGCCTGTAGTCAGGCTGCAGCAAGCATGGAGACAGAAGGCACCGTCCCTCCTGAGGTCTCCAAGTTCTGCACATGTGTGTGAGCCATTGCCCCAACTATGGGTGAGGCAAAGCCATGTGAACTTGTGTGTGTGTGTGTGTGTGTGTGTGTGTGTGTGTGTGTGCAAAACTTGGAATAGTCTATGGACTGACACATGTCAACAAAATGTAGCTGAGATTTGCCCACTTGTCAATTAAGATTTCTTAAGCATCTACTAAATTAGAAATGAATCAGATGGAGGAAACTCTGCCCAGACCCTGGGGCAGTTTGATTCCTCATTAGAGATGAGGAAAGTACAGCCAAACCACCTGTGTAGGCACCTTGGCATGCAGGAAGAGGCACTCAGGGAGGTTTCTGCCAACCAGTGGGTAAGGTGTGGGCTCAGGGGTTCTCAGGCCTCACAATTTTCCAAAGGGAACTTGTGGAACTTCCCATTTGGTTCCAGAACCTGAAGAGGCTCGGTATCACATGGAAAAATAAAAGGACAAAGGAATGCCTTGCTTGTCCGGAAAGATAAATGTGGCTTGAACTGAAAGCATGTTATTAGCATTTTGCAGCTAGATGGGAACATGTGGCATTTGTGAGGAATCTCTCCAGACCATTCGATCATCCCCACAAGCAACAATCAAGGCAATGACTGCATGGAGGGCAGGAAGAAGGTCTCCATTTGGAAGACAGCCCCCAGGCCTCCTCTGCCAGCTGGGACCCCTGCTGGGGCTCTGGAGTTGACATCTTTCAACCTCTTGCTTCAAAACAACCAGGGAGGGTTTTCTTCTTAGGTAGCTAAACTAAAACTTCCTCCAAATCACTTTCCATTGTTGGTAGAAAGGTAAGCCAACATTTTCAGAGGACAAGCTGAGGCTAACTACTTGAAACACATCCACATTTTAACGCACCAACTCTATTTCTTGGGGACTAAGTATTTATCTCAGCTATTCTAACCAAATCCCCTTAGTGTGTGCCTCAGGATCCCACTTTAGTTTTCTAACAGAACAGCTTAAACAAGCGTTGGTAAGTGGGCCCTGGGATGGGGTGTTGGGAGAGACTTTTCACCGCATACCTTTCTGCATTGTTTGATATTTAATCATAGATAACGTACGAGCTTACTGAAGTAATAGCTTAAAACTCAGTTTAAGGAAAACCATTTCAAGTGAAGCTTCTCTGCTCAGGATACTCAAAGAAAGTATTTAAATGTAATATACTTTCCTCTGAGACACACCCCTGTCCTTCAGTAATGTCTCCCAGGACATAATCCTGGACTCAGTTCTCGATGGACTGGGGGAATATACTGCGTTAGGACAGTGACTTACATAACTTACATATAGGACTGAACCTATGGATTTAAGATCAAGCGATCTAATAAGCCCATCTACTAGAGCATGCATTCAATTGAGGTAGACAGTTGCGCGTGCCTTTTTGAGAATCTCTTTGAACAATACTGCCTCTTCTTGGCAGAGCGGTGACTATCGGAGAGCGGAACAAGTGCTTGCTGAAAGGTCAGGCTGTCACTCGTTCTGACGACAGGCTAATCTTTGTGGACTTCCTGTCTCTCGCCTGGACAGGCCTTCCCACCCCTCCCCGCCCCCTTCCTGGCTCGCTCTTTGACCACAGCACTTATAGTATGTGTGGAACTAGCCATGCGCCCTATGAAGAAAAAGACTGGGCAGTTATTTCTGTGTCTTCAGGATCTGGAATGGTGCTGGTGCCCAGCACACAAGTTATACCAAACATCCATCAAATGAATGACAGAGTATGTATATAAACACACTCACACCCATCTACACATATGTATGTATTATTTTGACTTACTGGCATTATTGTGAGGAAAAAAAACCCATGATGACTGATGTCACAGTATATAGTTATGTTGCTCACGCTCTGGCTTGCTTGCTGTATGTCCTGATGTGCTAGCCTCGGGCGCTGCCCGCCCCCCAAGTGCTAGGATGGCAGACCTGCACCACCGTCCAAGGCTTTAGGTTTGTGTATTC
Source organism: Onychomys torridus (assembly GCF_903995425.1). Taxonomy (NCBI): domain Eukaryota; kingdom Metazoa; phylum Chordata; class Mammalia; order Rodentia; family Cricetidae; genus Onychomys; species Onychomys torridus. The sequence goes on along the minus strand of NC_050459.1, from coordinate 30,268,942 downwards.
AAAGGTGGCCACTTAAAGCACAAGAGTCTTCTGCTGGCCGTTTAGCTGATGACTTCCTCCTCTCGGCCACCCATCCATTCTCCCAACAGACCCGACCCTACAATGGCATTTGGCATCCCTGAACCAAGCTCCATCTAAACAACTGCTGAGACTGATTCATCCCTCTACCCAGTCGACTGTCTGCTTGACAAACTGCTCCCACGGGCAAAATGTCCTAACAGATGCACTCGGAGGGATATGAGATCTGACAAAGGTACAAAGTGGAAAATTTTACAATGATATAAAAATCCCATTTTGTTACTTTCAAATTTAGATAAACTCCTACATTAAAAAATTTAACAGGTTAATTTTTGGGTTTTTTTCCCAGGGTTTCTCTGTGTGTCCCTGGCTTCCTGGAACTTGCTCTGTAGATCAGGCTGGTCTTGAACTCAGAGATCCACCTGTCTCTGCCTCTCAACTGCTGGGATTAAAGGTGTGCACCACTACCAGGCCTTATATTCTTATAAAATTTAAATTTTGCTTTTCCTATGAAACCTGGACAGCAGATCTCTAACTTTGGCCACCAACCTTAATAAATTCCTAACAACTTGACCTAAACTACTCCTGTGATGAGCTCTGGAATGACTTTTTTCCTCAACTCAGACCACATCATGGATGCAAAACACCAGCAAGATGAGTTGTTTCACCAGGGAGTTCTTGCTGCAGGTGAATGCATAATCCAATAACTTCTTTGACTTTCCTTAGGACTCCAAAGAGGCTGACACTCATCCTCATTTCACACAACTTCAGCTTGAACAGATGCCTCAGCCCTCCTGATTCACTGTCTCTGTGGCTGTTCTAAATGTTAAGAAGTCAAGATATACAAGTGTTTCAGTAAACTGAAAGCAGATAAGAACTTACAGGCAAGCTGGGTGGTGGTGGTGCAAGCCTTTAATCCCAGCACTCAGGAGGCAGAGGCAGGTGGATATCTCTGAGTTCTAGGCCAGCCTGGTCTACAGAGTGAGTTCCAGGACAGCCAGGGCTACACAATGAAATCCTATCTCAAAAACAAAAACAAAACAAAACAAAACAAAACAAAAAACAAGAGTCTGAAAGCAAGTAGACCTGATCCATGGTGGGAAGTGGAACCAAGCATTTCTCTTGTCAGGTTCAAAACTTAGCCCTGATCCAGACTCATACAAAAGAGAGAAATGGTTTGCCCAAACGGGAAGGGTCATCACATCTTGTTGATGGCGGAATCTAAATTTGGAGATTCTTGCCAACCAAATATGTGATTTATGATAAATAACTGGAAATAAATTCATTTTGATTCATGTTATTCAGAAATTAATAATGGGAAAATGCCTCTATTGGGTGTCACCACTGTCCTCACAAGATGCAGGTGGATCTCTGTGTCCTACTCTACACACAGCTGCTGAGTGCCTTGCACCATGCAGCAAAGCTCCCCACCACCTGCACCCAGAATAGCGCATCAAACGGCTCTCCTTTTCCCAGCATGCAATGCTCCCCTGTGCCTTTGGCTCCTCTTGACTGTTATAGTATCCCGGAAAATCCTTTTCTCTGCCATTCTTACATCCTCGTGCCTAGCCACACCCGTCTTCTCAAAAAAAGCTTTCTGGAATCCGCCCTCAACACTCATTCTAGAAGCCCTCATGTTCTGGGGCAACCTGATTTCCTGTCTTACCCCATCCACCCATGTGGCATACATGTTTTAATCTTATCTTTTCCAGCTCATGATTTATGGGGAAGCACTTCAGTCTATTTCTCATGATACTAGCTATGTGGTGCCCAAGGGAGGGGTGCATTGTACATAGTCTTCTTAGAACTGGTCATGGTTTTCAAGAGAGTGAATTGGAACTGGCTGGTGTAGGTGCATGGCTCAGCTACCCAGGTCTTCAGGAAATAATCTGCCTCACTGAAATTTTGCACAGTGGGATGGGAAAAGGAAGGAGATATGAGCCCAGAAGAGCTACAGAAAAAAGACAATCTTGTTTTTGCTACATTTTCCCCAAATCTAGAAGAATACATTTTCAAGTGAGAGCTAGCAGAGCTTTCTCATTAGAAAACTTATAATCCACGTTTGTTGACAAGAATGTGCTGTGGGGTCCCCTACTCCAAAAATGCCCTTTGAGAAAAAGTACTTCCATAGAACGAGGAAGTTATGCCAGCACAGGTGTAACTCCAAAATGCTAAGGCTGCCTAGGAGAAGAGAGGGAAAGAATACACACAGAGCATGCCTAAGAGGTGAAAGGTCATAAACACTACCACAAAATCCACAAGTGCAGAAAGCCTCAAGCTCCTTTTTAGGAATATGCCGAACAGGACATATCCACACATTGTACTTCAGTGGTTAATATAGAAGAGGGGTGGGCAGTGATCTTACAAAGCCTTCACCTTTCAATTAACAAACATTTGGGTAAGTATCTATTGTGTACATATATGCATTCATGGGTATGCATGTAAATGAGACATCAAGACATTCCAAGGTTTCAGGGACTCCTGTAGACAGGAAGAAATATATATATGACTGGTGACTTGTTACTCAGAGAATCAGGAGCCTTCCAACATGGTGTGTGTGTGTGTGTGTGTGTGTGTGTGTGTTATGTGTTCATACACATGTGTTGGCCCGAGGTTAATGTCAGATGTCTTGCTCAATCACTTCTGCTCCTTATTTTTTGAGAAGAGGCATCCTAATGAACCCTCTGGGACCAAAACCCAGGCCTTCATGCTTGAATAGAAAGCACTTCATGAGCAGAGCCATCTGGTCAACCACAACATGTGTTTGTAGCCTCCTTCTACCCTGTCACCAAGCCAATGCACTTCTAATTACAGAGGGTGATACAATGAGGTAGACCCTCATGTATTCATGAGGAAATGAACGTCACCAGCCCCTGAAGGGTCTACTTCCTCACAAAGTGGCACCAGAACCAAAGGGTTTGTTCAAGCTTTTCTAATCTGGGTGCCTGACTTAGGTCTGGTTTGCAGACTCTGCATATTGCAAGCCTGTCTGTCAAGGACTGCTTTGTTACCTCCATCGCTGCAGGTCCGGGAGTCTGAGGTGAGGCTGTCGGTGGAGCCCGTGGTGAAGCTGACGTGGGCCCCTCTGAAGGATGGGCTGAGGCTTTCTGCAGAACTCTGGCTCACTTTTTCCAAGTCAGAGCTGCTCTTGTTCATTTTTAACAGGTGCCTGGAGAGGGAACAAACAGTGGATGTGATTCAGTTGGTTTCCACTGAGAGACCCTGCGGGTGGGTCACAGGCCTCCCATGCTCTCAAAAGCTGCCCGACACCAGAAAGTTATACTAAAAAATACTTTTGCGGAGCAGGAACGGGGGTTCTTATGAAATCTTATGCACTTGAATGGTGTTTGCTGAGAGGGTCTAGAAGAAGAGTCAATGAATTCAGACAAGCTCCAAATCCTGCCTTGGGAGGAGCTGGCTTTACATCTGATCCCATCTGCCATGTATATATCATCTACTATAGTCTGTGAAATGTGGCTTTGAGAAGAAAAATGCAGTAGCATCCAGTCCACTTCCTAGTGACACACAGATTGATAGAGAGCTGCAGAAACTGGATGCTTTGGTAGGCCCTGGACTGAACTGCAAACTAGGGCTAAAACAATGGGCAGTCTTTGTTTACTGGTGCCCTTCCTCCATAGCTTCAGTGGTCTGCTCCTTGGACCCAAGGAAAAGTTTGTCTACACTTTAACCAGACTTCCAGTGAAATGCTTAAATGGCATCAAATGAACCCTTTGGCTTTCTACAAGATGGCTTGCTCTATTACTCAGATAGCATGACCCACATATCAGAGACGTGAACACCAACTGTAAGAGCAAAGCCCCTGCCTCAAAACAAGCAGCACCAGGCAGAGCGTTCAGGTCACTGACCCCCTCCTGCCCTCCTTCTAAGAGCCACAGGACTATTCACTTGTCATGTGACAGTTCCACTATGAAATGAGACAGATCCACAATCAGTCCCCATTTGCCTGAATGGACACACTCCTTGATGGCCTCTTTGTCTTACTATAGTAGACCCACACCACAGTATCTGCTGTAGAAAACATTCAATGTGGTATTTTTTGGCAGCAGAACTGCCTTACTTAGTGTCCACATCCTTATAGTCAGGAATTGAGAGATGCTTCTTTGTGGTTGGATTCTCTTTGTTTTTATTCGAAAGATGTAGAGGGAGCTTGTTTGCTATCACAGAAAATGCTCTTCAGAAATCATGTCGTTTCCAACCTCAAGACCCAAAGTGGCATTTGTTTTAAAGCCTTCAAGTATGAAGTGACCGTGACAGTAATGGTAAGAGGAGATCTCAACGTCTTAGAACCACTGTCAAGAACTGGGAAACAAAACAAGACCAACAAAGAAATACAAGAAACAAAAACAGAGCAAAAGTACAAGGACCTCTTCGTGCTCTGGGAGCAACGGTCTTTATTTAAGCTCTGGCAAGATTAATAATATATTTTCTTCATCGGCTATTTCAGCAGTAGCATTACGGCTTATAGATTGTAATCAGCCTGCAAAGCTTGTGCGTTGGAGGCTTTGGCCTTCTGTGTAGCAGAGGATGAAAGTGGGGACTTTGGGAGGTGACTGGATGACCAGGTCTCTGACGTCATGGATGGATTAATCCACTTATAAATTCAGATCTTAATGAGGTTTAGGGAGGCAATGGAACACTTAGGAGATGAAGCCTGGTTGGAGGGAGCAGGTCATAGGGGATATGTCCTTGAAAGGTGTGTTTTGTACCTAGTCCTTTTCCCCGTTTGTTTTTCTGTTCCCAGGCTGCTGTGAAGTGAGCAGCGTTGCTCTGTCTCCTGGCACCAACCGTAATGTTCTGCCTTGTCCCAAACCCAGAAACAATGGATCCAAGTCAACACCAACTGAAACTTTTCCTCCTTCAAGTCAGCTTTCTCAAGCATTTAGTCACTGTGATGGAGTGCAAACAGAAGTGGCCTTCTCAGAAGTCACAAGATGAAGCTTCAACACAGACAACTCCATGAAGGGGAGAGTCTGGCTCCAAAGTGTTTTCTACATTTGCCTAGTCCCCAGACCTAGACAAACAGGGGCTAGGGAGATGGTTCAGTGGATGGGAGCCAGGTGTAGCTGTGGGAGGCAGAGACAGGCAGATCCTGGGAGCCTGCTGACTATCTAGCCTTGTGAAAGGATGAGCTTCATTTCAGTGGGAGACTTTATCTTGAGGGAAGAAGGCAGAAAGCAATAGAAGAAAGCTTCTTCAGGTCTCTGCATGACTAAATGGGCACATTTACTGGCACACACACACACACACACACACACACACACACACACACACACACAGAGCAGTGGTGGCGCCGGTTTTAATCCCATCGCTCGGGAGGCAGAGGCAGGTGGATCTCTGTGAGTTAGAGGCCAGCCTGGTCTACAAAGCAATTTCTTTTTTTCTTTCTTTTTCTTTTTTGTTTTTTGTTGTTGTTTTGTTTTTTGTTTTTTGTTTTTGAGACAGGGTTTCTCTGTGTAGCTTTGTGCCTGTCCTGGATCTCGCTCTGTAGACCAGGCTGGCCTCGAACTCACAGAGATCCGCCTGCCTCTGCCTCCCAAGTGCTGGGATTAAAGGTGTGTGCCACCACCGCCCAGCATACAAAGCCAGGACAGCCAGGGCTACATGGAGAAGCCCTGTCTCAAAAAAAACAAAACAAAACAAAAAACAAACAAACAAACAAACAAAAAACTAAAGAGAGAGAGAGAGGTGTGGGGGGAGGGGAGAGAGAGGGAGAGGGAGAATCACCAAGGAAGAAACTTGAACACCCTGATTACTGAGCTGGCACCGTGCCAACTCTACACACTGAGGAAACACTTGATGAGCTGTGTATAAATAAACAAATCTAAGAGGCTCACAAGTTCGCACATATGTGAACACACATATGCACACACACGCATATGCAAGTGTGCCAAATTTAAAAGCAAAGGGAGCTCTTGGGTGCTGGATGCAAGCTGGACTAAGGATGCTGCTTCTATACAAAGCAGGAATAAGGATGCTACTTCTATACAAAGCAGGGCAAAGGATGCTTCAGTACAAATCAGGACCAAGGATGCCTCAATACAAAACACGAGCTTGTTGTGGGCTCTGGCAGACTCATTTTATTTACAAATTATCACCCCAAAAAATCATTTAGGGATTTCATATTTATGTTCATTTAGAGGCCAGCCCACAATTTCTTTCTTGTCTTTTTGTAAAGGTTAAATCCAAAGTACAAAAATAAACCGAGTAATTTTTTTTTCTTTTTCAATTATCTGATGTCATTTTTATAGGGCTTCTGCGATTCTTGAAAGGTCACTGGAACTTCCCATAAAGTCGCCGAGGCCTTGCAGTGTAAATGACATCAGTAAAGAGTGTGCTCTGGCAATCATAGGACCAAGATAGGAAACGGGAGTCTCAAGGTACAGACCCGTAGGGGTCAGAACTTGCTGTGTGACACACGCAGCCCCGGAGAGATGGGAAGATGACAAGCCAGTCGGAAATATCAAGCGGCCAGTTATGACAGGACACAGTAATGCTGTATCTCAGACAGTGCACAAGTGTGGTCTTTTAAAGGGGGGGGGGGGTATTTAAATCTGTAAGTAGAAGCTATAAAAAAAACCCGTTTCTAACCTGAGGTAAGAAGGTATGACTTAAATAAGAAAAGAAAAGAGAAGAAAAGAAAAGAAAAAGAAATGTAGATAAATGGCTAGATAATTTGCAGGGCTTTGAAATTTCAAACTTCTGGGAGATGGAAGGCATCATACAGAAAATGAAAAAGTGAACCTTGGGGTGAATAAGGGACATTATCTGCAAACCCCACACACCATAAAAGTTGGAATCCAGAATATCCAAAGAAGGCCTACAGAAAACACCAGTGACTCCATTTTTAAAAAGGGCAACAGAAGAGGGCAGCAGGATGGCTCAGAGGGTAAGGGTGAGTACAGCCAAGTCTTCCTGGCACTCAGAAGCTAGAAGGAGAAAACTGGCTCCCGAAAGCTGTCCTTTGACCTCATCCACACATACACCATGGCAAGCACAGGCCCATACACATGTACTCAATAAGTTTTTAATTTTTCTGAGGCAATACAAATGAACAAACAATTCATAAAACAAGGCTCAAGAAGTCAGTCAATGCACGGAAAGGTGGTTAGCCTCGCTAAGTAAAAAAAAAATGTATGCCAAATAAGCTCTCACTTCATCCAGTAGGATTAGCAATAACAGGCATTGTTTAAAGATGTAGGAGAATGGGAATTTGCTTGCATTGTTTGTGGGACAATAGATTAGTATACAGACATACACACGCCACCACCACCAATTCAATGAATCTTGAAAATTAATCCAGTGTAACCCCGTGTCCACCTTGAGGCCTACTTATCCATGAGTGAAGTTATTAAAATCACTAGCAGAGAACAGGTGGCTGAATCATTCTGGGGGTCACAAAAGTTTACTAGCCGATGGTTCATTTCAACCAAGTAGGAATGACCAGAAAAATATACACAGTGAGCCTTTATGAAAACTTTTTTTGTAATAAAATATTGAATAGTCTCTATGTAGTCCTTGGCTTTCACAAAAGCTACTCTAGAATTCAGATCAACAGTTTTCCTTGAACAGTAAGGCAGCGAGTGCTTGAGGCTCCAGGACCATATGGACTGTAACTGCTCAACTCTGCTGGGAGGGCAGGAAAAGAGCCATAGAGACTGGAAAGGAGTGCAGGTGCTTCTTTACAGAAGGCTGAAGGTCTGCAAGTCCCCGACACCTGTTCTAGAGGAGCCTTCTCTAGCAGAGCTATAATGCCGACTATACGTGCAATTTACATTTTTCCAGCAGTTACATTTCGAAATATTAAAGATCAGTGTTGTATTTCAGTGTAGCAAACCAAAGGGCTGCCATCTCAACAGGTAATCACACTTTTTTCTTTTTCTTTTGACAAGATCTTATACAGCTCTGCTTGGCCTGGCACTTCCATATGGCCCACCCTGGCATCAGATTGTTGGCAATCCTCCTGCCTTGGTCTCCAAAGTGCTGAAATTACAAGCATGCAACCACCATATCCAGTTAAAAAAATAATATAAAAAAAAATGAGTCACTTTAAGATCATTTTTTATTCTAACTCTTCACAATCTTCCATGTATTTTATATCTATGGCACACTGGACATGCTAACTACACTTTAAACTAGGAGCCACCATACTATGGAGTGTCTACTTAGAGAAACTCTCGTTCATGTACAAGAATGTTCAGGACAGACAGAACTCTCCATCAGCAAAGGAACACAGAAATTGCGCTACAGTCTTCTAGTGGAATAAAGCATGGCTGTCAAAAACAAGTGAATGGGATCATGTGTAAACATAAAAAAAATTCTTAAAATGCTAAAAACTGAAAGCAGTTCGTATGAAGGTGCAAGTGCAATGTGATACCCTCTACAGGCTTGAAAAACACATAGTGACAGACTTACTCTTCAAAGTCATCTAATTAAATGTAAATGGTGCTTGTTGGGTTTAACTGTGCTCACTGTCAATGTGTGGAGGACTGTGGGAGCCCAGCTTCCACCTTTTCCCACCTATTCTAGGGTTCTAAGGAGGAGGACAGAAGGATAAGAAAATATCAGATAGAGAGCTCTAGCCAATGAAAAGAAAGACAAACACAGGATAGCTTCAAGAGGACCTGGATCAATACCACACAGTCTCAAAGGTTTCTTCAAAAGGCTTTTTATGACATGCTAAGGGAAGAGGCAAAAGACCTCCCCCTTGCAAGATCAAAGCACATCACACAGCCAAGTGTAGACCCTTCCAAACCTGCTAACCATGCCCGTGGTCAAATCATCCTATTATGCAGTCCTGCTGGGTAAAGCAAGCTCAGGTTCTCAGACCCTGAGTAATTTGGGCCTCCACACAATGGAAAGTCCTCCTGGATGGGGAGGACTCTTCCATGGCATCAGTCAAGTTTTACTAAGACAAACCTCGAGCTGAGGGAGCAGGTCAGTGGTACAGCATGTGCTTCATGCACTTCAGGTCCTGGGTTCCACCCCAACACCACACAAGTAAACAAAACAAACAGAAAACTAAAAACAGCAAAATGTTAATATTTGAAAAATCTTAGGGAAGACACCCAAGTATCAGTTAAATTATTACTAGAATTTCACTGTATGTGTGAAATATATGATACATGGAAAATAAATATGTCTCTTTCAGGTAGGGGGAGGAGACAGGATCCACTAGAGCCTGAATGGAAGGCAAGGACCTGATACGGCCTGGAAAAGCATCATCCATCCAACTCCCTAAGGAAACCATACGCTCAGAGATTATTGGTTCCCCCCTCAAGAGAGTCTGCAGATGGAGAGTGCTTCTTCTCAGACCTTAGTCCTTCCGAATCTGGCCCATATAATGGAGAAGGCATTTCTTGAGAGTCTTACCCAGTGGACACGATGCACATCCTTTTTGTCTGTGGGTTTCAAGGTACATTCTTAGTGTATGCATGTATGTACACTTGGGGAAGGACAGAGGTACCCAACAGGAGCCTGGGCAAATGTTCCTATCTGAGGCACAAGCAGAATTTGTGACTTCTGAAGATCAGAATACTTCTTCCTACCAGTAAATCTCATGCAGTTGGATTCCCAGAGGCAATTCAAAATTCAAGAGGCCTTGGGAGTGCTTAGGTATACATGAGGACATACTGTCTGATATACACCACAGGGGAGGACCCATTAAAGAAAAAAACAACAGTATAAAACAGTATAATGTTAGGAAGGGTCAGAGATGTACCAGGTAAAGCATTTGCCTATGTATATGAGGCCCTGGGTTACATTGGCACTGCCATCGAATTATATAACCAGCAGCCCAAACTCAGAAGCGATGACTCTCAACATGAACAGCTTCCCCCTGGGAAACCTGGGCCATCTGCCCTCTTTGAGGATTGCCACTTTAATCAGGGAAGGAGCCAAACCACATCAAATTTCAAAATGAAAGGCAAGCTTGCCATCAAAGCCCAGACTTAGAATCAAGATGGTTTTGATTCTTCAGTCTGTGTGTGCAATAGACTTCTTAAGACTGCCTGAGAAAGGGCTTAAAATCCCAAAGGTGGCCCCTGAACCTCTGAGGAGCGTTCTGTCAGATGTAAGGCCAAGTGACAGCAGGAGAAAGCTCGCGATGCACAACAAGGTTGTACTTATAACGATAATTCAATTTGTTTTGTTTTTTTTTTCTGCAAAGCCGGGGCCACCCCTCTATAAAACGAAATCTGACATCCTATGACGGAAGGAAGGAACTTCAATGGACAAAACCCACATACACTAGTCTTTTCTCTTTGGTGGGGAAATAGATCCCATGATGTCGGCTCCGTCCTGTGACACATGACCTATTCTTGCTCAGACTTCCTTTCCCGCCTCCCACTGTTGATTGTGTGCAGGGTCACAGGAGAGCTGTCTGAAACACACAGCTCCGTGGCACAGCGCCTTTCCATACCTCACTCTGCAGCTGCTACCGGGTGCTTTTAGAATGGCTTTTCCCTCCATTGTCCCGAGAGAGTGAAGTTTTGCAAACGTGCTCTCTACGCTACACTGGAAGAGAGCTAGGGGGGGGGGGGGGGGGGTCAGCCGGAAGAACCATCTGCCAGACTTCCTCATTCATAGGAACAAGCCTCATCTAAAAATATCCCCAGGGCCTCCAGAGTGAGAGTTTTCGGAATGGCTGCAACCCTTCACGGAGGCCATGTGCCAGTGCATGGCATGAGGCCACATGTCCAGTTGTTTCACATGGCTGCTAGAAACCGCTGGTGGCAGCGCAGTTGATGTGTGACCGAAGCAAACTGTCATTCCCTCAGCTGGTGTTAGTTTAACTCCCATACACTTAGAGAAGAGCTTCCTGCCTCTGTCGATAAAGATCTGAAAACACAGGCATCACCTGTGTTAGGAGTTTGAAGCGAACTCTTTGAATTTTGATAAACACACCCCCAAGTGTTGGAATCGATCACATCTACTAATAAGTTTAATGATAACACAGGGAAGACCTAAAGGAAAAAAAAAAAAAAAACCTAAAGACTAAAATCCACGTTCCAGAAGTGGAAACCACTAAACATTTCTACACACCTTTCGAAATCACTAAGCAGAGGTCAAGCATTTCAGGTTTGAACAGTCGGCAAACGCCTCCATGAACAATGAACAGCTCTTACCATCCTAGCCTCCAGCTCCAGTGTTGTCCTCATCAGGGTGGCCTCATGAGCCCCGTGACTGGCCAGCCAGTGACATCGGGGTTGCCTGGAGCAACCTGTGATGCGAAGAAGGGCCAGCTCCAGAGGTGGTCCAAAGTGCTGCCATACACTGCTGTGGTCCCCAGCTCCGGGGCTCTCTGCTTCCCTCAGTTCCTCTCTGACTTTTCTATAAAATGCACTTCCTGCAGGAGCACAGGAAAGCAGGGACGGCTCTGCCCCTGACCCGCGCCTTTAATCACCAATTGTCTCATTGGGCCGGCTCTAAAAATACATCAGTTTCTCTACTTACTTTTTAGCACTGAGCCTCTCTCTCTGAAAGTTTATTAAGTGATTCACGTTTGCTTGATGAATAGCAACGCCTCTCTGAACTTCTCTCAGACGTCCATGTTAATTGCAACACGTCCTCCTTGCTGTCTATCTGCAGTAGCAATCCTAGGGTCCCTGTCGTTCCATACACATAGTCTGCCCTGTGCTGAGTGTTGTGTTAGGAGCCGGAGGAGGCAATAGTGAGCGGACCTAACACAATCCTGTGCTGCAAACCTACAAACGGGGCAGGGAAATATTTTTTAAGCTCTTTTAGGAAGAAGGCAAGCCATATCTTCAGAAAGCCTTGCAATCCCAGCTCAAACTCTTTTTAGAACAATGCTATCATTGCAACAGATAAATGCTGAGTCCTATACAGAGTGCCCACAGGGATACTTTATCTTGTTTGCCATATTTTTGTCACTTGTTTGTGATTAAAAAAAAAAAAAATCACAGGCTTTCTTTGACATAGTCTCCTCTAGTATCTACATACACATTAGAAAACCCACCAGGGGATAGAGCCGGGTAGGTGGTACAAGTCTGTAATCACAGTGCTGGGCAGGGGTGGGTGGAAGTGAATGGATCCCAGAGCTTGAATGTCATCTAGACCAGTGGTCCTCAACCTTTCTAACCCTGTGACCCTTTAATACAGTTCCTCATGTTGTGGTGACCCCCAACCATAAAATTATTTCGTTGCTACTTCACAACTGTAATTTTGCTACTGGTATGAACAGTAATGTAAATATCCGAGATGCAGGACATCCGGTATGTGACAAGGTTGAGAAACATTCATCTAGCTGAATGGATAATGTGGTGGTTTTAATGCAAATGTCCCCTGACCTGCTCATCTTTTTAAACACTTCATCCTCAGGTGGTGAAGCTGTTTGGGAAGGTTTAGAAGGTGTGAGCTTGTTTGAAGAAGTATATCAGTGGCAACAGAATTTGAGAGTTTAAATACTCATGCCGTTTCCAGTTAGCTTTGTTAGATTTCTCTGATACATGTGTGTGGTTCAAGGTGAGGGTCCTTGGCTGCTGCTCCTGCCATCAAACCTGATGTCCCCTGCTTCCACAACTGCCATTATGAGCTCGAACCCTCTGGAACCAGAAGCTAAAATAAACTCTTTTTTGGTAAGTTGCCTTGGTCATGGTGTTTTAACATAGCAATGGAAATGTAGTTAATACAGTAAGCACTAGGTTCAGTGAGGAGCTATCTTAAAATAATAATTATTATAATAATAATAATAATAATAATAATAATAATAATAATTATAATTATAATTATAATTATAATTATAATTATAATTATAATTATAATTATAATAATAATAATTGGAGAGTGAAGGAGGAAGACTCCTAGTATTGCCCCGTGGCCTCCTGCACACATGCACATACACACACACACACACACACACACACACACACATCCCCATCTTCCCCCCTCCCAACATACATACAAATGTTGTGGGATATCTGTACACTGTGTGAAGGTGTACTGCTGTGATTGGTGTAATAAAAAGCTGAATGGCCAATAGCTAGGCAGGAGGTATAGGCGGGGCTTCAAGGGAGAAAAAGGAAGAGGAGGAGGAATCTAGGCACACAAGAGAAGCCAGGAGACTGGATAGGAAACAGGAGGTGCAAGATGGAAGAGAGGTAACACCAGGTGATAGAATGTAGATGTGATAGAATGTAGATTAATAGAAATGGGCTAATTTAAGTTATAAGGCCTAGTTAGGAACAAGCCTAAGCCATAGGCTGAGCTTTCACGATTAATAAGAAGTCTCCGTGTCATGATTTGTGAGCTGGCAGTGCACTCCAATGTGTGGCATGGCCACATGGGCAGAGAAGTCACACCAGCAGGCTCCATAGTTGTTACTGTGAGCACCCACAACAGTCAGATGCTGCTTGTGGAGACACCACAAAGTAGGCTCAGCAACTTCCAGAGCTGGGGCAGTAAATGAAGCTCCCTCCCAGACCCACTGGCCTGAGGCTAGGCTCTCAGGAAACTGAGGGGAGTGGAGCCAGCCACCAGAGCAAGCATTGAAGGGCCTGGGCACTGCCTAGCAGTTTAAGTTTTGGCTCATGTGGTCAGAGAATGCTGTGGGCACTTGCCAAAATCAGGTCCAGGACAAAAAACCAAAAAATCTCTAAATAGGTACAGAATTCTTTTAAAATGTGCTTAAATGGTAAAGTTAAAAAAAATGGATATAGATGGTCATAGGAAAAAATAGTTTAAAAATAATAAAGTCTTTAAGGAAAGAATAAAGTAATATTAAAAAAAAAACCCAATAAGCCACGTAAGGATGGAAAATACCCAGGACATTTGGATCCTGCATGTGGCTTTGTTGATTTTGAATTTTTTGAATGCCGATGAGTGAATGACAGCTGCACAGAGACACTGGGGTAAAGAAGGGGCTGCTGAATTCAACCAGCTTTTATACCTTAGAGATGTCTTGGCTTCAGAATGGAAGTTAGGAAATGTGTTGAGTTGGGGGAGAGGTTATGCCTTTGTTTCCACAGGAAACAAACAGCTATGGATTCCTTCAAAGTGAATAGAGAACAGATTTGACGAGGGGAGATGTCCTGAGGATCTTGGCTACAGATATGAGGGAGAAAGACAGAAAAGACTACAAGACAGGTGACGTGTATGCTGATCCCTCTGCATGGGAATCGCTCTGAGACTGGATGAGACATGATAAATCTTGTTGGCTACAGAGCTTTCATGACTTTTAATTACATGCCATTCTTTCATATGGCATGGACAGAGGTTTGGTTATACAGTTCAAACATAACATTGACAGATGCCTTTTACTTGCTCAAACAGAAAACAGAAAAGTGTCTTTAGTTGACTTGTGCACACTGCACATTCCATACAGTGTTAATGCAGATACATATGTTACCTTAAAAAGTTTATGTGTTTTCAGAAAAAAAAGGACCAGACACCAATAAAGAAAAGTATCCCAGGTTCAGCTTCTCAGAATACCTCTGTTGCAGATTTCCAAAAATTCTTCATCCAAAGCAACTTCAAAACTGCTAGCTGGGATCGTCCAGACTCACATGCTATCTAGCCAAGAATTCAGATAAGCTCTATACTTTCCCACCAAACAGACACTAAACAAAAAATACAGCTAGCTCTCCCAGGACTTGACCATTATTTCAATTTTCTCATGGTTCCCTAGAGATGCTGTCACTCCCAGACAACAGGAAGCAGGCTAGAGAACACAACGCCCACATTCTCAAGAGGTGGGTTGGATGGGTTTTGGTGATTCAATGGATTATGGATGTTTATTATCATTTAGTGGGGTTGGTTGCAAGTTGTTGGCCATGGTCAGGGGAAAAAAAAAACTGAGCAAAGGAGATTAGATTCAGGGCTCTCTTTAAGAAGGGAAAAGGGAGGATATAGTATAAAAATGATAGGATGAAAGGGTAGATTATTGAATCTACTTTTAGGCTAAAAAAGAACTACTAGTCTCAAATATTCTACATTGGTATGGATTTTAGTATATTGATACAAATTTAAGGCTATCTTTGTTAGACTATATATATGATTCTACTCTTAAGGTATTATACCTATGCAGCTCATTTAAAAATGTAATGCTAAGTTCTAGTCTTTAAAAGCTATTTAGGATAATAAAGAAAGACAGGTTAATAGTTAGTCATCTATAACAATCAAACTTATAGTCATGTTAGGTATATTTTTAGGGTCAAACAGAAATATATTTTAAATAGATAGATGGTCTTTAAACACTTTAAAGACCTACAGAATATGGCATTTAAAATGTTTTAATAACAATAGGCTTTTCATGCCAGTGAGACACATTTGCTCTTGGCAGCAGCAATTTACTTCAAAAGAGGATGATGGACACCAAAGAACCTCCATATGGAGTTTGCTTTCAATGTATCAAGGCTAACCATATGGGCAAGAATCTGCCTTTGCCTCAACTGCTGACAGTATACTGTTCAAACTGGACAAGCAGGACATAAAAGAGAGCAACTGCCAAACTTTACCAAGACAAGATAGGACAGTCCTTCAAAATTCCTGCTTTGCAAAAACGTCTGTCAGATATTCTAGGCCTTTAGGCCGAAGATAGATGCTCCAACACTGCAGAGGCACCTTGAGCCAGCTGGTTCATTCATTTCTATGGTTTTGGAAGCTGCTTGCTCTGCACTTCCTGTTTACTCAGATGATGTTATATCCTTCTTGGGTCTTTGATAGAGTTGAAGACTAGATAGTCACAGTTACAGTTTTTCTTGTTACCAAATTCAAAAAAGAAATTTACATAAGAGATGTAAAGTTTATGAGGTTGAGAAATGTAAAAGCTTAAGTTGTTTATCTAAAAAGATGTTTTAAGATCTAAAAAATATATTTTTAGGATGGTAATACACGTTATGATAAGAAATGGTTTAGGCATAAAGCTTTGGACTCACTAAGATTGGATAGATACTACAGTACTTTCTCTGAATTTGCAAAATACATATGGACTAAACATGTAATTCTTACTTGATAACTGTTTTTACCATGTTAGAATTAAAAAACTTCCTTGTTTTTTAGACAAAAAGGGGGGAATGTGGGATATTTGTACACTGTGTGAAGTGTATTACTGTGATTGGTGTAATAAAAAGCTGAACAGCTAATAAATAGCTAGGCAGGAGGTATAGGCGGGACTTCCAGGTAGAGAGAGAGGAAGAGAAGGAGGTATCTAGGTGGCAGGAGAAACCAAGAGAGGAAACAGGAGGTGCAAGACAGAAGAGAGGTAACACCATGTGATAGAACATAGATTAATAGAAATGGGTTAATTTAAGTTATAAGTGCTAGTTAGGAACAAGCCTAAGCTATAGGCCAAGCTTTCATAATTAATAAGAAGTCTACCATGTCATTATTTGTAAACTGGCAGCCCAAAGAAGAATCCAACCACATACAAACACTCCTCCACACACACTAAGAGGAACACCATTTGGGTCAACATCCAACCACTTTCCCTTATAGATCCTTTGCTCAAACAAAATTCCTCTTCTGCTTGACACCAAAGTGCCCAGCATTTCCTTTCCCTCTCCCTGTCCAGGCAGAGAGGAACTCCCTCCCTCTCCCCTTCCAGCCTTCTGCCCTTAGGTGAGCATTGGCTTCACTTACCTACAAATTCCTTCCCTGCTCCAGTCTTCTCTGGCAGCCCCTCTCTCTGGAACTCACACTGAACGGAGCGAGTCATCTCACTGGGCCTATCTATATAAATCTGTCTGAACTATTCTAATTGTTTCATGGGAAGCAAGGTTCTTACCACCCCCAAACCAGGCGCTGGTTGCAGAGCTGTGTCACACGCAGGACACGCTGGAACACAGAGTGATTATTAAGTACTTCTTGATTCAGATAACTGCCTCTGTTTCAAGATCTCCCTGGCATCTGGGAGAAGAAATACTCTCCTTAAGAAAGAATTAGCCTTGCTTGGCAAAACCTGCAAAAGGCAGGAATGCTTGTGATTGAATGAGAAAATCTACAAAATATAATGGTCTTAAAATAGCTTACATTTCAATGCATTGTATAGTATTTTTGGAGAATATAGAATTAGGCCGGCAACAAGGAATTTATTATTAATTATTTTTTGTCTGTTTTGTTTGTTTTTGAGACAGGTTTCTCTGTGTAGCCCTGGCTATCCTGGAACTTACTCTGCAGACCAGGCTGGCCTAGAACTCAGATCCACCTGCTTCTGCATCTGCTTCTGGGATTAAAGGCACCACTCCCATGATCCTTTTTTTTTCCCTTTTGTTTAGAGACAGGCTCTCATGTGTTCCAAGCTGGCTTTCAATGTGAGAGATCTAATGATGATGAGCCTGAACTTCTGAGTATCTGCCCTTTTCACCTGTTTGGTGAAGATGTTCTCAGAGTTATTCTGCAAGTGTCTCAGTACCACCTGAGAAGACTAAAAGGAACAGGCTGCTCTGGGGAACTTTCCCCACTCATTTATTTGCATGTATAAATTTAGAAGATCAGCTTCATCTGTGGTCAGATGAAGTCTCTCTCTGGTCCCCACAACGCAGGCTTGTTCATTTGCATGTGCAACCAATGCCTCGCCATTCTGATGAGATTTTACAGCCTTTAAAGGCCCTTTGGCTCAATTTTGCATTTAGTGCAAACCATGTAAAAGTCAGAATAAATCTTTTAAATAAAATAAAAATGGAGATAAAGCCATAATTAATTTGAGAGAAACTGTGGCAGTATAAAATGTATATTGAATCTTTGTCCTGGTGTCCTTGACACACAACTCCTGAAATTCTTAGACTCTCCAAAATGGTATCTTTTTATATACTAATGAGTTGGCTGATGGCTGATGGCATCTGGAAGAGTCGTAGGGTGGAAACTGATCACAGGAAGGATGACCATGGCAGGATTAGAGGGTTGGGACTTTGAGCCCCACTTCCCAAGCTCCAGCGAATGGAGAAAGCTGAAGGTTAAATTAATCACTCATGGGGAATGCTTAAATCAATCATGTCTGCGTCATAAAATCAAGGGGCGGGGCCAAAGTCCCTTCTGGGGAACTGAAGACATCTGGTTCCTGGGAGTGGTCCACCAGAAAGGACACAGAAGCTCCGCACCCAACCATGTCCCTTGACCTATGTGCACTCCACCTGGTATTCATCAGGAGCCTTTGGGAGATCTTTCTAATAAACCTGTAAATGGATCAATTTCCTGAGTTGCTCTAGCAGATCAATCAAGCCTAGAGGAGGAATTGTGGGAGCCCGATTTACAGCTCAGTCAGAAGCACAGGTAAAACAACTCAGGGCTTGTCACCGGGATCTGAAAGAGGGCAGAGGCAAGTAGGGACTAAGACCTTAGACCACGGACAATGTCTCCAGGCAGAAAGTGACAGGACAGGACTGAAGTAGAAGACACCTTGCTACCATTGTCTGTATAACTGACTGCCTGATGGGTACAGAAAGGCCCCATGTATTTGACCAGAGAAGTCTTCTGTGCTTATCACTGAGTGAGTGTACTGGACCAAGCGAGATTGGTTTTTCCTGTTGTTATACTTTGCACCTGGAATATCACCCACAGAATCAATGTCCCCCACTAACTCATATGCTGGCAGTCCCCAGCACAACCATGTGTCCACAGATGGCACCTTTAAGAGATTGGGCTATAGGGCTCTGACCTCCTTGGAAGTGTTAACTCACTCATGGGTGGGTCCTTCACCTGACACATTACTGTGAGACAGTAGTTTAGCAAATGTCGCCTAAAGGATGTGTTTGTTTGCAGCAGCCCCTTCCTCACTATCGCTCTGCTTCCTGGCTGACAGGAGGTGAGCAGGCTCCTCTGCTGGGACATTCTGAATTGCCTCAAGCCCAAAGTAAAGGAGCTAGCTGATCATCTACATAGTCTTCTGACCCATGAGCCAAAATGAATCCTCCATCTACTGAAGTGGAGTAAGCTGGCTAGCATATCGATAGTCTCAGATACACGCACGCACACACACACACACACACACACACACACACACACACACACACGATATTAGGGTTCCTATTTGCTTTCAGTCAACAATCAAAAGGCTAAAGTTGGTCAGCAGAAACAGGTATCTGCCCTGACTGTACATTTTGCTGCTAAAAAATATCCTATTTGTTAAAGACGGATCATTTGGGTTTCCAAGAAGCAGTCTTGTATTTATGTCATGAATATATGCTTTCTCATAGATGTGCTGGGCTGCCAGGTTCAAGGGTGAGATGGCAGATACTCGGAACTTCCTGGGATGAGAGTTCAGTGAAGGCTGAAGATGGAGGCAAAGCAGTTGAGGAATAAGTGGGGAGTGCTGAAGAACTGAGCATTTAGACTCCAGACTCCATTGCCCATCCCATGACCCTTCATCTCCAATACAACCCTCTAAGAACACAAGTTCCAGCTTACAGTCTGGAAAGCCTGTAGGGAAGAAGGAAGCTTTACCCTTCTGTTCACACAAGAGGGCTGGCTGAGAATAGGAGATGAAAGCAGGGACAAGCTAAGCCACTGCCCATCACTGAAGGGTACTCCCATGACCTATCCTGTACATAGGCAGGGCCCTCGGGAGCCTGTAGGAGAATGGCCATCCAAGCCATTGATTAACCTCCTGAGTGGGTTTCTAGGTCACCTTAGAGGCCACTGGTGTGGTAACTTAGCCTGAACACAGGGATTTCCCAAGATTACTGGCTGTCTTGGGAAAAAAATGTACTTGGTTTCTCTGTTTCACCTTCCAATGTATAATGTAAATCATGAACATTTGTCTCTAAGGATACTGGGAAGGTTCTGGGGTTAGCATTTACAAAGTACTCCAAATAATACCATGCACATAGAAAGTGCTCGTTAGATGTACAGACATACAGAGGAATAGGTGATAGATGGACAAATGGAGAGGTCACAGAGTGGTGACTTCATCAGCCTCTATTAAATCAAGCAGTGTCCTTATCACTATCAAATCAGAAGGGCTAGAGGGCTCATGCCGCCTTTATGCTTCTGTTTTCATTATGGCATTTTAAGGGGGAACCTTCAGTGGGGAAGAATAACCAAGATGATGCTTGGAGGACACACTCTATTCTAAACTAACCAGGAAGAGTTGATCTGTTCAACCTTCAGACTTCGTTTTGAATCTATGTGTTAAACATTTGGACCATTTAGAGCCTTGCTCCAGATGCAGATGCCCACACAGCGCCCCGCCAATCAAATTACTCAACTCATTGCCCCCAAGCCAGTCAGGATACTCGACTCATTGCCTGAATTTTAGTAGAGGAAAACATAGGAAAAGAACAGCCCTGATTATATTAGCCTCTCCTTTGCAGAAAAGAATCTCCTTCGAATACCTCAGGCTCCCTAGGACAAAAATCTTCCTCTTCATGTCTCATCTTCATGAGACAGCAAATACCTCTAGAGGCTGATTCAGCCAAGTCAGTGGTGACCTCTTCTCACTATGTGAGTCACTGGTTGTCATCTTTATCTTTATTTATAACAATCCACCCATGAGGATTACGTAGGCCCGATGGTAGTAGCTTTGTTTCTAAGCTATTGGTTTTGGTGAGTCTGGTTTCAGAATTCTCATCCTCTTGATCTTGATTGACAAATAGTTCAAGTCCACTTTCCAAATGACGTACCCATACCCCACTATTTGTCTTCAGAAATCAGTGTATATTTATAGTAGACCACACTTCTACCCAGCTTGCTTGGAAGGAAGCTGATAGGATGAATTCTTCCCCTTCTTCATGTTGCTCCAGTCTGGTAGCCAGGAAGGATGAGAACACTCACAGGCTCTTTTCACACTCCCCAGTCAGCTCCTCAACACTCTTTCCTCAGTGACTCCATTTCCCTACCCTCAGCCTTGCCTCCAACCACCTCAGTCTGTGTGACTCCAAACACCCACCATCCTTGCTTCTGCCTAGTTCTTTTCTAGAAAAATGTACAGACATGAATCTAAGGCCACAATTAACTCATTCTAGGTCCCCCCAGAAACTGGAGACTTCATCCTGAGATTGATAGGAACTTTTGAGCCACAACAAATAGATGAAATAGTCTTGTCAAAATACTGGAAATCTTGGGTTTCTTAATTTAAGAAGTTATCACCAAACTGTGGTAATCAAGAGTGTGGAACTTATCTGAGCACATTGTTCAGACAATATTCATCAAGATGGCAAGACCATTTGATGGAAAAGGACAGTCTTTCCAATAAGTGGTGTTAGATTAGAACAGCGGATGGATTTGAACCCTAACCAATGAAAACTAACCCTATGTGGATGGAAGACGTAAATGTAAAGCCTAAAGCGATCACATCATTAGAAGGAAACAGGACCAGAACTTCAGGACACTGCATTGGCAATGAGTTCTGGGAATTGAACCAAGAGATGCACAAAGACAATGATAAATTGGCCTGCATCAAAATGAAACGATTCATCCATCAGGGGATACCCTCAACATAGTGAGAAAGCAACCCATGGCCTGGGATAAAGACATTTGCAAACACTGCTTCTAATAAGGATTCAACATGCAGTGCACATCAACTTCCACAACTCAGTAACTATGGCAGTGGTATAGAACAGAAGTTTACAACGGGAAAAGTCCTTAAATAGACACGCCTCTAATGTTCAAAATAGCCCGAAAACACATGGAAAGACTTTTTTTTAACACTATTAATCATTAAAGAAATGCCAATCAAAATCACAATGAGATGCTACTTCATACTTACTCCTAAGAAGAGCTACTATATAAAAACAAAACAAACAATCCCCAGGAAGTAACAAGTTTGAGAGAGGATGTGGGGAAATCTGAGCCCTTGTTTATCTCTGGTGAGAATAACAACGCATCACTGTGTGGCAGCTCCTCCAAACAATTTTTTTTTTAATTAAATATAAAATGATTCAGCAATTCTAACTCCTGGCTATATACTCAAAAAAAAAAAAAAAAAAAAAAGAAAAAAGAAAAAAGAAAAAGAAAAAAATCAAAGGCAGGGCATAGGAGACCATGCACAAAGCAACATTATTCACAATAGCTATAAAAATGGAAGCCGTCCAAGTATCCATTAACAGATGAATAGACAAAGTACGGGACTCAGCAGAATATTAAGTCTTAGGAGGAAATTCTGTCAAAGCAAGACATGGATGAAACTTGAAGATGCTGTGCCAAGGGCAACAGCCCGTCACAAAAAAAGACATCTAGCACATGACCCCACTCCCATGAGATATCTAGTGCAGAATCAGAAACAGGAAATAGAATGGTTGCTGTCAGGGCCAGGGGTAAGGGAAAGTGGTGAGTTACTGTTTGATGTATAGTTTCAGTTTTGCAAGATGAAAAGAATTCTGGAGATCGACTGTACAACTATGTAGTCAACTCTCAACCCACAGGTTCCGTTTCTGCAGACCTAGCCAGCACAGGGAGACAGTATTTGGAAGTAAGCGGGGGTTTCTGCTGGGAATATTCACACTGGGCTTCTCACCATTGTTTGCTATGCACTCCACTACAACAACTACTTACAAATCATTTACACTGTGTGCGTTGTTGAAATAACTCTACTGGTGATTTAGAGCAATTAGGAGGGTGTGGGTAGGTCATAGGCAAATGCTAAATTACTTTACAAGAGGCCTGGGTATCCAGGGAGGTTGGTATCCTTGGGTAGTACTCCATCTCCTATGGATATGGGGTAATGACTGTGTTTACTACTCAGCTTTGCATGTAAAAATTGTTTTAAGACTGTAAACTCTATGCTAGAGGTAATTTACTACAGCTTAAAAAAAAATCACATAAAAAGATATGAAAGCATCTTTCCTTTGGTGGGAAGGGAAGCTGGGCCTGGCGGGGCAGACCTGTAATCCCAGCAAATTGAGTGGCGGGAAGGAAAACAGAAGACTCACAGATTTAGGGCCAGCCTGCAACTTAATGAAACCCCATCTTAAGCTTTAAGAAAGGCCTGTGTACTTCAGTGGTAGAGTACTTGCCTAGCAGGTACTAGGCCCTGGTTCACTTGCCAGAAACCTTCCCACAGCCCAGAGAGATATGATATGCCACACTGCTGCTTTGTGCCTGCATTAGTTTATATTGACTGTATTCTGCAATGTGTCCTTGGTCCTTCAATAATTTCACTCCAGTTTTAGGTCCATCTATGTTTTTGTACATGATTTTAATTCACTGCTTTTGGCTTACATTAAGCAGTTCCATTTTAGACTCAGTGACATTTCACTTACCAGTTTCTCGAGAGATGAATATCTGGGATTGTTCAAACTTCCGATACTTTAAGCAATATTGCAATGTTTTTTTTTTTCTTTTATATGTCCCTTTATTGACCCCTGGTGTATTTCTCAAGAATGAAGATTATGTGGATATGGTGTATTCTAATAGCTAATTTTATGAGATAACATACTATTTATAAAAACAAAACAAAATAACAAAACACTTCAGCCTCAACTTTTGCCGATAGGACATAATAGCTATTTTCCTCTCTTAGCCAAAATTTGGGTAATACCTGATGTATACACCTGGTATATGGCAAGCCTGTTTTTTAATTTAATTTCTCTTTATTGCTATTACCATGCTTTCTCATATTTGTGTGTGTGTATGCATGTGCACACATGTGTACCTGTGGTGTGAGTGTTGTGGTGGGCACGTTGAGGCCTGAGAACAACCTCAGGTCTCAGCCCTGGCCTTCTATTTTGAATGAGACAGAGTCTCTTGCTCATCGCACACAGTAGGCTAGCCATCCCACAAGCTTCTCGGGATTTTCCGATTTCTGCCTCCCATCTCACCCTAGGAACGCTGGGATTACACATGCATGCTATAGGCTCTGGTTTTCCATGGGTTCTGAGGATCTGAGCTCCAGAAAAACCTCACACCTGTGCAGCAGATGCTTTACCCACTGAGCCAACTCCCCACTCTCTTCCTTTGAGTATCAATAAGATTAAATAACTTTACCCTCCCCCCCCCCCCCCCCCCCCCCCCCCCGCGACATTTTGGTTTTTCCACAGTCGACCCATGTCTCTTGCCCACTTAGCTACCGGTTTCCTCATTTTGTCGCAAGTGCAAAGTGCATTTCGACCTTCTGAGACACCCTCTGTACCAATCTTTCTCCATCCTCTGTCACCGTTCATCTCTCACTCAGTGGTCTTCTGCTTGTG
This sequence comes from Onychomys torridus, assembly GCF_903995425.1. Lineage (NCBI taxonomy): Eukaryota > Metazoa > Chordata > Mammalia > Rodentia > Cricetidae > Onychomys > Onychomys torridus. The sequence continues at coordinate 30,244,829 of NC_050459.1, read as the reverse complement.
GTACCCTCCATTCAGTAGAAACCGCCCAAGTGTGTTAAAGCTTATGCCTTAGAGTGAATAGTTTTCAGTGCCCCCCCCCACACACAATGTCATTAACCCAGTCCATCTTCATATATGATGATACAAAGCAAACTTTCAGTATGGTTTTATTTTCATTTTTTTCCCCTTATGATAAACTAGTTTGCTGAAATCACCCAAGAAGCAATCCATACTTCCCCCACTAGTAAATGGTCCAGGCTCCAGTCACACCTGTGGTGGTATTGTGTTCCCCAAAATATTGTGCACCCTAATAAATTTATCTGGGGTCAGAGAATGGAACATCCACTAGACAGACATAGAGGCCAGAAAATGGTGTCACTCACACCTTTAATCCTACCATTCCAGTGGCAGAAATCCCTCTGGATCTCTGAGTTCAAGGCCACGTTAGAAACAGCCAAGCATGGTGACACACGCCTTTAATCCCAGGGAGTGACGGAAGAAAGAGAAAGATATATAAGGTGTGAAGACCAGAAACTAGAAGCTTTTGGCTGGTTAAGCATTTGGCTGGTTAAGCTTTTAGGCTTTGGAGCAGCACAATTCAGCTGAGAGCCATCCAGTCTGAGGAAACAGGATAAGCTGAGGAATTGGCGAGGTAAGGAAGCCGTGGCTTGTTCTGCTTCTCTGATCTTCCAGCATTCACCCCAATACCTGGCTCCAGGCTTAATTTTATTAATAAGAACTTTTAAGATTTCTGCTACACACACCCGCTCCTCACTGCATAAGGATCAAATAAACAATAACATAAAAGAAGTCTGAGACCCTGAGCCATGAGGGCGTGCACATACACACACACACACACACACACACACACACACACACACACACACGCACACACGTGCGCGCACACACACAGAAGGCACTTGGGATCTTTCTTTATGCTTTTGGAAGAAATATGGGCAAGCTTTGAGAATAGTGTGAGCAGAGGATCAAGGGTATCCATCCAGAGTCTACAGAAAATTTCCCTAATGCAAAATCTGGAGGTGATATGAATAGATAAAGGACATTTTTAACAAGTAATAAGTGAAGCTAAGGGAATCGCTCAGTCAGTAAAGAGCTTTGTGAAGTGCAAACATGAAGAACTGGGTTTGAACCCTATGCCCACACCAAAAATTGGAACCAGAGGCAATTAATAACCAGAGAGCTGGGGAGGTGGAGACAGGTAGGGGCAAGGGGCTTAGTGGTCAGCCAGCCTAGACCAATTGGCAATCCTCAGGTCCCAGTGAGAGAACCTGTCTCCAAAAAAAAAAAAAAAAAGCGTATATAACTTCTGAGGAAAAACCCTCCCAAGGGTGACCTTTGGCCTCCATATATGCATGCACACGTGTGTACGTCTCCTTAAATATACACACAAAAGAAAGAGAAGGGAAGAAGAAAGAAAGGGAGAGAGAGGGAGGAAGGGAGGGAGGGAGGGAGGGAGGGAGGGAGGGAGGGAGGGAACTGTGAATGAAGGTTGCTAAGTGTGTTCATGCTCTCCTCATCACTGTGAGCAGATACCTGGAAGGCAGCTAGAGGGCAGACAGGCTTATTTGGCTCATGTTTGAGATAGAGGCCCTCTCAGCTGGCAAGGCATGGCAGCAGGCAGCTCTGGGGTAGCAGGAATGTGAGGCAGTTGGCTTCCTCCATGGGCAGCCAGGAGCAGAAAGGAAACAGGAAACAGAATGGGTCTATAAACTCAAGGTCTCAAGCCCCTAGTGACCCACTTCTTTCAGCTAGACACTTCCCTCCTGATAAACGTTATAACTACAGAAGTATTCAAATACACGGGGGCATTCTAGACTCCACTCATAACCCCAAAGAAATGTGACAAAGACACATATCTGCCCTGTTCTTTTATCAACTCTGATAGATGTTCTCTGTCCCCAGAAAGCATCTTTATAAAAACGATGATCTATCTATCTTTTACCAGCATATGTTAGGAAAATCAGTTTTGTTCTGTTTGTCTAATTCAAATTCGTAATATTTCATTTCTGTATTCAGACTAACCCTCCTCAGGATTCTGACACCTTCTAGTGTCCAATCCCTCACCTTCTAGTCACGGACATAGAGAGCCCACGGGACAAACCAAACAGGAAAGGATTGAACACACACTGCTTAAAAGCTTTAAAGACTGAAAAAATAAATGTGAGGTCTATAAAAAGAAGTAACCCCTTAAGGAACAGGTAGTCACTTAGTGATAAGTCATGGATCACTCACTGAGAGGAAACAAGATATTTTGACATTCCAGTTACATTTTCTGCTAACACTCAACTTAGGAACTCTAGGCTAGACAGAATAGAGGTTCCCATCCCCAAAATAAAGGAATTATTGAATTCCTAAGTTAACATAGAGAATGGTTATTGAGGCTTTTTGCATCTTAGATGTTAATTTTTAGGTTTGAATGCTGATTATACAAATGGCTAACTTATGTCAGAACTTCTATCTCTGCACACCCTGCAGACACTACTAATCGATTGCAGAAAACTTTCTCACAGCCTAGGTTCTCTTGTAAAGCTCGAGGGAAGTATTCTAACTAATCTGAACTGGTGTAGTAGAGTCTGCCCTCCTGGTTCAAGGATATTGGGCTACAAAGCTTATGTGTGCTTCTACCAACACATTTAAGTAAGAATTATTTTAAATGATGACTGATTTTAAAAATTCCAGTCCTGAGGGCTGGAGAGATGGCTCAGAGGTTAAGAGCACCTGCTTCTCTTCTAGAGGTCCTGAGTTCAATTCCCAGCAACCACTCACAACCACCTATAATGAGATCTGATGCCCTCTTCTGGCCTGCATGCATGCATGAAGGCGGAACACTATACATAAAAAAAAAGAAACAGCCGGATGGTGGTGGCACACGCCTTTAATCCCAGCACTCGGGAGGCAGAGGCAGGTCGATCTCTGTGAGTTGAGGCCAGCCTGGTCTCCAAAGCGAGTTCCAAGAAAGGTGCAAAGCTACACAGAGAAACCCTGTCTCAAAACAAACAACAAAAAAACAAAACAAAACAAAAAACCAAAACCAGTCTCTCCTTGCTTTCTTACCTGCCTTCAAGTTTATGTTACTTACTGTTATGTTCACTGATCTCAACAACTTGTATTTATGCAGTCTATTTTATTCTTCTTAATCTTGACTGCCAACATGGAGCTCCCAAAGAGCAGTAGCCATCCTGATGGGTTTCCCACAATTCAGGAGCATACTGTGACACCCTGATGGCCTAGCTTGGTTTCAGACTGCTAAAGAGGTTGGACAACACTTAGGTAAATGGGTATGAAATGGCTGAAAGCCAAACCACTGAGAAATCAGAGTCATTTGCTGGTGACAGAAACAATAATTCGCTGAAGAACAGTTTCTGAGTCAAAAAAGAAGGCTGTTGGACTGGGAGATGGCTCCCTGGGTAACGTTTGTTGACCGAAAATGAAGACCTGGGTTGGGATGCCCACCGGACATGGTGGCGTAGGCCTGTGACTCCAGTGCTGGGGGGAAGAAGGGTGTATATGGGGAGGAGAGGCTTGTTGGCCAATCTAGGAGAAACAGGGAGCTTTAGGTTCAGTGAAAGAGCTTGTCTCAAAAGCTGAGGTGAAGAAATAACTAAGATAGGCAATAGCCTCTGGCCGCCACATGCACCCTCACAGTGCTACACACATAAATGCACATGCTGTTGTTTTACACACACACACACACACACACACACACACACACACACACACACGAGTAAATAAATAAAACAAAAGCAAAAGGGAAAGTTCTTTTTTGAAAAAACAGCCTTTCAATGTGGAAGCTTTCCTTTGTCACCCAGCAAAGGACAATTGTGTATAACAGTCTGCCTGTCAGGAAAGCATGGAGAATACGTCATCTAGGGCACTGGGCATAAGGTAGGTGAAGCAGGAAATTATACGAAGCTGCATGGGAAGAGTATGAACATGCTTATCACCTAACATTTCCTGGGATCTGCCCAAAGCCATTAGAAGCAAATGCTGAACAATTTCAATGCAGAGATTGAAGGTACTGAAAATCCAAAATGTACTTGCTGCCTGCACGGAGGACAGTAAGAACTCTCTCTAGTTCATCTCTCAATCATGAAAGAAGCAATTAAAGCTAATCAAATCAACTATCCCCATATAACAAAACATGCCCTGGGACACCAACGGAGGAAACTGCCTACCAGTTCCTTATTCCCAGGCCCTCAAAGCGATCAGGCCATCCTAGCAACCAAGTCCCTTTGGTTACTAGATGCAGACAGAGGGGTCTCCATCACACAGAGACCTCAGTCTGTGTTTCCTAACCTCCCTCAGAAAGGAAGAAAAAGTCATGCTCAGAGAAGCGACATCTTGTATTTCTTGTGTTCTTGTAATTCACTGCTGGGGAAGAAGATTCCAGATTACTACCCGAAAGGAACATTCTTGTGGCAAGAGGGGACTGGCTTCACACACCTGCTCAGCTTAAAAAAAAAAACAAAAACCCAAAGCTAAATAGTGGAGGCCACTTGCAAGACTAAAATGGACAATCACTGGAGAGTGATTAATCCATGAAAGAATGCATTGTGCTCCACCGTGTTTGCCCACCTTGAAGCATGAACAAATATTAACCTCGGCTTATTTAACTCAAGGTGGCAACGTTCTCTTGAGCGGGGACAGCCACGGAATCACGGTGGGTGTTGGTTGAAAAGTCAGATGAAGAGTTCTTCCATCCATAGTGTGCTATGGCCTTCTTAAAAATTTGAAATTCTGGGCTGGCAAGATGGCTCAGCAGGTAAGGACGTCTTTGCAGGCTTGGTGACCTGAGTTTCGTCCCCAGAACCCTCACAATGGTGGAACTGGCTCCACAAAGTTGTTTCCTGACCTTTAGACATGTCACCTGGTACATCCCCCCAACATGGCAATACTTTTTTAATGTTTAGTTATTTAATTTTATGTGTACCTGTGCAAGCCTGAGTGTATTATGTACAGCATGTGTGTGGAGGTCAAGGGTGGGTGTTGGATCCTCTGTAACTGGAATGGGTGCTGGGAACTGAACTTAGGTCTTTTCCGAGAGCAATAAACACTCTTAACAATGGAGCTATCTCTCCAGCCCATAATAATGTTTTTTAAAAATGGTGTCTGCACTGAATACCTACTACATATCTGGCTCTGTGCTGAAGAGTGGCGTGAAAATGCTAAGCAGGAACACATGTGACATGGCTCATGCACATGGGGGACTTCACAGTCTCTTGAGGAGCTGAAACCATGGGCCAAGTTTAGTGCAAAGAGAGACACCCTGTGTCACCCTCCCCGCATGAGGCATGAAGAGAGCACAGGGCCACCAAGAGACCTCGGCTCAGGACACTTCATAGCCCAAGCGATCGGCTTCTGCTGTCAGCGTCTCTTGGGCACCTCTTTTGTGTCAAGTCAGAAGGTAGATGCTTTTCTGGAGCGCGACATCAGCAGGGCATGAAGGAGAGAGCTGTAACCCATTGAGTCGTGCACACTGAGCTTAGTTCCCATTTCTGGTGCTGAACAGAACCCAGGATGCAGTGAAACGGATCTAGGAGGAACAGCCTCATCCAAGGAAGGCAAAGCACAGCTGAGCCTTTGGTGGTCAGACTGAACACCTGCTCATTTACTTCACACTGATGAAATCCTCAGAACCCAAGAGAAAAAAAACACCATTTATGGATTCTTAGCATATTGCATGCAGCTCAATAAAAGGTAGGTCATTAATAGATGTCCAATGATTTAGAGATTATCTAACTCCTAGGTGTAGTCAAGGACATGTGCTCAGAATTGCATAGAAATTCTTTAAAGATTACATATATGTCAGAAATTGTTTAAAAATTATAGAACAAGAAAACAAGAATTAATTTTAATACTTCTTGCTTACGGCATAGGAGATGCCCTGTTTTCAGATTTTGTCTACAAGCTCATGGGAAGGGGCCAGCTGCTGGCTTGTCTATAACACAGCAGAGTATAAACTTCGCTGTTGACACATGTGCCTTGTTCCATTTGCTAAACTGTGTGTGGAAGGTATGGAGTTTCTCCCACAGAATAAGCCCAGGATGCATTCTCCCCAACCCAATTCCACCTCTTACTTAAACATGGTCAGGAAGACTACACACATACCCAGTGCTTCCTAATACACACTGATATTTCACGTTGACACCCAGATGAGCCCATGAAGTCTTGAGACTTCCTATGCGTTCGTGTCATCCCCTGCAGCTGATTACAATACAAAGTGGGGCTGAAATCAAGAGTTAAAAGCTTTCATCAGATCGGATATGGAGTCTGAAGACACAGGCATCTTACTCATGCTCTTCCTGTCCTTGGTGACATGCTGTATGACCATGTTTCAGGAGAGACCACACAATGAAAATGTGTTGGTTCCTCCCATTAGCAAAGAGGCTGCCTTTGAGGACGGAGAAGAACTACCAGTGATGATGTCTCTCCAACACAGGAGGGAGCTGAACAAGGCACAGCATCGCTTCCCAGCATCCCCCAAAGGGAAAGAACAATGGATTGTGAAGTGGGTCAAATAGAAAACTGGCAACATCAAAACAAAAGTATCTCCTACTTTCGAGGGAAACTTTTCTCTGGATTAGCCTTACCTGGACCCAAACTGTACAGAAACATAAACCCACCTGTCCTCTTATTCCACCATCGAGTCCACCTCTGAGCCCAGGCCTACGCTTCTACCCTTCTAATTTGGGTCTCTTTGTGAACTGCTTGCCTGCTGGCCCTAACCAGATACGTTGCCTTCTACTGACCTTGTCGCTCAAAAGTCACAAGTCATGTCAAAGTAGATTTGCATCTGCAAATCATTCAGAAATGAAAGGCAGAAAGAAACTGGATTCTTGTGCATCCTAATTGTTTTCTCAGGTGCTGCTGCTGTCTTTGAACTGCCTCAAGTCTGGAAGGTGAAGTGTGCACACACAGCCCACACTTCTTGCCTGCAGGTTTTCTTTTTTGTTTCCTAGCCAACAACCAACAGTCCTTGTCAATCCTTATCTTATAATCCTGCCCTGAACTGGGACAAGGTGACCCAGAAACCTGGTAAGGTCCATCATCCTAAGCCATGTGAATTTGTGGATGTAGGCAGTTGCCTTGGCAGCAGTCAGTAAGAAAGAGTCCAGACTCAGCCAAGAAAGGCACCTTGGATAGGCTTGGAGAGTCCGTCTTGCAAAACATTACAGCAGGAGGTAATATCTCAAACAGATAGATAAGCTGCTCACTCAATATGGAGATGTAGAAAGCCAAGCCACTCCCCTCAAGACAGGGGTCAGGAAGCAGGTGAATGTGTTTCTGTTTCTCCACACTATGTAAGTAGAACACAACGCAATCCTGCATGAAGCAACCTCTGTCTAGGTGCTAAGCATACATAACACACATAACGAAGCTGATCGTTAGAAACAAAGCCTGGCTCTATGCATGGAAATCAGATTAACCTTCCATGTTGCCTGTAGATGCTCTGCAATTTCCATCTTGGAAAACTGCTATCATCTTCCATAATTACCGGTGTGCCCCGTGGTTGGTATTGACTCAGCTGGGGCTGTGTGGCCCCTAGCCTTCTCATTGGCCTACAACTTGACTTCTGAGATCAGAATACTTTGGGGTCAGTCCTTTGTAGTCTTCCTTAAAAGAATTCAATGCATCCTAAATTCCAGATTTCAAAGACAGTTTATAGTCCCAAGCCTGCCCTCTATCTACTCACAGGAGAGATGTAAAGATCCAAAAGACAGTGCCTGCCAGCAACACAGGTAAAAAGAGAATGCATCCCCAAACGAAGTTTGACTTACTCTAAACTGAATGCCATGGTTTAAAGGGGCATTTGTTTGGTTTTTTTGTTTGTTCTTGAAATGGAACCTAGAACCTCTGAGGTTCCTACTTTATTTGAGCTACATATAACCCAAAGGTTTCTGTCATAACTTATTGGACCTAGGGTTTCTGAATCACCCTAGATGCTAATTAAAACCCTTTCTGAGTCATGTTGCTATGGTTACCAAGACTTCTCCAAGTCCTATGACTCTTAAGTGAGAAGTTTTAGTTACTTTTCTAAGACTTGGGTGGTATTCCCAGGACTGGATCAGGCTGATTCCTACAAGACAGGGTTGCCACCGCCACACTTGGCACCCTGGGGCACCTTTTACCTGAATAATAACTAACCTCCTTGGTGAACTGTGTTCATTTCATTTTAATAATGGGGTGAGAGCTCACACTGCTTCAGCTGGAAAAGGCTCCCTGCAAAGGCTGATACCTACCGAAACCAATATGGTAGAAGGAGAGAGCCGACTCCTGAGAACTGTCCTCTGACCACAGCACATGTGTGTGTGTGTATGCAAGGGCACATATATGTAAGTATAAAATATGATTTAGAAAAATGGGTGTCAGGCGAGTATAAGCATCCCATTTAAGAGACTCCAGGAGACAGTACGTGGCTTGCTCAACTGATATATATGTGAAACAGAATAGGTTGGCTTTGTGATGTTGAATCTGGTGCTCCACGAGCACCCAGGACTGAGTCACACAGGCAATGTTCTCTCATACCCTGCTCTGTTACTATATGCCTGGATGTGCACTGTAAGGTCAAGAGCTGAGCTGCAAGTTGTGGCTAGGCCATCAGGGACAGATTTCATCTGCTCTCAATCCATTTTGTGATTTGTGCACTGTGGCTGGAAATTCATCTCTCAGGGGTTTAAGAATTAAGGGAGTTATTATGTCTAATGTCTGAAAAAAAAAAATCCATGCTTCCCCCATAGTAAGTGTCTTATAATGTGAACTCAGCTACTGAATCATTCATTCTTCCAGGGAGTTAAAACTGTAGCTGAGGGACCAGGCAGAGTCTACAATCACCCATGACCCTGGAAGGTGTCAATACCTCATGGTGGGGAGCCAATGGAATACCAGAACACAGCAGTGGTCATGAAAGCAAGCCCGTGTTAGATCACATCACAGCCTAAAACGCCTTGAAGTTCAAAGCCAAATGTCATGGCGGCTTCTCTCTGTGGTCAATTCCCTTGTTTCTGAGAGCAACCTAGAGGCCGCTGCTCCAACGGAACACCAGCAGAAACAGGGCTAGAGAGACCAGTTGGGGAGCCTGGCTTTCTGTAACAGCAGGTTATTCCTTTCGCGATCAAAACCAGTTTTGCCTTCACTAAAAGGGGAGGAAAAAAAAATTCCCCAGAATTTAAATGCCATTCACAGTTCAATAGCTTAGAAAAGACATTTACTTTCCTGGAGCTTTTGAAAGGCGCGTTAAACCAGCAGCAGAGTAACCAGGCAAGGAGAACGCTGTGAGCTTCGGCATGCTGACCCCAAACTGTACTCTTTTTTTTTGCCTTTGAAAAACCCACATCTGAAGGGCTTAACCATGTGTAAAGCTTCCTTTACAGAAACAAAAAACCCAAAAATTGTCCCCTAAGGCCTAATACAGCAGTAATCGTTTATTGCACACATTCTTGGCTTTACCTACCTATTTTCTGTAGTGTGACCCCCTTGAGCCCTCTTTTCTATGTTGCCACAGATGAAGTTACGGAGCTTTTCAAGATACTTAGAGATCGGAGGAGGAGGTAGATTTTTAAAAAGGAGGGGGCGGGGGCAAAGGATCAACAACTTGGTAAGGTTGTTCGGTTTTGTAGTGGTGGGATCCAACCCCAGGCCTCACTCCAGGACTCTGTCATGGAGCATGTCCACGCCCCAAGTGCTTTTTTCCCCCCCAGTGCTTGAGATCAAAAGAGGCGCAGCCTAACATCTGCTACAAGTGCTCTGCCACTGAACTATATCCTCAACACCCCCCCCCCCCCCCACACACACACCCTGCTTCTTTGCTTTGTAAGATTCATTACACATAGCCAGTCCACACACCCGCTTCTAGGCTTGTTTGACGAGCACACACACCAGGCAAGAGTTCCTGCTTTCTCAAGGCTGAGCTGGGGCTCGGGAAAATTTACATAATGCACAATGGCCTTTGGGCAGACACTGGTGCCCTGGTAGGCAGCACTCCAGGATGGGCCTTAGGCTTTCCTGAGAGGCTGCAAAAGCAAAGGTTTCTGGGAAAGGCCCTACAGACTGGTGTTTTGGTTTTTTTGTTGTTGTTGTTTTGTTTGTTTGTTTGTTTTCTTATGTCTGTTTCCACACAAGCAGCGGCACTCACCTTGACTTTGGAGGTGGGGGAGGTGGCGAGAACGCCTCCATCCTGCCTCTGTCCTTCGGGAACTCAAAAGCAAAGGAAGCTGATTTGCTCATGCCAGCGCTAACCTTGCCGCTCTGCCCGGAGGAGGAGGAGCCGTCAGTGGGATGGAGCCGGTGCCAGGTAGAGGAGTTTGAATGGTCTGTGGTACCATTTTCCACTCCTCTCCCCCAACTTTGACTCAGCAATTCCTGCCCGACCTCCTTCTCTTCCTCTATCCGACACTGGCGGCTCCAAGCGCCAGTCTGGTATCTTGGACGTCTCTGGTCCAAGGCTGAAGAGGAGGTGGCTGGTGGGGGACACTTGGCAGGGTCCCCGGTGGCAACGCCATTGGTCTGGCAGGAAGAAGTCAGTTTAGTAGGAATTCTAGACAAAAGCTGGGGTCCAACGCTGCTGCCACCAATGTTCCCATCACTGTGGTCAGCCAGAGAGGAGGCTGCCGATGACGCTGGGGACCCTCCAGGACTGCTTTTAGACAGCTTAGGAGGAATGGCCGGCTTCTCCTTGGGCGTGTTTTCAGTCACATTATGTGGGTGGCTCTCCCGTGAGCTTAGCCCCTTCACAGCCGATGGTTCCTCTTCGCCAGCCTGTATGTCCTGGTTCACGGGCCCACGTGGCCACTGCACCCCAACTGCGGAGTCAGGACTGCTCAGATAGATAGTCCTGTGGTCCTCCTCTGGATGGGCAGCAATGACGGTAATGGTGGTTGCCACCTGAGGCGCCATATTTGTGCCTTCCCTGTCCTGGCTCCAGCCAGAGGATGTCTTCTGAGCCCAGGTATCGCCTGTCCACACTTGGCCCTGGCTGTGGCCAGCAGCTACCTGCTCTGCCTTGGTCTCGGGCCTGGAAGGCACGGGCACAGCCTTCTTCCTCTTGGTACTTTCTGCGTAGATGGGTTCAGGCTGCGCAGCCTCCCTAGGAAGGGCTGGGGGCTGGAGCTCCCCAGCTTGCCCCCCACATTTGCCAGAGGTGATGACATGGCAGCTGGAGTCCTGCTGCTTCCCCAGGGCTGGTTCCTTCACAAGAGAGCAGTAGTCGTTGTCAAGGTGGGGAGCAAAGGGGCTGCTGGCCCCGCTGCGGCTGCTGCCACAGGACAGGCCGTCGGAAGAGCTAGCAGCCTCTGAGTTGAGGGATGGCTTCTTGGGGCCCAGACAAGGTGGGCTTGCTGTGGATCCCTGGACACAACACTCTCTGGGGAAGTTCAGAACTCGCTTTTCCTCTTCCGTTGGTCTTGTACATGTCCCTTTCTCCCAGCACATGGGTGAGCAGTCCCCTCCACGTCTGCCAGAGCCCTCAGTGCTATGCACAGCGTCCTTGGATTCTGGACAACAGTCCAGAATGGAGCAGTACTCTCCACCTTCACTGTCTCCGGAGGGTGAGCACCTCTGGTCACTGTCATCCTCTGAGGGCAGGGACTCCCGCAGGGGCTGTGGAGAAGGGCAGGGCCTGGGGCCCTTGGGACAGCTGGACGTCATCCCCGCAAAGGCAGCTAGCTTCTGGCGGAAGCTCTCCTGAGCCGAGGGAAGCTCTTCCCTCCTGGTCTTCTCTTCCTGGAAGCTCACTGGTTGAAAGGCAGTGTTCCTTTCCACTCGGGCCTCTAGGTTGTGCAGTCCAACCATGGTGTAGGTTGGGGGACAACAAGAGCTGCCATCTGCGCAGGCAAGGGAGCCCGGGGGCTTCTGCATTCCTCGGAAGCTGCCTAGGTAAACTATCGGCCCGTCTTCCTGCTTCTGGAGCGGGAGCTTGCCGGGGGTTCTTCTCCAGTTGACCTAAACAGCCCCAGGGTTAAAAAAAACAACAACAACCACACATGTTACCCTTTATCAGAGAAGGGAAAAGAGAGGAAAAGTGAAAAGCAAATAATAACCTTGTCACCTGTCTCAGGCAGCATGCAGGTCCACCCCGGGAGCGTGGGCAAGCAATGGCCATGGTCACCTTTGACCTCTCCAGTGGAATGATCATGATTAAGGCACCCACGGAGCCATCTGTCTTTAGATCCTAAGCTATGCATCCCACCCAGGGGTTGTAATGCTCTTGGCTTATGTCCGTTAGGTAAGACAGATCAAAACATCAAAACCAGAAATTGAAAAAGAGTAAAATTCAAGGGCTAGGTGAAAGAATTCCTCTGGATAGGGAATAGTTTGAAATTTTGTTTGGTATTCCCTTCTGTTGACTGGTCACTGGATAACCCAGCAATGGCACATTCCAGAAGAAACAAGCTTTGATGTTTTGTTTTGTTTTGTTTTTCCTTTTAAAAAAATTACTTTATTATTCTGTGTATCTGGGTGTTTTGGCTGTATGTATGTCTGAGCACCACATATGAGTGCCCGGTGCCCAAGAAGGACAGAAGAGGGCATCAGATTTCCTAGAATTGGAGTCATAGACTATTGTATGTACACATGTGGGTGCTGGAAATCAAGCCTGGGTCCTCTGGAAGGGCAGCCATCTCCCCAGGCCCCTTGTATGATTTTGTTTGGTTTTTTGTTGTTGTTGTTGTTGTTGTTGTTTTTGAGGCAGGGTTTGTCTGTGTGACAGCTCTGGCTATCCTGGAACTTGCTCTGTAGCCCAGGCTGGCCTCAAATTCACAGAGATCTGCCTGCCTCTGCTTCCCAACTGCTGGGATTAAAGGCGTGCACCACCACTGCCCAGCTCCTGAATGATTTTTAAAAGCACCTCATAGAGGAAGTAGATGCAGACCAGGAGGCAAAGGGATAGGTTCTGAGCTGAGTCCAGGCTTCCTGGCTTTTTGATAAGCGTTCCTTGGAGCTAAGTCACACAGCTGCCCTTTCTGCCAGTTTACAGCCATGAGCTCAGCACCCCACCTGTGTAAGTGGCCGGACTAGTTGGGCAACAAGACAAAGATGTGACCTGATCATTCCCATCCATGAAGTTATTGTCCCATTTCTTTCTCTTCTTACCCACTCCCATTTGTTCAGATAGCCTCAGCGCAGGGCTTGCATGGGGCTCCTCACCCAGGGGATTCTGAGTGCAGAGTCACTGGCTTCTATAGGTGAAAGTTGAAAGTGTCAGGACTGGCTGAGTGAATGAATGGGTGTAGCCAGCCCAGGAAAAACGGAACAGCTCTAAAAAGGACATGGAGCTTGCTGCCTCCACAGGGAGTGCCTCTCTTCACATAAACCTCTCTAGATTTAAAACTGACCTTTGTTTTCACATACACACTCACACACCCTTCCTGATGCACGCATGTCCCGTCCTGGTTGAGGAAATCCAGAAGAGGTCATTGTGGAACAAAAGTTCTTAGAATGTCTTAGGCATATGGTCTCAGGGACACGTCCACAGACAGCAGCCCCCAGCATACCCTCTCCCATAATTATACCTTTCTATGGGTTTCTTTCCAGAAATGAAGAAAAGTCTAACCTCTGGCAATATAAATAAATGTTTAGTGGCCCTAGATAAAGCTAGCTAAACCTATACTTCAAAATTAGAAGTATGAGGCCTGGGAGGAGATGGTTCAGTGGGTTAAGTGTTCACTACGTAAGCATACATCCCTGAGTATGTATGAGTGTGTATGAGAACTCTCCTAAGAGGCTGGGTGTGGTTTACAAACCTTAACCCCAGTGCTGGGGGAGTGGGCAGAGACAGGCAGATGCTGGGGGCTCACTAGCCAGTCAGTCTAGCTGAGAAATGTTGAACTCCTCAAAAATAAGAGAGAGCAAGCAGGAGTGATGGCTAAGAGTACTTCCTGCTCCTCCAGAGGACCTAGGTTTGGAGCTTGCTTCTCAGCACTAATATGGCAGCCAACAGCCATCTCCAATTCCAATTCCAGGAGACCTGAAAGCTTTTTCTGGCCTTTGCAGGCACCAGGCATGCACATGGTGAACACATATGCAAGCGAGATATTCAGACATGTAAAATAAAAATAAAGAAATCATTAAAAATAAACAAACAAATGAAGAAGAAGGTGGAGAAAAACTGAGGAAGAAACCCTGGTGGACCTCTGGCATGTGCACAGGTACATGCCTACATACACCCCACACACATGACCACACATATGCATACAATTTAAAAAAGAAAAACTATAAACATGAACAATGGCTGGACAGTAAATAATTATAAGGAATTGTTCTGCTGGTATTTTAGATGTGACTGTGCATTGTGGTTGTATCTTTCAGGCTTTCTTTTTAAATATATGTGCTTATGGCTTCTCTACAATGCGCAGGGAAGGAAAGTGGGTGGAAAGACGGACGAAATGGCAGTGGTCATGAAACTCACTGTAGAGGGGGTTGCCGGGTGCGTGGCAGGCACTACACAATGGATGCCGCTTCTGTAAATACCTAACGTGAGAGCCAATAATTCCACGCTCTTGTTTTTCTTTGTTTTTGCTTTCCCTTTTATAAATCTCCAAATCAGGAGAAAATCCTGCCATCCTGGACTAAAGGAGATCAGCCTACAGGAAGAAATAGAAAGGTAGATGGGAACCGCCAAACAGCAGCTGTTGGGGAACGGCAACCTCGGGGCATGCTGGTAGGCAACTGTCCTGCAGGATTCCTGCTCCACCAGCCCGCCCTGGCTGCCAGCCAGCTACCATGTGTTAGAGTAGGGAACAGCTCCTGTAAAAATACCAGCTGGGTTAGTCAGCCTCACCTTGGGGACTTCAGCACTCAGGCTGGCCTCGGTCCACAAGTCGGAGGACTCAGAACTCATCATGGTAGGCTTTACAGCAATGGTGGGTTTTGTATAGGCCACGCCGTTCACACCTTCATCCTCTGGGCGGCAGTGCTCAGGCCTGGCAGGCAGGCGACTTACGGCGGGTAGGCTGCTTGCTCTAGCCTTGGGATGGGCGGTTGTCAGCTGGTGGTCGCTCCGTAAGCAGAAGCAGTTCTTGCAAGAGCCGGGTTTCCAGATGTGCTCCACAAAGTCGCTGCACGCAGACATTTTTGGGCTCTCGGGGTTCAGTCGAAAGGTCTGGAGCACTGAGAGCCGATAGGATGCAGGTTCATCTTGGGCCCAGCGCTCTGGTGTGGTGTTGTAGGAGGCAGAGATGGGTTCCAGATCAGCTCCCTGGAAGGCAGATCATTGCCTGATTAGGAATCTACCCCACCAGAAGATATGTGATTAGCAATATGAGACTGGAAACAAGGAAGAAAAAAGTAAAGAGGCAAAGATAAGATAGCCAATGGGGAACAGTCCTTGTTTTCTGGGGTCAGGGCTCAGCTCACAAGCTCTGTGATATTCCTTATTCGGGCAGCTTTATTAGGAAGTGTACAAACTTGCATCATCCTTTTCCTCAAACAGACAACACAGAAAACATTCTGGGGCCGGTGAAGAGGGATCAATCGGTAAAACACTTGTCAGGCAAGCATGAGGACCTGGGTTCAGATCCCCAGCACCCACTGAAAAGCTGGGCATGATGACCCAGTACACATCTGTAATCCCAGAACTGGGTGGTGGAAACAGGAAGATCCCAGGGGCTCGATGTCCAAGCAGTCTAGCCAATCAGTGAGCTCCAGGCTTAGTGAGTAATCCTGTCTCAAAATAAAAAGTGTACAACCATGGATGAAGGCACCAAATGTCAACATCTGGCCTCCACACGTGCATGTATATGGGGGCACGCACACACACAAATGCACATAAACTCACACATACACACACATAAACACACACACACACACACACACACACACACACACACACACACACGCATCATTTCAGTCCCCCATACACTGAGTGTTTTAGAGTTTGATATGAGAGCACTGTACCTGCTCCCTACATTTTTCCAGAAATCGAGGTGTCCAAAGGCTAGGGTACTGCCCAAGAACAAAAACCACCAAGTAGTACCCCATATAAAATCGAGGCTTTATAGGTAATAACATGCAGGTTTTGAACAAAAACTGAACGGGAACAGAAGCAGGCAGGGACTCTGAAATGGAACTTGTTATCCATACTTCTGACAAGTTGTTGAAAAAGGGGAGAGGTGTGGTGCTGGCCTGTTCCATAGGGACACCTTGTCAGGATGTTTGGCATCATGGGAAGTCTGCTCCACCACCTCCCACCCCTCCCACCCCCGCCCCTTGCTTACTTGATACCATTCAATTCTGTGCTGAGGTAAACAAAACAGGGTGCTGCATGCCAAGTTGGAAGCAGAAGACAGAAATGCCTGACTCCACAGTCCTGGCCTAAGAGAGACTGGGCAGAATCCGAGAGAAGAGGCTATCCAATAGTTTTGTCCTATCATATCCCCGGGGAGAGGTGGTCACCTTGTCAAAACAGCTCAACGGTTCTGAAACTCATTATAAAAGCCAATTTGCTCCCATAGTCCTCAGTAAGTGAATTCACTCCTTAGGAAGAGTGCACAGGGCTATGGCATTACCCAGGTAACACAAACAGCATCCTAAGAGGTCTCTGTGAATCCCATTCTACAGGTGCAGATTTTAGAGCAAAGATAGGAATCTGGCCATGGACACCAAGTCTGCTGGTCTAGGAAGGAAGATAAACCAACTGACTGACTGGACCGCACCAGTCACCTTCACCTTGTTCAGGCTACTAAGTATTATAGCTTGCCGTTATCCACCTGCCTGCTGCTCATTGCTACTTTTTCTTTACTAAGGGTGAATTGGCATCCTTTAGGAGAGTGCTCTAGAGGGAAAATCTTGTGGCTAATCCTGAGATAAACAGATTCTCCTTAAACAGGGAATAACCCACCTCATCTGGTGAGAATTTGCCTGAGGTTAATTCTCTCTAACCAGGCATCAGGACTAGCCAGATAGAATCACCCCGGAGCTTCAAAGATCATTCCAGACTCCTTGTGGGAAGCACTCCTTCTCTGGTCTCCCACACTCATAGAGTGGAGCTTGAGTGAGTGTAGAGGCCAGATGTACCCTACTTCAGTCAGTTAATGAGGAACCGGCTTCATCATTAAGCTAAATGAACACTCCGGAATCTGAATGTTTCTGCAGTCACTGTAGGGTCTTTCTTTAATGATGCTGGCTAGGTTCTTCTCCCCCAATACACCCAAAGAGAGGGTTCTTTATGTCAAATCTTCCAAAAAAGGTCACAGGCTTTCAACAAGCCAAGGAATCATGACTACATTATGTCTCTCTCCTACAGACATCAGCCCCAGAGAGCTCTATAGGCTTGTTGCTAAATTTTGTAAGGGGTGCACGGGCAGGGGTGGGAGAGGGTGGGAGGGAGGAAATATTTTGGTCTTCAGAGAAGTTGAATTTGATATTCTAGGGACTCTGATGCGTGGTGTCTAACTAGACCCACCAGATCACAGGAAAGCCATGTTCAGGCCCACGACTACTGTAGACAAGGCTCCAGTGCCCCTCAGTGAGCTTTGGGGAGAGAGCATGGACAGCAGCTCCTTGGGGCTCCTCAGCTTCCTGGCTCTAGGTCAGGCTGGGGGAGCTGAGGAGGTTGGCATCCAACCACTTCCTCAGAGGCTGCCACACATTCACACAGAAGCAGTTTGGGTGGCCACATCTCATTTCCTGTTCAGTCGGCAATCCAGAACACCCAGACACCCCACTTTCTAAGGTCCCCTCTCCTTTTCTTGGTAGCCATTAGCCTCTGATAGCCCAGGGAGTTCAGTAGGCTCCTGATTACTATGCTATCTTGTCAGAAGCTGCCTTGAGACCCTTCACTAATCTATGAGCACTCTCTTCTCTGTTTTCCTTAATTCTGACATCTTTCTACAGGCTGGCCACAGCGTGGACCATATACCTGCCCAGAAACACAAAGGAACTTAAGGGGAAATCACTGAATAAAAGAAACAAAGGAAACCCTGGGCTCCCCACCATTATTAACTCATTATGTCCTCTTAAAACTGGTTTCTTAGTCTCTGCAAACAGAAAATCCCACCTTGTCGAGGGAGCTAGAACAGCCTCTTCAAGTTGCCCGTCAGTGCCTGGAACTGTCTCCTGTTTGCTTTCAGTAAAAAGATGATCAGACATGCCAGCGATACTCACAAAGCAGGAGCCGAGAGCCCGGGGTAGTGCCAGCTCTCTAAAGCCTGGGAATGGTACCTTTCTGGCTCACATTCCTACCTCAGAGGGTAGGCGGGCCCCCAGAATTATGCAAATTCTCCCATTTCTCAGTGGGAGGCTGCAGTGTAAGATTAGAAAAAAAGATCTCAGCATTCTTTGAGATCCAAGTCATGATAAAACAGCCTTGCCTCTGCAAACTTCTGCACTAGGTTTGCGGCTACAGTTTACAAGGCTGAGCTGTCAGATACACCCCCACCCCGCCTCAAAAAGAAGCTGAAGCATCAGGGTGGCCAGATCCATTAAACAAAGTATTTTGGCTCCAAATACCCCTCATATTGGTATCCACATTTGCTTATGTCTTACCCCGATATAATTCCAGAAAATTCTCCTCTTAATAATTCTATTATATTTTTACAAAGAAATTAACATCGATTAAAAAAATTAAATTAATGCAACATCCAAAAAAAGTATGTATGGAAAGTATCTAGATTGCATTACATTCTACTGGCCAGAGTGGTCTAGGCAGAAAGCAGGAGGTGACCACCCTAACACCTCCCCCCAGACATACAGGGAAAATTACGATATTTACATAACTTTTTATTTTCTGCTTTCTCCATTGCTGAGCAATCTAACTCAGCAGGAGGAATATGGACTTGCAGCTTCTGCAGTCTGAACCAAAAAGGAGAGCAAAGTTCTGAAGGACCCCAGGAAAGCTAACTTGCTTTCCCTGGGGCTTCCTGTCAAATGTCCTCAGAAGGAGCTATCAAGGATAGTTGAGAGCAGCAGATCATTTAAACCTTGGAAACCTGAGTCTGGACTGAAAGCATTGCAAAACTCCTTACCCTTGGGCTCTGCAATCAGCTTTTCAAAACCATGCTAGAGCTTTACCTGGGAGAACAGACAGGGCGAGCTAGTCTGTGAGCTGGGAATGCTCAGCCTCCTCCATTCCCATTCCCAGGACTCACAAGTGGAGATTCTATTTTCCAAGTGTAAGCGTGCATGCGTGTGCTTGTGGGTTCATGTGGGTGTGTGCGCCCGGCTGGAGAGGGGGCAGCACAAGCAAAGCTTGCGAGCCAGCTCCAGGTATGGAATGCTCACCAAGGTTCGCCAAAAGGGCATCACCTTCCTTTGGAGATCCGCTGCTGCCTAGAGGTGGTTTCTCTGAACTCCCAAATCGTCACCTCGGAGCAGCCCGGACGGCCTCTGCCCCTCTGACAATACTCAAGGCGGAAAGCAGTCCCCAAGAAACAAAACAGCGTGGCTAGACCAGCCAGACCAGTGAAACCATCACAGCAGTCGATCCCCCTTCCTGGAACTCCAAGGAAAAGTTTCCCGGTTTCAAAGCGAGCTTTTCTCGAATGAATTGAAAACACCCCTCCGACTCCCCAGCCTTCCCGGCTCGGCGCCTGCACCGAAGGCACAACCCGGCGCACGCGGTCCGGACTCTCCATGCGCTCGGATCCCTCGCCTGTCACCCCGGGGGACGCCAGCAGGGGCTGGCCCGCTCGGGCCACCGCAGCGACCCCGCGAAAGCCCCTGGGCCTCCACGTTCGCCAGACAAAAAGCAGCGGGATCTGAAGAGAGCGTGATGGGCTCACCTCGGGGCTGCACTCCCGCAGCCTCGCCGTCGGTGGCCCAGCCGTCCGCTGCCCCTCTGGGCGCCTCCGAGCATTGTCTGTAGCGTGTCTGCGCGCGGAGCTTGCCCGGCCGCGGGCGGCTGTCTTCTGCCTGGGCCCGGCGGCCGGGTGGCAGCTGCGATCGCGGCTCCGCCCCCTCCGCCTGGGGTGACGCCGCCCGCCCAGCTCCCGCCGCACCCCCGCAGTCCTCCGCGGTGCCGGGCGTCCCCACCCGGCCTGTGCGTCCCGCCACTCCGCTCGTCCCCAGACCAGCTAGGAAGGCGACCGCCCCTGCCCAACTCCGCACCGCGCCCCGCCCTCTCCTCGCCAACCCTAGGCTCCGCCTCCAGCCCGAGCCTTGGCGCCCCTCGACCTGGAGCCGAGCCCCCTCCCGGAGTGTCCCCAGCTCAATCCCTGCTCAGCACAGTTCGGCTTGCATGAGCTCCGATGCTCCCAACCTTCCTTAACCACAATGCACACATAGGTGTGTCGGGGTAGATGGTTTCTGCATCCCTCCATCCAGCCGACCCTGGGAGACCCTGGCAGGGAGCGAGAAAAAGGACGCAACGCGGAAGAGAGGGGTCGAGAGTTCCATAATGAGATCAAGGGCGGTGGGTTGTGAAAGGGGCGTGGGCATCGGCACTGCCACTTACTGTTATCCTAAAAGAACCTAAAGCTGACTGGAGCAGGGGTAGCAATATTGAGATTCCAGGTCCTGCTCAACACTTCTCGCCCAGGCCTTTGGCAAATGGCTCAGCACGTCTCTTTGAACTTTACTGTTTAGCAATGGAATGCTAGAGTTGGCCTGGAGGACTGGCCTTCAATCATGCTGGGGCACCCAGGTCTTCCACCTGTGTTTACACCGTTTCCAGCGCGTGACTCATTCCCTGAGATACAAGGAGCTCCGAGATAATTGTTCCTCGGGCGAAAAATCTTTTAACTCCCAGGAGGACAGCCTATGAACCAGGCTGTCCCACTTCCTTCCTTCAGCTGCCTTAGTAGGACAGACTTGCACCTTGACCTGGGTGTTTCCTAAGCACCCAGGCACTGAAGTTGTCGCTCAGGGCTAGGCCTGAACGAAAACGGACAAGCCCCCACAAACACCTGGATGCTTCCCTCTGCCCCCCTGCTTCACAGAGAGGCGGCTTGGTGTTACTCCTACTTGGGTCCTTAATCGTGATAACTCCACGGAGAGAAGGAAGGTACCACCCCAGAATCCCATGTCCTCTTCCTCTTTATGTGGTATTAACACAGCAGGACTATGTCAAAGATGAAAGAGGGAGCTATGGATAGCTTCTATGTGAGAAGTGGAAAGGGACCATAAGGAGTATTTACTCATCACTCAATGTCCCCCATTAGTTCTGAGAGTATGGATAGGGTGGAAGGAAGGGGTAAATGGATGGGAGTAGTCCTACCATTCATAAAGAACCTGTTTTGTGCTAGGACCTGGTTATCCCATCTTACACAGCGTAAAACATGCCCGGGAGGTCATACAATTTGCCTGGGCTCCTCAGGTGAAAAGTGACAGTGTTGGGACTGGAACCAAGAGCCTCCTGACTCCACGGATCAGTCTGCCAAGTTGCCCAACCAGACACAGGCAGTTCCACCCCGTGACTCTTCTCAACGGGAGGGGGAAATCATTTCAACGAACACGTGAGGAAAACTCTGATTGAACTCCAGCAGCTTTCAGTTCTGATGAAGGATCCAGCCCGCTTACAAAGACACCAGAGGGGAAGATGCCAACGAGCAGGCTGGTATAAAATGGTCCGTACTGGAGAACCACGATCGAGACACTACTGGAGCTTGCAGCTCAGTAACTCTGGGTCCTCTTCCAGGGTCTCTGAGACATCCGTGGTTCCTAGGATTCGGGCTCGGCAAGTCCTTTGCTTCTTTCTCTGTAAAGTCCTCTCCAAGGGGCACACCCACCTCATAGGAGAGATAAAAGTCATGCCAAACACATAGGAGACACATTCACAGTTTTTAGTCTCTTTACCTAGCTTATCCTTAGCGCACCAATAACCCGAGGAACATAATGAAAAGAATGGAATTTTGCACCACAGCAGGACTACTGCCTCTAGAGCATACCATAGCAAGCGAGGGGTTAATTGGGAGTTTCTGCTCAATAAACTGTTCTCCCATGATTTGCTGCACTCACAGGAGATAAATGCACAATACTGCTGCTGCTGCTCCATAACGTGGCTTCTTTTTTAATGATAGCAACATGGCCGCAAAGAGGACTTCAGCCTGCCTAATGAAAAGAATAAAAGAGAAAAAAAAAAAAAAAACTTCAAAAGAATGGCTGAGACGCACATGAAATACCATACTCTTGCACATTGTTCCTCCGGTGGCTGTTAAGTGTGTTGCAGCCTCTGTGAAGCTGGTAAGCTCATGCATGTGGTGGACATTCTGGGAGTTGCAGCCTGCACCCTGCAATGCAGTGCAATTTGTGTATACACAGCCTTTTGCAACTGGCTGGCAACTGACTGGTTGATTTTCATTGGTGCTTTCTGCTTGGGGCTTGAGGTCTCTGATACGGATCAGACTTTCCCCAAGAGCAATTCTCTTGGGTGTTTTTGTGCTTAGGCACCACTCTGTACAAGAGAGCAGTTCAATTGTAGAAGATTGAGAGACAAGATTGGGACAGGGGGGTGCTTTGGGGGTAAGGTAAAGTAGTTTATAACTAAAATGTCAAAGAGACCGAATCAGGAAGTGTGTGCCATTCAATTATCCTGGGAAAAGGCAAGCTGGGATATTTGAGAAGGCTCAGACAGCATGAAGAGTAGGCCAAAGAATTCTCATGCGTGGTCTTTCCCCATCTGGATGAGACAGAAATGTCTCTCACCTTAGCATAAGAAAGGTATTCAGTTTCAGCCAATGAATATTTATTGAGTTGCTCCTACTTAGGAAGCACTGGATGAAATTTTGTACAAAAAAAAAAAAAAAAAAAACAACAACAACAACAAGAGACAAATAGAAACTCTCAGAAGGGAATGAATGTGAGTTGGGGCAGTCCAGAAAAAGAGACACAAGCCATCCTTCATGGAGGAAGGGGCCTTTGCACAACAAAAAAATAAGATTGCTATTTGGGGACAGTGGGGACTTTCCAGACTGAAGGAATGGTAGCTACAAAGAATGGATGTGGGAGCGGCCCATGACTGCTCTGGCAGTCTGGCTGGAGCTTGACAGGAGACACACTAGAATTGTAAGGTGACCCTGAGTAGAAAGGGTTGGTTTCCAGGTGAGCCCACAAGAAAGCAAGGACACTTCTGAGTGGCAGGATCACCTAGGTTAATTTCTCGTCCAATGCTCCGGATGGACCAGGAAGTGGGGGAGGGGTTGCTGAGGAAGGTATCACCCCACCCCCTTTCAACATCCATTAGGCTGCCCTAAAGAAACCTTCCTCATGGACAGATCCTTTGGGGAACGGTCGCACAATTTCTTTACAGGTTATAACTTGTCACATGACCCAGCAGTCCCATGCTAGCCATCTACCCAGGAGACATGAAAAAGTATGCCCACACCCAGGCTTGCACACACAATCATACAGCCTAACCAGTAATAGGCAGAGTGGGAAGAACGCCCATGTCCATCAGTTCAGGAAGGAGTACATTATATGTGATATACTTGGTACAATGGAATTACTATTCAGACACTGAAAAAAAGAATAAACTATTGATTCACAGTATAACACTCTATGTTCTTCTGGAATCCCACCACCCCTACGCAAAATGAAAGCGGATGAACACGGACAACCGTTTGTGGTATTATCCATTTGTATGCACATCCAGAAAAGGCAAGTCTGTGAAGACAGGAAGGAGACCAGGGGTAGAATGGAGCAGAGGAAGCTAAAGGGCTTTGAGAATGAGGACCTGCCATCACTAGGCACGAGGGTTCTGGGAGAGATATTGAAAATGTTCCAAAACGAAATTTTTGACCATGGTTGAACAACATGGCCCATTTGCTATAATTTATCACCGATCTTAGTTTTATGTGGATTGCGCCTCAGCCACGTTGCTCAAGGAGGAAAGGGCAGCTGACTGGTTGGTGTTTCAGGCTGGAAAGAGGGAAATTCTGATGTCCGCTCCAACACTCATGAGCACAGAGAAAATGGTGCCCAGTAAAAAAGCCAGTTTTAAAATGACATTCTTTGTTTGTTTGTTTGTTTGTTTTTTGAGCTTTGCGCCCTTCCTGGATCTGCTCTGTAGACCAGGCTGGCCTCGAACTCACAGAGATCTGCCTGCCTCTGCCTCCCGAGTGCTGGGATTAAAGGCGTGCGCCACCACCCATACAGTTCCATTTATTTGAGATGCACAGAGTAATCGATTTCAAAGAGGCAGGACAGATAACGTGAGCGGTCAGAGCTGGGAGAGGGAGACTTCAAGTTTAATGGGCACAAAGCTGTAGTTTTAGAAGATGCAAAGTTCTGCAGATGGATGGTCCTGATGGGTGCAGAACAGTGAGAAAATGTACTTGGTACCCTTGAATTTGTGTGTTTAAAATGGATAAAACAGTAAACCTTATGATATATATCAATATACACCCAACACACACACACACACACACACACACACACACACACACACACACACACACACACACACTTCTCATGGTTTGAGCCAGAGAGAGGGAATCTGTTTCTGTAACATTTCTTGAAAGTTGAGATAGGTCAGAGAAGCCTCACAGCCTTAGTCACTAAACAGGCCATCCTTTATAAAGCTTGTAAAGGAAAGAGATCAATCTGTGATCCTACAAAATTATGGAAACTCTGGTTAGTTTGCTGCTTAGCAGCTCTTTGTGAGAAAACAGTATAACTTCGCCGAGGTCCCATGCCTACTAGAGTCTATTCTCTGTCTTCCCACAGTCCCTGGGGCTCTGGTTGCTCTGGGCACCAGTGGGCCTCACCATCGCTGGCATTTTGCTCATAACCAGAGCTGGGGAAATCCCATCTGGGAAAATTTCGTATTTCTCTGCATGGTACATCACAAGGTAAAACCAATCCAAATAAAAATAAATGTTAACATCTCTCTTTTCAGGCTTCTGATGGCATCAAATTTGGCCCAGAGACAGATAGATATTATCTGATCTCTGTGAGGGACATGGGAGGTGACAGGGAGCAAGCGAAATTTCCAGTCTAAAATCTGAGGGTGAGTGAAGACTCCCTTCCAATTCAGGCCCACAGTACACAGTTGCCAAGGTTGTCTCTAAGCCCATCGGGCCAGTCATAGAGACATCTACAAATGCAAGTGCATCTTCCTAGTCATAGCCCATAGGATTAATAGTCTTCTCATTTGAATCTCAGTGAAGTGAGGTGGGGGAGACTTTCATAGCTAGACCAGTCAATAACCCACCATCGAAAGTTCTAGAAAATAGATGTTTCTTACCAGTCCCCTATCTCAGTTAGGATCTTTATTGCTGTGAAGAGACTCCATGACCAAGACAACTCTTATAAAGGAAAACATTTAATTGGGGCTGGCTATAGTTCAGAGCTTAAGTCCATTATCAGCATGGCGGGAAGCATGGGGTCATGCAGGTAGACCTGGTGCTGGAGAGGTAGCTGAGAGTTCTACATCTGAGTCCTCAGGCAGCAGAAAGAGAGCGTGACAGTGGGTCTGGCTTGAGCATCTGAAACCTCCAAGCCTACCCCCAGTGACACACTTCCTCCAACAAGGCCACGCCTCTTAGTGGTATCATTTCCTATGAACCTATGGGGGCCATCTTCCTTCAAACTACCGCGTCACTAATTAAATCACTCAATAGCTGCGCACAGTACCACCACTGCTGCCTTTCACATATAGTCAGAGGGTGGCGAACATGAGGATTGACATTCCCAGTTCGTTCTAAAAGGGAAGATACAGTGATGGCAGCTGAGAGGCTTCCCAGAATGCCCAGTGGCCACGGAACATAGAGTTAGCAAGCTCCGCAGTGACCCAGAAATGGGAGAAGGTTTGGGGGGCAGGGGGCAGCTGGTTTAGAGGCGGGAGGGGAAGAGCAGCTTGGACTCGTTTACTGGAAAGCTCTAGGCCTTGCTAAGGACTCTTTAGGATAATAGCTCTTTTGACAGGCTGTTTGGCTTTTTCTCCTTTCAAAGTAGTAGCAGCAGTTAGCTGGAAGAGATGGGGAAAAAGCAGGGTAGGAAGGGGGTCAAAAGACACGTGATGGGCTGATTAACAAGTAGGCTTTGTGAGCCCTGGCTGAGGGGGACACCCGCAGAGCTGCCAGACAGGCTTGCCCGGGTGTGTGTGTGTGTGTGTGTGTGTGTGTGGAGGGGGGTTTGGGGTTGGAAGGGCTGGGGAGGGGTAAAGGGATGGGGGTGTGGGGAGTTGGATGAGAAAGCAGGTTCCAGAATGATGCAACACAGAAGCATAAAAGCAGACAAGGGAACTGAAGAGTGTTATCTCTAATTCTCCTTTACACAAATCTTCCATTATCTAATATTCTCACCCCAGGTCAGCATCACACCAGAGAGAGGACTCTAGCCATGGCACAGAGCTGGGGTTTTGATCACTACGGATTCTGTCTTCCAACAGAAATGGATTTTCACAAAAATAATAAAACAAATACAAAAATCTCTTGCCACTCAGCTGCCTGAGCCCGGGATGGCAGCAGCCTTCCCTTGCAAGGCCCTCCAGAGCTAGTGTCCAGAGGACAAGAAATGTGACTTTCAGATCACGGCACAGACCAGCTTTGTTTATTGACCAGTGGCACACACTATAATGCTATTGTATTGCAGAGAGTAGCCTGAGAGCCCCATTTCTTCAGTGTAACCTGTGCTGGGCAAACTGGCCTCAGTGACTCATGGTGGACAGAAGGAGCCCAGTCCTTGTTTTCCAAGGAGCTACATTTGGGTGGCATGGCGGAGAGAGAATGGAAAAAATTTCTATGCCTTCTATAACCAATCAATTCAGCCTAGATTTATCCCAGATGACCATGTCTTGATAAATATAAATTTGTGTATATTGTATATCTACAGAGATGGCTTGGATGCCAGGTAAGTCAATTCCTTTTGTTTGTTTTTCAAGACAGGGTTTCTCTGTGTAACCCTGGCTGTCCTGGATCTCACTCTGTAGACCAGGCTGCCCTCGAACTCACAGAGATCCACCTGCCTCTGCCTCTCAAGTGCTGGGATTAAAGGAGTACACCAACAACACCTGGCAGCGTGGGGTGCTGGATAAGCCAACTCTTAAATTCAGTCCAGGATTTAAACAAGGATAACATCACTATTATCCCTCTGACTCTGGGATGGTCCTTCTTGGTTCTGTTATTGACTTTCATTTCCTTACCTATCAAATGGGATGTATGTACATCTTCAGGGTGATTAATTTTTTAAAAATTGTTTTTATTTTATTTTATGTATATGGGTGCTTTGCTTGCATGTATGTCTGTTTGCCACATGCATGCCTGGTACCTACAGAGGCTAGAAAAGGGCATCAGATCCCTTGGAACTAGAGTTATAGACTGTTATGAGTTGCCATGAAGGTGCTGGGAGATATACCTATGTCCGCTGGAAGAGGAACAGGTGTTCCTAACCACTGAGCCATCTCTCCAGCCCTCAGAGGGATTACTTTGTAAGTTAAGGACACTAAGTTTTATGTTGTATCTAGTTTGGAGTCTGATATATATTTTCAATAGAGCAGATGGTTTTAAAGAATCCATCAAATGATGAAGGCTGTTTTTGTTGTTGTTTTGTTTTGTTTCTTCAGACAGGGTTTCTGTGTGTATCCCTGGCTCTTCTGGAACTCACTCCATAGACCAGGCTGGCCTCAAACTCAGAGATCTGCTGCCTCGATGTCTCTGCCTCCCAAGTGTTGGGTTCAAAGGTGAGCACCACCACCACCACCACCACCACCACCACCACCACCACCACCACCACCACCGCCTGGCAATGAAGGCCATTTTTTTTTTTTTTTTTACATAGCAATGCCCCATAACTGAGGACACTTGCTAGGCCAGGCTTTCCTCACAGCTAGGTGCTTCATGACTTTCTTAATGGGACAGAGCCAGTGGAATCACAATTTTATACTTTGGAGGGACACCGCACTCCAAGGCCACAGAGTGGGAACTCTGAGGTTCAGGGAACCAAACTGGACTTCCCTACCTACCCGGGGATGTTGGGATCTGAGAGCTCAAGGACCCAAGAGCCAGGATGTGGGAAAGGCTATCTAGTCTGTTATTCAATTTCATGCTCTTGGGAGATCAGAGTATCGACTGATGTGGACTAGGAAGAGCTACATCCCAGTGCTCTTTGAGGGATGCGGGTTCTACTCTGCAACACAGAGACCCGATGATGCTAGAGAGAACGGCTGTGGAGACCACACATGGGTGAGTGGCCTAGGCAGAAGGAAGGTGAAGGTGTCATAGGATATAGTACAGCAGGGCACTAGGAGCCCGGACCGGGAGGTGGGAGGGTTGAATACCATCTCTGGTCATGAGAAAGTTGGAGTTCAAAAGGGTGGTGCATTTACCCAGGGTATATCCCTTAGGGTGGGACTCAGGCTAAAGTCCAGGCCTTTGAATTCCAGATCCCTGGACTATGCCACTCTTCGGAGCTGTGAAACAGAAGCTAGAAACATGACCTCTGGGCTCCCTTCCGGGTCCAAAGAATAATACTATGAAGGATGCATGTGAAGTCTCTTTAACATCCAAAGAGAAGGAAGAAAGGAGAAATGAAGTTCAGTAAGACAGGAAGGGAAAACAGGAAGGATGGAATAAAAGAGGAAAAAACCTTAAATTCTGTGTTTTCAACTTTGGACCACGCAAATCAGACTGCCTCCAGAAGATTAAAATCCACATCCCAGCCATCACCACCGGAAACTTCTGCCTCCATCCTACTGAATGACCAATCCCAGAGACTCGGGGTATTTCCATGTTACTCTAATGCAGCAGTTCTCAACCTGTGGGTTGTGATGGGGGAGGGGAGACAGTGGGGGGGTGAGGTTGAGGCGGGGTGGGGGGATTGTCAAATGATCCTTTCACTGGGGTTGCCTGAGATCATTGGAAATGTCAGATATTTGCATTACGATTTGTAACAGTAGTAAAACTACAGTAGCAATGAAGATGGTGTTATGGTTGGGATCACCCCAACATCACTGTATTAAAGGGTCACAGCGTTAGGAAGGTTGAGAACCACTGTTCTAATGACCATCTCAGCTGTGCATGGTTCTGTGTGCCAAGCTCAAGGCAAGCCATAGAGACACAAACCCCTCTGAGAGTTCAACCTGCGCATCCTTACTTCCAACATCCTCAGAGATGCAAAAGCTGCCATGCTGGAAGTTTCTGCTGGGCTCACTTCCCTTCATCACCTCCCTGGTCTTGTTTTATGCCTACAGGTTAAAACAGGAAATTTTCTCACTCTGTGAAATTAGGTTCCAACAACTGTGTAACAACTTGGTCTTTGTTGTTGTTTGGATTTAAAAAAATTTTTTTTTAATGATTTACTTTTATTTTATGATCATTGGTGTTTTGCCTGCATGTATGTCTGTGTGAGGGTGTCTGAACCTCCGGAACTGGAGTTACCCAGTTGTGGGGTGCCCTGTGGGTGCTGGGAATTGAAGAACCAGGGACCTCTGGAAGAGCAGTCATTGCTCTTAACCTCTAAGCCTACCTTTGTTTATTGTCTTGCCTTTTCTTTTTTTTTCCTTTTCTTTGTTTGTTTGTTTTTCTCTATGTAGACAGGGCAGGCCTCCAACACAGAGATCCTCCTGCCTCTGCCTCCCAAGTGCTGGGATTAAAGCCATGCACCACCACAACCCCCAGCTTGTTCCGCTAGGATTTATATTAGCTCTTCTTTGGTTACTCCTGGTATCAGACCAATATACTTTCTCAGAAGGCATTTCGAATATCTATTTAATCCCCAAGGTCACGGTAACCACAAGCAGTGTTTCAGCTTGCCTCTGCACACACACTCATTTTCTCTTTATACTTTAAGAAAAGTAATCTAAATGTATTCCAGTTAAATAGAATTTTAAGTATCTAATAATCTCTGTTGGTTTCTGTTAGGAGAAAGGAATCATGACAAAAGATAAGTTTTCTAGTTCTAATGTAAGTTCAGAATCTTTTAAAAGGTTTTATTACATTTAGTGGGTGCGTGCCTACGTGTGTGTGTGTGTGTGTGTGTGTGTGTGTGTGTGTGTGTGTGTGTTTTGCGTGAATGCTTGCCTGCACGCTGGAGATCAAACTCATGTCCTCAGTTTTGGTGACAAGCACCTTTGCCATTAAGTCATTTCACTGACCATTTTATGTGTAAATCTTGAAACAGCCATTCCTTACGAAAAACAAAACAAGAACCCCCCAAACTCATTTTATAAATTACCAAAAAAAAAAAAAAGTAGAACCTGCTTTTTCTAGAGACTATAAATGTAGACAGGAGATGAGAAGTTGCTAGCAATACTTATCTCTTGGGTTTTCTGTCGCATAGAAAAAGAAAACTTGGAATTACTACCCTGGTGCCCTGGTGTATGGTAGCGAATACCTCTAACCCCAGCAGCACTCAGGAGGCAGAGGCTGGTGGATCTTTATGAGTTTGAGGCCAGCCTGCTCTAGTTCCAGTCTTGCCAGGGTTACAAACTGAGATCCTGTTCAAAAAAAGGGAAGGTTTCTAATGATTTAATGAAGCGATGTTCAATTTGATTCCTCCAAAAGCTGGTGTCTCCTACATCCAACAGTTAGTCTGCTCTCCCATTCAGGCTCCAGGAAGGAGTTCACAATCTCTATTTCTCAAGTTACCTCCCTCCAGGGCTTCCCTAAGCTTTAGAGTACAAGGTCACCTAAGTGGCACCTCCTTTCATGGGTCGACATTGGCAGGTGGCTCTACGGACTTTTCCTTCCATGATTTCTATTTTAATGAGTTCTAGAACCCTCATTTGCCCTTTCTCCTCCCCAAACTAACATTGTTGTCTGATTTTTGTTGGTTTGTTTGTGCAACGCTCATCTTAGGTCATTTGTCTCCCCCTACCCCCGTCCCCACACCCTCCGTCCCTACACCCCTTCCCCCTCCCCCCAACTGTGCCTGTGCCCTCTTGTCCAGTCCATCCATCCTGACTTCCAGCCACCAGCCTCCTTTAGGGCTTACTTCCAAACCTCCATTTGTTGCTTTTAAACATTTTACATCATTGTTCTCGTCTCAATGATAACCACAACGAAAAAACCCAACCAACCAACCAAACAATAAGCCAGAGGTCAGAATTCCTGATTCAGGGCCATTTTCCATCCATTCCCATCTGCAGTGGCTGTTTTAGAGACCGGCAGCTTTCCGGCCAACCTTTGTTGGGAAGGCATTACTCTAACTTGGTCTTACAGCGAAATTTGTTTCCTGCCTTGATCCAAGTTTTTATTTTTGCTGCCTAAGCACCCAAGAGCTCCTGTGAGCAGAGACCCGAGGCATTCCAGCAGGAAGAAGCAGGAAGGGGGACGGTTCCTTGAGCTATGGTGGTGGGTGAAGATCTGCTATATGTGGGGTACCTGCGGATCTCAGGGATCAGTAGCGTAAGAATCCCAAGTTCTTGCGTAAAAGTACTGAATCTGAGTCACTTCCGGCTGCTGAAACAGCCAAATGTTACTCCTTTCCTAAGCCCGGTGTGTTCTGTCTTTTAACCTGCATCAGTGCTAATGATCTTCCTGCCGCAGACAGCATGACCTTCAGGATGCTCGAGCACACATGCCAGGCAGGGCCTTATGACTACTGTTCTGACAGAGGGGGCTCGTTTTTTTTTTTCTCCCATGCAATCCTTATTATCATAGGTTAGTGTTAAAGCCAACACCAAGTCAATAAGTTACCAAAAACAAGCCAGTGCCCTATCAAGCAAAGCTGAAAGTCCAACTCAACCCAGAGTTCCATGTTGCCGAGAAACAGTAAATTAGGAGAAGCTCTATCCCCCAGAAAGGAGGAGGACTTGGTGCAGAGAGGTGTACCACGTGAGTGGTCTCAGGTGTGGAAGAATGCACATCGCCCAGAGCAGGCGGGGTTCTGCAGTGCATATGCAGCGCTTGGCTGAGTGGATTAGTTAGCGTGGTGCTAATGATGCAATTTTTTTTCTGCAGCTCTCACAGGAAGGGAGGGACCCGCAGTGCCCATGCAAGTCAGCAGTATGCCAGGCGGCAGTGCATGCATTAATGACCCTGTGTAGCCAAGAAGTAAACAAGTTTAGACCCAGGTGAATCTGAGGGAGAAAAGAAGGAATACAAATTACCCTCTGGGGATGGTTCACAGTTCAAGTCCCTGCTGGGTGCCATTTGAGAGACTCACATCAATTTGATTGGGCTTATCTTTCAGCTGTCTCTTCTCATCCCTGTGAAGCCTCCTGTTTCTCTCCCCACTCCTCCTCTTCAGTCAATTAGGATTCAATTATACTGTTTCAGGCTAACAGCTCATGGCCTTGAGTTCAAATGAAATACTGGCTGGCACTGTCAGTGGCACATCACTGCTCTGAAATCTAATAGCTTTACCTTAGCCACCCTCACCCATTTACCTTGTTTCAATCCTGGAAGCCAAATAAAAATCCTGTCTTTTTAGTTGTCTTGGCAGAATATCCAAAGTTACTGTAGTAGTCTGTTTTCTGTTGCTATAACGCAATACTAAAGACTGAGTTAGTTATGAAGAATCTAGTTTGGCCCACAGTTCTGGTTCAAGGCTCGGGGACCATGTCTAGCGATGGCTAGCTTGCTGGCAAGGTCAGGAGGGATATCATGTGGTAAAACAGGGCATGTGTGTGTGTGTGTGTGTGTGTGTGTGTGTGTGTGTGTGTGTGTCTATTTCCTGGTTTCTCTCTTATACAAATGGGAGGATTCAATAACAAGGCTTCACCCTGATGACCTTATCTAGCCCTAATCACCTCCCAGAGGCCCTATCTCTAAACATCAGGATTAAGTTAAATTTCCAACCCCTGACTATCTCACAGTGGGGGTTAAATTCCAACAGGAGCCTGGAAGCCACAAGCCACACTCTAACAGTAGCATGTGCAGGAAGAGAGAAGAAACCGCTTCCTTGGTGGAAGCCCACTTAAAGCCTTCCAGGCAGATAGTAAACCAGCTGGGACCACAGCAGGCTTCTCTGGGGAACTCCCCCACTCAAGAACCCAGAGGGTTTAAGTTGACTTGTATGATTCCAGTCTTCCAAGACATAAGGAAAATGTTGGAGAAAGAACCTAGGTGCGGGCAACGCTCACCTCTCAGAACTGCTTGGGAATCTGGGTTTGTGCTCTGTGCTTTCTGTCTCCCCTACAGGCAGTGGTTTGGGTGCTCATGGATGCCTGGAGCTCTGGGAGAGGAAGAGGGATGAAAGGTCAGCAGCAGGCTTTTCCCAGTCACCTTTTTTCCTTGGCAACTGGTTTCCAGGAATTACCATCTCTTGAGAGTCTTTGCGTGGTCACGCACCCCCATTTCATGGTCATGTGTGCTGAGATAGTTTATGGACCCCAAACTAGCCACCTTCAGGTGTTAGAGTTTTAGGATTTACTTTAAGTAAATCCCCTTAGATACTATTTTCTGAAATTTTACACAAAATAAGGCAGTCGTGGGCCCCCCACCGTTCAAGAGAGCCCCACATACCCCTCCTTCATCACCCCACACCTATGAGCACTGCTCGTCCAGATGGAGAAGAGCACCCCTGTCCACATCTATACCAGCGAGGGGAACACCAGCCACAGGGACAAAGACTGGTGCAGCCACAGATGTCTGCTCCCAGAGTGCCTTTTGCAGTAGAGCTTACGTAAATAATTGTATGCGAAAGGTTTTAAAACTTTTCCCATAGGAAATTGGGAGCCAAACTTCAGTGCTTTAAATGCTTCTTTCATTTTGGAAATTACCTACCAGAGTAAGAAGAAAAATACATATAGAGACATCAAAGGGCTAAGTTCGGTAGGTGCTGAATTACGGTATGGTGTGCACCTAAAAGAGGAATTTGTCTCACACACATTTGCCTCAGGCATAAGAGTGTTGCAACATGCCGTGGTATCGCCCTGTAAAAGTATTGCAGTTAAACTGTCTTTTCTTTTTTTTTTCCTCCAGCATCTTTCTCCTCTAAGAAGAACTTGGGGGAGGGAGCCTGGAGGGGAGCTGGAGGATATAAGAAGAAGAGAAATGGGAAGAGGGGATGGAAAAGAAGGAAGTGGGAAACACGGGGCAGTTTTACAGGACCTTGTTTCACCGCCCAAGTTGTTTTCAAGATCAGACCCATTTGATATTCCATGATCGCCAGGACGTGGGAAAACTCAATAGAAACTGGAGTGAGTTATTACGAACCATAGCGTGGTGGTTAATTTTATGTGCCAACTTGGCTGAGGCCTGGGGTGTCTGGGTATGCGGACAGTCATTGTTTTGGTTGTTTCTTGAGGAAGATGGAATAAAGATTAACCTTCCAATGTGGGTGGGTCTTGCCCAGGCACTTGAGGCCTTAGTAGAACAAAGAGTCAGCTTCTCTGAGGAAGGGAGGGATTCTGCCAGCAGATGACCTTTGGACCTGAGCTGCAGGTCTCTGAGTTTCCTGCCTGCTGGTCTACCCCAAAGATCTTGGATTTACCAAACCTCCAAATCTCCAAAACTCCATATGATGGTTGTCTAATGAGCCTCCTCCTTCCCTCCCCCTGCCCTCCCTTCCCTCCCCTTCCCTTCTCTTCCCTCTTTTCTCCTTTTCTCTCTCCCCCTCCTCTTCTCCCTTCCTCTCCCTCCCCACTTCAAACTCCATCTCTCCTCCCTTTCCCTGTGTTCTCTGTGAACATACACATACAGACACATACTCCTTCCCAAAGAATCACAGTCCAGATGTTGTTATTAAAGACATCTTTCCAGCCCTTCCTCATCCATCTCTTATACCTAAGCAAGCATCGGGACCTCAGCTGAGCATTTTCTTTCCAGGAACACGCTGGCCCAAAGCAGGTGCCATCAATTTTGGACGGCCCTAATCATTTCAATTTTGTTGTCCTTGTTTGTTTGCTTCAAATAGCGAGTTTGCAGAACTTCTCAGTGTCTTCTGGACTTCAGCTTCATTCCCGAGAACTCCACAGGCTATTTGTACACAGGTGCGCATCCCCCTCATTCGATCCATCTTAATTTGAATGATCTATGTGGCAGAGAGATTCTGAACCATTAACTAGGTTTTTCCCCCTTTCTATGTGTACGCCTCTGTCCATTTCATTTCCTTGTACCCTTTACCCTTCTTTCATAAATCACCTAGGACATTAATGCCTCTTGCCCCAGGGGTGGGAAAGAATCAGGATGTAGAGGACAGAGTCAACTGTGTGTGCCTGATGGATCAGGGACAGAGCAGAAGAAGCGCTACACTGGCAGGCACTGCCAAGATGGTAAATAGCAACAACACATTGGCTCCAGGGTACCTGATGCCCAGGGTTAGCCAGTGGCATGGCCCCTCGGGGATGCAGCTGGACAGGGATTGTCCTAGGACTAGATGGAGCCCGGATCCCACAATGGTTCAAAAAAAGGAGCTGCAAGAACCAGACTAAGCCTCTTCCACTGAGACCAGAGGAGCATGAAACACAATTTTAGTTGGGTTTATTAAAAAAATCTACTAATAGCTCTTGTTCAACTGAGTGTACAGAATGAATGCCGTTATCAGTTTGCTCCTCCCTGGAATGAGGCTACCACAATGAGTCTTCTCTCTGAGAATGGCCCTGTCCCTGGAAGAGGCTGCATACAGGGTAGGAAATCAGAGTCCCCAAGAAAACACCCTGCAAGTCACAGGCTGCTACTTTGATCTTATATTAGTTCCTTGTCTCCATTCCATCCTGTAGCTGCCAACATTCCTTCAGAAGACATCCACTGAGTGCTGGCTATACGATCACCACTGTGCTAATTATTGGAAAATCAAAGACAAAAGAAGCCTTGTGTCTAGAGGACAGGGACAGGAACACAAAAATGTGAGCTCATGCAATTAAAGGATGCCGTAAATGGACTTAAAACATGTGGAAAGAACTCTGATCCTTTCCCTAGGTGGGCCTGCTTAAAGGCAACGAATGGATATTTATCCTTCATGATGATCACCAGGTGAGACCCTGAAAGAGCCAGGCAGGATTTGGATCTTTTAGGGAGAGACAAGCTTGATCATGGTTGGAACCAGTTTATAGAGCTTATAGCTTACTCAGACAGCTTAACAGACAGGGGACGCAAAGCTTGGCTCTCTTGTTGACAAATGCGGACTTTTGAGGACACTGTATGTGGGTGACAGTGCAGTCATTAAACAGTTATCATGATGGACAACTATTGTTTTCCCCAATCTTCAGCACAATTCAAAACGATTAGCAGCAATATTGATATGGAAATGAAGGCTTCGAAAGTCAAATGACACGCCTAATGTCACATGGCTTATTAGGGGCAGAGCAAGCATTCAAATCCAGCATCCTTTATCCATCATGGGTGATGACAACCTAAAAACTGTGCGGAATGGGTGTTAGGAATACAAAGAACTTGCAATGTTTTTGGTCCTTCTTGGGAATCCATGCTTTTCCACAGCTGAGCTGCTGTGACCAAGGCCATACAAAGCCTACAAAGACGAAGATGTTTACTACCCAGAATTTTCTAGAATGTTTGCTTGTGGTGATATTGTGTTCCCCCAAAATACTGTGTACCCTAACAAGCTTATTTGGGGTCAGAGAACAGAATAGCCACTAGATATAGAGGCCAGAAAATGGTGGCACACATGCCTTTAATCCTATCACTTCTGAGGCAGAGATCTATGCGGATCTCTGTGAGTGAGTTTAAAGCCACACTGGAAACAGCCAGGCATGGTGACACATGCCTTTAATCCCAGAAAGTGAGCCTTTAATCTTAGGAAGTGATGGCAGAAAGCAGAAAGGTTTATAAGGCGTGAAGACCAGAAACCAGCAGCATTTGGCTGGTTAAGCTTTTAGGCTTTGAGCAGCACAGTTCAGCTGAGACTCATTCTGGATGAGAACTGAGAGGCTTCCAGTCTGAGGAAACAGGATCAGCTGAGGAACTGGCAAGGGGAGGTGGCTGTGGCTTGTTCTGCTTCTCTTATCTTCCAGTGGTCACCCAAATACCTGGCTCCAGATTTGTTTTTATTAATAAGACCTGTTAAAATTCATGTTATATTTGCTCACCTCTGAAAATAAACTTTCCCAAGAAATTTGACCAGGTAGTGGTCTCCATTCCAAACTCTGCTCTTCCATACTCATTTTGCGACTGGTGTCCCTGTGTCAGATTTCAGGAATTTTACAGATGCCAGACAATTTTTCGAGGTCTCTCTGACCCAAGTGATTATGCTGGAATGGAAATTAGTCCCCATGCTTTCTTGACTAGGATCCTTCTGGTTCTATTGGAAGTGTTAATGTCATGAGTAGCAAGCTTCAACCACCTTATTGCTGGGAATTAGCGGTATGGCCTAATCACCTTTGAGAGAAGGACAGAAATAATTACTTTAAAACTAAATATTATCTGGGTTTTGTAATGACAAGGTGAGTGATTCTGCTGGGATTATCTCATTTGAATTAGTGCCAGTCATGGCAAGCCAAGAAATTTCTTCTCAGGGGCAGAGGCAAACACATCCCAGGTGGCTGGCACATTCTTTTACAAAGCAGTAGGTATGCTACACATATGGCCTATGTCTCACATTTATGTACAGACGCACACTTCAGGCAAAACTTTTCCCCTGTTGGGACTGATTTTGATATAACTCTCCTGCATTGCTTCCAAGATGCAATTTTCATCTGAGGGTGAGGACATTAATTCTGGCCTTCTCCCATGTGCTGATATCTGCACTGGTGATTTCAGAGTAGGCAGTATCGACCTTGCAAACCACTCTCCTCCCCAACACCAACCCATCCTGCTTCCTTATCACCATTCTTGCTTCACCGTATCTGCATGGGCAAATGTTCAAGCCGTAATCATGACACCATTCAGGGAGTGTTCGCCCGCTGGAGGGTGGTCCTGCCATAGATGTGATGGGAACACATGCTGTCTAAGTTATTGTAGTACAAGAGCCATTTCCTCAAAGAACATGATTAGGATCTTATGTGTAAGTAATGGTTATTCCCAAGGAAGTGAAAGAGAAAAGCAGGGAAGGGATGGGAAGAGTTTCAGAGAGCAGGTGGCAGAAAGGTAGGTCTTGGGCAGTCTCTCACTAGCTGGTTCTGGATAGCCTTTTTCTAGGTGGGATTTCCATCTCACCCTATGGCCCACCTCCAGAGTACAGATGGTGTTGGGAAGATGAATGAAGCCCAGCCCCATTTTGAGGTAGCACTGTGGACATCCCGCGATGCCTGGAATAGTTGGCTTACCAAGGCAGGGCCAGCTATAGATCATTGGGTTAGACAGGAATAGGGCATCCCATTCTATCAGGGAGGCCGTTTAGACAAAGATCCACCATCAAGACTTTCCATATTTAATGAAACAATTGTCAAAACACCACAGCTATACCCAGGCTCACACCCACAGCACATTGAAACCAGGTAACATTCTAAGCACCTTGGAACTTTTCCTTTACCTCCAGACATTGTTACCTTTTATGAAGGAGAGTTCAGATGCCACCCTGGTGGTTTCATTAGCATTTTTCATTAATATTCTGTAGTGGCTAGCCATTCCAGCATTGGCCTGGAAATTCCAACCCCCACTGAGGCTTCGGTAACAGTCACACCTACAAGGCGGGGCCGAGAGAGGACACTGAAGACCCAGGATCCAAATGAGAAGGATCTCTTGGTGCCGGGACCCTGGATGCTGGAGGTAGACTGAGCAGAGTTCTCCAGAGAACACAGCCGGACTGCACCATACCTTTGCCAGACCCTACAATCTACCCATCCCTTCATTTGTAAGTTACACCACAAAATAAACCTCCCTTTTAACTATGTGGAGTGGCCTTAATAATTTCACCAATAATATTCAGCATTAATAAACTCTTTTCTGGGGTACAACTTCAATACAGTATAAAGAGCAGTGAGCATGTTGAGGCTGTGTGTAAATGGCTTTTTCTCCCACTGATGTTCATAGACTTAAAGTGTCTCTTTCTTGAGCGAAATAATAATTTTAATGAAATTCACCCATACTAAAAAACCTTTGAGTGCACACTGCTAAGCATTGGTAGACTGAGCTGAGCTGACTACTTCTGACACTTGCGGGTGGCTCCTGACTACTCTATATAGAGTAGATCTGTGTATTGATTCGAGCACTGCCTCCCACAGTAACTCGACACAAGCTCCTGGCATTCAGCACACTTTGGAGCAAAAGCGTGACACTAAGACCCTCTGACAGGACTCCACTTTGACCCCTTGTAGATTACAATGGGGGCATTCTTTTTTCCAAGACAGCCATGGAGATCGGTGTAATCAGTCTCTGATTATGGCTTGTTAACTATTTGTCATTTGGAGTTGATGTAAAAACCTGACACCCCCAATCAAAGTTCCCTGGGACCAAATGTAGTCTAAGAAAAAATAAAACAAGTTAAAACTATTAAAAATGATCTCAGTAGCTTTCTTAACCCTTAAAACATTTGACGAAATATTGTAGAAAACAGTGTGTCATTATTGATTGTCAGTTTTTATAAATCCCTTCTGTTCTGTGGGTTTGCTCAGGAGAGAGCACATTCAAGGCCTGATTACAAGTGCCTCATTTTCTATTTGTAGAAAGTGCTGCTAAAAGGAGGCCAGGTCACTATAAGTAGCTTGGATGATTCCATTACATCTGACACATTGGAAAGTTGATCGAAGGGATCAACTTTCAGATACATTCCAATACACAGAGGGAATCTTCTGAAAATGACAATAATGTTTTGAGCATGGGAAGGAAGTGCAAAGAGGCACTGCCATCTCAGAAGCAGACATAGCTCCAGCATTTCTTCATGAGCATCCTCAGGAGCAGCCAGCCATAGGTGCAGAGTTTCCTCAGGAGCATCCTCAGGAGCAGCCATAGAGCCAGCATTTCCTCAGGAGCATCCTCAGGAGCAGCTGTAGATGCAGGGTTTCCTCTGAAGCATCCTCAGGAGCAGCAGTAGGTTCAGTGTGTCCTCAGGAGCATCCTCAGGAGCAGCCATAGGCTCAGTGTTTCCTCAGGAGCATCCTCAGGAGCAGCCATAGAGCCAGCATTTCCTCAGGAGCATCCTCAGGAGCATCTGTAGATGCAGGGTTTCCTCTGAAGCATCCTCAGGAGCAGCCATAGGCTCAGTGTTTCCTCAGGAGCAGCTGTAGATGCAGGGTTTCCTCTGAAGCATCCTCAGGAGCAGCTGTAGGTTCAGTGTGTCCTCAGGAGCATCCTCAGGAGCAGCCATAGGCTCAGTGTGTCCTCAGGAGCAGCTGTAGGTCCAGCTTTCCTCATGAAAATCCCCTCCAGTCTCTAGCCTCATCCTCACACAGTGACATTGATTACCCATACTCTAACCTGCTTCTCCTGTGCATCTGTCAGCTGCTGATACCTGTTGTCTGTCATTCATGTTGGTTTCCCTGAATCCTCACAGGGAAGATGCTCACTAAGCATTTTGGAAAGGAGAGAGAGAGAAAGGGAAGAGGAATGGAGAATGACAGCAAAAGCTCACTTATCATATCTAGGAAGGCACTGGGTGAGACAGAACATGTACTTAGTCTGATAAGACAAAACATTAACATTTAATAGGAGAATAAAATATTTATCGCCGAGAAAGATTTCCTTAGGATTAACATAAATTTAAAATTTAACAGGCACCGTGGGCCTTATGCAATGAAAAATGAGTGCAATACAAAGGGCTTTTAAGTCATAAATATAAACTAAATGGGCGAGAGTTTTCATCTCCAAGAATGACCTAGAATATTAGCTATGTGGAGAAGAATACATACAAGTAAGGTGTTACTAAAATGTGTTTCTTGAGTGACTACACAATCACTGTAGACTTCTAAAGGCTCTCACAAGTCAACAAAGAACTATTACTAAAATAAGGTCTCCTTACTTGTCATATTTATATGTCATGTAAACAAAATATTTTAGTAAGTCTTACTGATAAGTGTTTGATTGAATTCCTTGGAAATGAAGAAAGACTTTGCTTTTTCCTTGTTGTAACTAGAACAAGGCAAACATGTGGGTTAATCATTAGAGGACTCCCCAAGCCTCCCTTCTTGTTCCAACCCTTAAACAACAAGATCATAAATCCTCGAGTGTCTTTGGAGTTATCGCGGCTGAGGTTCAGAGTTTAAGATTGTATTCCATCGGCCACAAGCCTTGCCGCCAAAGAGCTCATGGTTGCAGCTGAGCACCCAGCCCTCTTTCACTGTGCCTTCAAACCCATTTCTCTGAGGATTTATATGCATTTGGTTGTTTACACACTATGGAAGGGGGGAAAAAGACTTTACATTTTAGAGCAGTTTTGGATTTTCCTGATGTAGTGATAAAATACTCTTGATAAAAACAACTGAGAGGCTTATTTGGCTCATGATTCCAAATTAACAGTCTATCATTGTAGAGTGGCAGGGGCTTGAGAGAAGTCTTTGAGTTCTATCCTCCCAATGAATGAACACATGCTGGTGCTTGCTTACTTCCTCTATTATGTCCAGGGCCCTCTGCCTAGGGAATAGTGCCACCCACAATGAAAATGACCTTCCCACATTAATGAATGAGATTAAGACAGTTTTCCACAGGCATTCTCAGAAGCTAACCTTAAGGTCAATAATACTTCACAGGTGTGCCTGGAGGCCTGCCTCCTAGATATCAACTTAACAGGTTTATAAAGGGAAAAATATAAGGGTAGTACAGAGAATCCTCACATGGCCTGAACCTAGTTTTCTATGTTATTATGGTATGTTTGTTGTAATTCATAGATGAATATGCATTTAAGCCTAGCACTCAGGAGGTAGAGCCAGGAAGATCTCTGAGTTCAAGGCCAGCCTGATCTAAAAAGCGACTTCCAAGACAGCCGGGGCCACACAGGGTTTCCTGTCTCAAAAAAACAAAAACAAAAAACAAAAAAACAAAACAAAAAAACCCCACAAGTTCATAATTTATGCATATTTCCTTGGTTTTTAAGTAATTTCCCCCCTTTATTCTGGTTTTGGATCCCACTCTAAACATTATGTAACACCTAACTGTCACGTGCTCTTTAAGCCCCTGCTTGGTCGATGGCTTTGACAGTTGAGTGAGGAGTTGTCACGTGTTCTGTAGAAGGTACCTCAAGTGGAATTCATCTCGCTCCTTTTCATGACCCCACATGGGTTTCAGGTTTGAGGAGGCAGGACACAGAGCAAGGGGAATCTGGTTGCATTGCCCCCATTAGATCTGTGGTCATTATGACTGTTCACTGTCATTGGCTTTGATCTCCAAACAAGGAAGTGTTCTGTTTGCTATAGTGGGTGGTCACTTTCTCTTCCGTTTCCACATGCACTCTTGGAGAATGTCACTTTGCACAACCCACACTCAACAAATAGAGAGTTGTACTTGCCTCCATCAGGGAGATGCACTTCAACTATTTGAATTTTTCTGCACAAATGTCTCTTCCTTACCTGCTTCCCCTGACTCTGTGTCCTTCTTCTGCAAACCCTGAAATGCATGTGGAGTCATGAGAAAGAAGGGGGATGCATCCCATTTTTGGTACATTCTATAAAGCAGGTGATGAGTGCCCATCCCCAAAACTGTCAGTCATCAACTAAAAAGGGACTATAGAACACTTGATAGGTGCAGCATAGTGCTTGGAATAGGATCCAAAGCCAGGTCTACTCAATGTTTTGGGTTGGCATAGACTCTAATTTTATTTAGGTCCTAAGTTCATTCTACTTTGTTGCTCTAATTGTTCTAACCTCCAGCATGAGGAAATCCTTTGTGGCTTCGGCACCTCTTTGTTATATCCTTTTATTGTGCATATGTGTCCATGTGTATCCATGTGTGCATGCATGTGTAGGCCAGAAGTCAGCCTAGAGTATCGGTCTTCAGGAGCCACCCTAGAGTATCGGTCTTCAGGAGCCACCCACCTTGTTTTTGAGACATGGTCTCTGATTGGTCCAAGGATGGCTGATTAGGCTAGGCTAGACCAGCAAGCTCCAGCTATCCTTCTGGCTCTGCCTCCCCAGTGCTGGTTGCAAGCATAAATCGTCATGTCCAGCTTTTTCACACATGTTCAGAGGCTGAAACTCTGACCCCTGATCTCATACGGCAAGCATTGTACTAACTGAGCAATCCCCAGCTCTTGTAGGTTTTAAAAGTGTATTCCTACTTTTTGGCGCTATTGAGATTCTGGTCCCTCTGGTATTTTCTGGCTCAGGTCTAACAGTTAGCCCTTCTTTCCGTGGACCCTCATCTCTCCTATTGAAGAATTGGAAGGTGCCATTGATAAGCAAGATCTGGACACTAGGTTTGCGACCTGCCATTTATCATAGTCCCTCTACTTCGGCAGAATGGGGGAGTGCATCTATAAATATTCTATATGTAAGCAAAGTGCATTCAGATGCACTTGTAGCTATGATAAGCAGAAAATAAATTCATACTGAGTGGTCCAATTTAAATTCAGGAACTCACGGATGCTTATCTGTCAACTTTCATTCCAACAGGAGATGCCTGACCCCTGCCATCTGTTTGCTTGCTCACTTCCGGTATATGCACCCATAGCAGCGTGTGAGGTGTTAGGTGGTACCGCCATGGAAAGCTGCTGTGTCAGCCAGGGCACATGTTCTTGGAGGCTGTGCTCAGTCCCCAGGGAGTCAGGTCAGCACCCCCCCACCCTGCTTCTTCCAGGGATGTTGCTTTATCCAGTGCACTGAGACCTTTTGGCCACTTTTTACATTCTATCCTGGATTCTCCAGTGACCTAACTGATGGACATATATTTAAGAATTTTTAATGGAAATATGGCAATTGAGAATACTTATGGGTACCATGTGACTTTTCAATACACGTCACTATACACTGTACAGTGACAGATCAGAGTAGTTGGCATATCAGTCACTTCAGATAGTTATAGCTTCTTCATGTGGGCAACATTTGAAATCCATTCCAGCAGCTACTTTGAAGTATGAAATTAATTGTTGCCCACCAGGGGCTAGGGTTGTAGCTCTGTTGAGTGAGCACTTGCCTAGCATGGTCAAAGCCCTGGGTTCCATTTCCAGCACTGTATAGACTCAGCTCTGTGTCCAACACATCTGTAATCCCAGTACCCAAGAGGCAGAGGAGTTAGTTAGTCCTCTTACCCAGCTGCTCCCAAATCTCCTTAGCCACTCTCTCTTTCCCTCTCACACGCCCTTCCCAAGCTCTGGTAACCACTCTTCTGCTCTGAGTTTTTGAGATCAGATTTGTATCTTCCACATATAAGTGAGAACATGTGTGTCTTTCTGTGCCTGACTCATTTCATATAGCATGCACTCCACTGGTCCCATCCCTGTTGCCACAGGAAACTGATTTATATTCTTCTTTTCATCTGAATAGTATTCCACTGGAAAATCTCCCACATTTCCTTAACCCACATCCATAGATGAACACCTGGGCTGAACTCTACATCTCAGCTATTATGAATAGAATGTAATACATATAGGAGAGCAGCTATTTAACAAAATGACTTTATTCCCTTTGCATGTACTCCACAATGGGACTGCTAGACTATAGAATAGTTCTCTTTCTGATAGTCTAAGCAACTTCTTTCCATATCACATAAATATACATAAATATAATATAATACATGTATTATATAGTATCTATGCTAATTAACAGTTCTCCTGGCAGTGTCTGAGAGTTCCCCTTCCCCATGTCCACTCTAGGATTTGTTATTTGGGACTTTAAAATAGCATTATTTTAAACTCAGCCAATCTTACCAAGGTAAGATGAGATCTCACTGTAGATTTGATCTGCATCCCCCTCTAATGATTAGTCATGTTGAATGATTTGTTTTCATTCACTCATTAGCCATTTATATCATGGGAAATGTCTACTGGAGTCATTTTCCATTTTAAATGGATTATTTGTTTTTTTATTGCTACGGAGTCTTTTGAGTTTGTATTAGTTTGATGTTAGTCGTTGTAACTTTGACAAGCACCTCTGAGGAGATTCTGAGATGTCCAGTTTCAGAGGTTCAGGCCCATGGTCACATGACTTCACGGTTCCTTGGTCATGGTGAGGTTCCATGTCACTTGCCAAGGCATGTGGTAGAACATGGCTGCTCACTTTGTGGTGACTAGGATGAGGTGGGGGAGCCTGAGGGAAAGAAAGGAGAGGGCATTCGCTCAGGCTGGAATAAGACATAGTCCCCAAAGACAAGGGACTCAAGTGTCTTGATTCTTCTCATTCTGAAATCTCCTACT
Organism: Onychomys torridus; assembly: GCF_903995425.1. Taxonomy (NCBI): domain Eukaryota; kingdom Metazoa; phylum Chordata; class Mammalia; order Rodentia; family Cricetidae; genus Onychomys; species Onychomys torridus. The sequence goes on along the minus strand of NC_050459.1, from coordinate 30,199,904 downwards.
ACCTCCCAATAATTCCATCAAATGATGAATCTTTTAGTAGAATCGGCCAGAGCCCTCACAATCCAGTCATTCTCAATGGCCAGATCCACCAGCTGGGGACCAAGCCTTCAACTCATGAGCCTTTTGAGGGGGACACTCCATATTTAAACTATGACGGGGGCGAGAGGTCCATGTCTCTTCAGCATAATTCCCTGCTGGGTGAATACTTCACAAATATTTTCTCCCATTTTGTCAGTTTTCTTTTCATCCCATTGATGATTTTCTTTGATGCTCAAACGCCTTTTGGTTTGATTTCGTCTCATATGGTAATTCTTGCTTTTGTTGTCTACACTTTTAGGATCATATCCAGAAATTCCTTTGTCTGAACCATTAAATAGCTTCTAAAATGCAGTCATTTCAATTTATTCTTTTTTAAAGGCTTATGCTAATAGGAAAATAATGTTTTAATCACTCAACATCCAGGAAAACCGATAAGCCGCAGCCATTTATTAATTCAACTAGTATTTCCCGAGTATCTACCTTTATGTTGGGCTCTGGGACAGGATCAGCTGGTGGGTGGGACTCTCTCATACACTTTCCAGATCCTTTATGCCCTTACATAATCTAGACTCAAGCATCTCCATTTTAAAAGCTCCAGAAACCAAACTGTGGCAACCACAGCACCTTTCTGAAATTCTCTGAGTTCTTAGACAGCTCTAACCTCTCCCAATGGTTCCAGAGTCTGCAAAACTAATCTATTTGGAAACTGGTATTTCCATAAGGGCAGGATCATTTTTCTTCCACAGCTCTTTTGCTTTTAGTTTTTTTTTTTTTTTTAAGCAATTTAAATTTCAAGGGAGAATAATAACTACCAAAGGCTCTGTAGTTTTTGTCTAATACATACTCTGCCAGCATAATGTAAATTAGAATCCCAGTTGTCGATCTTGGAACGCTGAAAACAACAATTAAGCTCCTCTACCCTTGCAGGCGACCTACAATCTTGCTTTTCCATGGACTGTATTTGTTGCACCAACCACATTATCTAAACCGCTAAAGAAACTGCACGTGCAAAACTATGTCAATGCGAAAGGAAAAAGTGGTTGTCTGCTGCTCTTTGGGAGCAGAGGTGAGACAAGAGGCTGGCCACCACCAGCAAATTAACAAGGAATCTTCCTTATTGGATGTTGAAGGTTTCTTTGTAAACCTTCATCTTACCTGACTCCCACGATGACCACATCTGCAATGGTTGTATTTGGTACCTTGGATGAGAACCAACTGTTTCTACAGATGCTATAACAGAAGGTGTGACTGAAGACTAGATGAGAACAATATTCTGAGAGTGCGGGATTGAGTTGAAAAGCTCTAAGAAAGGCTTACTTAAAGTCAGCATTTTTGGAACAGGGTGCCCTGTGGATAGAGGGCTGGATCTTTTGCTGTGTGAGCATGACAGAGTTGAGGGTATAGACAATATTGTTGGGGTGTAGCCTCCCCTTGTGGTAGGAGGGGCTTCTGTATAGGACCTTTTAGCACATGAACTGTAAGGCCAACAGATGTCCTCTGTTTACAGGGAACTTGGAAGCCAGAGAAGGTATGTGGCAATTCTGATTGGTTAGAATGCTTGTATCAGTTGAGCTAGAAAAACATTACGCCTAGAAACTTCCCAGAAGTTGTTTTTGTGTGTGCAGAGTGTGTTTGGCCATCCACTTGCTTTGGAAGACTGGGAATGGACAGGGGGAGCAAGGATGTTCTTTTCCAAGCTCTCTTCCGACTGGAGGAGGAAATGAGAAGAGGAAGGATGACTTGAGCCCCCGGCACCCACGCTGCTGCCAGGGCCCATAGGAGTCAGGATTGGAAGTGGCTAGGCCAGCCATCAGGATCTTCTTGTGACTTCTGTGATGGGCATGACCGAATTCTGGAAGACGGTGTACAGACTTGACGGCAGGGTACCTGGAGAAAAGGATTCTTAATTACCCCGGGAGATGAGAGGTAGGGTTTTGAACCAGAAATAAAAAGACAGACTCTTTCCTTTGAGTGACTGAGTGGCACGTGGCTTGTGATATGAGTGAAGTCCTGGAATTTTCCTTATTGGATGTTGATGCTTTCTTTCTAAACCTTCACCTTACCTGACTCCCAGGATGACCGGGAAAAGTTAGATCTGAGCCTGAAATTAGGTGTGTACTAAAATTCTGAAAGCAGTTGTGAACGTACTTAGTGGTGCCCAAGGCTTCTGTGGAAGATTCATATTTCATGAATATGAACAGCCATTCTATGGACTATGTTTGGCTGTACTACCAGGAGTTGAGGTGACTGAGTCCCTCCTGGAGGCTGGGCAGTGATCAAGGACTCTTCTAAGTGGCAATAGGATCTAAAAAAATAAAAATAAACAAACTCAGACTTGTCCTTGAGGACACACATTATCTCACCTTGAGAAAGCATGTAATAGCCAGGAGGTCAGGGATAAAGCTTTGTGTGGAGGCCATATTCTAGCAAATGAGTTAGGAAGACTCATGCATTCATATCTCAGGAGTACAGAGACCCCAGAGAGTTTCAGGTGAAGGTCACCATAATTGGGAATTTCAGAGATGCAAAAGTTACACCTGAGATTGCAACTCCTTGACACTGTTCTACTCATTTTCTGTCATAAAAAGCATGATATTGATAATCAGAAACAAATTCAGCACTCAATTTAAAAAAAGAGAAGGCATTACATCTAAAATGACTTAAACCAATAACAGCTCACAGGAGCCACGCTTCCCTTTGTTCATGTTATATAGACTCTAATGAAAGGGTAGGCATGCGCACACATGTACTCATTCACATTTTAGAGATCTTCTCTGCAGGTGGAGGACCCATGCTATTCTATTCTAAGAAACCTTTGATTGGAGTGTCACTAAAATAGCAAAGGCGCTCCATGTAAACTCTGTCCTTCATAATGTGATTGAAACAGGTTTGACCTCACTAGAGTAACATATTCTCACCAGTGTGGCTGTGCGGCTTTCGCTCTTCTCTACTGTGTATTGTTTTAAAGTACAGGCATACACAACAGCACATCACACAGGATGAGGCAGACACCAGCTCCTGTTTGCTTTCTAGATGCAGCACAAAGGAGAATGTGTTCTGTTTCCTGTAGGGAGTCTTTCTCTCTCCCACCAGTTAGCTCCCCCCTCCAAAATGACATGAAGACTTCTTATTAATTATGAAAGCTCAGCCGATAGCTTAGGCTTGTTTCCAACCAGCTCTTATATCTTCAGTTAACCCATTTCTGTTCATTTACTTTCTGCCTCATGGCTTTATTACCTTACCTCTGTACTGCCCACACTGCTTTTCTGTTTCCTCCATCTCTGGCTGGTGACTCTCTGCATCTCTGCTCTTCTTCTTCCCAGCCTCTGCCCCCCAAAATCCTGTCTGGATATTGGCCATTCAGCTTTTTATTAAACTAAGCAGTGTGATAAATCTTCACAGTGTACAAAAAGATTATTCCACAACAGTTTCCTTATTTGGTATCAAAGGCCCTGGCCCTCACACAAATACATGACGTGGATCTCCAAACTCCTAGTGGAAGTAAGGTGGTTACTGACATTTGAGACTCCCTGATACTTGACACACTCAAACAACAAATACCTAGCCACTCATTTTACAACATGGTCAAGAATTAGCCCCTCGACGAACCCACAGGACTGTGCTCAGGTGTTTGGCAGGCAGAACTCTGTCCCTTGCATCCTTTCTGTATCTTTCTTGAGTGCCCAGCTAAGAGTCTGGCACAAAGGAAGTGGCTGCTGTTTACTTGTTGAAAAGGGAAGAATAGGCTAATTGCCAGCATGGGAACCACCCAGTCTGTACTCGCCAACAGAGCCAGACTGAGTCCATCTTCTTAAACTGTCATGTGATGCATTGATTGCAACCCTTACAACAGAAAACTGTGGCCCGCCATCTTTCTCTGCTTAACACTACACAGTAGAACAGAAAGAGAGAGCTGGGATTCGAATCACATTCTCCAGATTCTGATTATTGAACAACCATGCAATTGACAAACAAACAAACCAACCTGGAGTGGAAATATAGCTCAGCAGAGTGATGGTAGAGTGCTTGCCCCAATTCAATTCTCGGCACCCAAAACAAAACAACGACAAAAATAAATAAAATATGATTAACTTCTAGAAGGATCATGTTCATCTTGTTGATGATAAAAATGATATTTCAAGATCTCGTATAGACATAAATGTATGCTTCTTATAAAATTTGCCGAAGAAAAACAAAACTTAAGGGAGGCTTGAAATGTGAATTTCCATGGTTGGAATGACAGGTCTGGGAATTAACGCTCTCACAGCCCAGATTCACCACGGTGGGAACATGACTTCTGAAGCGAAAAGTGGTCTCTCTCTACCTGCACTCTCTCTGCCTGATCCTGTGCAGCTTCTCCTCTGAGGTCATCAGAAACCTCAGGAAGGCAAGCTGTATGTTTCAGTGGAGCCAGCTGAGCAAGAGGGGTGAGGAAATCTAAAAAGTGTCTCTACTGTATGATGTTACCACTGTGTCTCTACTGTATGATGTCACCTCTGTGTCTCTACTGTATGATGTCACCTCTGTGTCTCTACTGTAAGATGTCACCTCTGTGTCTCTATTGTATGATGTCACCACTGTGTCTCTACTGTATGATGTCACCTCTGTGTCTCTACTGTAGGACAGTCACCTCTGTGTCTCTACTGTATGATGTCACCATTGTGTCTCTACTGTATGATGTCACCACTGTGTCTCTACTGTATGATGTCACCACTGTGTCTCTACTGTATGATGTCACCTCTGTGTCTCTACTGTATGATGTTACCACTGTGTCTCTACTGTATGATGTCACCACTGTGTCTCTACTGTATGATGTCACCTCTGTGTCTCTACTGTATAATGTCACCTCTGTGTCTCTATTGTATGATGTCACCACTGTCGCAGCCATTTTGCCCCTGTCTTCAGATAGTTATCATCAGATTCTCCTTGCACTGGGGTGGTTTTCTTTTCCTCACGTGACTACTATATTCATGCCCCACCTCATCTCAGGATATTGCCTGTGGTCACCCATCTTCTCTTCAACTTCAGCTACTTCAGTCTCGACTTCAGGGACAGACCTATAGTGAGCAAAGACAAACAGCCAAGCTGCATCCACCAGAGAGGACAGCAGCCTCCTTCTCTCTGATCATTCAAGTTCCTGTTCGCTATGAAGTGGTTGATTCCACAGACGTCTTTGCATGGACTGGCTCAGATGGCTGCACGGGTAGAGTTGACTGCTGCCACACTCAAGGGCATGGACTCTAAGCCTGGGGACCCACAGGATGGACAAAAGACTGCTGCAAGTAGTCCTCATTTTCACATGTGTGTCATGCCACATGTATGTGCCCTCCAAAAACACACACATACATATAGACACACATACTCACACATACATACACACATACATACACACACATACACACATATACACACACAAATACATGCACATACACACAGACATATACACATACACAGACATACACACACACATCACACACGGTTGTTTTTATTAGATATATCTATTCCTTTGAGAACCGCATATTAAATTTAGACATTCAATCTTTGTACATGTTCTCGATGCTGACCCTGTGTTTGTGTTTGACATACAGTTGGTAAAGATTCCCTCCTATTCCATGCCTTCTGTTCTGCTGATGGTTTCCTTTGCTGTGGAGAGCCTTTTTGTTTCATGCTGTTCTGTTTGTCCCTTTGCAGGTCATTCCCCGTGCCATTGGAGCCCTGTTCAGAAAGCCTGTGCCTTTTCTTCTACTACTTTCCTTATATTCAAAGCTTTGACAGGTTTTTAAAAAATAGCTTTATTAATTTTTAAGACATAATTCTTTATTGATTCTTTAGAAGTTTTTACATCATGCACCCCAATCCTGCTCACCTCTCAGTCTCTCCATATCTGCCCCTCACTCCTGCAGTGTGCCCTCCCCAAAAATTTAAAAACAAAACAAACAAACAAACAAAAAACCCACCTTACTCCTCCATCTTCCCAACATGTCATCATAGTGGCATCGGGAGCTGTGGTGTGTCACGGAGTACACCCCTTTTGTCCAATCAGTCCCACCTGCAAACTATTAATTGCGATGTGAGACATTGGTCCACTTCAAGGCCTCTGGTTTTTGGTCCACCATCATCAGTGGGTCCTCAACAAAACTCCTCTTGGCTATCCTGCTGTTGCCTTGAGTCATGGAGATCCTGTGGTTATTGTTCTGCAGGACCAATCCCTTCGCTCACTCCAGCAGGTCATAGATGGGGCAGCTGTTAGGATGGGCCGACCCAAGGCCCAGGATGTGGGTCTGGGTGTTAGCAGGACTGGTTGGTCCAGGCCATTGGAACCACCCTCTCAGGTGAGGGGTAGAACCAGCTCTCCTAGGTCCTTGCCACTGGGGCCAGCTCTTCTATGCCTGTGGTGAGGGGGTAGGGCTGTCTCTCCTGAGTGCTGGAGTTAGATCTTCCATGGTGAGGGGTGGCATCAGCTCTCCTGCTGCAGTTTCCAGCAAGGGACTGGGCAATCTATCCCAGGGCCAGTGACTGATAGGGCTGGCTTAGTGCAGTTCTCTGATTTCTACACATGTGGTTCCTAGGACTCCCTGTGGTAACACAGCCATGGACATCAGTCCAGATCCAGGCTGTTGTTAGGTCACAGACCCAGACATGGCCCTTGGCAGCAGCCCTGGCCTGGATGACACCATGGCCCTGGGTGGCAGCATGGCCCGTGGATGCTAACATGGCCTGGGCTTGGATGTCACTTTGGCCTGAGGGGGCAGCACAGGCCACTCTAATTGGTAAGGCTCCAGAGGTAGTGTGGCACTCAGACACAAATATGACCCTAGTTGGCAGTCCAGACTCCTGGCATCAGCATGGCTGCTTCAGGACGGTGGACCCAGACACGGCCCTCAGCAGCAACCAAGGTCAGTATGTTATTATGTCCCCTACTGGCAGCACATGCCACTCAGATCAACATGTCTCTCTGCAGCTGTTGTTCCTTTCTCATTAGCATTTAGAAAATTCACAGTTAATAAAGCATTGTGCAATCTATCTCTGGGGGGGGGGTGTCTCTGCTGATGATGACAGTGAAGTGTAAGGCTGGCTGTCACTGTGAGGCACATCTGGGCAGAGAACACAGGTGGTACCCAGCCTGGCTGAGGACAGCTGCTGCTGATCTCACATGGTTGTGAGCTGAGAGTATGTGGCTGTTGCCTGAGCTGGTGGGGAGGTGGCTACCCTAGTGTGGCAGCAGCCTGAGGAGAGGTTCCAGGGGAAGTCCACAACCCACGGGGGGAAAAGGAGCCAAAGAGCCAGCCTTCTGAAAGGCAGACACAGGGGAACGTGTGAAAGCAGCCTGTGTGACAGGCTGGAGGTGAAAGCACAGAGTTGCCTGAAGGCAGAGCTAGATGGTGATGAGGGGCTAACTCTGGTGGCATTTGGAGCCCAGGTACCTTTGGAGTTGGAGCTTATAGAGATGGCAACAGGAAAATCCCAGACTTGCTCAGAGGGCAACAGGTGTAGTTCCTGTGCATAGCTCTAGTGGTGCCGGTGGCTACAAAGCCATGGGCAAGTAGCTATCTCATGAATTCAAGCCCCAAAGGTTGCACACCAGGTGAAGCATTAATCTAGTTAATCTTTATCAATAAAAAAAATCGAGAGTCAGATATTGGGGTAAGAACCTGAAAAATGAGAGAAGGAGGGAGCAGCCACCAGTTGTCCCCTACCTCTACTATTCCTCCATCTAAAAGGGGCTGAGATCCTCTCTCAGCCCCGCCTTACTACTTCCTGTTTCCTCTCTGTCTATAGTTCTCCAAAATTCTATGGTTAATTTTGGTCAGCTAATGGCTAGCTCTACTCTTTGAATCCAAAAAAGCTTTATTTGTCACAACACAATCAAACTATCACATGACAATCAGCCTGTTTGAAGATAGTGGATAATCAGGGTGATTTTCTAAAAACTTTTTGTTGAAAGCAGGTCAACAAAAACATAGTCTATGATTTTCAGTGAATAAGTAAAAATTATATTGATCTATTCTATCTGTGGCATATTTTGAAAATGTATAAACAATTGAAAAAAAACAGTCTTGTTATCAGTAGATAAAGAGCAAATGTAAATTTCAATTTCTGACTTAAACTTTAAATCAGAATTTAAGCCTTAAACTTAAAGTCTAAAAACTTAAACTTTAAGTCCTAAAGCTTTTATTTGGTCTAATAAGGGATTTTGGGTTTGGTATACACAGCAGCTGAAGAACTCTAAGATACGCCCCCCACACACACACACACAAGAGATCTGAATTTTCAAAAGATAACACATACTGCTGAAATAAGATGGATTGATTCAGTGACTCCTAATTTGACTTCAAAAACAATTAGAAAATAGGACTCTTGAACGATTTTAACACCTTGCAGTCTCCAAGGTGACCATTTATTTTATTATTAAAGTTGGGGTGCATTTATTTAGACATCAGAGTAATGCTTGATATTCCCACATTTCCTTCCTATTGAAAAGCTGAAAGGCTTTGTGTACTCCCACAATTCAAATGGAAGAACAAGTTGGCTACATGACATCTCTTTACTGGATTAGTCTAAAGATTGTCTCAAACTTTAGGTTCTAGACTACCTTAAACTTTAGCTTTAGAGAGAAATACTAAATGAAACATGGCACATTCACACTGTTGGATTTTAGGTCTTGACCATCTTCTAGGTCAACCCCTATCAACAGATCTGTCTTCCAAGTGCATCAGAAGGAAAACAATCCACAGTGCCACCCATTTAGAGCTTTCTGAGCATATGTGTTTGCTGTGTGTATTTGTGTGTGTGTGTGTGTGTGTGTGTGTGTGTGTGTGTGTGTGTGTATGCCTATTTGTGTGCAAGTGCTGTGTGTGTTCATATGCTATGATGTGTGTGGACAGAGGACAACCTTGGGTGTTAGCCCTCATCTTCCCCTTGTTTGAGACAGATTCTCTTTGGTGTCACTGCTGTGGTAGTATACCAGGCTAGTTGTCCCACAAGCTTCTGGGCATTCTCCAGTTTCTGCCTCCCATCTCAACAAATCTGAACTCATGTCCTCAAGCTGTTGGAGCAAAGGCTTTAGTCACAGAGCCATCTCCACAGACCAAGATATGTTAACCAGTGTGAAAATCAATATGAAGGTGTCTGGATAAAAGAAGCCACAACTCTTGATTCTTGACATCCAAAAGACAGGGTGGACATTGAAGTGTAATGCATTCCCACACCTAAGATAATGATCCATGCATTTCCCACTCTGCAAAACCCCATTGCAGACATAGAGTGTCTTGTCTATCAGTGCCCAATTTCTTCTACAAGAGAACAGCAAGTCAAAAGTTGTGTCATGAGCCAGCAGCTTTTCCAACATGTAAAGTTTTTGCTGCCTCCCTGTGAAGCTGTTTTGCATGGCTGGAGCAGCTGTGCATTCATGGAAATCCAACCAAGGCAAATGTCAGGAAGAAATCCCCTGATGGAGCCCAGGATATGATTCATCTATTTTGGGGCTTCAGCTGGTGCCCCTCCCCATTGCACACCATTAAGAAGACACTGTGCTTCCTCTTGATAAGATAATTTGGGAAGGGTGGAATTCAGGCTCTGTGTTACTGCCAGTGCTGCTTTCCAATAAACAAGTTCTTAGCATTCTTTCCACCAACCTGATAAGCTCTGCTGCTACCTCCTCAAGTCTAGAGTGTAGAGGAAATTATGGTGGGATAGAAACATTGGAGAGTCTCGGGCTCTATCATGGTATTAGCAACACAAGGTGGTGGGATCACCTTCCATAGTAATTTTCCTTCCTGGCTCTGCAGTGAAAGACAGATTTGCACCACATACCTAGGGGGCCCTGACGTATTTATATCCCTAAACCCCTTCAAGGTCTTCTGACTACACTCTCAAAGGAGGAAGTCCCCAAACTTGCATTTTCAAAGGACTTCTGGGTGGTTCTTCTACACATGACTGACCATTGAACAGAGTCAGACTCCAGTGTTCTCGGTTGCCCCAGCCATTCTCCATTCACACCTTTGACATAGTGGATGCCTCTCTATACTACCGCTCAAAGAAATGCTTCTGGGACAAGAAAATAAAATGCTAGTATGCTTCTCTTTTCACTGCTATCAAAGCACCATATATATATATATATATATATATATATATATGTTTTAAGGAAAAATGATTTATTTCGGCTCCTGTGTTATAGTTCATCATGACAGGGGAGGTATGGTGCTCATGTCAGCCGGAGCGTGATGATGCAACACCTCACATGTTGACAGATCAGAGACCCAAGAGCAGGGCAATGGTGGCACTTGTCTGGCTTTCTCCTCTTTTTCACTTTCATTCAGCCTAGGACCCCAGCCCATAGAAAGACACCAACCACATTCAATGTGGGTCTTCTTTTCTTTGTTAAGTCTCTCTGGAAAGAATGTCACAGACTTGTCCCAGAGTGCCTTGTTAAAGCCCCTTTGAGTTTCACTCTCTTGCTTTAGTGAAATGTAATAGCAGCAACAAAATCTTGGGAAGAATGTGGGGTTTTGTTGTTGTTGTTGTTTTGTTTTGTTTTTGGCTTTTTGTTGTTGTTGTTTTTCTTTTTTTAGCTTACAATTCCAGGTTACAATCTACTATTGTTGGGAAGTCAAGGCAGGGACTTAAAGCATCACATGGACAGCCAAGAACAGAGAAAGATGAATGCATGAACCCTTACTTGTTGCTTGCTCTCAGCTAGCTTTCTCCTCTCTTACATTGTTCAAGAATCCCTGCCTAGGGAATGTTACCACCCACAATCAGCTGGGTCTTCCTAGGTCAGCTAACAAGTAAAACAAATCTCATAGGTATGCCCTGACCTAGATAAGTCTTCATCTTTAAGATTCTTTTCCCAGGTAATTCTAGGTTGTGTTGAGTTGACAGATAAAACCAACCAGCAGAATAACCTAGGTGTCCCTTAATTCAATTAAGTTGACAATGAAGATAAACCATCACTCTTAGCAGAAACCTCTCCAGCACACACATTTGTAAGGACCTTTCTGATTCTTATCTTCAGTAATGGCATCTGGCTAGTGAGGAAACCAATGAATGTACAATAAAGTGATTTTGTTCACGTGACTTCAGGCTCTAGAACAGTGTTTCTCAACCTCCCTAATGCAGCAACCCCTTAACACAGTTCCTTGTGTTGTGGTGACCTGCAACCACACCATTATTTCACTGTCACCTCCTAACTGTCATTTTGCTGCTGTTATGTAGGAGAGCAGATCCCACTTTTTCCCTCCAGGTGCTCTTGAGGAGAGAGGGATAAGAGATATTAGATAGAAGGACAGAGGGGAGAGAGACAGATAGAAACACAGGATAGCCTTGGGAGGGCCTGGATCATTATCTGCCAGCCCCTTCTGTCTCTTCTAAAGGGCTTTTTAAAGGAATGGCAAGGGGTGGAGCAGAAGACTTTCCCCTAACACAGCCAAGTACAAAACCCTTCTAGTCACCTAGTAACCATGCATGTGGTCAAGCCATCTTCTAATGCAGCCCTGCCGGGTAAAGCAAGCTCAGATCTCACTAGGAAACTTTGTGGGCCTCCACACTATTAGGAGTTGTAAGGTAAATATCTGATATGTGACTCCAAAGGGGTCGCAGCCCACAGGTTGAGAACTACTGCTCCAGGCAGTCATTTGCTTCTCCCATGCCTAGCACATGCTTTGGCTTCTGTAGCTGCAACTGATCTGTGGACTCTCAGTTCCCCAAAGACCCTCACGAGTGATGATGGCCTGGGTATCTGGCATTAATGCCTCACCCTCAGCTGCACACCCAGTCCCCTGTCTCCATCTAACACTCTATCATGGCCTTCTCCTGAGTTTCTAGTTTCAAATAAAGTCTGGCATAGACAAACATGGTCAAAGAATGCATTCCATAAGCCACATAGAATAAAGACACTAAAACATGTTTGTATGGTTGCTCACCGGACAAATTTGTATTTTGTGAGCCTGTGTCCATGTGTGGTTTCCTAAATGCCTGAAATAAGCTGTCTTTACTATGCTTATTTTAGCAAGTAGTTTAGAAAATGGAAGGTAGCAAATCAAGATAAATAATAAAAATAAAAAGAACAGTGGTTCTTCAGAGTTTGAAACCCATCCCACACTCATAGACACATTTAGTTTTATGTGTTAGAACGTATTAATGATTCAAATGAGTCAATAGGTTACAGTTCTAAACCCACACAAATTATAGTACATAATGTCTCATATATGTCAATGACCAATTAAGCACCGGATACATACAATGCCCAGTACTGCCTGTTTATGGGACCTAGAAAGAAAATCATAGACTTGAGTCAGGTCTCCAAGAAATGTGCAATTGGATAAGTTGCAGAGGCGGCAAGAGCTAATGTTCATACTAGCCATTACAGCAAATAAGAGGATTAGACAGCCCTGTTATTACACAGGAGGGGAGGGAGAGGCAGGGGACTTCTCTGTCTGCTTTCTCCCCACAGAGATCTATCGCTCCATGATAGCAAGCTTTGTCAAGTGCGTGCATGCAAATCTCTTGTTGCATATGTATTACTTTAATGGCTACCTTGGACATTTTACAGACTTAGAACTCTAAAACTAATCGATATATCTACTACTGTCTTAAATAATACATGCTATAAACACTGTGACTACTTCATCTGCACTGCTATCCCAGGATGTTTTTAGTTTCATCTTTTTCTCTTGTTGACACAGAAAGATGATATTGTTATTCTCACTCATATTATGATGTGATTACATTATCCAGAATTTTTACTAATTTCTTTACTCACATGAGTGACTGGGATTTATATTTTTTTTTCACTAGGGAATGCTTATTCAGAAATTGTTAGAGACATGGCCTATTCAATACATTACTACTTGTTATTTGTTTTAGAACATAGATCTCATTCTTATTTTTGAATACTAAATCCATGTAGTTTAAATTCTAGTTTTTGAGTTATTTTTCTTAGGTTATTGAAAAATCTCATTCCAGTGTCTTCTGACTTTCATTGTTGGGACAAGAAGTCAGCTGCTAGGCTAATTGCCACTCTCTTGTGATTTTTATACACAGACACACGGACACACAGGGACATATAGGGTTTTTTTCCTTACTTCTAAGTAAACCTTATTATTTTATATTATATGCTGGTTTTAGTATAGTTGTAGATTCCTAGAAATTTAATTTTCTTTGGATTTGTTAGTCTTTGAAACATGAAAATTGGATTTTTACAGTTACAAAAACCCTTAGCCATTTTCAGTGTGGATACTACCTTATCCCCATTCTAGTATATTCTTTTGTGACTGTTTGATTCTGAAACTAATGCAATACTGCAAGGTTCATAAGGTCTTTAAAAGTGATATCTTTCGTTATTTATTTGTGTGTGTGTGTGTGTGTGTGTGTGTGTGTGTGTGTGTACCCCAGTAGTCCAGAAGAGACTGTTAGCTCCCCTGGAGCTAGAGCCAGACACTCGGGACAGAACTCCAGTTCTCTGAGAGAGCAATGAGCATTCTTGACCTCTGAGCCATCTCTTCAGGCCCCGTACGGTCTTCAACTGTTTTTCTACCTCATTTTTTTTCTGAGCTGAACTGTAATTCCTCCAATGCCGTTTTCATATCCTTTGTTTTCACTGTAATCTGGATTGGCTGAGTTTACTATATTTTTAATCCTAAATATTCTTCTGGATTATCTTGTAATCTTTTCATTGATTTTCAGATCTTCCATTCATAGTATCTTGTGTTTGTATGCCTACTGTGAATGTTTCTGTGGATTTGAATATTCCCAGTGTAGGACATAAATTCGGGTCTTGGTTGCCAGTATACTTTTTTTTTTTCCTTTTGATCAGCTTTTACTGTCTGGTGATTTTTTTTCCTTCTTACTTTATGAATTAATTTAGAGGGAATTTTATTTCTGAAAAGACAAATAAACAAATAGAACATCTATCTTTGCCAGTCCCAGTAGGAGAAGAGATTAGTTGATTCTGTCAGAAGCATGCCAAGAAACAGCAGCTCATGGAAAGTTTAAAGGCTGAGCTTCACTTTTTAATTACTTCCCAAAGCCCCATCAGTCCTTGACTCTGAAGAATAGGCTAAAACATAGCCTTCTATAATGCTTGGCCTGCACTCACAGTTTTACAGGGATGTAATTTGTATAGTCATAGATAGACTCATCATGGAGGTTATAGCAAGCATAGTTACAGGGTCAGGGGGTGCAGTTCAAACGTAGAGCACTTGGCTAACATGTCAGAAGCTCCAGACTGGATCCCCAACATTGCAAAAGAAAAAAAAAGGTTGCCAACAAATAGGGTGTAGCACTAAGGCTCAGGAGCACTGTCAGTAACCAAGATGCCCTTTCCCAGGGTACATATAGAAACCCATGAACACGATTAAGATCCTAAAACTTGAGAACAGGAAGAGATCACAGGCGCAAGACCATTCATAGGAATGAATAAGAAGGATCAACTATGTTACCACCACAACATGAGAGGAAAGGAAAAGGGATATAAAAATGGAGAAGGTCTTCTTGCTATTTCCCAACATCATTCGGGCGTCTCTGCTTGGCTTGCCTGACTTATTTTTAATAATCACCCTGCTGGCACAAATCCAACTCACCACAAATGATAATCTAGGTAATGTTTGCACTTGCTGGTACAATGATTTCTTGCAGAGGGCTCTGAATTGCTTATAGAGTTTATCCTGAACCATCTCTGTGTTTCCTCCAAACAGCGAGTCATGTTTGGCCTAGACCCAAGCCCTCCCTCTGCTCCCTGATTAGAGAAGTGAGAAGCTGTGGTAATTGTTGTTCCAAGGTATTCTAGAGCAGTGGTTCTCCACCTTCCTAATGCTGTGGCCCTTTAATACAGTTCCTCATGCTGTGGTGACCCCCAGCCATAAAATGATTTTGTTACCACTTTACAACTGAAATTTTGCTCCTGTTAGAAATCATAATGTAAATATCTGATATGCAAGATATTTCATATGGTACCTCCAAAGGGGTTATGACCCACATGTTAAGAGCTGCTGCTTCAGAAGTACAAAGAACGCTATTGTTTTCTTTGAGATATTTTTAAACTTGAGATGTTAAATTCCCTTCTCAAAGGGGAAAATCCTGTAGAGGACTGCCTATGTTGCAATCATGGGGTGTAGAGTTCTGAAAATTATACAGAGGATAAGAGCTCTGAATTTTCCTGCCTGAATTCCATGAGACATGTAGAATCATATGTGTAACCCCCCAAGTTGTCCAGGAACCAGAGGAGTCCACCTAAAACAGCTCTCAGTGATGCTGTGCTTGGCTCTCAGGGGCAAATTCACATTGCATGATGAATGAGCAAGCAACAGAGTCCTTTGTTGGTTCCAAACAATTTCAGCAAATTTCATCTCTTACTTTATTATAAAGAGACATTACTGATGGGCCAGGGCTGAATTGGGGTGGAGGCCAGACTCAGTTAGTTTCTTCTTTGCTGGGTATTGAAGGTACAAAAATTAGAAGAGCAGCTTCCCTTCTGGATTTTTCTAGTACAGCCCTGAGACATGTGCTTAATGAAACTATATGTGTACTTGGGTCTATGCAGGACTTTTCCCCTGGGAGGTACCCTGGATACTGTGAAAAGTTCTGAGAACAAAACAACAGCAGCAGCAACAAACAACAGCAGCAAAACTAAGGATGGCTGTTTTGGAGACAATAGTCTTGAATACCTTTGCATTCAAAAGTAGTTCTCAGAATGGGTAGAGCCACGAAGGCCTGTAGAGTCAAACCCCTGGAACTGGCAGGGCCTTTTCAGAGGTCGGGTACCTACCATAACCCACTGCTGAAAGGTCAAAGGTCAGTGAAGGCCATGGCTGTAGTGCTGGTGATGGTAGACACTGCCTTTAAATACTTCTAGGACTTGCTTCTCTTTCTTGATTTCTTTTGACATGCCAGGAGATGACTGACAGGTGTCTCATAGTTATCAAAGTTAAATCCCAACATAAGCAGAAATAGGAAGGCGCCGTCATAATATTTCAAACATGCCTTCTCCTACACATCCTGAAAGGATGGGTGATAGAGTGTTGGTTCGTAAGAAAGTGTCCTTAGAGGGCTAGAGTGCAGAATCTACAGCAGTGGTTCTCAACCTTCCTAATGCTGTGACCCTTTAATACAGTTCCTCGTATGTGGTGACCCCCAGCCATAAAATTTCTGTTGCTACTTCGTAACTGTAATTTTGCTACTGTTATGAATTGTAATGTAAATGTCTGTGTTTTCTGATGGTCTTGGGCAATGACCCCTGTGAAAGGGTTGTTTGATACTCCCAAAGGGGTTGCAACCAACAGGCTGGGAATCACTGCTCTAGAGCAGGCTTCCCGCGTTTGGAAGTCTCAGCTCCTGCGCTTGGTCTCTGCTTAGCCTCTGATTCCTCACTGTGGAATGGAATGATGGTGGTACCTGCCTCATTGGACGGCTGGGGCTTACCCGTCGGTTTATGTTTGCAAATCTTCAGAACAGTGCTGGCTCTGCTGCACACACTTACCTTCTTCGCTGTATTTCCCTCATCGCGTTAGTTGCCTTTGGCTCGCCCTGGCCTTTCTCTCCAGTCAGTGGCTATACTGTGATCATTAGCAAGGGAAGAGACAGGATGGCAAAGATCAAAAGAAAGAAAAAAGAATCTTCTGAGGCTTTTGATTTTCAAAAGATAAGCTCTTAGGAAATGGAAACAGGACTGGGCTAATGGATTTGATAGGCATCAGATGGGTACAGGAAGTCATTCTGTCCTGTACCCCGATTGCACACTATCTGGAACAGGATGCTGTCAACTGAAGGAGAAGAGCACATTGGATAGAGAGGATGTAAAATTGCAAATATTGGTAGGTTTCTGAGACACAGACCTTTTAGTCTTGGTTCCTGTGCCCTGTATTAGGGATGCTAGAACCAGAACCAAAGCAACCCCCAAACCCTGCATATCTGAGCTCAGACAATTGAAAAGCAGAGCGGTCCCATGTCTCATCACGGTAAGGTGGCAACGGCTGGTGAGACTTGATGGTGACTTCTGTCGAACCACAGAGTTCTTTGTCCTGGTACCTGCATGGCCTTGTGGCCTCCAATAGCTATAAATGGGGGATGGGATTGAGACCTCATCTGATGGGAGTAAGGCCACCTCAGCAGCCACCTGTGTGGAGAGGGTAAGGTGGTAGGCATTCCCAGTAAGAGCTCCTGTAAGCAAGTGGCAGGGAGAATGAAGATGAGATTAGCCTTTCCCCCAACCTTCAAGGCCCTCAGCTGTTTGGAGAAGGCTGGGGGGGGGGGTCAAGAAAGGCCAGCTCCCAAAATAAACACAAGACCAAAATAGACATTAAAATGAGTCGTGAAAAAGATCAAGATACATTTTTTTCCTTCCTCTCCTGCACATTTGAATTTGCAAACAGAAAGTCACACCTGCTCTACCTGTTTCCTCCTGACTCCCACATGGCCCACTTTCGGTGACAATGACCTAAGCTTTGGCTGGAAGGATCCAGTTCACCACTGGCAACATGGGAGTCATCAGGGTGTGTCTCCACAGCCTGTCGTGGCCCAACCAAGACCAGAAGAGCCTGGGGGACTTGGGAGCAGCTGATTCCATGAGCTCACAGTTGGAGCATCTTAGGATGGGGGAGGGTGGGTGCTGGAGAGCTCTCCATGGGGAGGAGCAGAGAAGGGGAGCACTGGTCAGACTGGTAGGCTCCATAGTGCATCAGCTGTGGTCATCTGGACGCTGGTAAGATTGGAATGCTATTATCCTGGGGTCTCCATTCCTTCCCAAACAGGGTTCACACAGCAAACACAAATCAATGTCTACTGTACTTCGGGCATTGGGTTTCTGCCTTCACTAAGTGTGTCTATTCCAGGCTAGACATGTCTGGTGGCAAGTAGATATCATGGAGACACAAAGGGAAGTCCAGTCCAGAGGCTCCAGAGCAATATTCAGCCCAGAGGATTCCAAAGCTAAGTCTTGGAACTTAAATGGGAACTCATTATACCAGACATGGCAGGCGGAAAAGAAGTCTCTGGCTAAAGAGATAGTCTGAGCAAAGATATGTAGATGAGGGATGCCGTGTGTGCAAAGCTCAAGGCATTCAGCATCACTGGATGCTTAGCAGCGGTGAGCCTGAAGGTGGAAAGTTGAGTCAAGGAAGTCACAGAAGGTCTCGAATGCCATGATTAAGAATTTGACCTCACTTCTGAAGTTGACAGGGAGCAAGCTAGTGGCTGGTTCGTGATAGGTGAGTAGTAGGTTTATATTTTACAAAGCTTGGCAATGTGTCCAGGGATGGAAACAAGGGTATTGAGGGGCAGAAAGAAAGAAAGCAAAACAAAAAACAAAAGACAAACAAACAAACAAAATCCCAAAAAGCAAGGCTTTCAAATCAGCTCCAGCCAGTCTTCAGACTGTATCACAGACCCATTTCTTGCTTCTTGTGGAAGAAGGTTCAGAGAAGTTTTCAGACTAGATACAAACCGTCTAGGATCAGACATATCTGAGCTGAGATCTGGTCCCTAGGCTGGTTCCAGTTGACCAAGAATAGCGATGAGTCTGTACTCCTTGGAGTCTAAGCCTCTGGCTTAGTTCCCTTCTGGCAGCTGAGGATCTGGATTCCTCTCTCCTGCCTTCTGACCTGGCTGCTATGTGGAATTTCCAGTTCCAGCCCTTCTAACAATCCCCTTCCAGCTGTTCCCTGCCCCCACCCGAAACCTGGCAATGATATTCCTGGAATGAGCCGGTAGGTCACTGGTCAGTGTGATGAGAGCAGGTGACACCTTGGCTTCAGCTTGCTTGAAGCTGGGATGAATTCGGCCCTCAGCCCAAATCTAAAGACTGGATTCCTACTTAGAGCTGGGTTTTCGTAATTAGCAGTGTTGTCTGGGGCTTCCGGGATTGCAGTAATGCGATACTGCCTCCTTCAATGACTTGGCTGTGTTTTTGAAACACTGTTCTCCGTTCTGCTGGCTTCAGTCTGCCTTCCCCGACTTATTATTCATGCCTGTGTCTCAGATTTTCACATCTCACACCCGTCCGCGGCCCAGAAATATTGTCTTGGAAGTGGCAGGATAGGAGGAAGGGGGCAAGACTACAAGATGGAGAGAATGGCCAATTGTAAAGGAGGCTCCTGTAGAGGATATCGGGGCCAGAGCAAAGGGGCAGATTTATGGACAATTTGAGGACCATGTAGGACCGGGTAGGCTGAGAAATAAGAATATAAAGAGCTGTGAGAGGAAAGAGGAGGATGGGGCAGAGCGAAGTGTGTCTGTCACTGCCCTAGAAAAGGGAATTGTGTGACATGCTTGCAAGATGAAATTGCTGCTCTTGCTATTGATTCAATTAGTTTATCTGTGCAGCCCAGCTCTGAGCTGCAACGGAGGAATGTCTCAGGGTGTGAGCAGCAAATGAGCTTGCTGCTCAGAGGTCCTAGAGAGAAAAGAGCTGGCTTCATTGCTATCCTGCTGTTTTCTTAGGGGCCCCAAGGATTCCTTTAACAATAGAGCCTCTGCTCCCCACTGGCAGCCTTGCCACATCCTGTAGGTGGGTCGTCCAGCTGACTGCAGGTGTCTCAGCACACCGTGCTGGAGCTGTGGGCCTGTCGACTTAAGCACATGGACTTTTCCATTAGAGAAGAGCCGGCAGGCAACGTGGCCAGCCGAGGAGACAGCAGAGCTGAGAGGGCCCTGAAGGAAGAGAACCAGTTCTAGTACAGTGTCAACGTGGTGAGACCCCAGAGATGCTCCATCCTGGCTGTGCAACAGCGTCTCCTGTGGGAACTTTAAAGAGCACAGTATCTTCAAGTTGGCTGAATTTGGTTACAAGTATGGCTCTTTTGTGCCTAATTTTTTCCCTTGACATCAAGTGAGTCTAGTGAGTATCAGGGTGGAGATGCCCTGACTTAAAACATTTCATTTTTCTGGATAGGAGAACTGCAGCCTCTAGTGTCATGTGATGTTATCCGGTTTCCACAGCTACAAAATGCAAAGGTGCTCCAAGCCGCAGGGGCACAGGGGCCTCTCCGTTAAGTCAGATGTCTCTTAGCACATATGCCCTCACAAGCTGCCTTCTGGCCTTTCCTTATAAGAATTGCCCGGGGACTCCTCTTCGAAATGGTTATCTGGGACGTGGCATCTCCAGAAGGATTTCTCCAGCCTGTAGAATGCAGCATCTTGAAGGACAGACCCAGAAGTAATCCTTACAGGGAAATATCCAGGCTATTGTCTTCCAGCCCCAGTTCAGACTCACCGGCATGTGAGTGCATGCATACACACACCACAAGGACCGCCCTGTCACTCCTGCGTGATATCAGGTGGCTTTGTTTATGAAATGCAGTCACTGTAATGTAGAGGGGAACAATGAGCTAAGGAAACTGCCTGACAGAAGCCACCCCTCTGAAGTCAGCAGGGCAAGGGACTTCTTAGAGAGCTCCGGTTCTCCTGCACAGCAGACTGGGCATAGTAAATAGAAACAGTGAGGTGGACAAATCCACCGAGAGAATGCCCGTCTCAAAGGAAGGAGCTTGGAGGATTTCAAATGCATAACACACTGTGTGCTTTTCTCTTTTCTAATCTTCCATTTGAATGATTTTTTTTCCTCCTCCCTTTTTTCAAGTAAATAGAATATCTTCACAGCCTTTTCTGCTTTCTTTGAAAAAAAACAAAAAACAAAAAACAAAAACCCACAATAGCTTTACAGCCTACTAGCACTCAGGACACATACTCTCTGTTGCAAAACAAATAAGAGATTAATTGAATTTCATACCAGGCTGCACTCCATTTTGGAAGATCTTTGGATCACACATAACGAGAAGGAATGAAAACAGATGAAATGGCTTTAATATGGAGACGGCACTCCTGAACCCGGCTTTGTATTCCCGAGTCCAGTGGAGCATGATGCAGAGTAAATGACTCTTACTATGGACACTCGGGCAGCCCTCCTCCTCAGATGGCATCTCATGGCACAGGTGGCAGTGGCCTCGTAAAGTGCTGGGAGAACAATCTCCCCTTGTGTCGGGATGTAGCAGGAATCTTAACGAGTCTTATTAATAAAATCAAACTCAGGCCAGTTATTGTGGTGAATGCTGTCACTCATTTAGACATTTGAAACAGTTTTTAAAACAAAACAAAACAAAACAAAAACAAAAAAGCTGAGCTTTGTGGTGCATGCTTGTAATCCCAAACCTCAAGAGACTGAGGCAGGAGGATCACCATGAATTCAAGGCCAGTTTGGGCTATATAATGAGTTTAAGGCCAGCCTGGGCTATCTTCTTTGTTACTCTTGTCTACAGTGTTCTTGTTATAGACCAACATTTATTTAACCAGAGTAAGCTAATAAGTATCCATCTGCCTTATGGTTTGTTTGGACTTTGTTTCACCTGGTACTTAATTAACATGGTGTTGGGGGATGGAATCCACACCATAGGGTGTCCTCCCTGGGGAGGAGTAAGTTGTCAGGGGGGGGGGGTGACGGTGGGGGGGCAGGGGGGGCAGTTTTCCCCATAGTTTGTAGATCATTGCCCTATGAGGAGGTTAGTGGGTAGACTTAGGACCAAGGCTTCTGATTAAAATGCTATGCTCTGAACTGGGGCCACTGTGCCGTGCCAGACATCACCAGAGGCTAGACAGAATTGGAGCTTCTGATCAATTGCTTAGTGTTAAAAGATAAAAGATGTAGCCTCAGAGAGAAGAAAAATATATTTCCTAAGTGAAGCTGGGAGGCTAAGGGAAAAATGACCCCAGTGGATGGGGGTAAGCGGAGAGGAGAAGCATGGATGCTGGCTGGAATCCCCACCAGCTGGTTTTGATATCTGAAGAGTAGCCGATGAGCCACTGCTACGCAATGGATGGCTCTGTATTAACCATGGGGAGGACCTGGAGGCGCCCTGACAGGTGAGAGGCTGCCGTGATCTTCGAGCAATGCTTTGGCTAAAACGCACAAACTGGCAATGGAGTCTATGGCTCCTAACAGAGCAAGGTGAGCGAAGGCTAAACAAGAGCAACAGCTAAACAAAGCCCCAGCGCCCCTACCTACTGGTGGAGAAGTAACAGACAAAGAAATCCAGGGCACTTGCCAGTCTCCCCAGCCCAGGGGGCCACATTTGTCACATCCATTAACTTGATGCCTGGCATTCCGTGCACAGTCGTTGGCACAGAAAGAGTGGTGATAAAGATTTACTTCATGGCATAAAAAGAGTTTTGTTTTGTTGTTGTTAGCGTGAGATTGTCTTTTATCTCTCAAATACCGAAGTCCTCCCTTGCCCTCCTCCATCCCCTCCCTCCCCCCCCCCCACGCACGTACACACTCCACATTTGTCCTGGCAAACTGGCTGAAAAGAACATGATGTTCTGGACTCATACCTAGGGAGAGATAGGGTGGTGCTGGCCAGAAGAAAAAATGAGGAGAAATTCAAGAATGCGCACCCACCCACATGCATTTGTGTTAGTAGCACTAGCAAGTGGTGAGTGGTGGTGGTGCACATGTATTTTCACACACTCTCCTAAAACGCAAGTGCTGATGTGTGCAGAGGCATCTCGTGAATCACAGACAGGAGGATTTATAAGGAAAGAAAGATGTTATAAAAGCTGGGAAGATGGCTCAGTGGGTAAAACTGTTTGCTGTGTAAGCCTGAGGACCAGAGTTCAAATCCCCGTAACCCCTATAAAAAAAAATAGATGAGTACAGCAAGTGTCTGTAATCCCAGGACTCCTATGAGAAGATGGGAGGTGGAGACAGGCCAGCTAACCAAAACTACACAGCAGAAGAACAAGAGACACTGCCTCAAACAAGGTAGCAGGCAAGATGACACAGGAATGTGGGATGAGCAGAAGGAGGTGATAATTAGATCTAGAGAGAATGTAAAGCATTCCAGAGCTCCCGGTAGCAATGGCTTCTTGGCTTGTGGGACTTGGAGAATTAAAACGGTAAAGTTCCAAGGAAATCAGGTTCCTCCATCATCGTACCATGGACAGAAATGTTGCACATTTCTGCCTACAGAGTGGCTTCAGAACTCTTGGAGGCTCCATGGGGAAATCTCCTGGGGCTGGACACTAGGCTGGACTTGTTAAAGCACACACTGCATACATTTCTAAATTGGACTTCTGGGAAGATTTCTAAAACTAAGCAATTGATCAGAAGCTCCAATTCTGTCTAGCCTCTGGTGATGTCTGGCACGGCACAGTGGCCCCAGTTCAGAGCATAGCATTTTAATCAGAAGCCTTGGTCCTAAGTCTACCCACTAACCTCCTCATAGGGCAATGATCTACAAACTATGGGGAAAACTGCCCCCCCTGCCCCCCCACCGTCACCCCCCCCCCTGACAACTTACTCCTCCCCAGGGAGGACACCCTATGGTGTGGATTCCATCCCCCAACACCATGTTAATTAAGTACCAGGTGAAACAAAGTCCAAACAAACCATAAGGCAGATGGATACTTATTAGCTTACTCTGGTTAAATAAATGTTGGTCTATAACAAGAACACTGTAGACAAGAGTAACAAAGAAGACATATG
Organism: Onychomys torridus; assembly: GCF_903995425.1. NCBI lineage: Eukaryota > Metazoa > Chordata > Mammalia > Rodentia > Cricetidae > Onychomys > Onychomys torridus. Next base: position 30,176,398 of record NC_050459.1, on the reverse strand, counting down.
TCCTTCTTCGTCTTCCTCAGTACTGACCAATGGTCCATCAACTAACTTCGTCATTCATTCAGCAGTGGTCACAGGGGGATGATGGGTAGGGGATAAGTGTACTCAGAACTTGTCTTGAGGGTATGGAGCTGTTCAGAATAGTTCAGAAAGTGTAGTGGGAAGAACAATGGTACACAAAGGTCCCTGGGTGAAGGGAAGGCTGCTGGTCCAGCATTCCCAGTCGAATGTCACTGTTGTGTTGAGCACTCACACAAACGGTGTGGGTTACTGCTTCACCCAAAGTCAGAGGGCCTTCAGCATGGCGGCACGTTGAAATCATCTAGAGGAAGAAGCTTTTTGAATGCTGGTCCTGGGTACAGTCTTTGAGATTGGACTTCAAGTGATCTGGCTTGCAGCTTTGGCTCTGGGCTTTCTAGGTGCAGCCAAGATTGGGTTGGGCATTGGGGAAAATGCACAGGTCAATGGTTTTCAAGCTCAGTGAATCTCAGAATTGCCCGGAGGGCTTGGTAACCAGTTTCCTGGAGATCAGTCTCAGAGTTCCAGATTCACTAGGGCAGGGTGGGGCAGGGTGGGGCAGGGTGGGGCAGGGTGGTAAAGGGCAGCCACTCTCCTGGAGGCTTAACACACTTGTTGGTAATATTGAGCAGAGGATCACAGTTTGACTGCTGGTGTGATGGCTATTTTGGATTGTTAGCTGGAGTGGATTAAGAAATGCCCAGGGCAGCAGTGAGGCACAACTTTGGACACATTTGTGTAGGTGTTTCCTGAGAAGGCCTGCCCTACATGTGGGTGGTACCATCCCATGGGCTGAATAAAAATGGGGAAGGAGAAAGCTGGCTGAACACACCCATTCCCCAACTCTTTGCTTCTTGAAGTCTGGCCATTGGTGAGAAAGCTGCTGTATGCATTTCTCCATCATGCCTACCCTTTCCATGAGTGATTGTACCCTCAACTCCCAAACCCAAACAAGCATTCATTCCTTAAGTTCCTTCTTGGCAGGTATTTGGTTACAGCAAAATAAAACAATCAAACAAAAAAAAAACTAATGACTATGTAAGTGGTGGGTCATTTGTTACTGTGTCCAGAGACCACTCAGCACTCTGCAGGGGGAGAGCCGAGGATCTCAGTTACAAATGCTTGGGGGCCAAGACCTGCCTCTCATTCATCCAGTTCCTTCACAACAGGCCTAGTAGGTAGACTTTCTTCTTCTAGCCATCCAGTCTCCAAAGGAGGGGCTTTATTCTTTGCTGCCTCCCACCCAGTAGCCTTCTGAACACCACTGTGGGTGTGGGATGACTACCCACCAACCCCACAGTTCCCCAGAGTTTTCTTGAGTGAGAGTGGCAGGAAATAGTAGATAGAAGTGCTGTGGGGTGTTCTGTATGCTGTGAATGTGTTGTTCTGATTAATTGATAAATAAAAAAGCTGATTGGCCAGTAGCCAGGCAGGAAGTATAGGTGGGAAAACAGACAAGGAGAACTCTGGGAAGTAGAAGGCTGAGTGAGTAGATGCCAGTTCACCATCCAGGGAACAGCATGTAATGGCACAGAACATGTGGCAACATATAGATTAATAGAAATGGGCTGAGTTTAAATGTAAGAGCTAGTCAGTGGTAGGCCTGAGCTAATGGCTGAGAAATTTTAATTAATATAAACTTCTGAGCAATTATTTTATAAGTGGCTACAGGGTCCGTGGGACTGGGTAGGACCAGAGAAACCTTCAGCTACATATAAGGATTTAGAGTGTGGAGATAGACAGAAAATAAAGGATAGCCTCAAGAGGGCCTGGAACCTATTCCAACTGGCCCTGAATGTCTCTGCCCCAGGGTATTTATAGAAATGCCAAGGGGTGGAGCAAAAGACCATCTCAGATACCTGCACTCAGGTCCTGTGGTCCAATCATCCGCTCTATGCAGACCTGCTGGGTAAAGCCACTGGGAACCTGAAAATAGGCTCCCACATGTGGGTATGTGGCAGTCCCAGAGAATATAGTGTCTTGACATAGCCAGCCATCTTTGGAAAGTCCTTTATACTTCCTGGCCCTCAGCTAGCCCAGAAACTTCTTTCTGAATTCTCCTGCATTCTACCCTGAAGCCCATCCTCTACATTCTGGGCTACCCTTACCCTACCAGGCAGACCCATGGTGTCCCAGCTTCCTTCCCTGGATAAGGATCAGCATATACGGGTGACTTAGTGGTCAAAGTAACATCAGTAATCAAAGCTACTGTTCATGGAAACCTGTGTTGGAACTCCCACACACGTCATTCAGGTAATCCTGATGTCAGCCTGCAGACATAAGAGTGATTAAGCCTAAGTAATAAATGAGAAAAAAAAAAATAAGGCCCAGAGAATGACACATCTTGGAACTATTTAGGAAGCGTGATAGAATGTGAAGCTGGGCTTGTTTCCAAAGTATGCAATCTACTACAGCTTTCTGCCTGCCTGGCCACAGGTGGACAGTGTTGAGTCCTCAGCCCTGATTGGTACATGGCATGGTTTCCATTTCAGATACAGCTGGATGGACTGCAACCTTGGACAGATCGACTGCCAGACCCCAGCCTCAGATCTTCATCTATCACAGGAAGAGTTAGGATAACCATGATTGCAAATGCACTAACGTCTTACAGGTCTCCGTGATTGATGGCACTTTAACTCTTTTTCTGGAGCTCGACCCTGCCCTGCACCAACAAGACACAACCAGAGAGCTGGTTTCCAGGGAATGTGCTCTCCAGAAAAGGCCAGCTGCAGCTCCAGGGGCGCCAGTCAGCCAAGTGGTAGGAGGTTATGTCAACCTTCTGGAGAACCCCTTTATTATGGTTTATGGCCCAGTTGTCAAATATCCCCGTGGAGACCATTAGCATTCAGTTCTCTGGGGTTGCAGAGGATTGAGAAATGGTCACTCTGAAATCTGAAGGCTAAGTAGATGGAAAACAGGTTCAGTGCAATCAGTGATCAGCCCTTGCCTGTCCATCCTGAAGCAGCAGGCCTGGGTGTGTGTTCTCAGGAGGAGCCTGTGAAGGCTGATGTTGAGGCTATGTTTGGCTCAGCTCTCTGCAGCTCTTTGGGGCCAGCAGGGAGTGGGTGTGCGGTCTGAGGCCGTTCTTACAGACCTTTATTATGACTGTTACTGATATTATTGGCACAGAGGATTTCAGGCTATTTCCTTCCAAGATCAATTGCATTTGACCTTGAGATAGGAACTTGAGATTGAAATTGCCTCTTTTATTTAAAATGCTCCCCCCTCCCATTCCTCCTCCCTCTTTCCTGGTCACTTTGCTTCTTGGTCATCATGAGAGTGAGTGGCCTCCTGTCATATGTTTATGCTGCCATGATGTTCTGTCTCAGACCAAAGCAAAAGGGACAGCCAACAACAGATAAAACTCTGTGAAACCACATGCTCAAAACTTATTCCTCTTTAAGTTGATTTTTCTCAGCTATTTTGTCACAGTGATGGAAAGCTGGCTGGTACAGGATCATATTCCACACCAATAGCTGCAACCAGCCACAGAACTTTTAACTGTGTTATCATAGTACTAAAAATAGCGTCTTCAGTGCAAATGAACTCATATGCCTCCTTTGTAGGGATTCAAGGCATTTTATATATATCATCTTGTCTGTGCTCACAGGAACCTTTGGTAAAACCAAGAAGAATGGAAAAACAAGACTAAGAAAAAGGAGAAAAATGCATGTAGTGGTTTGAGAGAAAATGTAATGTGCCATTTTATGTTGGAAAGATGTGATCTGTTCTTTTATTTTGATTTTAAAGGGATTACATTTAAGAGATTGCATGAATCTCAGAAGAGACTTTAAACTTTTAAACATTGTTGAGACTGTTATAGACTATGGGGACTTTTGAAGTTGGACTGAGTGCATTTTTGCATTATGATATGGCTACAAGCCTTTGCAGGCCAGGGAATGGAATGTGGTGGTTTAGGAGGTGTGGTCTTGTTCAAGTAGGTGTGGCCTTGTGGAGGAAGTGCATCACTGTGGGGGCGGGCTTTGAGGTCTCTTCTGCTCAAGCTTCACTCAGTGTGACACTCAGTCTACTTCCTGTTGCCTGTAAGATGCAGAACTCTCAGCTACCTCTCCAGCACTATGCCTGCCTGCGTGCGGCCACGTCCCACTATGATGGTAATGAACTGAACCTCTGAAACTGTAAGTCGCCACCCCCAATTAAATGTTTCCTTCATAAGAGTTGCTATGGTCATGGTGTCTGTTCACAGCCATTAGGAATCCTAAGACAATTCACATTTGCCCAATGTCTAAAGGAACCCGAGAGACCTAGTGAGTCACTTGCAGTCTCCCAGGTGCTGGGGTGGCTGATGACCGTAGGATTTGCTTACTTGACTTGCATTTCAGTTATCATCACGGTAAAATTGTGCTGCCTCTGGTGGTTATAGTTTCAGCCAGAGGGGAAAGAATGTGATTTATTTGTTCAAGATTTGTTTTTTATTTTTAATTGCCAGTGCATGCGTGTGTGTGTGTGTGTGTGTGTGTCTGTCTGTCTGTCTGTCTGTCTGTCTCTCTGTCTATGTGTTTGTGTCTGTGTGTGTGGGTATGTGCATGTGAGTTTTGGTGCCCACAGAGCCCACAGGTGTCAGAGTCTCCTGAAACTAGAGTTGCAGGTGGTTGTGAGCTGCCCAGCTGGCTGCTGGGAACTGAACTTTGATCTTAGCAGTGGGTACTCTTAGCCACCAAACCAATACTCCAGCCCCAAAGAACTTATTTTTAAAGATTCTGGAGGGGTGGAGTGCCATGCTTGCGAGGAATTTTTCTCCATGAATGCATGGCTGAAACAGGTGTGGGGGCCTAAGAGTAAGGATTAGATGGGAAAGGCACCCTGACAGAGGTTTGCTCAGGGTACAGTGACACTCCCCACTCTTTGTTTCTGGATGGCCTCTTATAAGCTTTGGTTAATAATATCTGACTTGCTTGTAAGTCAGAGAGAGAGAGAGAGAGAGAGAGGGAGTGTGTGTGTGTGTGTATGTGTGTGTGTGTGTGTGTGTGTGTGTGTGTACACTATGTGTGGTGGAGGATGTAGAAAGATAACAGAGAAGAAGGAGAGGGGAGAGAATGTGTGTTTCAGGTAAAGTTCAGGCATAAAAGAAAAACATGTCAGCCCCCCCACCCCTGTTGAGACTATGCAGTTAGTAATCGAAGTTAATAAATCCTGTAATTAGATAATTTTTAAAAGTGACTTCCTGAGGGCTGTGTGTTAGAACACTTGTCTAGCTTATACAAAGCCTTAAGATGTCCCCAGCAACCAAAAGAAAAATATGTGATTGGCCTTTATGGGGAGGACCAGGAAAGAGAATTACCTGTATGTAAAGTTACATTTTAATTAGTGATGGTTGGGAAGTACTGGCAGATTTTCAGCGACTGTGGAGGAACAAAAACAAATCTGAGTTCCTGGTGCAAAGTCTGAGTCCCCCAGATGCAGAGAACCATACTGGGCAAGCTTTGATTAAGAAATGATCTTAAGATACAATCCCACCATTAGAGCCAAGCCAGCAGGAGATGCCATTTACCTGGACCAAACGATTCACAGTGTCGGGAGAAGGAGGCCGCTTCTTAGCTGAACAAGGTGTGTAATTAATTGCTCTGCTGGTCTCAGCTCAACCAGTTATCAGCCTTAATTGGTTTCTCACTGAAAGCAAAGGGAGGCGCACAATGGCCAGAGCTCTGCTGTGGTTGCTCTTGTGTTAGCATATTTCTTATTCTGGTGGACTGACAGGACTGTGAAGAGAATCTTGGCTTCAGGTCTCCTTCCTTCCTTCACTCAATGGATTAAGAACTTATGCCCATACCAGTTGTGAAGTGTTTTCAACCTTGGCCTTGGATGGTTCATACTGAGGCAGAAGGATAGAGACAGAACAGTATGCTGGTGCCATGTCTGTGAGCCACGAGAAACTGTGTGGAACAACTCCAGTGAATGGAGCTATGGGTGTGTTCGGATGATGCCTAAGGAACCAGGGGAGGCCAAAATGATGTGTAAACTGAGGATTTCAGGGTGTGTGTGTGTGTGTGTGTGTGTGTGTGTGTGTGTGTGTGTGTGTTGGTAGTGTTTCTGTCCAGGAGGAGTTCGGAAAGATTAAATTGTAGGTGCTGCTGAAGGGATCAAGAGCAAGATGAGCAAAGATACAGACTCCTCATAGTTTTTCCCATAAGGATTGGCCAATGGAATGAGGTCACCACAACGTGTACTGCCTGGGGAGAGGAGCAGGTGAGCTGCCAGCATCCTCAGAAGCCGGGGAGAAGCTGAAAACAGTGGAGGAAAGAGAAAAGGGGAAGGAAGATGTTGAAGAAGAAGGGATGAAACCAGAGAGAAAGGTTTGGCAAGCTCTTCTAGTCAGCCTTGACAGGACATGCTTAAGGGCCAAGTGGCCAACACTCACCCTTCTCTAGTTTAGAGGTTGACGATGGTACAGGCCACTTTTGAGAAAAAGCCTAAACAGACCTAGGATAGCATTGTTCTAGCTAAGCTGCCCATTATCGAAAGACTAGAAGTTGTAATATTCTTTTTACCAGGGTCAGCCTAGTTGCTGGAGCCCACAGACTGACCACCTCCTCCTCCTCCTCCTCCTCCTGCATCCCAAGAGCTGGTTATGATCTGGTTCCCTCTGGGAGGGTGGAAGGATCCGAAGTCCCCATCAGCAAAGAAACAAACAAAACAAAACAAACAAACAAACAAAAAATCCCCACCCTCAGGAATCCTGTTATGGCTGGGAGACCACTGGATGTTTCTACTCCCTCTTTTGCAGGTTTAGATGGGCAGCATTTGTCCTAGGAGGTAACACTGTGTAGCCATGGAGTTTCAGTACGAGACAAGACTGTTCCGACCTTCTAATATAATGCTCTTTAAATTGTTCCTGCAGGTTGTCCCTGGCAATAAAAATATTTTGAGCAGGTAGCCTCAATATCAACGCGCCCCTTCCTTTTATTGATATTGTTGATTTATCTCTGTGTGTTTTGGTCCTGAGCACTGAACCCAGGGCCTCCAACCATGGAGAGACACCCTTTGCCATCTACTTATTCCTTTTCAAATAACACAGTTATATTTCTGTATTGATATTTATTATATGTTTAAACATATTTGAAATATATCTCCAAATAAAGTCATTAAACTTATTTTTAAAGCTTTAAAGGAAAACGTAATATTATTTTCTTCTTGTACCTTCATTAACAATCTTTGCTCCCTCAGGGATTGTGGGCCTCTGTTCTGGGGACAGTTCAGCCTGATGCATTAATCTCCCCTGAGTGGGAATCAAACCCAATCTTGAGCACCAAGAGGCACACACACCCCACTTACAGTCACTTCTAGGCGTTTACTGATAATCATCCTTCCATCCAGAATCAAATGGGGATTGGAGTTACAATTGCACACTTCTCTGTGTGTAGGGAGGGAGCCCTGGCTGCTGCTGCCTCTCAGCCTCCTCTGAGCTCCAGGGCTGTGGAGGGACAGCAAGGGCATGTAGCAGCAACTGTAAACACTGCCATTGTCTAGTGAAGAAGATCAAGAGAAGCTGTGTCTGCTGTGGCCAGGTGGTGGGAGAATAGAATTGGGGTGCTGTGTGAGATGGGAGATGTGGTAGGATGTCTGGGAATCCATAATGCTTGTCTAGTTCACAGCGTTTACTATCAACAGCCCTAGGTGGCTTGGGGATGGGGAAACTGCCAACAGGGAACAGCTTTCCTGAGGGCAGGTGTTCTAGATCGGAGGATAAAGATGGCAGTCACAATGGGACCAGGTACGGGATCTGACGGCACAGTGTTAACTTTGAGCACCAGCCTGCTGTAGCTCTCAGAGACTCCCACTCGTTCTGAAATATACATTTTGACGTCCCCTTTGGCTGGAACGTGTAAATGTCTTGAGACCAGAAACTCTGCAATATTGTAGAGAGAAAACTTTTCCAAAATACACAAATGCTAGGGGTGTGGCTGCTTTGGGGCTGAGAATCCTTAACTGGCGAGAATGTAGAAAGTCTCCGGAAAGATGGAAAGCGCCAAGTGCTTTGCTTTAAATGGGGAAATATCGTGGGCTGTTCTATGAACCAGCTGGAGATGTTTGAGTAGCAAACTCTGGAGACAGATTCTCACCAGCTGGACCCCGAAGGACCCTTTCCAGCAACCCAGGGGACCTTTACCATTTCCCCTCCTTCACTCTACCCACTCCTGAATGACAGGCAAACCTGCATCCTGAAGTTGGACTTATCATTGTGGTGACTTTTAACTGGATCTTTTATTTTTTGATGCAGAAAAAGCAATCTTCATTTGAGGTGAGTGCCCCAGACCAGAAACTGCTCTGGGTTTGGGGAGGAGACAGATTCTTCATAATCGAGGAAGAGAATTGACCCCAGAGGGAAAGCAATTTAGGTAACAGTTCATGGGTTAAAATGTGGAGATGGAGATCTGGGCAGTGGTGGTGCACGCCTTTAATCCCAGCACTCTGGAGGCAGAGGCAGGCCAATCTCCGTGAGTGCCAGCCTGGGCTACAGAGTGAGTTCCAGGAAAGGAGCAAAGCTTCTCTCAAAAAACAAAACAAAATAACAACAACAACAACAAAATATGGAGATGGCTCCCTCAGAAAGCTTTTTTTGAATTTCCCAATTCTAGAAACATGTTCTGCTGCCCTGGACACAAGGCACGTAGTCCAGGTCTGAACAATCATTTCATTCCATCCTCCCAAGAACAGTGATTGATCCAAACATTGGGCCTGTGACTCAAGCTGGGCCTTGGCAAGGTCTGATGTATCAGTCGGAAACAAGCCTCCATGGGTGCTAACTAGGAGGCTGTAAAGTTGGGACTCTTAGGTACCATGCTATTACCTAACATGTGAGGGGAGATTTGAAATGAAGCCAGGAGACAGCGGCTGAGATGAAAGAGGGGTGTGCACTCCAGGTTTCACAGGAGGAAAGAAAGCCCTAGTCATGTGGAGTCAAACCACAAGGCTGCTCTTTCTCCACAGTCACAGGGAAGCCTCCGGGGAGCTCCTTCATCTTTGCCTCTGAAAGACAGCTGCATTCCGGTGACATGGTCCTATTACCAAGCTCCATCCACTGTGACAGGCTTAAAGTCAAAAAACAGAGCAGGGTGTCTGTCTGGAAGGATTACCACATCGTCTCCCCTGTGGATTTTCTCTACAGCAAAGAGGTCATTTAGCTGTTGTTCACTTGGAAGGGTTTTGAAACGTTCATTCTGTCCTGAGACTCTGCAGCTCAGACATCTAAAGAAGTCCTGTCTTACTGGCAAAACCTCCCTCCCAACAGTTCCTGTGACATGCTGTCCACCTGACCCTCACAACTCACTGTCCCCCTGGGTGTTCATGAGACAGGACACTCACATCTCGGGTGCAAGGTCTTCACACTAGTGGCTCTGTGTGTCTGGACCGTGACCCGGTTTGTCCCTTACTTCCTACAAGGTGCTGTTTGGCATCACATTAGGATCCTGCCATCCTCGTGCCAGGGTCTACCCCTTGACTTCACCTTCACTCATCTGAATCTCTACACTTTGACCAGTTTGTATTTTTATACATTTTTATTCTTTCACACTTTTACCCACCACTTCCAATGGCTTTGTGGTCATTGTTGATGCTTCATCAATGACAAGTCTGAACATAGAACAATACAGGGATAAAAATGGCCTCCACCAATTCCCACCTGGCCTCTCCAAGTGGACCCTGGGCTCTTTCTCTTGTTCTGTAAATGGTGTCTTGAGGCTGTCTCAACCACATGAGCCCACAATTTTTTTTCAGCTTTAGACTACTTTGAGTTGAATGGAATGATGCCATTCTTGAAACTTGGAAATGTAAGGTAGAACTGTAAATCCTTAGAATTAAAATACACAGGTTTTCCTTATAAGATGTTTGCATTGGTCAAATTAGATATTCTGAAAATGTTAATATTTGAATCCAACAACAAATTTAGAGAATATTTATAAGTTTTTTCCCCTATAATATTATGTAGTCTTAATTTTTTCATTGTGAAAATTTTTTTTCTCTCTTAGTATTCCTAAGAATGGATTTCAGTATGTCTCAGCATCAGAATCACTTACGGGAATCTACATTCAAAGTCAAACCTAATTTACAGACCAAGTAGGTTTTGATTTAGAATACTTTTGTGTATGTCAGCTTCTCAGATCGGCAGATAAGTTTTATATTACTAAGGTGGTTTGAATAAGAATGGCCCCATAGTCCCATATATTTGAATGCTTAGTCACTGGGGAGTAGACCTGTTTGAAAGGATTAGAAGGATTAAGATGTGTGACCTTGTTGGAGGAGGTACCACTCTGTGGGGGTGGGGGTTAGGCTTTGAGGTTTCAAAAGCCCATACCAGGCCCAGGGTCTCTTCCTCCATATCAGGATGTAAAGCTCTCAACTCTCTGCATGCTGCCATGCTCCCAGCCATGATGATAATGAACTAAACTCCAAAACTGTAAGCAAGCCCACAATTAGGTGCTATCTTTGATAAGAGTTGCCTTGGTGATGGTGTCTCGTCACAGCAATAGAACAATCACTGAGACATTTCCTATAACAAGGACCTGAGATAATCCACTGATACAGAGAAAATGATTATTCTGGCCTTCTGTTTCTGAGCTTTCAAGCTGTAATCACTTGGCCTGATATCCAGTAGGACCCACCCCTTCAAGGTCACAACAGCATCACTGGCCTATGGGGGACTGACTCCAACCATAGCAGGAACCTTGCTATCAAAGTGAGTGATACTTCGTGTATTTATCATCTGGTCCTTCAGATTGGCAAGAGGCAGCAGGAACCAGCTCTTTTGTGGCAGTGGTAATGTTCCATTCCTGATGTGAGAGGATACCTCCTCTAGGTACAGGTCACTGAGTTTGTACCTCTCCTGTCCATTGGAAGCTGCCAAGCAGCTCTTAAAGCTCCTCATGTCCAGGCTCTACCGGGAACAAATTATACCAGATTTTTGAAGGGAGAAAAACCACACCAACAAAATCACCACAGGGAAATCTTTATTAAGTACGTACCTGTGGTGGTCTGAGTGAGAATGGCCTCCATGGACTTCACATTTAATGTTTAGGAAGTGGCTTTAGAAGGTGTGGCCTTGTCGGAAGAAATGAGTCACTGGGGGTGGGCTTTGAGGTTTCAAATGCTCAAGCCAGGCTCAGTGTCTGTCTTTCTTCCAGCTTGTCAGTCCAGATGTAGAACTCTCAGCTCCTTCTCCAGCACCATATCTGCCTGTGCGCTGCCATGCTTCCCACCATGATGACAATGGACTAAACCTCTGAGCCTATAAACCAGCCCCAGTTAAATGTTTTTCTTTGTAAGAGTTGTTGTGGTCATGGCATCTCTTTACAGCAATGGAAACCCTAACTAAGACAGCACCATATGCCAAGCTCCACACTGCATTCTTCTTAAGTTATCTCATTGGTCTTAAATATAATTTTATATGGCAATACCATTACAAATGCATCCAAACAGATTAGGAACTAAGTTGAAGAAGACAGAATTTAAATATATTTCCCAAGATTTGAAGGGAGCCAGTGAGGAAACCCACATTCTAATCCAGGTACTTTGACGTGAGGGCACAAACTTGTATTATTTGGTTTAAATTGTTTTTAATTTTTAAAAATGCACATATTTGGGGGGTCAAATAGTCCTCCAAAGCTTATTAGCAAAAGTCTCCATCTCGTTCCCACCATCCCCCCACCAGCTGTCCTGCTTCCTCATTCTTGAGACTGTGGCTTTGAATTATTCCAGCTCTTTTCTTTTCACGCTGATGTCTGTGGCTGTCACTATTATTGTCTATAATGTAACTTTGTCTTTTCAGTTTGGAGAACTGGTATCCATTGTCCTCTGCAGAAAATGAGGATGTGGGCCTCACTGTGTGTCGTTGCTCACTTTCCTGATGATACAAGTGAGATCAAATGACAGGGTTACCTCAAAACATTTGTTCTTCAGAATTCCCAGGGAACTGGTCACAGGATCCACACAGACACCAAAGCTTCTGCTAGAAAATGATGTAGGACTTGCATGTAAACTCTACATGCAGCCTCCTGTATGCTTTAGAACATCTGTAGATGGCTGAAACCTCCTGAGATGTAAATACTATTGACATAGTAGTTAGAATGCATTGTTTGGAGAATGACAGATAAAAAGATCTATACAAACTCAATACAGAGGCATTCTGTGTGTGTGTTCACACATGTGCAGGTGGTGCATGTTCATGTATGTGTACAAGAAAGGGTGTGCACTTGCTTGTGGAAGCCAGATGTTAACCTCAGATGTTATTCCTCAGGAGCTTTCTACGTGTTTCCAGAATCTCACAATAGAATGTGGGGCTCACAAATTAGGCTAGGTTGACCAGAAAGCCCCAGAGATCTACTTTTTTCTACTTCCACAGTCCTGGGATCACAAGCATGTGCCCCCATGTCTGGTTTTAAGGTTGGTGCTGGGCTCAAAAGGTTTCTATGATAATCATTTTGTCAACGGACCTATTTCCTAAGCCTAGAGGAATTTAAAACTTCTAGGAATATTTTTAAGGTGGGACTTCTAATTGGGCCAAGTGAACCATTGATGGCCACACTATTTGTTATGCTCACTACGTTCTTACATTTTCCTTTCTTGACTCTATTCCTGCTTTTAAGTTTTAATAACTTATATCTCTCTGACCATAACAATACCACTTCCATTTGCTGTGGATATGTGGATGTGTAGAGACCAGAAGCCGATGTCAGATGTCTTCCTCTGTCACTCTCCTCAAGTTTTTGAGGCAGGGTCTCTCCCTGAAAGCAGAGCTCACGGACCAGCTAACGTAGCTGAGCAGCAAAGCCCCGGGATTCTCCTCCCTAGCACTGGGATAACAGGCACACACTGCCACATCCAGCTTTCTACATCGCTACTAGGGAATCCAAACTCAGGTCTCCACAATTGTGTGGTAATTACTTTACCAATTGAACCATCTTCCAACTTCACCTGGCTCCCAGGTGGTAGCAGTTTGGGAGCTTGTAGAATCTCCCAAGGAGATGGAGAGAGCCTTTCAGCTTACAGTCCAGCTTGCATTTGGTCTAGTTCTCTTTGTTTCCTGGTCCAGCCTCCATTATGAGGAGCATTTCTGTACTCTCCTACCACATCAGAGTTGCTCAGCAATTTCTTCCCAATCAAGATGGACCATGGTTTCTGAAACATGAGCCCAAATCTAACTTCCTTGCCTTAGTTCTTTCTAGCAGGTAGTGTAGTCACTCACACAGACACAAGTAACAAGTAGGCGACCCTCATGCCCTTGCATAATTTCTGGAACTTCATGATTCTCATTTGTGTTGTTCTAGAATCTTCCCTATCTGAGACTTGCTTCAGATGTCCTGTATCCTTGGATCTTGACTGTACCAGAAGGGCCAAAAACCAGACTGAGAAGCCTGTGCAGAGATGGAGTCGTGTCGGCTGGCTGCACTGAACATCTGGATAGAAAATTCCAACACATGTGTCTTTGAGTTTCTCCTGCCAGGCAGATTCTAGTTCCTAGAGAAACATCTTCAAGCTGCTGTCTGTTACCCCTGATTCTAGCGTTTCAGGAGGAGCACAGGAGACAAAGGTTGGGGGTATTTTAGTGAATTCTCCTATTTTGAACTAAATACCACTGCTCTCTCATAAATATGGTGTTCATTGTTGTCCACTTATTTGTTTTAAGTCTTTAGACAATAAACTTCCCCATACCTGTAGTGGATAGAAAGGGATACTTAACCACTTACCACTTACCCAACTGTCAGAGATGGGAAGGGCATTTTTGCATCTCGCTGTTTTGTAAATAGGAATTCACAGAGGACAAGGTCTCTCTCTGTAGCCTTGGCTCTCTTCCTGCCTCCCCTGTTTCCAAATGCTGGGATTTGAGGCATGAAATGCCACACTCAGCTTTCTACAGAAACCTTTTTAACTCTCCATCCAGGGCATCTGTGCATTCTTGAGGTTTCTTGTTGCTCTGACTGCAAACTGAATTGTTTCTCAGCTTTCCTTCCTGTTTACCTAGAACACATCTGTCTATCATGTGCTGTCACCTGTCACATGTCCTGCTTTTTAAAAATGCACACACCCATATCTTTCTGTCCTACCCTGTGTCTTATTCTTGGTGCTACTAATTCTGTGTCCTTTCTGAAATTGACCCCCTTTTAGAGGGAATAGGGACAGACGTGTAGCTGAAGGAGCATGCTCCATCCATCATTCTTGATGGAGGAGTCTGAGAACTCCATCACCACCTCCACTGAAACTACTGAAGATGGACCAACTGTGTGCTACCCAATATGTCTACAACCATGTTCATAATCCTTATTGCAGTTGCTTTTCCTGATCTTATTTCCTGATGCCTTCATATGTAAACAGCACAAATGGAGAATGACACAGAAACCAAAGGTCCCCAGGCACAGGGCAGGTCCCCTGACTTTTCACCCAGTGCCATCTCAACATGTTGGTACTGTGACCTGGGCCATCCTGAGGATGATTGAAACTGAAAGTGTGACATGCCCAGGTCTCACAGGGATTACAGGAAAACAAGACTGTACTCATGTGATTCCCATGTTGAGTTCACTACCTGGGTCTACAGAGATGAGGCACTGAAGAATGTAGTCCGGTATCCAACTCTTCCACCTCATTCTTATTTTTCTTTGTTTTCTCCAACTGTTAAGGTTAGACACCAGGAGCAGGTACATGCAGAGACAAGACTGCATCTGAAGCACCTACAAAGGGTAATGAGAGGCAGGGAATTCCCAGAGCTGAGAGAATGGGGGTGGGGCGGGGAGAATGAGTCTTCTACCTAGACCAGAGGACTCCTTCATATTGAAACTGACATTGGGTATGTGGACAGCAAATGGAAGCATACTATGGCTCTTTGTGGCAAGTGAGGTCAGTGGCTCAGATAACTGTGGGGACACGGGCACTCCCTGATGACACAGAAATCCTTGCAACCCACGGCCGAGTGACACACACTGTGAAGGCGGTTTCTGCTGTTCACCATTGAGACTAAGAGTTCCTAAGAAATTATGACTGGTACACCCACCCGAGGTTGGTTTGCCATGCAGTTTAAGGACAGAAAAATCCATCTTTTGGGACAAAATAATTAACCTAGACCAAGTGATAAAAAGGAATGCAAGTATTATCGTGAATAGACAAGCTTGTTTTAAAGTACACAAGAATATTATATATTCTGCCCCCCCCCCCCACCACTTTGATGCATTATAATCCATTCTGAAGTTTTCTGGGCTGGTTCATTCACCAAGATTGGATGAAAGCCCAGGCAGGTCCAAGGAGGTTTTGTCAGTCTTAGTTATTAAAAGATCTTCTAATCCTAGATGAATTCCACTGCAGGAATGCAATAGTTCAAGAACAGAAATGGCCTGAATTAAACATTTTAATAATTTAAACAGCCCATTCAATGTAGGCATCCACACTGAAAATTCATCTTAAGATTTTTCTTTTCTGGCTTGAGTTTATCTTGAGTTCCAGATTTGACATCGTGATCTCCCTCTTCCCCCTCCTGCCTCAAGGCATTGATTCTGGCTTTTTCCTGGATGGAAGTTAAGGAAAAGGCAGGTGTGATGGCAAGGCAACAGGTCTGTTTTGTTGGGCACAGATGTAATCACAGAGTGAGGCAGCCAAACGGTGTGACAAGACCCATTTGGTGTCCCTCCCTATGGGCCACATTCTGAATGCAGACCTTCTAATGAGGGTAGTGCTGTCTTTCTGGCCACCAGAGGACAATGATTAGTCTTGGGGCCTCTGAGTATGGTCTCTCCTCTGGGTCTCAGTGTCCTATCCGTCTGTGTTCTCTGGGTCTTCCCAGGCCTACCATACCTACTCAATGTCATCCCACTCTCTCTTTAGGTCTCTATGCTCAGGCCATTGTTTTCTCATGGATGAATGAGAACAAGGGTCTGAATGCCCACAAAGAGACAACTTAAGTTAAAACACTGTCCACTCTGTTCTTGCAGCAGTCTTTATGATGTAATTTGGGGAGAGGTTTTCTCCTCCTCCGCAAGGGAAGAAGAAGTAGATCCAGATGACTCCACAGAAGCCCCTTTCCCTGCTTTTTTCACTGTCCTCTGCTGTAGAGTGGGTAGGTGATGATAGACAGTCAAGCTCCTTGCCATGCTTTGGAACCTTGCATTGGCCTAGCTAGCACCAAGGGCTTTAGGAAGCTATAGTTGAATGACCCTCCTTCCCAATGTGTAAATATTATCATATTCATCAAAACATCATGAAACCAAAGATCTTAAGATGAAATGATCTTGGATTATGAGAATAGGCTCTCAGCTCAGTTGTAAGTGTCCTTACAAGAGGAAGATAAATGGAGACCTGACACATAGACTGTGTATAGATGTTATAACTAGGTTTGGAATGGCCCCCACAGATTCATGTGTTTATAGGTTGTACCTCAGTTAGTGATATTATGAGGAGGTGGTAGAGGCTTTAGAAGGCAGTGCAAAGTTTAGACAATGAACGATGTAGGAGGAAGTAATTAGAGAAAGTAGTCACTGGTGGGCATGCCTTTGAAGGATGCTTTGGGATCCCACCTATTCTATTTTCTTTCTGCTTGATGGCCACCATAACATACATGGCTTTGCTCTACCTGGCACTCCTCACCACTATGTTCTGACTTACTACAGGCCCTAGAGTCTTGGGGACAAGTGATTATCATGGTGTGAATCATCTAAAACTACAAGCCCAAATAAACCTTTCCTCCTTTGAAGTTGGTGACCCCAGGCATTTTTTCCCCCACAGTGATGAAAACACAGGATGTTAAGTAGCTGTAGGGGCAGAAACAAGAAGGGTACCATAGATGAAGGATGGCTCAGAAGACAGAGCAGATCTACCATAGCTCCTCCTGAAGACACCTCTACTTTTAACTCAGTGTTTTTGATCTAGAGATGCTCACCTCCAGAATCCAGAGAGAATAATTTTGCATCATTTTCAGCTACCCAATTTGTGGTGATTAATTATAACAACCTCGGAAAAAATTATACATGGGCTTCCAAAGAAGTAAGGTAGCAATCCATTTTAAATATTGTGTTCAAAGGAAATAAATTCTAAAATTCTGTTGGTGCCCCCAGAAAGGGTTTTTTCTCTTTTACGAAGGTTGTTTAATGTGGTCAACTTTTCTGGCACAAAGATCAGTTCAAGGGGAATGACTTGGCTGGTGGCATGGTGATGATTAATTTTGTCCACTTGATAGGATTGAGAGATACCTGGAACATTAGAGAAGCACACTTCTGGGTGTGTCCGGAGCAGCATTCCCAGAGTTGATTAGATCGCAAGGACTCTGATCACATGGCAAGTTCATTCTCTGATGGGTTCACAATATGATGTCATTATCTATCGGGAGATGATGAAATGTATGCAATGGCATTATGGGTGGAGGAAGTAGGTCACTGGGGGCGTGTCTTCCAGAGCTTTGTCATGCATTGGTCTCTTCCTGTATGCCTTTCCTCTTTGTTTTCTGCCCTGCCACACCCTATTCACCATGTTAGTGATAAGCTATGAGCAAAGTCAGCTTCCTCCCTTAAGATGTCTTTGTCAGTTTCTGGTCATAGCAGTGATAAAACTGACTAACAGGTGGGCTCATCACATTTATTCCTTCCTTTGGCTAACAGTAGGCCTTTGTGTAGCGACCTCGAAACTCTCTGGCTTCTGTAATTCTTTGATGCTGTCTCTAGAGATAGAGTGTTCATACTGATCTCATTTGCATGTGGCATTCTTCACCTCACGTTTGCAAATAGCTGTCTATACATGTTTGTTTCTTTCCCTGGGAAACTTAATATTGTTATTTCCCCAGGGGCATTCCCAGAGAGATCGGGGAGCAGCCTGCTCCGGGTGCCCTACCAGAAAGAGGATTCCCCCCACAGATGGGAGATAAGAGATGTGATTAACACCTTCAACGTTGAACTGGCTCCCAGTCCTCATATTCTGGCTCGGGACTCTTGGGAACTTAGAGTTACAGTACAACTTGAAGTTTTGATCTCTGATCCCTAGGGTTTACAGAGACCTCAAGAAGCTAGTGCATTCACTGGATGAGGGACATCGTTAGTGTTGGGTCCCTTCCAGGACCAGCGCTTCTCCCACTCTGTCACATCCTTCCCTTGTACCACTCATACTACCATCTATGAAAGAAAAAGAAAAAAAAAAAAGTCGGGGATCAGGAACATTATCTGCTCATCCAACAGACAGATGTTAGGCCACAACCATATGTCCGAGCGTCTGCTCAGTGCTAGGGTTCTGAACACTAAGCAAACAGTCCCTGACTAATGGAACACTGGCTGCCGAGCTCTGTCTTCTCCTGAGAGTTCCTCTTTCAAGTTAAAACTGACACAGACGTCCACTGTTTCCCAGAGATGCAAGCAGTAGCCGGAGCTGTAGCAGGTGCCTAGAGAGGTGGGTGGCCACTGGGTAACTGTTCTCCCTGATCCCCTAACTGCCCCTAGAGGACTGAGGTCATCAAATCAAATCATTTCTTGGCTTGAGAAATATGGTTTTTGAATCCAGCATAGCAGGGAGCTGCAAACCCTGGCTCTGAGGAGCAGTACTTGGTTTCTGATCCTAACACTCTTGTTACCAAACTTGAGGGCTGTTGTTCAAATCCCTTAATCAGTAAGACATCAATGTCCTCACCAATAAAAGTAAAGAGAACACTAATTCTAATACGGTCAAACGCCTTGGTTTATCATGTAAAACACAAACGTGCTTGACAGAGACACAGCACCGGAGAAATGTCAAGTAAGTGGACACATGTGTCTGTGAAATCCCCTCCACTCTCCACAATCGGACTCAGTGGTCTCAGTCTTCAACTCGTGTAGAAAATGACAATGGAGCACACTTGAAAGTTTGGGAAAATTCTACTGGACTTCAAAGCTCTTTGATGAGTGATCCCACGACACATGTCTGTCTTCTCGTGGTCAGAACTGAAGTTCAGCAGACTCTGGACACTGATTAAAGCAAAACGCAGTTAGGAGGAACAGAAGGGAAGGCATCAGCCTGTACTGCCAGGGAACTGACATCCCTTTGCAAGTTAAATGACTGAAGAGTCTGAGGGAAATTGTAGAAGTTATCAGGAGAGTATGGTCTGGCCAGTAGAAACGAGGTTTTCCTACTCACTGCCTTAGCAGAGGCCAAGCAATAACATGGATACTGGGAATGGCCCAAAGCAAACTGGAATGAAACTTGAACTTCAGATACAGGTCAGGAGTTGGAGCAGGGAATGGACACGGCCAGGAGGGAGGCAGACTGGGGCCAGATATCTGGGATAGAAGGAGAGGACGAAAGAAGGTCGAATAGGGCCAACTCACCAAGCAAAGAGTCCCCTATTCAGGCGCTGGGGGTCTGTGCCCTGTTCAGTGGCAAACAGATGGAGCCTTAACAGACTGCAGATGACTTGGCTGGTGGCAGATGCCGCTCAGGAGGTGGTGACCACCTGTGCTCTGTGCCTCCTCTCTGTCCCCATGTGCTTTATGATAACATCTGCAGTTCCCCCAGAGGCTCCAGATGAAGTTCCTCCAGGAAGGCTGACATCAGATCCTGTGCTTGCTTTCAGATGCCCGTTCTAACCAGCCCTGCAGCTTCCTCGGCACTGGACATCCTTAGACTAGCCAGACTGAGCACACTAGTTCACACAGGTTGAAGCCATCCAGCCAGTAAGAGGAAGAGAAAATGGCAATCAGGCTGGCTCAAGTCTTCCATCTTGCTGGAGAGCATCAGAGCAACTCCTGGGAGAAGGGCACATTATCAGAACAGAGGAAGTGGGACCAGCCGGCAGAGATAACCAAGCAGAAAGGTCGGCTGCCTGCAATATGTCAGACATTGGATCTCTCGGGGCAGAGATGGAGCTCCAAGGTCAGGGTGTCTTCTCACATTACAGGTGAAGAAGTCCAGGCTCACTGGGTTTCAATTACCTGCCCAAGGCCGTGTAAATGGATTTGAACAGAGACTCACCCCAAGTGGGATTCTGCAGAGGGGAGTGGCTAGCAGTTAGGGCTGTGTGGTTCTGACTCTAAGAAAACTTGAACTGAAAATTCTCAGACGTGGCTAATGACTCTTCGGCAGCAGTTTTCTTGGCTTCACTGGACAAGGGACAAGAATGTGATACTGATCCGTGCCCTTTCTCTGACAAGAGGTTGCTGCAACATCTCTATTTGAAAAAGCCCTGAGACGTCTGGGAATTTCAGTCACCACATTTTCCAGGACCTTTACTGATTCTCGTTGTTTTGGATCAGAGTCTTTCCTGGAAAGACCTTGGAGATAGATGCCTGTCTGGTCCTGTCCCATCCCATGCCTTCCCCCTCCCCCCCCCCAGCTTCCTACCCCAGCTCGGCTCCACGCCTTGCAGAGCCTCCTTCAAGTAGATCCTGCTCTTTCTCATTCCTATCAAGATGTCTTCATTTAGCACAGGATTCTGTAAGATTATCCATCTTGGCAGGATTTTAAGTGCTTTATACACACAGCCGGTTCTCACTGTTTGCTGTAGTTATGGCCTGTAAAGTCACAGCAAACACTGAATTAGCAAATACCAAACTATTTACTCCTTGGGCAGCCACCAAGTGATGTTTCCAAGAAACTCTGGTTTAGGTATTTATGTCGGCTGATCTTTGTATTTGATATATCACATTAAACATATAACATATAGCTATAATAATGTGTTATAGATGTAACAGCATGTAATACATAACAAAACTAAACAAAAATATCAAATCAGTTATGTACCAAATGAAGACTGTACATCAAAAATAAAATATACTGGAAATTTGAGAAAAATTTCAGGCGTCTTTAGTGATGTTTGGGGTTTGAATTTTTAAAAAATTGATTGGGGGGCAGGGGGTGGGTCCAATGAAAACTATTAGAAATTCCATAAAAAATGAGATTAGCTTAAAAGAGGACATGCTTCAAGATTTTCATAATACCAAGAAGGAAAGAGAATTTGTCTTCCTCAGAAACCTTACTTCTTCCAGAAAAATAGATTCTTATCCTCATGAAAACAAATACAACTCTTTGGCCAAGGAAGGATCGGATTGTTCCCTTCTCTGGCTAGCAGCTTCCCCCAAGATCTGACCTTTCAAACAAAAAAGCAAAATACAGGTTCACTTGAAAAGAATGGGGGAACTAGGTTAGCTTGTTAGCTTTTCCACTAGACATCCGAGAACTTAAAAATAATGACTAGCTCAAGCCGGTTCTACAGTGTACACACTTGTCAAGACTGACTTAAGTCTCATGATTTGTGTACTGTGCAATTAACAGATTATAGTTCAAAACAAGAAAAGACTGCTTTTGAATAATTCCACACCTTCATTTCTCTCTCTTCTGGCTTAAAGATTTGGTGTGCATCGACGTTTTATTTTCTTATTTCCTTCTTGTGTAGTCCTGTACTGGAGTCAAAGAGGCAAAAGCCACAGGGGTTCTGAAATCTTCCCCACCTTAACATTACCCGTGCTGGGGAGGGATGAGTACAGACTTGCTATGCTGTCTGCTCTGTACCTCCTAAATCCTGGAATGTGCTGTGATTGTTTCAAAGAAACAGTTATGGACCACATCAAAGGCTTGAACTGTAAAACCAACTACCATGCAAGGTTCCAGGCATCTCTGCATAATCAAACCTAAGCAACATGTGTGGTTCTGTGTGATGCTCTGTCTGGACAGCCGTTCACCAACACTTACCTTCCTCCATTATCATTTCATGGCCCGGAATCTGAGGAGAGACATGGGTGGAGAAACAGCTTGTGAGCTGAGGTTGGAGACTTGGGACTGTAATCTGAAATGGGGCTTTCTCCCTCACATGCCTTTTCCTTTTAGTCATATAGGCGCTGGATATTAATAGAATGGACCAATGCTCTTTAGAGTACTAAAGAGGCGGCCATTGACCTCTGACTGACTTGCTCAAAGGGCAGTTAGACTAATTCTTACCCTTCCTTATCTTCCTGGGACTGCGTCAGTAGGGCAGGAGGTGCCAATCATGGGGGGCTGCCAATCCGGTTCAGGAATGTGGGTAGGGTGGGTTTTATAACAGGGGCACATGCACCCCAACCAGCTGCTCCTGCTTTTAATGTTTTTCTCAGGCTAAGATTTGTTCTGTGGCATTCAGACACTGTGTAACAAGGACTGCCAGATGGTAATCATAAGCATAATTTCCATTTGAGGTTTGTGTCGCCCTGTGTCTCTGTCAATTCATGTTCCCAGAGGCTGGTAAGACTTGGTTCCGTCTCTGGCAGCAGCAGACACAGCCCAGCCTTTCAGAATGGAACACCAATGACCGTGAATGATTTTAAGTCTTCTCACCCTTTGATTCCTGATTCCTAGAAAGCATCAGTTAGCGTTAGCGGACTTTTGCTTCTAGAACAAGAACTTGTTCATGTGCTTGCTTTTGTGAGAACAGCAGCCTCCATTCAAACTCAGGTGTTCTACATACCTGTGCTATATGTTTCAAATTCTCAGACAGGTTGCATGACCTGATAGCTTTCGGGGCATTAGAAAGGACTCAAATGAAAGTAGGTGATAGCAATTGTGCTGATAGATGTCAAAATACCCAAAAGCTTGCTGCAGCGGTTTCACATGTGTTTAATCCCATCACATGGGAGGCAGAGAGGAAAGTCTCCATGAGTTCTAAACCAGCCTAGGTTACCCTTAAGCCAAGTGTTGGCTCAAGGGACACACACACACACACACACACACACACACACACACACACACACACACACTACCATCACCACCACCACAACAACATTGTCTTAGGGTTTCTATTGCTTCGATGAAACACCATGACCAAAAGGCAAGTTGGGGAGGCAAGGGTTTATTTGGGTTATACTTCAGCATTGCTGTTCATCACTGAAAGAAGTCAGGAAAGGAAATCAAACAGGTCAGGATCCTGGAGGCAGGAGCTGATGCAGAGGCCATGGAGGGGCGCTGCTTACTGGCTTGCTTCCCATGGTTTGCGCAGCCCACCTTCTAATAGACCAGCAGCCCAGGGATGACACCACCCACCATGGGCTGGGCCCTCCCCCATTGATCACTAAATGAGAAAATACCTTACAGCTGGATCTCAAGGAGGCATTTCCTCAGCCAAAGCTCCTTCCTCTGGTGACTCTATAGCTTGTGCCAAGTTGACACAGAAAACCACTCAGCACAAACATCAGCAAGAGCCCTCTCAAACCCCCAAAAGGTTCTTTCTTGTCTTTGGATGTCAAAGGAGGAAACTGACTAAGACCACTTCAGTAGTGCATTTGAATGCAGCACACACATTGCCTGTGACTGTGTCTGTACTTTATTTTTGTCACTGTGTTCCATGTCAGTTAGGCCTGAAGGGTGTGTGTTCCAAATAAGTTCCAATAGTGAGGAGAAAGAAGGTTTTCCATCCAGAATGGCTCATCCCTCAGCTTTGAGGACTATGCCAGAGAGGACATTAAATGGTCCCTGGATGCAGCGACTGAGAAACAGACCTGCAGAGCATCCAAGCCACCTCTCCTTGGAAGCCTTGGACACAGATCTGTGTCTCCAGTGAACCACTTCCCTCTGAGAGCTGCAAAGGTCACACAAATCTTCAGTCTCCAGAGAATTCCTGTTAAGGAAGAAGAGACGAATGTCCAGAGTATCGATCTTAGACCTGGCATAGGGGTCGACTGCACACATACCCAGCTAGCCAGTCAGCAGGCATAAACCAGGGAAATTTTATCCAACCTCCAGGAACTTAGGATCTAGACTTCCTCATACAAGAGTGATGCAGATATAGTGTGTTCTTTATTCTTCTGAGATTAGATATTAAATGCTAAATGGAAAGTGTAGATGATGGAAAACGGTAGCTTGGAATATAGGAATACGAGTTCTGGATACCAGTTTTCTGCTTTAAAGTGTCCTGTAAGCTTCTCCTCCTCCTCTTCTCCTCTTCCTCCTCCTCCTCTTCTCCACCTTCTCCTTCTTTCTCTCCCATATTTACTTAAATCTATGTATGGAAAATGTCACAACAAACTGAATGCAAAAGGTAGCTAATAAAAAGTTAAAACTTGAGACCTGTCTCCACACTTCCCAGATGCTGTGAGCCCTCATTCTGCTCCTGGCCTGGCCTGTCAGCTTATGTGCTGAGGAAATCATAACACCAGCACCACATTAAACCTTTCTTACGCTGGGCTTTTGTTTCTTAATGGAGGCACCACACTTGGTTCTCCCAAGAGAACCCACCTGATACTTCAGCAATGCTGGTCTAGAGACCCCTGCTGTCTCCTGATTAACATAGCAGGGAATCCATACCTATGGCCCCTTCTCTGACCACACTTTCTAGATGTCCCCAGCTCTATCCCCGTGCTCTGGCTCTCACATCAAAACCCAGTCAAACCCACTCAACAGGCCCAGCCTCATAAGCCCTACATCCAACCCCTAGGTCAATGTTGGCTTGGTGAGAAAAGAGGTAGACCAGGCGGACAGGACCCATGATGCCCACCAGCAGGAGGCCCTGAATCCTCAGCATCATGAACAGGAAAAGCAACAGGATGGAGGTTTTTGGCTTGGTGGCATGGTTGGCAAGAGAGTATTGTGGGAAGCCCATGTTCGCCAGCTGCCATTTAAGGCCCTTGGCCTTGGTGGGTCTACCAGTGCAGTTCTGGTTGCCTCCTCCCAGCTTACAGCAACCATGGTTCTATTGCCACAGCCCTCCTATGCTATTGAGAGAATACGGGAGAACAGAGATGGTTAAGCCAATGGCATCAAAGACATCCATTTCAGCCTGGAGCGATGGCTCTTTAGTTAAGAATCCTGGTACCCATGTCGGGCCCCTCACAATAGCCTATGATTCCAGCTCTAGGAGATCCAACTCTCTCTTTTGGCTTCCAAGGGCACCCTTGCACACACCCACAGGCACACAGACACAGACACATAATAAATGATAAAGATAAAAATAAACCTAAAAAATCCATTTCATGAGACAAGAAGGCACCCAGAGCAAAATCTTGCACAATAGTGTTAGAAAAATATCTGCAAGGATTCAAGGCTATTAGAGCCAGCAAAGGACAACAGGAAAGATAAATGAGGTGCTCTCTCACCCTTTTGACTAGGCTTTGAGGACTTGTGACACCCATGCTTGATTGGCATGCCTCCTTGCCCTTCATCACTCTGCTCTAAGAAGCTGATGCAAATTTTTAGACTTGGAAAGCAACAACCTAGCAGGTGAAGCAAGAACTAACATGGGTCAACTGACAGAACATTTATTGAGCATCCATTAAGTGTTAGTCATGTGTTCAGAGGTAGAAGGACATGTAGGCACATTCTTGAGGTAGAAAGGGATTCTCGCAAAGGCAAGATTTCACACAAAGTCGCATAGGCTTCATGAATCCTCAGCCTCTCTCTCTTTCTAGTAGGGTACTTCCTTGCTAAGTGTGGTTGGGACTCAGCTCGCTCTCTGTGTTCCTTCACAGTCCTCACAGACAATTTTATCCAGTTTCTTTAAGGATTGGATATTCTAGCTTATATGTTGCAAATCATTAACGCATGATGTCTTAGCCAATTATTATTAGCCAATGATATTAGCCAACTTCCAAGTAAGCTTTCTTCATTTAATCATGTTTCAGTGTATTTGCAAATGGAACTGTGGGTTGAAGTTAAATGAACAAATGGATGTTGTCTGGGGCTGGGGTCACAGTTCAGTGGACAGAACTCTGTGCAAGTGTGAAAAATTTGAGTTCCAAACCCTAGAGCCCTAGCAAAGCCCAGAATGATAGTATAAATATATCTGTGATCCAAGTGCTTCTGTGAGAGCACAGGAGAATCTCCAGGAGCTTGCAAGCCAGAAAGGCTGGAATATGCAGCAGTAAAAGGGAGACCCTGTCTCCAACAAGGTTTGAAAGATAAGGACTGATACCAGAAGTTGTCCTTGGACAACATATGCCTGTACCCACATATCTAAACACACATTCATACACACACACACACACACACACACACACACACACACAGAGAGAGAGAGAGAGAGAGAGAGAGAGAGAGAGAGACAGAGACAGAGACAGAGAGAGACAGAGAGAGACAGAGAGAGACAGAGACAGAGACAGAGAGAGAATGGGTGCCATCTAGACTATGGTGCTTGCACTAGAATTGATAGTGCACTAGAACTGAAGTCCTTTATTTTTTGCTCTTAGGTCCACACAGTACTTATGTCATGTTATCTGTAAAAACTTCATAGTAAAATTTTCAGTCAAACTTATTCTTTTGAGATGAATACAGATACATATGCAGATCTTTAAAAAATTAAACAAAGAGATCTCATGTATCAGTTTTCTCCCAAGTTAACATCTGGTAATCTATAGTCCAGTGTCCCAGCTGGATATTGGCTGACATTGTCACGGTTAGGATACAGGATATGTCCATCACTGCAAATGTCCCTTGAAGCCAATTCTGTCAGCTCCCACCCCAGCACCTCTTTAGTCCCTGAAAAGCTCTAATTTCTTTTCCACTTCTATAATTTTTTTCCTTTCATGAGTATTGTATAAATGCAGTCATGCAATCAGTAAATTCTGGCTACTTTCATAGTCCATAATTCATAGCTGCAAGGCTCCTCTGATGGAAATACTCCAGCATTTGATCATCATTCAGGACTCTACTTTGATTGTTCCAAGTGAAACCTGTTTGTTATTCTTCCATGACATTTCCCCCTGATTATTATTTTTCCTAATTGCATGCCTCTCTGTACAGCTGTTTTAGTGGTGAGTCTATCATGCTGTAAGCCTGTGTATATATTAAGTGCAGGCTATCTGCTGGCATCCCTATTACACCATTGCGAGTGAGGAACAGAAACCTCAGCTCCTTGCTTTCCCTTCTTGGCTACTGTCGGAAATTTTTCCTCTATGAACGTTTAGGACCACTCTTGAGATCGAAGTCCCAACCATCAAACATGACTTCCAACACTAAAAGGGAGAGGGAAAAATCTCTTATACTCACCCTTGATTTTTCTTGCCATTTTGTTTCTGACCTTATGTTCCAGGGGTCTTTATTTCAGCGCGTCTTCTCTTTAGACTTCTTACAATTATTCTTTTAGGAGATTCTCTGGTAACAAGTTGTGTTAGCTTTCCTTTATCTAAAAATACCATGATTTCCTCTTCATCCCTCAAGGGCAGCGGTCCTCAACACTGCTAATGCTGTGATGACCTTTCGATACAGTTCCTCATGTTGTGATGACCTCCAACCATGAAATTATTTTGTTGCTTCTTCATTACTTAATGTTGCCACTGTTGTGACTCACAATGTAAATATCTGAAATGCAGGATATCTGATATGCGACCCCTGTGAAAGGGCATTTGACCCCCAAAGGGGTTGTTACCCACAGGTTGAGAACCACTGCTCCAAGGTATATTTGCTTAATACAGAATTTTATGCTGACAGTTCTTTCTTTAAAAACTTAAAAACGAACAAACTAACATGGCATCGCTTCTGTTCTGATGTTGGATTTTCTGAGAGCAATACTCCCAACCCCATTGTTCCTGGTACAGCTAAGGCATCCTTTTCCTTTTGCTGGTTCAGTTGTCTTCAGAACCTTTATTAGAATGCATCTTACCATGGTTTTCTTTTTCTCTGAGTATCTTTTATGTTCTTAAGTTAATAGGTTACCTTTCTTGTCCAAGTTAGAAAGGTTTTTAGGTACCCCCCGCTCCACTTCTCTATTTTTCAGAGCAGATAGTGTCTGTTATCCTGATGCCCATGGGGTTCACAGCTTTCTCCCCACTCCCCTGTCTGCTGTCAAATCCAGTCAGGGAGCTTTTCATTTCAATTACTTTGTGTTTCAGCTCTAAAATTTCTTGTGTTTTTACAACTTCTGTTCTTTTGCTGAGCCCTTCTCAGTTTACGTTGGCTTCAGGTGTGTTCTTAACTATTCTTTGAAGTGTTTTGGTGATGACTGCTGTAAAGCAGTGGTCCAATGAAGCCAGCATTCTGTCGTCTCAAGGTTGGCATCTATTGGGCACACTCATTCCATCCCTATGAAGCTCGGCCTGGCTGTTGGTCCGATACCTTCTTCTTTAAAATCTGGATCTTCTGGGGTTACATTTTGAGACTCTGGGTCTTATTCAGGCATCCATTTTTAGCTATTATTATGTTTTCCCCTCTGACATTACTCTAGCCTCTTAGGTGGAGGGAAGCTCTCCACCCATCTTCCAATGACACCGCAGGTTGGGGAATCCTGTTGATGGAAATGAGGTCCCCGTCACTGTGTGTGCTTGCCCCTCGCTGGAAAGGTCTAAAGGGTTGATAGATTTGAACATCCTGAGTCTCCTCTGGGCTTCCTCTTATACTGCTCCAGACAGTAGCTGCAGTAGGCACCCAGTTGTTACTGGTGAGGGAAAAGGCCAGGTTTCTCACTTGGTTTCTACCGACCTGACAAGGGAACCTAAATACTGGCTTCCTATTGAGTTTCCTAAAGGGTCTTGGAGTACCCTGTGGCTGTTTGCAGTATCTGAGCCCCTCTACTTGGATATGATATGCATCATGATTCCAACAAACCATCACAGACTTATATAAACAGAAATGTGTTTGTTGTTGTCTTGACCATTGAAAATCCCAATTCTGAGCACCAACATGGTTGGGCTCTGATAAGGACTCTCTTCTGATTATAGATTATTAACTTCTCTTTTGTCCTCATATATTACTTTAGAGATAGATAGACAGGTCCCCTTGGGCCTGGAAAGCACTCGTCCCACTTATGAAGGTGC
Source organism: Onychomys torridus (assembly GCF_903995425.1). Classification (NCBI taxonomy): domain Eukaryota; kingdom Metazoa; phylum Chordata; class Mammalia; order Rodentia; family Cricetidae; genus Onychomys; species Onychomys torridus. The sequence continues at coordinate 30,147,728 of NC_050459.1, read as the reverse complement.
TGTCTTCATGGTCTCATATGGTCTAATTACCTCTCAGGTCCCTGTCTACACCATCTCATCGGAGAGCAGAGTTTCAACATGAAGTTGGGGGAGATACTATGAGACAAGTATTTAGTCCTTCCTCTGTGGGGTAGGGTGACAGTCTGTCTACAGTATTTGTCTGGAGGAGAGCGGTGATTGTCTATAAGTTTTCTGCCTTGCTAGGCTTCCTATTTCCTGTCTTTTACCTGGAGAGAGCAGGCTTTCCAAGCAAGGTGGTTTATTTACTCATTCATTCATTCATTCACTCATTCATTCATTCATTTTACCTGAATCTGTTTGCATTTTTTGGGTGGCTAGTCCTTTCAGCTCAGAGTCTGGGGTGGGATTCTGAAGGAAAACCCAAGGAACTCAGTACTGGCTTCCTCTCAGGACTTTCTCTTTCCACTTTGCAGGACTCCTCCGCAGAGTCCATTCTCTAGTGATGGAGACAGATGTGCAGCCACTGACTGCACAAACAAACTCTCATGTGATCGAGAGGAAAGCAGCCCCCTTGCCCTCCTTAGTGACCAACTTTGCTACCATGCAAGCGTATTGATGGAGCACCTCTTTGTACACAAAGCTGTAAGGAAGAAAGGAAAAACCAAAAACTTCACCAAATATCACTTCCTACCAAGTAATTTAAGAACGTTTAGTCTTGGTTATGCTTGAAAGATGCTGTCGTAAAGGTGACTAATTTCCTTTACACGTCTAAATATACTGTCAACGAGAGAAGCTGCTGCCCACTGTGTGCCAGAGCTAACTATGTTTAGCTGCTTAGTAGTAACCATGGAGAACAGGCAGATGATTTCCACTCCTACTCCCCCTACCCACTCAAACACCAAAAAAGGTCTGGTTTCACCATTTCTGAAAGTGGCTCTCCGTCTACTGGGTACCTCAAGCTCCAAGTCGAAACCCCTCTGTCGCTGCTCCCCTGCCTCCACCCAGGCCGACGGGAAGACTTGTGAGCTCCAGGCAGCAAACAGTCCAGAACTTGCCTCATTCCCTCACTACAGTAGCTCAGGCCCCCTATGATCTGCCTGCATCAGCTCCTGCCCTATGTTCTCCCAAAGCCCCAGTTCTTTCCAAATCTGAAGCCGGATCACGTTACTCTCCCACTGAACACCCTCCGGTGCTTCCCCACCACGCGTAGTGAGGAAGTTCCACCCTTTCTCCCTGATCTCAGTGCCTGCCTGGATTGTCCTTGGCCCCTCCCTTCTCCCACATCCATCATGAGCCACTGCACTCCTGAGGTGGACTACTCCAGGCATAGTCGACATCTTTCCTTTGAACTTTCCTTTAAATTTGGTCCAGCTTGTTCCCCTTTGGAGGGCATTTGGACTTCTGGGTGGGTGGAAGTGTAGATATGGTGGGCTACTCTAGATATCTTTGTAGACAGTCTACTACAAGCTGTTCACACCGAGTGCAACACCGGATCAGGTTTTGTGGGAACTTCCGGTGCAGCGAGTCATCTGGTTGCTTGGTTGCATTTCGTACATAGTGACCTGTTAGGCTGTAGTATGAGCGAAAAGAGGACTCCCAAATCCTCTCGCCAGGCAGGGTGGTACATCTCTGTGATCTTAGCAGTTGGGAGATAGAAGCAGGAAATTCAGCATTCAAAAATCATCCTCTACCGGGTAATGAGTTCGAAGGCAACCTGAGACCCTATCTCAATCACTATCACAAAGCAAATACAACCCCCTCCCCAACTCCCCGACCATAATTCTGTGTAGTCCACAGTGAGAGCAGAAACAAATGGTATGTGAGGTTGCTGAGATCTCGTTTGGGCTCAAGCAGGACCAGGCCTCAGTTATTAAGCAGTGTGGACTAGGGAAAGGGAAAAAGGAGGAACCTGCCATTGCATCTGGCATATACTCTCTCATGGCCACTTCTGCCTCAGAGTATTGGTAAGTGCTTGAAGTGCTGTCCTGTGCCCACTCCTCAGGAAAGAGTGAGTATTTTCATGGGAGGCAAAACCCATGCTGACAAGAATGTAGGGTGAAATCTGCTTCCAAGATTAGAACAGGCCTCACAGAACAGAGATTTTTGTGTATGTGTTCTGGTCATCATCTGAAACACTCACATACAGTGACCACATTGTTCAAAGCAAATTTCATTAACCCCGGTCCTGGCCGCAACTTGCTATTTTAGAACCGTCTTTGTTTCTGATCTGCTGAATTAATTCAGACTGTCAAAAAGTGGAGGGCATATCAGGGCCCTAAATCAAGTCATCTGTCTAGAAATTGCCTTTGAGGAATGTTCCTTTTCTCATTCTCCTCCCCCCCCCCACCAACTTATCCCCTCTGCCTCCCCCTTTTAATGAAAAGACTTCAAAGGGGATGTGCTATATGCTTCTTCTAATGGTACACAGGAAAGAGGAGGTGGTCTTTTGAAATACACATTTCTCTGTGAATGCCAGGAGAAAAAAATGGGCAAGTAGTTACCAGTTCCTGCCACTGAAATTCCTTAATTTAGAGAAGCATTCAGCTGTCTTTGTTAGAAAACAGACCTGATTTCTGTATCTTGCAGATAGTGGTCATTGGTGAAAGACGGTAAATAGGATTTAAGAGAATGATATTGACTCGGGTAGAGATGGTTTATGAGGATGGCTACATGATTGAAGATGGGAACATGCAGGCAAAGAAGAGCAGAAGTGGCTGCCCTGGAAGAGGGGAAAGATACATGCACATGTAGAGGGTGGGAAGGACAGGAAGAGGCTTCTACTGAGTAACCATCTGGTGACTCACCTTCACACATCTCAGCAAGTCACTGATGTTTCTCTTCATGGATTTTGGCAAAGAAGTCTAGGAGTAGGTGTGTCTTAAGCTTTCATAGTCAAGAGACCAGCCTCCAGAAAACACTGATGTAGTTAGATTTTCCTGCCTGGCCCAGTCAGGACAAATCTCTCTTACCCTCCAGTCCCACAGTCGCTCAGACCCAACCAAGAAAGCACACAGAAACTTATATTGCTTATAAACTGTATGGCCATGGCAGGCTGTTTGTTATCTACTTTTTCTATCTTAAATTAACCCATTTCTGCTTATCTATACTTTGCCACATGGCTTGTGGCTTACCAGTGTCTTTACATGTTGCTTCTCATGGCGGCGGCTGGTGGTGTCTCTCCTCAGCCTTCTACTTCCCAGAATCCTGTAATATCCATCTTTGTACACTGAAATGCCACTACACACTGACTTCTCCTCAGTCCATCACTCCAGTATTTCCTCTAGCCTCACACTTTAAGAGTCATGCTGTCATCTAACAGGGTTCTTGACCGTGACTCTGTAGAGCTTTTCAGTTCTTTGTCCAGGAGGCTGTTCTGTGCTTTTTTGCAGAGTACAGAATGAGCACAAGGCTCCCTTTACCAGTGGACCCTGGCCTCTCATGCTCCAGCATCATCATCCCCTGCCTATGCCCTGACAACGAACACTGCCTCTAGGCCAAGTGTCTTCTGGAAGATACCATCACCCTGATGGAGACTCTCTTCTTTAACACACTGAACCCAAAACTATTAAAATACAAATATCTGAGAGAAACAAATAGATGGGTATAAATCACTGTTGGTTTTTGCTCATCCAAGGAAGGACAAAAACATCTACTTTCTAACCGTAAATAGTTAATTCCTTGCATTAAAAACAGTAACAACAACAACAAAACAAACAAAAAACCAACAAGACAGGGCATGACTCTGTAGGCAGCCCTGTGAGCTTCCTGCATAACTCTGGAATGAAAAAGGAAAATAAAAGTCAGTCACAGTTGGGTCACATTCAGGAAGAGACACATCTAGGTGCTGACATGAAGAATAGTAGCCAGAACCCGCTGACCTGGCTGCTCAGTCCTGGTGTCAACACTAAACAGCTCTGGTGAGGATGTGGAAAAAGTAGAGTTCCATACAAAGGACCTTGGCAGTGGCATCTCTCCAGCTCTGCCATCTGAAGCTCACACAGCTTGATTCCTAGGGTCAGACTGGATCTGCTCTACAGCTGCTGCTGTCCCATGCTGCTGGCACCTCCAAAATGCAATCTGTACTGCACAAGGGTTGCACCTTCACCAACAGCCTCTCCTGGGTGCTCTTCAGGGTGGAGTTAAGCAGATGTCATCCAGCCACCCAGCAGACCAGTAAAGCCATAGCCATGAGGCAAAATATAGATGAATAGAAATAGGTTAATTTAAGATATAAGATGTAGCTAGCAATATGCCCAAGCCATAGACCAGACAATTTGTAATTAATATTAAGCCTCTGAGTGATTATTTTATAAAAATAGCTGCTGCCCTGTTAGGACCAGGCAGGACACAGGAAAACTTCAGGCTACAGAAGGCTGTACTAAATAACTAATCCCTTTCAAACTCACAATAAGAAAACTCAAATGAACAGAGTTTCTAGTACCTTATGGGTGCTTCCCAAAGCACATTAATACAAAGCTGAGGCTGGCTTTTAAAAAGGTAAGAAACTGGGGCTGGAGAGATGGCTTAGCAGCCAAGAACACTTGTAGATCTTGTGGGGGACCAGAATTTGGTACCCAGAGCCTATATCAGGGGGTTTACAACTGCTTAAATCCAGCTCCAGGGTACCTGAAATCCTTTTCAAGGATCGGACATCTTCATCTGGCTTCTGTGGGCACCTGCATGCATGTATACACACACACACACACACACACACACACACACACACACACACACACACACATTTTTAAAAATTCAGAAAAGGTGTAAATATACTGTACATTATTTTAGAAATAATATTCATCTCAGTATGTATTTTGTAAATAGACACCAAGCAAGTAAAATGCCTCCAACCAACTATATATTTTATATAACATAGTTATATAAAAATGTAAAAGGTTACATAAAATACATCTGTATTTATGGTATACACGTCCACATAATATGGTGAATATATTTAGTAGTTTTGGAGGGTGATTTGTGTTTGAGCATCATTCATGGCTTGCTCTAATTTTTATGTTTTCTATTTTCGTGGCTGTGTTAGTTTGTTTGAGGCATGCCTTTGCTATGTAGCTCGGCTTGCATACTGTTTGCTATTTAGACCAGGTTGGCTTTGAATTTAAAGTAATCCTCCTGCTTCCACATCTCAAGTTCTGAGATTACAGGCATTCAGCACTACGTCTAGCCTAATCCATATGCTTTGGCATAACCTGCTTATGAATAAGGAGACCACGCAGTACACTACTTCCTTTTTATTCAAGAGGAGACATTTTGGAGCATCAAATAACCATTCTTTTTTAAAAAAATACACATTAAAAAAAAAAAAAACCCTCACATCTTGCCTTTCCTGACATCTCAAATAAACCCAGAGAAATAAAGTAGTAGACTATTGGGAAATCCTTGTCACTTTGTTAGATCTCTCAGAGGGAAAGGTTGTGGAAACCCGTAAATATGACAGCTAATTTCCACACTCCTGTCAACTAGTGTGCGTGTTTCATTAACACGAAGAACTGAACTGAGAGCCTGAAGACTCTCACTGAATTAATGAGCTCAACTTCCTTTGATGAAGATAGCTCCTTTAGGGCACCTAATCTCAGGCCTCTTGTTCAGAGAAGGATTGTCAGGCCAACAGGAAGACCCGGGCTGGGATACGACGACCCTGGAGCTCTCAGATTCTACGGCCCGCCCTGGTCTTCTTTGAATCTAATTACTTCATCTGAGTAATTAATGAAGTACATGGTCCAAGTGACCCTCACATTTTCCAGCTTTGGGGGAGCTATCTGCTCCCTATTCAAGCCTCTCCACATCCTCCATCTAAGAAACAACCGAAAAGGGAATCAATTCACCCTGTGGAAGGAAAGCATATTTGAAAGCATATCCTCTAGAGAACAAGTTTGAAAAGCAATAAAGATGACTTAGACATTTGCTTGGAATCCCACGCTTTTTCCCTAATCTAGGATTAGTAAACACACAAGTACTAAGTCAGTCACAGAACTGTGCCCAGCACATGTGAAATTCTATCAAAGCCCTGGCATTACTCATTGCAACGTGGAGTTCTGACATAAAATGCAACATATGCAGGAAGTAGACCCAGATCAGCACTCGAGCAAGGCCACCTCAATGAATGGATGAGTGTGTTACAGGAAATAGCCCTGAGTCTCGTTTTAGACTAAATCCATTACCCTAAAAATTGAGCTAACAAATCAAGAGCCCATTTAAAAATAATTCATTTTATGCTTCTCTTAAGTTTCAGCCCTCCCCTGGGACATTTAAAGTGCAATTGATTAAGTACAGAAGGCTGTACCACAGCAGAGCTGAAAAAAATCCTCCTTCCTTACACTCTGACTTCTTCACATTTCTTTTTCCCTTGAAACAAACACACGCTATTTGCTTTTTTTTTTTTTTAAAGGAATAAAAATTATCTCAAAAACATAGTATAATTTGTAAAATTGGCACTTAAAAAACAAATCTTTTTCAAAATAGATTTTATACACAGCCTTTCCAATCTGCTGCCAGCTTGTGGGGGCAGGCTGTGCACTGTTTGTGATTGGCTTTTGTAGCTTAAGAAAGCTGAAGGCCAGGGAAGGGCTCCTATGTGTCCATAGGCACAAGTGGGCTCCAAGCCTCATCCTGCTCCATAAAGAAGGGTTATCTAAAACCAGAGTCACAGTGAACATGAATTCAAGGAAACTTTGGGCTGTGCTTCACGTTGAGTGGATACAATGAAGTACCACAGACTGGTGTGTCAGAAATTCCTTTCTCTCAGTTCTGGAGGCTGGAAGTGTGGTCCAGTTGTGGTGAGGGCTCCATTCTGGGCTGCACATCACCATCTTCTCATTTCCTTACCTGGAGTATGACACCTAGCATGGATCCTATTCATGTTGTAATTATCTTGTAAGGGTTCCGATCTCTTCATACTGTCACACAAAGGGTTAGGATTGTCAACATATGGAATCTCAGGGGGTAGGACATGCAGTGCCTTGTAGGCCGTGAACATCGCACTGGGCTCATGAATTCTAGAATGTTCCTACTGTTATCAGATAAGTTACGGTACTCGTTTAGTCCCAGAGGGTGGTGGATTCTATGTACAGTCATCAAACACATGTACAGAATGGGATGGCAAACAATATCACTAGATAATAATAGTTCCCATCTCTATCCATTCATTAACAGATACCGACTGCACTGAGTATCTGAGACAATTACAGTTACATTTTTCCTTGGGAAAAATTCCAACGCGGTGCTCAATTTTCTGCCTTCTGAATTCCAAAGCCGAGTTTGCAGCCCTGCTGGATAGTACAAATCAATTCACCAGCACCTCTCGCAGCAGTCTTTGTGGGGAAGAAAGCAATTAAGATTTAGAACAGGCGCTGCTTTGACTATTAATTATAAACCCCGTGGAATGCAATGAAATGAGTGGGATGATTCCAAGAAACACCTCACTTTGAATTGGAAAATGTTTTCTTGCTTTTTAAAGGGACAATCTTAGTCAAATTCAAAGTGTAAATTTTTTTAATGTGTGCAAAAAATATGAAAATATTTAAAAAGTTAGAGTTTCTGGAACTTAGATCGCAAAAAAATCAAACAAAAAAATCCCAGTCAATTCTTAATTCAGTGACTCCAGAATTGACTATGAGCCCGTAAACTATTCTGAACTTTTATTATTATTATTATTATTATTATTATTATTATTATTATTATTTTGGTTTTTCAAGACAGGGTTTCTCTGTGTAGCTTTGCGCCTTTCCTGGAACTTGCTTTGGAGACCAGGCTGGCCTCAAACTCACAGAGATCCGCCTGGCTCTGCCTCCCGAGTACTGGGATTAAAGGCCTGCGCCACTACCGCCCGGCCCTATTCCGAGCTTTTAAAGTTTAAAAATGAGATTTTTTTTTTAAAAAAAGAAGAACAAAATGAAATGCAAAACAATAAAATACATAAAAAGCAGCCCAAATACTGAGAAAAGAAGTCTATTGCTAGTTATGGTTGTAGCTGAAAGGCCTCAGATCCCAGGGGATCCAGGGAACAGCAGAATGGAGACCAGGTGCCATGAAACAATGGGTGTGGCTGCCTCTCCACTGTGAATAGTACTCTAGCTCCCCAAGGCAGCTTGCAGATGGATACCCTCTGTACACCAGTGGCTGATCAGCTCAGCAGCATCTTGGCCACACAGCCTGTCTCTCTCTACCTTGCATCCCTGGGACAAGCTGTGTTAAAAGACAGCGTTTCCAAACGGGCAAGAGAAAGTCTCAAACGCAAACACGCACGCACGCAGGACCCAAGTCACACAGTCTGTCAGGAAACCACAATCTAACTTACAACAACCTAGGGCAGATGAAACCAGAGAGAGCAAGAGACACAAGAAGCACAGAAGGAAAATGGCACAATGAGGGTGGTCCTCAGGGGGAAGAGGAGACCACACAGTCCTCAAGCAGACACAGGTAGAAAGCATGAGAATGAGAAAGGGTTAAGAAATTAAAAATTGATCGCTCAATAGGTCTGCAAATAGAACAGATGTTAGACACACTAGGCTGGAGAAGAGAGCTCTGAAACTCTCCGAAGTGATAGTTCAAAGGGCATGAAGGCAGGCAGATGGAAATGGGAATAAAAGTTTTGGAGACCACATCCCCAAAGTATAGCATCTATCGAAGGAAGAGAGTGGGCAGAGCAAACAGAAGAAGAGCTTAAAGAGAATGGCACACTTCCTAAGCAGAATTAGAACATCAATTAGTTAGATTTGTATTTCCATGTTTAGGAATTAAATATAGCAGTGATTGTAGTAAGTGGGTTGCACTCACCTGATAGTTATTCCAAAAGGCCGGAGCTGCTGCATGCTGCTTAGGGGAGATACAATCATGGCAAAGCAGGCTTGAGAAGATTGAAATACCAGATGCTTACAAAAACCCTCAAGTGGAGCACGAGTGTCAGATAAAATAGAATCCAAGAGGAAGAAAGAAAACAAGAAGAATATTTCATCATGAATGGGCGTCTAGGAAATTCTAAGAGGGATCCAAGTGTTGTCAACATGTCACCGAGCTATGTAAATGAAGACAGCAGGGTACAAAGAAAAATATGCAGGATTTATTGCCCACTAAAATAGACGTCTAAAATGTGAAAGGCACTGCTAATAGACTTACTCTATGGCTCATGATTACTGACCACAGAATATTATTTAAACACAAAAAACTACAAAAGTGTACAGGCATAAGTTCATAATTTTAAACACACAAAAATCTTCTATCCCCCCCCCCCCCATTTTTTTAAACACAGAGGAAAATCTAAATAAATTCTGAAGTTTCCAGTCAAGCACAAATTGGACGGGCCATAGTCACTGCTCATAGATGAACTAGAATTCATATTAAAGGGGGGATACAAAAATTAAAAATATACCGGAAACTCAACAACTCTAAAGCACGTCTAGCTAAAATTGAAACAGAAAGTACTAGTTAGATATCATATTAGCTCTGTGCTGTGGAATCCAAGATATATGTCAAGGGAGGAATGGGCTGGGGGGATGTCCCTCAGCTATGGACCTCACTTGGTGTGCTTGGGGCCCTGGGTTGGATGCTCAGTGCCATCAAAACAAACAAACAAATAGAAGGAAAGACTGATCTTGGTTCAGGGCTCCAGAAGTCTCAGGCTGTGGTCTTTTGACTCCACTGATTTTGGATTTGTGTTAAGGCACCAGGGCAAGGTGTCTATGTAGACAGTTTTTGCTTATCTGATGGTGTTTGAGGAGGTGAGAGAGGGAAGGGAGCAGAGGAGAGGACAGGAAGGGAAGGGCCAGGATTCTGAGACATCTTTCAAGGCCATTCCCAGTAACCAGTATTCTCTCACCTAGGCTCTACCTGCTGAGAGTCCCACAAAGCCTCTGGAGGATGATTACTATCATCTGTGCTCTGCTCACTGTGCAGAGCACATAGAAAGAGCTGGCAATGTTTGAAGGAAAACGTCTAGACATACATAGTCATTTTTTAAGACAAGGCAGAATTCTTTAGTACCCATTGTGATGGCTATTCTCGGTTGTTAACTTGACTACATTTGGAATGAATGACAGTCTAGAAATGGAGGGCACACGTGTGATCCGGATCTTGAGGTGGATGACACATGCCTTTGATCTGCATCTTGAAGCTGGGGGACACAGGCTTTTGATTCTGATGGTGAGGTTGGATGACACACACCTTTAATCCAGACCTTGAGGTGGGAAGACTCACCTTTAATCTGGGCCACACCTTCTTCTGGAAGCCTAGATAAGAACAATGGAAGAAGGAGGGGTTCTGTTCTTAGCCTGCTGGCCCTCGCTTTGTTAGCAAAACCATTCTTTTTTAGAATATTTTTTAAGATGTGTTACATTTGCTTATACCGTGGAACATTTGTTTCATGATGCAAAGATGTGTTGCATTGTTTTATGTTGGACTCTGTGAAGCTGTGTTTCTGTGCCTGTCTAAAACACCTGATCGGTCTGATAAAGAGCTGAATGGCCAATATCGAGGCAGGAGAAAGGATAGGCGGGGCTGGCAGGCAGAGAGAATTAATAGAAGGAGAAAAAGAGAGAAAGGAGAATGAGCAAGAGAAGGGGAGGAGGACTCCAGGGACCAGCCACCCAGCTAGCCACGAAGTATGAAGTAAAGAAAGACATACAGAAATCAAGAGAGGTGGAAGCCCAGAGGCAAAAGATAGACAGGATACTTAGTTTAAAAAAAAAAAAGCTGGCTAGAAATAAGCCAAGCTAAGGCCAGGCATTTATAGGAAAGAAAAAAACCTCCCTGTGTGATTTAAGAGCTGGGTGGCAGGTCCCCTAAAAGAATCAAAGAGTGAAAACAACACATTCCTTCACTGGCATTGGAGCCTGCTTTGGGATTCCAGATTATACAGAAGTCCAGCTGAGACACTCAGTCTTATGGGATTGAGCAACCACTAGATTCTTAGATTTTCATTCACACCTAGACATTGTTTGACTGCTTCCTGTGAGTTATTCCAATAGACTCCCATATGTGCGTGTGTGTGTGTGTGTGTGTGTGTGTGTGTGTGTGTGTGTGAGTTTATGTATATGGAGAGAGAGAGAGAGAGAGAGAGAGAGAGAGAGAGAGAGAGAGAGACGGAGAGAGACTGATTTATTCAATAAGTTCTGTGACTCTAGAGAAGCCTGGCTAATACACCCCGGGTCTGAAACCTGACTCAAATGGCTCATCCAAGTAGAACTGTAAAAAGTCCAGGGTAGCCCAGATATTCTCGGACTTCCTAGTTAAATGCTGTCTGTCATCAGTTCTTCTTTTCCTCATTTTCGGGTAGTCGCCCGACCTTGGTGCGCGGGAGGGAGCCTCCTTGTATAGTCTGTGGCTCACTCCAGTGTGGCACCCTTGAAGAGGGAGTGAACGGTCCCACTTAAAATACAAACACTAAGTAGAAGTGATAGAAAAAGAAATACAACTCGACAGGAAAGGCGGCAAATGTGCAAACAGAGCTTTTGTTCTAGGAGTGAGGAGGACGGCAAAGAAAACCCTGGCATGCATCAAGCAAGCGAGAAATGCCATGAAAGGAAGGAGCAGAGAGGCACCCAGCAGAACAAAGCTTCAGAGAGGATGGCAAAGAAGGGAACATCTTCAGCAAGCCTCCCAGAGCACTGGGCAAAAGCATGCACGAAGACACAGGCCTTTAGAACTACAAAAGAATATGTTCGGTGACTTTGCCTAAAATAAAACAATACAAGAGAAATAGACATGAGATATGACTTTCTGGGGAAATTAAAAAAAGGAATGAATTTAATTTTCAAAAACCAGATATGAGCACTCTTTCAATGCACACACACACACACACACACCACAAAGATTAAAGTGTCTGACAAATGCCACCTGGTTCCGCACTGTGGTTCCTGAAAACCTTCAAAGACTCCTCCAAGCTGGGTGGTAGTGGCGCATGCCTGTAATCCCAGCACTCCGGAGGCAGAGGCAGGTGGATCTCTGTGAATTCGAGGCCAGCCTGGTCTGCAGAGCTAGTCCAGGACAGGCTCCAAAGCAAACCCTGTATCGAAAAAAAACCAAAAACCAAAACCAAACCAAACAAACAAACAAAAGATTCCTCCAATACTGTATGAACTATCCCGAGTATGTGTGTGTGTGTGTGTGTGTGTGTGTGTGTGTGTGTGTGTGTGTGTTCAAGTTGTATCCTAATGCTTTTCATGGGGTTGGCATATTTCTGAGGTCAAGAGAACCAAGGTTACAAACCCTAAGAAAATCCATACAAACTGACTCCTGCAGCTAATAAGAACATAGAGTACAGACTACAGACTCAGTGTGTACTCTGGAGGTAGAAACAGGTGGATCTCTGAGTTTGGGGCCACTCTGGTCTACAGAGTGAGTTCCAGGACAGCCAGGGCTACACAGAGAAACCCTGTGTCATGGAAGCTCCCTTCCTCCCTGAAAAAATACAGACTCAAGATTTATATACAATGGTATTTTAATTGTATTATACTATATCCTCTGGTAATTACCAATTTCCATAAACAAATCCTATTTTTTTGTTGTTTGTTTGTTTTTTTCTAGACAGGTTTTTTCTGTATAACCAGATCAGGCTGGTCTTGAACTGAGAGATCCACCTGCCTCTGCTTCCCAAGTGCTGGGATTAAATCTGATGCTCTCTTCTGGCCTCCACAGGCACCGCCCCCCCCATTAAATAAAATATAAATATTAAAATAAAGAAAAGAAAAATGCAGGCCACAAAAGAAAAAAAAAACAAAAAACAAAAATCAGGACTCACAGAAAGACAGACATGGTGACTGTATAAGGTGAAAGCCCCTGTGTCCGGATGGATGTACTGTGCAATCACATCCTGACCCCCTTGAAAGCTCTGTGATTCTTGTGTGGCCGGAAGTAGCCACCTGTGTGAGAGGGAACTGCCTCTTTATAGGAGAAGGAAGGTACTCAAGTCTAGGTAGTTTGGGGACTGGGGTCCACAGTCCCACAGGCTCAGCTGTTAGCCTGGCTGGGCAGATGCTTTGGGCATTATTACACACCCACAGCAAGTTGCTTCACTGCCCACAAGAAAGTAAAGACCTCTGACTTTTTGAGACAAATGTTAAGTCCATCAACTTCATGCTCCTCTGAGAGACAGAGCCTGCTCCAGAAGCCACCTTCAGGAACAAAATCGTTGTATAAGGACCAGCTGTCTATCTTCTGTCTCTCACTTCAGCTATCTTGAACACCAGTAACAAATGGGAGCTGAGGCCGGATAAGGAAGTTTACCATATGGAGTGGAGTCAGCTGACTCCCACTTGGTCACTGCCCTCATCACTTCTTGCCTGGAGTCACACCCTCAGCTGCATCACGGAAGTGCCACTATGCACTCCTTTGCCCCTCAGCCCCACGTGCCCAATCTGACTTTAGATCCCACTGGCCATTGGTAAAGACACATCATGGGGGATTGTTCAATGTTGGGAGGCAGGCTCTCACCAGGTAACCCAGCTGACCTGGAACTTAGCATCCTCAGCCTCTGAAATGCTGGAGTTGTAGATGGGAGCCTTCACACTCAGTTATCACTAGTGACTTAACAAAACAAAACACAGTGCTCCTGTATGAATTCCTTAGAGACTTCTAAACAGTGGGGATTCAGCTCTATACACTGGGAACAAAGGTTCCTTTAGAATAGCTGTGTGTAACTGGCATTTTGTTTTGTTTTGTTTGTTTGATTGATTGTTTGTGTGTGTGTTTTTTTCCTTACCAGTTGATCTCCCTCATGCCTCAAGTTTTGGGTTGTGACGCCTCACCTGCTTTCCCACTCTCCTCTTGAACCCCATCCAACCTTTCCCAACTTACACCCACACTATCCTTTTTGCTTTCAGGGTTCATTTACAGATATTTCTGTCCTTTGCCTGCACCACGGACAAATCAGTTCGGAACCGGTACCAGCAGAGATGCCTTCCTTGAAACCTTTATTCTCAGTCCCTTGTAGCCTTGTTGCCAGCCTGGTCTCCCTCGGGCAGCCTGTTCTGAGACCGAAGAGGCAGCAGCAGAGAGGAGGCCAGAGTAGCATGCCCGATGCCCTCAGGGACCAGGCAGTTGACCTAAGCCAGGGAAGGAGCCAGATGGTGGACTGGCAAACGCGGGGGTACCACTGAAGGAAGCAGCTGTTAGGCAGCGCTCCTGACTGGTGCCAGGTGGGAGTGCGGGCTTACCGTTGCCAGAGCTCTCAAGTTTTAAGGGGAAGCCAGAAATATCTCTGTTATCAGAAGCCTAGCAGGCTGCCCAAATCCTGTGTAAGTCGTCAGCCAGCCTTGGAAACCTGCAGGAGCTAATTACTCACTGCCGCTGAATTCTCTGAGCTTGGTGAAGATTGCCATCGCCCACCTGGGGAACGCCGCCCCCATCCCCGCAAAAAAAACCCCCAAAAAACAAAAAAATCAACAACAACAAAGCACAGAGCAGACAGGAGCTCAAACAGGGCTCCCTCAGCACCCCCACCACACACACACACTGCCCAGCCCTCTCCTCTAACCACCCTCTTCCACCCTGGCTTTACTCATCCCTCCCCCCACCCGTTCCTTTCCCCTCTCCCGCTTCCAGGATGGACTTTGTGGGAACAGCTGACGAGCATCCTGCAGTGACTGTGTGTCCCGCCTAGTGTTGAGCCCTTGACAAGTGTTATCTCAGGGACTCCTCACACTCACCACGAAAGCTCGATGGCAAGATTGAGCAAGTGAACACATAAACGGCCGCTTACATCTGAATTTCTGCTTGAGATTCGTTTATAAAAAGGATTGCCCCCCCCCCCCGCCCCAACCTTGAAATTAACTGAGCATGTAGAGCTTAGTCGGGTAGCTCTGCTCAGGACAGAAAAGTGAGTTCTTCAGCTGTGGGCCCAAGTTACCCAGCCAGGAGGAAACAGGTGCCAGGAATGGAGGGTTCAATCTTCATCTGGTTTGACTTTCAAGCCGACTCTTTACCTCCACATCAAACTCTCTCCATCTTTGATCTACTGGTTTTGAGGGTCAAGGGTCTGTAGTAATCCCCAAGTTGAATTTGTTGCTTATTTATTCTTGAGTGAGGGAGTCACGCAGCCCCAGCTGTCCTCAAACTACAATAGCTGAGGGTGGCCTTGAACTTGAGGTCCTCCTGCTTCTCTCTCCCTAGTGCTCTGATTACAGGCATGCACCACCACATCTGGTTTTATGTGGTGTGGGAATGAACTCAGGGCTTCGTGCATGCTTCACAGACACTCTAACCAACTGAACGGCGTTCAAGTCTCCCTAACTTGGTTTTTGAAAACCATTTTTATGTTTTTGCACTAAATGATAATTGGAAACACTGGAAAAATAAGGATGAGGACAAAATTGTTCTTTTTTAAAAAAATTGTATTTACTCTTTAGAGATATGGATACACACATTGAAATATTTGCAAATGAAGTCAGATGACCAGAGGGAGGCACTTCCTAAAAATACCACCAAGGACAAGCAAAGGGTCAAAGCAAGATGGCTGTGAATTCATTTTTGTTGTGCCGGGATGGTGGGTATGAATATCAATAGCTCCTATTACCCCCAACCAATACTTTCATGCATATTTTTAAATATATAGTGTAAAGTAGAAAGACTGCATCTGTTATACAATGACAATTTGCAACTAAGAGAGATTTTCACAAAACAGACAAATTTCTTAAATCTGCGTTTGTCAAAGTCGGCTCTGGGTGTTCTTCGGGATTTGTGAAAATTAAATCTTCTTTGGATTAGGCACATGCAATTTTCAAATCTGAGAAACACCAAGCGCTGCTCATTGTCAAATGCATACAAGTATAATCGAAATACTCCAAGCATGTAGGGGCATTGGAAAACTATTTTTTGGTGTTAAAAGGAATCAAGATTGCCAGGCTCAGGAGTGTGTTTGAAATCCCAGCACTCAGGAGCATGGCAAGTTTGAGGCTAGCCTGGGCTGTCTGGCAGAACGTTATCACAAAAAAAGGGGAAAAAAGAAGGTGTTTTTGCTATTGTTGTTTATAGATTTTTTTTTTCACTTCTGTGGGTGGGAACAAAGTTTCTAGATTATGTATCTGGATAGGTGTAATACCTTTAATGGGAAAATCCCAAGCCTAAGCCCTGTTTTATAAAACACTTTCTTACTTCCAGTATCTTCAAACATGGCAGGGTGGAGAGAACATCTCATCACCTCAAGCATGAGGCAAGGTGATGATAAAGCCAGGGGTCTCCAACTTGTTCCATCAGCTCAGAAGAGCTTACAACTGCAGCAATTCCTAACAACAGGATCCACTCCTTGGCGGGAGGAGCCAGGGCTGTGCTGCTTACCTGCCAGGCTTATCCGCATGCGTGTGTGTGCATGCGTGTGTGCAGCTTTTAAAAGCAGAAGTCACGTTGTTATTCTAAACACTTCTCATGGTGTGTGTCTGAGTTAGGGTTTCTGTTGCTGTGTTAAACATTATGACCAAAAACAACTTGGGAAGGGAAGGGTTTATTGTGTCTTATAACTCTGAGCTCAACCTCCATCACTGAGAGAAGGCAGCACAGGAACCTGAGGCAGGAACCTGGAGGCAGGAACTGAAGCAGAAGCCACAGAGAAGCATTGCTTCCTGGCTTGTTCTTCCTGACTGTCTCTGTCTTTTTTCTTATATAACCCAGGACCACCTGCCCAGGGATGGCACCACTCACAGTGGGCAGGGCCCCCCTAGTCAATCACTAATCAAGAAAATGACCTACAGATGTTTGTAGAGGCCAAACTCATGGAAGCGTGTTTGTTCTTAATAAAGATTTCTCCTCCCAGATAAGTCTTAGTTTGCATCAGGTTGACAAAAAACAACCAGAATGGTGGGCATAAGCAATGAAATGGTCTTGGGGGAGAGAGAAGGAAGAAGGCATGGAGAAGAATCCCATGGCATGGAAAACAGGGTAGTAATAGAGAAAGTAAACATGGTCAGCAGTGTCTGGAGGAACAAAATTAGGGGTGACACTTGGTGTTGTTTGTGCTTTGGAGAACAAACATTCCCAGCAATATGTCGGAGGCACTCAACTCCCCATTGTTAGTGGCCACACTGGGCCCAGATGGCTACAGACCCAAGGCTGGTCAACTTCGTTGAGGATAGCTTTGAGTGAGACTCTAAATTAGCTACAGGTGATCTCAGGGTGCCTCACAGATGCTGTGATTTTCAGCACCTCACACAATATCAACATTAGCCTAGAGAATTTTTATTTTTACACTTTCTCAAAAGCAGCTAACTAGACCAAGAAACTCTCGCTAGTCACTTGACTGGGTTATGGTTCCTGTAGAAAGATAAATGGCGACCTGCCTGTCTCACAGGCAAAGTATGGGGTGCCATGCCGACTTCGTTCAGCCTGGGTACACACATGTTGAGGTAGCTGTTAGATGTACCACACCCTTCATGGAGCCCTCCCCACTAGATCAGGAGGATCAGAAACCCATTATGCTCATTCCTATAACACGGGGACTAGGAAGTGATTTTGTACACGTTTAAGTACTTCAGAGTATCCTCAACGTTTGAACAATTTGAGAAGCCTAATAGTGTTGGGAGGAATTCATAACTAATAGACAGACACCTAATAGGAGAGGAACAGGTGACTTCAGCTTAACTAGAGAGAGAGAAAGGGGTGCTGTGCCTCTCATATGCGTTTTCTTAGTCTTTAGGGGAAAGCTGATAGGAAAGGTGGCAGGAATGGTTACTGATACTTAGTCTGACAGCCTTGGGGAGCAAGCAGTGGGAGCCTGGGGGAGGGAGCTGTCTGGGCACTGCCGGGAAAGGATGCAAGATCATGAGATTAGCAAATCTCTGGAAAGGATATGCAGCCCTGTGAGGTCAGCCCGACTGCTTGCCACTGCCAGTTTCTGTATCATGATTGAATTTGCAGACGGGCCAGGCACTCCACATTCATTTCAGAGATTCTCAAGGAAGCAGACAGGAATGACATCAATAGGTTAGCCAAGGGGCCCCAAACCAAGCAGCATGGAGTGTGGATTTCACAGCTTCTTGGGATTTAAATCAAGTGAAAAGAAGACCGTGGTGGGACCCTGAACAGAGAGGGTTTTGTCAGTGGTGCTACCATTGAGATCTGAGTCTACCCCATTCCTGGCTGGATGTAGGGAACATGGAGATAGCAGATGTATAGACACTAAAGAGAAGCACGGTTTGTGCAAAAGCCCCCTGAATCCTGGAAAGCCACCATGTCAAAGGAGAGAGATGTATCAGACCTCAAGTCTAGCAGATAACAGAGATAACAAGACAACAGCCCTTTAGCTAGACTTGCAGAAGATTCAGCATGACCTGCCTTCTGAGATTCAGAGAAAGGTTCTCCCACTGGACTGGGTGTGGGTACCAATTGTAGCATTGCTTTTCTAATGATAACATGTGAATGAATCACCGGGCGGTCTTCTGGAATCTACCATAGTGACTCTATAGCTGTATCTGCTGATCTTACATTAACTTGACACACAAACTAGAGTTATCTCAAAGGAGGGAAACTTAATTGAGAAATTGCTTCCATAAGATCCAGCCATAAGGCATTTTTTTAAAATTAGTGACTGATGGGTGAAGACCCAGCCCATTGTGGGTAGTGCCAACTTGGGTTGGTAGTCCTGGGTTCTATAAGAAAGCAGGCTGAGCAAGCTGTGAGGAGCAAGCCAGTAAGCAGCACACACCTCCATGGCATCAGCATCAGCTCCTGCATTGAGGTTCCTGCCCTGCTTGAGTTCCTGTCCTGACTTCCTTTGATGATGAACAGCAATAGGGAAGTGTAAGTCAAATAAATCCTTTCCTCCCCAACTTGCTTTTTGGTCATGGTGTTTCATTCTAGCAACAGAGACCCTAACTAAGACAGCAACCTCTGGAGTAGGCATGAGGTACTACAGTTCTAATGAGCCCCAAGTTGTGCCAGCGTCGCTGAAGACTGTTGTGTTTCAACCAAATTGCACAAACCTAAACTATTCCTAGGAAATATACGTGAGCTACAAAACCAACGAATATACTAGTTTATTCTTGGGCTGGAGTATGGCCAGCTTTTGGTTAAATAATGATTTTTTAGCAGGTCGAGTGTCATCAGAAGAATGACAAATTCTGTCTAGATGCTCGTGTTCCTCTGACATTTGCTCCAGTGGTGAGAAGTCTGTAAGCATGATGCTTTATGTCTATGTTTAGTTCTGGCAGAAAGATTTGAATTCTTATTCAGTTACTGTTTACACTTACTGAGTGGATTGATGAATGGATAAATAAACAGGCAAAAATCCACTGTATACCCTGACTTAGCCTGCTAATGGGCAGTGCTTCATTTCAAGTTCAAAGGCCATCACCCAAATAACCATTTGCACAGGAGGATAGTGAAGGGAGTGTTTGCCGACTAGAAATGCAGCCCTGTAGAGGCCGTGGCTTTCTCATTTGCTTCCCGAGTCTCAGTGAATTTCTAAAACACACACATACAAATACACATTTCACATAAGAGAAAACTCCTCAGGGGCACTGCCAGCTGGGAGTGCTGGCGGTAGTCTTTCATAAGTGCAGCTTGCCAACAGAAGCAAGACATTGGGGCTGAGGAGAGATGTATGAGATAATAAATAGAGGTTGTCAGAGGATGCCAACATCTGCATCTGCCAGCTGGAGCTCATTCTCAACTAGCTATACAGCTGTGTAGCAGTAGGTGACTGTGAGGGGGACTTTCCTTTCTAGCAGTTTCTCATCCCCCTTTCCAGCAGACCCCCCAAATATTCCTCAGTTAGCACTTTTGCTGATACTACATCCCCATCTCCATAAGATTGTGTTGAGTGAACATAATTCATTCTCACAAATATACTAAACTGAAGTGTGAATTTTAAATCAGAAGGAACAAGTCCATCATTAAAGAATTACAATTGGATGCGCATGAGTAGACTTCTTAATCTTTTACCCACAACATTCATTGGTATTAACGGCATGGTCCCCTCCTGGATGGCTCTATGTAATGTCTTTGAATTAATGGACATGGGGAAGTAGGGCCTGAAAATGCTTCCCGTTGCAATTTCCATTAAAGAAGTCAAGATGAGATTCTCATCTTAATTTGCAACTGCTCTGATTTACAGCCCTCTAAAAGGCAGAGGTACTGGCTTCCCTGGCTAATATTGTGCTACCGGCAGTTATGAGTGGACATTTACATGTAGTCAAAATAGCAACAGCCATGCAGCAAGGAAGGAAGATATGCTGGAAAATGTGGTTTGGGTTCAGGGAAAGGAAGGAAAGGTTGCTACAGCAACCCCATGTTACTGATGAGGTTGGCCAAATAAGTACATGAGTAAAGGGGTTTTATCCTGCATGAACATTGGAAGAACACCAGCAACCTTGCTCCCCAAGTCCAGAGCAGTGACCAGGAAACAGGAAGGCAAGCAAGATGCAATGGGCTTTTGTATTCCCTCTTCAGGATTCTGGCTCTATTTGCTGTTAGGAATAAGACCATCTAGAAACAATCTGTCCTTATACATGCTGGTCTTGATCATGGTCCTCTGTTTGACCCTGGAGATGCTTCCTAGGGGTTTGGAATTTGTTCTTCTTCTATGTTAGATGCAGACTCTAAAGGTCTTGGTTGCCATGTTTCTTCCAGGCGAGAGGAGGTCAGCATAGAGGTCAGCATACAGAGGGTCTGGACCATCTCTCTGTCAGCTTCATGTCTTACTAAGGCCCTGTTCACTCACCCATCTGTACTCCATAGTTTGTTCATTTCATGGTTGGATGATTTCTCTAGGCCAAGTATGTCCTGATTTTTCTGTAAATTTGACTTGTGTTTTTCTTGCTTGTGATAAAGAGATCTGAGACTCTGAGAGTATGGTGCCCATGCTAGGCATTTCACTGGTATTGTCTTTGATCATGCCAGCCTAGAGTTGAAAATGGTGTCCCCCTCACCTGAAATCCCCTCCCCACCGACCATCTCTAAACTCCTGGCACACTCTGCCCTGCCTCCATGAACTCTAGGTTTGCATCCCCAGCATTATCTCAGAAGCTTCTCCACATCTTCTTGCTCTAACTGCATCACTGCTCTGCCTGAGGACCCTGCTACCCTTCAACCTCCTCAAGGAGAAGCTCTTGTCGCCCCACTTCCCTGCCAACAGTGTCTTTATGCCCTTAGGAGGGGAATGTCCCACTACCTGTTGATGTTTGCATCATCCTCTTTCTTGATGCCTGAGCTCTGACTTTCACACCACAGACTATGCTACCCACTCTCTCCTTGATGCTTACAGGTTTTAGTCCACAGTTGTTGTCACTGTATCCAACATTGATGCTGTCATCGCCCCTGAAGACGTCTAATCTAATTATTGGTGATTGCAGGAGCTGATCTCTCTATTTCTTGAACTTTGTTCCTTCAGGTTTTTCCCTATCCACCCTGTCCCCCTCAGTCTTGGTACTGTCCCCTCAGTTCATTTGTGCTGGCATAATCCAATTAAAAGTCTTCCACTCTCTAAGTATTGCCCTCTGCTTGGAGCCTAAATAGTGCCTCCCTCCACCTAAAACAGATCTCTGCCCTACCACCCAGAGCCCATGCATATGGTCTTATTTGGGGAAAGTGTCTTTGTAATGGGACTTAAGGATTTTGAGAAGAGGTGACTCTGGATTATGAGACTGGGCCCCAAATCTGCATGAGAGAAAGAAGAAAATAGAGGAGAATACAAGAATATGGAGGTCAACCCTGAAGAAATTGGAGTGAGGAGGTCACAAGGCAAGAGACTCCTTTAGAGCCACCCAAAGACCAACGAGCCAAAGAAGCAAGCTTTTGTTTGGAGAGACGCTATCAGACACCTTGATTTGGGCCTGGCCTCTAGAACTGTGAGAGAATGGATTTTGGAGGTCGTGAGCCAGGCAGTCGGTTGTGATCTTGTTCCTGAGCCATGACAAAGTAATCCATCCCCCTCAGCCCATTGTCACTTCATTTCTCTGCAAACCCCAAGTCTGGCTCAAGTTAGCTCTGCTCTGTTCCTTACCGCCACTCATGTATCTCTGGAGGGCTGGAGGAGAACTCCCCCTGGATCAAATGAGCTCACTCCTAAGTCCCTGCCTTGGCCTTTCCCATCATCCCCTACGTCCAGCCACAGCCCATCTTTCTCAACCCTGCAGCTGCAGTCTGATCTCTTAAAACTATGTGACACTCTGTTGTTACTCTTCCTTTCAAAGTCTTCCGGTCGCTTTCATCTCCCCCAGAGACCTTGCCAAATCCTTGTCCTGGCCCACCAGGCTCTCTGGCCTCGACCCAGCTTATCTCTGCCACCATTCAGCTCCTCAGCTCCACTCATCCGGCTTCTCGCTCCTCACATCCCACGTGAAGCGTTCTGCCTCTCTGCTTCTGCCTACAGCTCTCTTTCCTCTTGCTCCCACACTTCCTTCTGGCCTCTTTCCTCTCCCACTCACTTCCTTTCTCTCCTTCAACCAACTCATGAGTACCTGACTACCTACTTAGCCTGAGAGCATGGCAAGCCTCTGGTGCTGCCTCCAGTTGGATGAATGAATGAACAAATAAACCAGTGAATGAATGAGAAACCAAAGGGAGTGAATCATAGTACCTGACCCTGACGATGAATGCCTAAGGAGGTCTCCCAGTTCCTCTTAAGTAGGTTCTAGGTGGGATTTCCCCAGGGGTGTGACTGTTCTCACTTATCCAGAGGCCAGTGGCAGATGCAGCCTGGAGACTGAGTGATTTGTGCCCCAAGTCTCTTCCCTTCTGGAGTTCATTGCCCTAGTGATGAGACATCTTTCAGTTTGATTCTGTATCTGCCTGGCTGAGAACAAATGGGTTGCTAGTCCCCATTGCTGGTTCAAGTTAACAAACAAATAAACAAAAATCAAATAGAAAACAACAGGAGAGAATGACTGGGAGAGAGCACTTCATTATTTCCCACAAGAATATAGAGCATAGAAATGTGCAAGGGTCAGGGAGGTAAAGGAAATGTAATATTCACATGAAGAAAATTGCCGTTTTATTTTCAAGATCAATTGCCACCTTTTTTTTTTTGTTTATTTGTTTTTTGTTTTTGTCAGAGCTGAGGACTGAACCCAGGGCCTTGCACTTGCTAGGCAAACGCTCTACCACTGAGCTAAATCCCCAACCCAATTGCCACCTTTTTGAAAGGTTTATTTTTACTATTTAGTTGTGTATATTTGTGTATGTGTCTGTGTGAATGAATGCCACATATATGTGGAAGTTCTCAGAGGTGAGGAGAGGTCCATAGATTCCATAGGAACCAGAGTTACAGGAGGTTGTGAGCTGCCTATCTATGGGTGCTGGGAATGAAACTCTGGTCCTCTGGATTAGCAGCCACTGTTCTTAACTGATAAGCTACCGCTCCAGCCCAATTGTCACTTTTCAGTTTTGTGCTTGTTAATGTGTCAGTATAATAAAATAGCCGAGGCAACTAGCAGTTAGAGAGAAAAGGTTTATGTGTCCTTTGGTTCTGCCAATCCAGTCCAAGACTAGATGGCCCCACTGCTTTGGACTCTGGCAAGGTCTGCAAAGCATTATGGGGAACTATGGGTGGAGCAAGCTGCTTACATCCTAAAACAGGAAACAGAGAGGGCAGATCTAGGTGACCTAATCCCTCCAGGGCCCTGCCACCAATGACTTAAGGACCTTCCACTAGGCCTCTCTAGGTCCCACTGGCTTTCCAGTAGTGGTACCATGGGAACCAAAGCTTTAACACTTGGGAATTTAAGGAACACTCATTTAAACCACAACAGTTTTTAAATCTGCCCACAGTTTTATGTCCTTGGCCTAACTTGCTGAGTTTTTGTGTATTTTAATGTCCTCTTCATTTCTGCGGGTGGTGACTAGTGCCTCCATACTTCTTATGAGGTCTGCTGAGTGGGAAGTCACCACCTGGGCCTTAGCTACGAAAATCAGAACCTCAAAGATGTGGAGACAACCAGGAAGCTTTGAAGTGCCTAGAACAATTGCCAGAGCATTTTTATCATTCTTTCAATGCCCCTTCTCCAGTCCCCTCTGTCCCATAAATGGGGCAGGAAATTCACCTTCACAGATACCCTACTTAAATTTGCATGCAAACGCTCAACAATGAGCTTGGGGATTTGGTTGGGAAAGAGACACCTCTGTCTTGTGGGAGGAAATGCCGCCAACTCTTTTCCCAAGAAGAGCAGAAGGTCTGAGGAGCTTTCTTCAGCAGGATCTCCTGCCTTGTGATGAAGCACCATATGAGAGATGGTGTCTGAGTGCTGGGAGGCCCATCAGGAGATGGTAGAGTTGGCGGAGGTCCGAGGAGAGAACAGCTCTGTTCTCACAACACTCATGTAGTATGGGATGTTTCTGGCATGACGGCTAACATCTGGCAGGCATTCTGCCCTCAGCGTTATTTTGTAGGGAACTGTCCTAACCACTGTAGCTATGAATTAATGTGCTTTCTTTACCTATGCATCCCCTGAGTATGACATGGATCCTTCACAGTGCTAATTAACTGTACCGTGCTGACATAGGTGGGCCAAGCCTCCCCCCACCAACTGTTTTCAAGAGATGTAAGCTAAGTAAACAGAAGCCTTGTCTCTTCAGGAGTCAAGCAGACTATTGAAGTCAAAAATAGCAAGATATTGTATAAATTTAACTGAGCCAAAGGAAAAATCCTCCTGGGTTCTCTGCCAAAATATTTTTAATCAGCAACACAAGAACTATATTTTAAGAAGGAAGAAAACATAAATATATTATGAAAAACATCTTTGTTTGGTCAGAGATAGTGTTGTTCATGTTTTTCTATAATGTTAAAATAGGGTAAGAGGAATACAAACTTTCATTGAGGAATACAAACTTCCATGCTAGAATAGGATGTGGGTAGAAGTCACATGTTCTGAGACCATGGCCTCAACTCAGAGTTCTCATATCTCCTATGGCTCAGAATATAAGGACACAGGTTGAGCATCCTGTTTTAGTTAGGATTTCTATTACTGTGAAGAGACACCATGACCACAGCACCTCTTATAAAGAAAAACATTTCACCAGGGCTGGTTTACAGAGGGTCAGTCCATTATCATCATCATGGCAGGAGGCATGGCAGTGTGCAGGCAGATATGGTGCTGGAGAGGTAGCTGAAAGTTCTACATCTTGATCTACAGGAAGTGAATTGACTTGAGCTTCTGAGACCTCAATCCCACCTGTTAGTGACACACTTCCTCTAACAAAACCATGCCTTTCAATAGTGCCACTCCCTATGGACCACGTATTCAAACACATGAGTCTGTGGTGGCCATTCCTATTCAAACTTCCTTTATGCCAAATGTTTGGGACCGCAAGAGTTTGACATTTCAGTTTTTGGAACATTATTCATCTATTTCATTATAGCCTTACAATATTACTTATTATAGTCAAAAGTTACACAAAATATACACATCTTTGTTATTTACAAATAGACACCGATATTTTAAGGTTCATGTTCAAAACCCTTTTCATTTATTTGAGACAAGGTCTTGCTGTGTTGCCATGGCTAGCCTTGAACTTGAGGTAATTTTCCTGCTTCTGCTTCCTGAATAATATAATGACAGGCTTCAGCCACCACACCTAACACATACTCAAAAATCTCTAAACAGGAAGGATAGTTTCAATTTGGAAGATGAAGGCAAGAACCCTGAGTCCTTGTTCTAACTCTCACCCTTTCCTTCCAATTGTTCTCTCCTTTAGAAAGTCACCTTGTTAGGCATACTATTCAAAAGGATTTGCAGTGCCCCCATCACCCTTCTCCCCAATCTCCTCATTGTCCTCCACATTCCAGCCATAGATACCCATTTCAGATCTTTCTCAGAGCTTCTCACACCTTCCCTAGGAGGTTCTCTCCTTCCCCATATTACTTACTGTCTTGTTTACTTTTAACTGTCAACTTGACACAACCTAGAATGACCTAGGAAGAGAGCATCAATTGAGGGAGTATTTAGCTAGGTTGGCCTGTGGGCATGTCTGTGGGTGAATTGTCTTCATTATCAATTAATGTAGGAATACTCAGCCCACTGTGGGTGACACCATTCCCTAGGCTAGCCTGGATTGTATAAAAGTGAAAAAAGCCAACAACCAGGCAATATGGGTACACACATTGCTTTACCGTTTTGACTGTGGCTATGGTGCAGCCACTCTGTCTCAAGTTCCTGCCTTGACTTCTCAATGGGCTGAAACTTGGAATTGTAAGTCAAATAAATTCTTTTTCTCCACAAAGCTGCATTGTTCAGGTGTTTTATTATAGCAGCAGAAATGAAAGTAGGACGGTCACTAAACTTATTCTCAGTGTTTAGACTTAGATTTCATTACCTTGACCTCCGTGGTTGACCAGTTATCCTTCCTGTGTAATGCAGTAGCTTCTGCAATTCACAGTTGTTGGGAGCAAGTCCTGAGTAAATGTGTATTGTTTGACAGGAGCATGGCCATATCAAGGACCAATGGAATGGCAAATTCTTCCCAGGGTGAGGCTCAGAAGGATGGCAAAGCTTTCTCCTGGCTCATTTGTAGATGTTGATAGTGTGTGTAGAAAATGTCCACATTAGCTTTCTTCCCTTCTGGATGCTTATGGCCTGAAGACTGTTCCCATATAGAGACTGCTACTATTGACATTAGATAAACCTGCCCCCCTTTTAAGCTGTACCTCCTTTTTTTCTGTAATGCAATGAACCCACACCTTTTTGTTCAGCTGTATGAAATAACTGTATCTCCCTGTTCAACTATATATAACAAACACTCTGAGCTACTGGGGTGCTGTGGATTTCCTCTTAGAGAGCCCAGTCCTCCCAATCCCAGCTTTTCTGTATCTGTGTACTGTTACTTCTTCATTCCCTTATCACTAGTCAAGGTTCTGGGACTCAAGCCTGGGACCAGTGCATGGTGGCTTATATTGCTGTATTATTGATGCTTTCAGGACAGGATGACCTGGCTTCTCATTTTGACTCCAGGGCCTAGCACATTGTAGCCATTAAACAAGGTGGAAACTATTCCATTGTTATATTTCTAAACAGCAAAAATGTGCCCTTCCTTTGATGTTGAGCCATCTACTCCACCTTTTATGATCACAAAAGAACAAGGGAATTTATAGTTTTCTGAATATTTCCATATTTCCAAATACTCAGGCCCAGAAAATGAAACTGCATAAATAAGATAAAAATGGTGGATTTGTGAATCTCTCACTCAGGCTACTGTTTTCATCAAAGGACATTATGGGAAATGGGGTGAATCAAAGAAAGAAAAAGAAGAGAGAAGGGGCAAAGACTCACCCACTTTTACTTGTGTGGAAGTGACAATCCAAGGCATTGTCATGAGTTTCTAGTTTGTATAGGACACTGAATGGAGTTTATCAATCAATATAAATAAAGCACCATGTACCTACCATACCTTGTCCCAGAATGCACTCCTTCCAACACTTGCTATTACTAGAATTATACACCTGGAGGAATAAAGAAGGATCTATTAACACAGCTAACAGCCTCTTATTTCAACACAGTTGATACCCAAGGGGAGAGAGGGTCTAGAAGCTTCCAATTACTAAGTCACTCTTGGAGCCAAAACACTGACACCAAGTACCCACTTAACTTCTCAAATCAGTCCTCACATTCTTAGTGAATGAGGGACCCCTCCCAGTCATTATAAACTCAACTCTCATCTACACATTATTCCCCATTCTAAAACAGAACTTGGCCCCAATTAGCCCAAGTGTCCCCAGAAGTTCAGAAACTCCTGCTGTGTTCACCTTTGTATCACTGAACTAACATCCCTGCCTGCAGGTTTTCTCTGAAATCTACTTTGTGAACATCACATCCTCTGGTGGCCAATCGAAGTGATACTACCTCCTTCCCTCAGCCTGCCACTGAAAAGCATGGGGCATGGGAGGGTGGGGAAGTGGGGGTGGGGGGTGTTGTATTTTAAAAATATTGGAAATGAGTCACACCATACAACAGAGCCCATGTAGGAGGTTATTTTGAGGGGAGGGGAGAGAAGGGGCAGAGAAGGGGGCAGAAATTGGTCCCTGGGGACGACAGTGAAGGAAGAAAAAGAGGAGAAATGGGAGGTGTACAAGGCCCGCCTTTTATAAAGAAACATAGCGAATGCACACAGGAGATGTGCAACCAGAGAATCTTCTAGAACAGTGGTTCTCAAACTTCCTAATGCTACATACTCTAATGCAGTTCCTTGTGTTGTGGTGAGCCCCAACCATAAAATTATTTTCACTGCTACTTCATAACTGTAATTTTGCTACAGTTAATGAATTGTAATGTAAATATCTGATATTTCTCATGGTCTTGGGTGACCCCTGTGTCAGGGTTGTTTAACCCCCAGTTGAGAACCACTGTTCTAGAAGCTATTCCCTTTTGGAGAAGAATGGCAAAGTGTTTGCACTTTTTTTTTCTTTTCTGTCTTTACCATGATGAGAATTAAACCTTGGCCTTCCTTTAGAATTCTGGGTAAGTCCTCTATCATTGAGCTATACCCCAATCCTCTAACAGCAAACAGTTAGAAGTGGATCATTAGATGTGCCAGTGAAGGATGGCATTCCGATTTCATCTCCTCTGGCTCTGGGACAAACAACTCCAGATGCAAAAAGATCAGATTTCTTAGTGTATGTTTGTATAACCAGGAAACCATGCACTGCACTTTGTAACTGACATGACTTTTTGCAAAAACTCAGACCCCAGTGGACCCCCACTTTCCACTGGAAGGCGAATCAGTACTATCTCAGAGTTTACTGTGTCAATAAACAGCTCCCATCCCTATCCATTTTCCTCCAGGCTGAAAGCCAGGCTACATTCAGAACATCCCATTCTCTTTTACCCCACTTGCTATGGTGATAACAACATGACACCCACAAATGCTCACCCATCATTCACCATGCCACCTTGCCCAAACCTTCACTGTTTTTTCAGTGTATTGCGATCGCTCCCTCTTTAGTCTCTCCACCCTTGTCCCGTCACTGTCGTATATTAGCTGCATCCAATCTGTGTCCATGAAGCCAAAACTATTATACTTGGAAGGCCAGTTGGAATATGTTATGCTAACATTTAAAAGCTTTCCAAGGAAACCTCACTGCCTTTTGAATAAATGGCAAATTCTTCCTAGAACCTGTAGGGTCTGGACCTCGCCCGTCTCTACAACCTCATCATTTGCAGTGTTGTGGCAGCCTAAAGATTCCATCTGTGTCAACTGACTTTCTTTCAGGTCCTGTGGTGGTCTGAAAGAAAATGGCCTCCATAGGGTAATGGTGAAATTATTTAGGCCATTCCACGTGGTTAAAAGGGAGGTTTATTTTGTGGGGTAACTTACAATGAAGGGGTAGGTTGCAGGGTCTGGCAAAGGTATAGTGAAGTCCAGCAGTGTTCTCTGGAGAACTCTGCTCGGTCTACCTCCAGTGTGCAGGGTCCCAGAACCAAGCGCGCGACCTCCTCTTGATCCTCCGTCTTCCGTTTCCTTCTCTGCCCTCCTTGTGGGCGTGACCATTACCGAAGCCTCAATGGGGGTTGGAACTTCCAGGCCAATGCTGGGATGGCTATTCACTACAATAGGGAGGCAAAGATATGTTTTATTTGTCTGCTGTGGACTATTACTTTAACTGTGTAAAAGTGTGTTACATTTGCTTATACTGCATTTGTTTAATGATGTAAAGATGTATTGCATTTGTTTCACCTTGCCTGCCTAAGGCATCTGATTGGTCTAATGAAAAGGCTGAACAGCCAATAGCTAGGCAGGAGAGGGACAGGCGGGGCTGGCAGACAGAGAATAAGTAGGAGGAGGAATTGAGGCTTGAGAGAAAAAAGGAAGCAAAAAGAAGGGAGAAAGAGAGGGAGATGACTGGGGCCAGTGTTGGGGATGTCTTTCTGTGTGCTCTGAATGTGTTGCTCTGATTGATTGATAAATAAAATGCCGATTAGCCAGTAGCCAGGCAGGCAGTATAGTGTAGGCTGGATAAGGAGAGAGGAGAATTCTGGGAAGTGGAAGACTGAGTCAGGAGTCGCCAGCCAGACACAGAAGAAGCGAGATGTAAAAGTACCAGTAAGCCACAAGCTACATAGCAACTTATAGATTTATAGAAATAGATTAATTTAAGATATAAGAACTAGATAAAAAGAAGCCTGCCATAGTCATACAGTTTATAAGTAATATAAGTCTCTGTGTGTTTACTTGGGTCCAAGCGGCTGCAGGACTGGCAGATGAGAGAGATTAGTCCTGACCTCGGGCCTGAGCGGGACTGGAGAAAACTCCAGCTACAGGCCAGGCAGTTGCCAGTCAGCTAGATGGAGTAGGACATACAGAAGGAAAGAAAGGTTAAAAGCCCAAAGGCAAAGTGTAGATGAAGAGAAACAGGTTAAGTTATAAGAGCTAGCAAGAAGCAAACTAAGCTAAGGCCAAGCATTCATAACTAATAATAAGTTTCCATGTCATGATTTGGGAACTGGTTGGTGGCCCAAAAGAAAGCCTGCTACATTAGAATGTGTGGCTTTTTTGGAGTAGGTGTGACCTTGTTTAAGGAAGTGTGTCACTATGGGAGTGGGCCTTGAGGTCTCTTTTGCTCAAGCTATGCTCAGTGTGGCATACACATTTCACTTCCTGTTGCCTGAGGACCCAGGTGTAGAACTCTGGGCTCTTAAAGATGTGTGCACCAGGCATTTCTATTCATTTATAACCTGTTTGGTCCCATTGGAGCTGGGCTGGGGAACCGACCCTATAAATGTAGATATAAAAGTACATGCAGCTTCTAAACCTATTTGGAAACATACCCAGTTTCTCCACATTGGGACCACATCTTCGTCCCTTCTTAACAACTAGCAGAAAGGATTTCTTCCTTTCCTCCCTCTCTGAGTTTCTTAGCTGCTCAACATTATCCATGCCAGTTATGGGGACATAGAATGTTGTGTTCAGTGACTGTGACCAGCACTGAGCACACACTCTGGGCACGGTGCAGGCTGAGATGGTTAGAGATGACCTTTTGGAGGGAGGTAGGGTAAGTTATCTAGCTCCTGAGGCATTGAGTCAGGAAGAGCATGACTCTGTACTATTTGGGCCTCTGGTCTTTGACAGAGCATTCCTGCAGAAACAGCCTGGGGAGGTACTTGAGATCACTTAGGGAGATGTCTTGCTTGCCTAGAGGTGGAAAAGCCACTATTAAAAGATCCAAAGGGTTAGTTAACTGTTCAGTAAACATCTGGCACTAAAAGAATTCTGAAAAGAATTTTATTTTCAGATCTATTTAAATGGTAAAAAATCCTGGAAGAATTACATGCTCAAATTTGGTATTTGCCATATACATACATATACATACAGCAGGCATGGCCCTGTGTTCTTCTGTTTAGCCAATTTTATTCATATCTAGAATAAAATTGATAGCATTGTTTTATTTGAATTGTAAGATAACTAAAATGCTAATATAAAAATTGATGCCCATTGGAATGTCTTATAAACTAGGAATTTCTTCCAACCAAGTGGAATAAATAAATTTGGATGCTGAATTTGAAGAAGAAAAAAAAGAACCCTCAGTTCCTTCTCCAGCACCATGTCTGCCTGCATGGCACCATATCCTGCCATGGCACTATTGGATTAAACTTCTAAAACTGTAAGCCACCCTTAATTAAATGTTTTTCTTTATAAAGTTGCCTTGGTGATGGGATCTCTTCATAGCAATAGAAAACCTAAAGACAGTTTCTAAATCAAAGGAAACAAATTTCTTCTAACCTCAAGGTCTCATCAGAGATTGTTCCCTTTCCCCAAAAGTCTCTGGCAGTGTGGCTATTGTAACTGATTGGTCCAGATGTTACTGTCTTAGTATATTTTCCTGTTGCTGTGATCAAATACTCTGACAAAAGCAACTTAAAGGAGAAAGGTTTACTGTGGCTCACAGTTCAGGGAGGGAGCATTCCAGAGCAGGGATGGGGAAGCTAGAGAAGAGGAAAATGGAAGAAGCTGGTCACATGTCCACAATCAGGGGACAGAGGTTGACAAATGCTTGCTACTGCTCAGTTTGGTCTCTCCATTTATATAGTCTGGAATCTCATTCAGGGAACAGTGCCATTCACAGTGGGTGGCTTTTCCCACCTCCACACAATCAATACGATCTCTGAAAGGTATGCTCTGAGACTCCTGTTTCAGGCAACTCTATATTTTATTGAGGGACAGCCAACACTACCTACCCATCACCCTTAGTTTCAGGTTCCTTAGAGAAGGATGTAAGTGCTGGACCACTATTCTCTTTTGTTCTATCCTGGCTTCAGGAGTGAACAGCATCTTGAACTATAAGTATTATTAGTTTACTTCTTAATAAACGGGCATGGTAGCTCATGCCTTTAATCCCAGTACTTGAAAGGCAGAGGCAGGCAGAATTCTGTGAGTTCCAGGCCAACCTAGGTTACATAGGGAATTTCATGCCTGCCTGGGACAACACAATGAGACTTAAAACAAACAAACAAAAATCAGTGGTTTCCCTGCTCATTGTCTTTCTCTGCCTTTGAATGAAAGTTTCATGTTAGATACCCTGTTTATTTCACTTCATATGTTTAAATGACCTGCCCAGAGCCTTGCACATAATAAGAGTTTAATCAAATTATTAAATTGATAAACAAGTGCATCTGATACTTATGTCAGTTCTTGTGTGAAGTACATTCAAAATACTATACCTGAAATATTTGCTGGACTCCTACTCTGCCTAGTGTTTTATCTCTAACTGAAGGTATAAGAGCTCTCAGTCTTCCCTGAGTTTAGAAGGTTTCTAGTCTCATGCAGAAATTACCGGCAAATGGAATGACTCATGGAAGGGAAAGAATAGACTACTGTAGAGCCACAAAGAGTAGCTCTCCCCGGGGCCTTGAGAGAAACATTCCAAAGGCAATGCTGTCTGGGATGACTTCTGCCAGGTAGGGACATGGTTTACCAGGTTCAGTTCAAGTGTAAGGACATTTGTTCAAAAGTTACTAAGGGGCCCAGTGGTGGTGGCATACATCTTTAATCCCAATACTCAGGAGGCAGAAGCCACCCTCGTCTCCAGAGGGAGTTCCAGGACAGCAGGGCTACATGGAGACCCCCACAAACAAACAAACAAACAAAAATTACTAAGAATTTTAAGATTAAATCCAGTGTGGAACTTTCTGAGCCAATCCCCCATGTGACTGTAAGGTTCACAAGTTCTTGAGAGGCATAGCTTTCCTGATTTCTCAGACAGGGTCCCTAGGCAGCTGTACACCCTAGAATTTTAGAGTGAAGACAATCCTCATTTGTGCACCCCCCCACACACACATTGCTGTGTACCCTTTGCTTTGGTTTATGTCTGTATCCCCTACAAAACTTGTATTTAGATTTAACTATCGACAAAGGTACATGTTAGTAATATTTGGAGTTTGGGATTTTAGGAGGTGTTTGTGATTTGATAAAATCATGAGAGCAGACCCTTATTGTATCAGTGACTTTATGATAGGGGAGAGACCCAAGTCAGCAAACTTGCAGTTTCTCCATATGGGGTTCTATGCCCCCCAAAATACCCTCACAGCTGCCATGCAGATGCCAGCACCATGCTTTTGGACTTCACAGCCCCCAGAATTGTGAGTCAAATAAACCTCTACTATTTATAAATACCCAGTCTGGAGTACTCAGCCACAGTAACAGAAAACCAGGTCACCATACCCGCAGAAGGAATAGCTGTCCATCTTCTTGGAAGACTCCCCTGGGACTCAAAGGCATGCCCATCAACTTAGTAAGAGCAGCCAGCCCGAGAAAACAGATCAACACACATTACTAGAAAGGTAGAACTGGGGTCTCGATCTGGGCTTTGGGGCAATTCAGTTTCCCTCCTCCTCTTTGTGATAATGCAAAACAGGAAGGAAAAACAGCTCTCCATCAGTACAGATGCTGTGACTGGGGCTCTACAGGATTCCTTGAGGCTGTGAAGAAGGAGAAGGGCACATGTGACTTGAGGTTGACTTTAGTGGAAAGCCAAGAGCTTCACACTTCCAGCCCATGTGGTAATCTGTTTCCCAGTCTTGCCACATTTGAAAGGGCAGCTTTGCCTTCTCCTAAACCCCAGCTGGCTACCCAAGACTAGTCAAGGAAAGCCAGCATCTACCGCAGTGGTTGGTATGCAGCGGAGAAACGGAGCAAAGGCTGGCATTCAGCTCACAGATGAAAGAATAAAGAAAGGGGTGAGCGAGTCCTCGGCTCCTGGGCTTGGCACGCCACCAGATGGAAACAGATGAAGGTGGATTCTGTCAGGAGCAGTGCTCTAATGCAGCCCCACAGAACTGTGAGAAAGCTCACCCCACCTGCATGTGCTAACTAGATGGCTCAGAGTTTTGCATAGTAATAGACTTTATACCTCCTATTATATAGTGCATGAATTTAAAAAGAATCTTTAATGGACATAGTTATCTGTTTTATCATAAATGATATAATGTACAACCCCCCTGAGATTGACTGAGATGAAAGCAGACAATATAAACGTGAGATATGATTATGTCTCTTTATAATTACAGCCTGAGTATACAACAGTTCATTATACACACTCATCCTACAAAATACCCCAGTCACGCTGATCCAACAAAAGGCAATTGTTGAAAGGGTCCAGGGAGGCCACAGGAGGCCATCTTAAAAGGGTTGGAGTTGGCTCCCTGTTTAAAGTAACACTTTGATGTGAGTCAGGTGCCCCAACTTCTATTAACGGAGCCTCGAGCACACATTCATTGTTAACAAGTTCAAGGAATAAAATGTATCTCTTCTGTGGAATATATTTATGGTATTCCTTGAGTTGGTGAGTACCCACAGCAAGAGAAAATTCTTATCTTTCTTGCAAGGAGCCTGACTTAGCCTCAACGTGGAAAACTGAACTAGAAGATTAGGGGGTGGGAAAGCAATTGGTCCTTCCTATTTCTCACTGGTATGTGGACCCAGTGTGTAGCTTTGGTGCCTGTCCTGAATCTTGCTCTGTAGACCAGGCTAGCCTTGAACTCACAGAGATCCACCTGGCTCTGCCTCCCGAGTGCTGGGATTAAAGGAGTGTGTCACCACCACCTGGCACACTGACTGTTAAAATGGGCATCTAGTGGGGTTAATATGACCTCAAGCGGTCTATGAATTTCTAATCTCCATTAAGGCGCAGATACTTTGGGGTGAGGTTATACCAAACTGAATCATCTATCATTTCCCTTTCTAACATAAAATTTTAATAAGGGCAGAAATAAACCTAGGGCAATCCTGGAGGGAGGGAAGTGAGTGGGACCAAGGGACTCTACAAGAAGGAAAGAGAGCACAGCCTGTAAAACTGGTGACCAAGAACTTTGTGTAT
Organism: Onychomys torridus; assembly: GCF_903995425.1. NCBI lineage: Eukaryota > Metazoa > Chordata > Mammalia > Rodentia > Cricetidae > Onychomys > Onychomys torridus. The sequence continues at coordinate 30,112,531 of NC_050459.1, read as the reverse complement.
GTTCTAGAATGCCAGTGTTTAGAAGAGTCTGTTCTTCTGAGGTGTCTTTTAAAAAGCTATCATAGGCTCTTCAGAATCCTGTTGCCTGGAGTTGGGTGTGATTTCCAAGGCAATCATGAATGTCAGGATGGGTGCAGCTGTGGTCAGTCTAAGTCAGTGGGGCATCACAGCAGTCCTGCCTCCACCTGTAAGCTGGGAGCTAGTGACACTCTGGTCCCATCTCCATACTCAGTCAGTCTTGTTCCTACCCAGCCTTCTATCTAGAGCTAGGCATAGGTTCTTCTACTTCTTGTGTCACCAGAACACCCAGCCAGGGATCCCACCCCCATCACCACCCCACCTGCCTAGCCAGACATAGCACAACTTATTACAGACTGTCCAGTAGCCATGCCCTGTGTCCAGCATTTCCCTTTAGTGGAGCCCCAGGAGGGTCTGTCTCTTTCTAGGCTTCAGGAACATGTGTTCTTCCAAGGTTACTGCTGGTCCACCCCTCATCTATGGGCTCTCTCTGGGACTGGACTGTTGAGATTCACAAGTCTTGAACACATTCCAAATGGCTTTGCTTTGTGTTATCACACATTTTGTGAGACAACGCTTGCAGAGTGTCCAGGCATACAGGATAGAGGACAGTTAAGGTAAGAAAGGCAGAAATCAGTTAATATTTTAAAGCATTCTACCAGACTAAAAAAGATAGACCAGTTTAAAAATATATAGGGTGACGATTCGTGTGATGGTGCATTCCTATAAACCCTGATACCCAGGAGGCAGAGGCAGGAATATAATGAGTTTGACATCAGCCTGGGCCCTATGGAGAGATCCTGTCTCAAACAAACAACACACACACACACACACACACACACGCACACACACACACACACAGAGAGAGAGAGAAAGAGAGAGAGAGAGACAGAGAGAGAGAGATCTACTATCTAGCATTACTTGACAACTATATCCAGAGAAACCATTTTGCATTTTACTATAGGAAAATAGCCTTTGCATTACAAACCCAAGAAGAATTCTTTCTTTCTATTTCTTTCTTTCCTTTTTTTTCTTCTCAAATGCACTATTGACTTTGTCATGCATGTCCACAAAGACATTAATAAAATTGCCAGTATGGTTCCTGAGGACACACATGACTAACACATAGTTTTAAATGTTTATTTAGGTGTAGAATAGACACGGTCGAGTTATTTCCTTGTGATCTGAACAAGCTTCTTTTAGAAGTTGCTTCTAGAGCAAGAGTTTACAAATCTTTCCAGGGGGTCTTGATGACTATAACAATGACGTGTGTGTGAAGTGGGCAGAAATGGCAGTCTGTGGATGCAGTATCCATGACGCCAAAGTCTGCCGTAGCAGACGGTCAACTCCATCTGGGTTTTCCTGTGCCCACAGGAGTGTTTGCCTTTGTGGGTTTCTGAAGACAAAATGACAAGTTTAGTCATACTTTGGCTTGGCTGTTATATGTCTTTTCTAAATCAAGGCTGTCCTCAGAACCAGAACAGGTGCAGAGACCCCGCTGCCTGCAGTGTGGTCAGACCGTGTGTATGGACAGAAAAGTGAGGATACAGTGAGGTAGGTTCAGAACACAGATGTGGTCTGAGGAGCTGGCCACCTGTGATCGCCTGGAACTCAGCTGCTGTGACTGGCTGAGATTTAGCCCCTTGGAACAGTTTCAGTTTCTGTGTAGACAAAGTCAGGCTGCAGTTCATCACATTATAACCAGAGTGTGACGTGTCTTCAGGCCAGATTTAGTTCTTGGTATGCTGTAATCATGAAGTGGATATGCCCTTCACACAGGGTGCTCTCAATACACTTGATACACATATTCTTTGTTAAAAATGACAAAAAAAAGCACACACACAGATACATGACCCACACACAGAGGCACACATACACAGAAACACACAGATTCACACAGAGTACACATGCAGACACACACATGCAGATACACAACACAGACACACATACACAGGCATATACATTCAGACACAGAGATACACACACACACACACACACACACCAGCTTTAGACCTGGGCTTTCTTTGGTCTGATAGCTGATTTGTCCATCTCATGTACAAGAGCTCCTTAGGAGGGCATCTCCCAAAACATCGTCATATTTTTATTCTTCCCTTTAGAGACTTTAACAGGTGAAAGGAAAACCATAGACCATGAGAGAGAGGAGCACTGTATTTAGAGGGGTAAACATTTAGGGACAGTGAAGTGACATTTCTGTAGACCAAATGAGAATAAAACTTTCTTGCTAAGTATTTCTTTTATTCTCATAAATTAATCCCACAGTCAGAACAAAGTGCAGAAATGCTTTAGGTCTTTGATTTTGCACTGGCTAGTTTTATGCCAACTTAACACAGCAAACTATAGTTACTTGGGAAGAGGGAACCTCAACTGAGAAACTACCCCTCCCCCACAAGGTTGTCCTGTGGACAAAATTGTGGTGCATTTTCTTGGTGGATAATTGAAATGGGAGGGCCAAACTCACCATCAATGGTGTCACCCCTGGGCTGGTGGCCCTGGGTGCTAGAAGAAAGCAGACTGAGCAAACCATGAGGAGCAAGCCAATAAGTAATACCCCTCCATGGTCTCTGCATCAGCTCCTGCCTCCAGGATCCTGCCCTGTTTCAGATCCTGCACTGACTTCAGTGAGAGAGTGTGACATGGAAAGGTAAGATGGAATAACCCCCCACTGCCACCCCCCAAATTGCTTTTTGTCATGGTGTTTTATTACAGCAGTGGAAACTCTAACAAAGACAGTGATTATCTTAGAACTTAGCTGGTTACCAAACCGAAAACAAAACAAAGCCCCAGACCACCAAAAAAAGAATGCACAAAGAGACCAAAACAGCATTTTTATCTGTCAGCTATGTAGTTTTCAAAGTTTGGATTTAAAAATATTTCCAAGCTCCCAGTTCTTCACTCCCTAGTTTTGATGACAACTCTGTGCTTAGCAAGGCCGCCTGGAGCAAGGATGTCATTCCAAGTCACAAAGAAATCGGACTCCAGCCAAGCCTCACCAAGTCTGAACTTGTGAAAATGGCCCTGCGTTGAAGCCGTCCAAACTGAGGGGAAGGGAGCAGAGGGGCAGTTCCCATTGGACAAACCAGTCCTGGGAACTCAGATAAGGACTTAGCTTCGTAAATACTACAAATCCGCTTTCCACTTTCCTCAAGGTCCTGGCAGTGAGTCAAAGCCAGCTCATGGAGCAGACAAGAGGGCCTGTTCTGAGCCAAAAGCTAACTGCAGAGTCTCTCTCCAGGCAGTATTAACAATAAGCATTTTCTTTCAGAGTAGCGATGGGTCTCCCACACAACCTCTTGGCAGTAAAGCCAGCTTCCAGACAATGCCATTAAGCCGGTGAACCAAAACCCAACATTTCATGAGTGTTCTTTCTTTTGTTAAGGTGTAAGTGCACATGCATGTACAGGTATATGTGCATGTGAGTACATGGATGCATCTGGAGGTCAAAGGTGGATGTCAGCTGTCTACTTAAATTGCTCCCCACATCATTTTTTTCCAATGCAGGATTTCTCACTTAACTTAGCTCACTAATTTGGCTAGACTAGCTGGCTGGCAAACCCTGGTGGTCTTCCTATCTTTGCCTCCCCAGCTCTGGAATTAGAGGCACATGTGGCCAGATTTTATTTGTGTCCTGGGGATTTAAACTGAGTTCTTCGTGTTTGTGTGGCAAGCCCTTTGCTGACTGAGACATCTCTCAGCCTGAATGCACTCAGTAGTTTGGTAGGCGTTTTGTGAGACTTTCAATAAACTCATGAGATGGGAGAACTACTGGTCCCATTTTGTTGACAGTGTACATGAGGACCAGAGAGGTTGTAGACCTTTTATCCAAAGATCTGCAGTTAAGTAACACAGCTCCAGAACCCATGTTCTTAATCACTACAATGATCACATGAACACCATTGTTACCTTCTTTGATAAGGGTTTACACCATACATAGATAAAATATGTGGTTATTCATATAACACATAATTATCACTAAGTGTGACATTGGAAGAGACAACGCTCAACAGAACATCTTTAAATACTCTCACATCATCATTGAAATATGAATGCTGGAATTCAAGGGGAAACCAAATAAACATCACTAAACTTTTGTTTGGAGATCAAAATAATCCCACCAAAGGGTAAGTTTCAAGGGGTTAAAAATCAGAATTCCTATATAACTAGAAAATGGGCCTGTGCCAACGATGTTATTATTCTATTCATTTTCTAGTGAGTGAGCTAGAAGGAAACTAGAAGGAGTCTAAAGGGCACTTGGAAAGCTGCATGAGAGATTCAATAAATGCTTGAGTTAGATATAAAGCTGGTTAATCTCCAATTTAATTTCAGCTGTAACCTTTAGGGCTATCTCTTCACAGAGAGAAATAGTTTGCATTTTTACTGGACAGAAATTTATCAGTTGATGTCTTTCCCTACAAGGATAGAAAGGAGAGCAGTGAACACAAAGTCCAGCTAACAGCCCTCTGAAAAACAAACAGTACAAGTAACAGGGGTTCCCAGTGCCAGTAGTGATCAGCTGGCGGTGGCCAGGGCTCTACCCATAAGACCTCCACCCCCTGTGCAAACTTCTGTTTGCCTCTGATCGCTATGGCAGCAAGCGGCATGGTGCAGCTTAGCAGGGGACCTATTTGAAGGGTCTTTCACTTGCCCACTGGGCTGACAGCCCCTCTCCTGATTGGTCCTTGTTTCTTTCACCTCTACTGGCTCCAGCCAATCAGGTCCAGCTGGCTCTATATTAACCCCTTAGGCACAGCCTTTCAGTCAATCCAGCTTTGGGTAGGCCTATGGCTTGTTCGGACTTTTGGTCTTTGGGCATAGGCTCTTTGGTGGGAGAATCATTCCTGCTCATCAGAGAAAGACACCTCCAATGAAGAGACCCAACACATCTGCCGGTCTCGGTCTCATCCTAATACTTGCAGGCTGCTCCTCTGTGCCGGCCTCCCACTTCCACCTCTACTTTCCCATTCCCATTTGTCACTCCTGTGTGAATAAAGTCCTTTGCGTGTGTCCAGGCTTTGGTGTCTGCCCACTCTAATCCTTACCGCCAGGCAAGACAAGAAAAAGCTATATGGCAAAAACAAGAAAAGCGCACCCACTGTTTCTGACCATTTTCAAGTTCAGGCCATTTTTTTCTTTCCTGACAATTCTTATTTGCAGGCTCAGAAGAAGCACATACTCAGAAATTTTGTTAAGGTCCCAAAGCAAACGGGAAGTTTTCATTTTGAACTCCTTCATAAGCTAAACACTGTTCTGTAATGGTCCAAAGAAAGGGAAGGAAGCAGATGTGTGAAAGGAAAAAAAATGAGGTTTGAGGAGAGAAGTAGGAAGAAGCAAAGTAAGAAAACTTCGGTTCTCCACTCTACATTAGCACAAATTACATAAGGATAATCAGGCTCATTTGTGGATGATCCACCTGAAAATGAGAGAGGTTGGATTATAGAGTTAAAATCCTTCTAGCCCCCACACCCAAACACACATTCCTCTATACCATGTGACTCCCATCATGGGTCATCCCATCTATTGACCAAACTGGTATCTATTTGGACACATTTGAAGAATATAAAATGAAATGAAATGGGAGCCTTCTCCCAGAGGTGATAATACTCCAAACCCATTTCCCTTGACCTAGTCCTTGATTTTACTCATATTGCAAGTTAGAAAGGAACCCGAGGCTCCCCAGTAATTAAATATTTGCTGATTCTAAGGGCTGTACTCAACAGGCACCCCTGAAGCTGATGCTGTGATGAACTTCTCTGAACACTGCAGAGAATTTTGAGATTGGACTTTCAAGAAGCCAGTTGCATATTTCAATCCTTAGAATGACAGTTTCTCTACCCTGGCCTGGTTCTTATTCAAATTGACAGGCCAACACAGCAGTGTTTCTTTTTATTCCTTTCAAGTGAATGAAATTTCAGCTCTTCCTCAGGAATGAAACAAAGCACAACATCCCCCTTCGGGAAACAATAAGATCAAGCTCCACGTGACCAAAGCTAAACCGCATGCTTGTTTAGCCTACTCTGGAATAACAGCACACATAGAGTCCTCTCACTTCATGTTCAAACCTTGCCCTCTCCCAATTCCAGAGACCTGGAAGCTGAGCTTGGAAAACAACTCATCAATTCAATTGCATTTCAACTTTCAACTGTAAAGAATCCAGTTGTGCTCAGTTCTCTACGATTTCAGGGTAATTTTATGTTTCTATATAGGGGTATTTGAAAGTTTTATAATGAACATTTAGCATTCTTTTGTTTGTTTTGTTTTTTGAAACCAGATTTTTCTGTGTATCCCTGGCTATCCTGGAACTCACTGTATAAAACAGGCTGGCCTCAAACTCAGAAAGCCTCCTGCCTTTGCCTCCCAAGTGCTGGGATTAAAGGCATGTGCCATTATGCCCAGACTTTTTAGCATTCTTAAAACGAGAAAATAAGTTCACATGGCCATGACACTTATTTACTCTTTATTAACTGTTTCTTGTTTGAGATGGGTTCTTCCTATATAGACCAGGCTGCCCATGAACTTAGAATTCTCCTTCATCTTTCAGGCGGGTGCTAGGATTACAGATGTGTACTGCAAAGCCCAGCTTTTGTCTTAATCATTAACTTTTCAATATGGAAAAACTTAACCATGCAGAGTTGGAGTAACTGTTAAAACATTTGCTCCTCTCCACCACATCCTCCTCACTTCTCTCTTTATTTGGTATGCATTGCTAATACATTCAGAACTCCTCAGGGGCATACGACATAGCTCAATGGTTGAACACTTGCTCAGCGTACATTAAGCTCTGGCTACTGAACTGTAGCACAGAAAAGGAGGAAGAGGAAGGGGAGAAGGAGAAGAAAGAAAAGAAAGAGGAGGAGAAGCAGGATTAGAACTCTATAAAAATAAAACTGTTATCACCAACTCTCCCCCAACTAGTAATAATTCCTTAATATTTTCCTTTGGCTCTTTAGGTGTAATAGTGGGAGCCATTGCTTTCCCTGGTGTTCATTGAAACCTCACACGATGGTGTTCCATTCACTCGATTCTTTGCCTGTAATGGTCAATGGAAGGAAAATGTCTTTGATTACCTATTTAGTTCCTGCACGATACCATAGGAATGCCAAATTCCTTCCCAAGAGACTTTTAAATACATTAGGAATTCTTTGGTTTGTTGCAGTCATTCATTTGATCATTTCATGGTTTCAGCTTTGGCCAGTGTGGGCTTCCTTCTTCGAATGAGTGTCTGTGTTCTGTAACCCTTCTTAGTTTTGGCACGCTTGTGTTCTTGTGAGGCATTGGCTCATTTCAGTATAAGTATTTTTTAAAGTCCCCGGGAGCCTCTTCCCATGAAGCTTTCTGCCACTGGTCTTGGGGACGAAGTGTTAGAAAGACAGATGCCTTGATGTGAGGGCCACAACAGAGCTGTGTGGTCCATTCAAGAGCTAAGCAGATTATAATGTGCCTTCTTTTATAAAATTCTCATGAATCAGCTGAGGTCAAGAGATGATGATAAGCTAATGTGGTAGGTGAACTGTCCATTCTATGGTGAAGCCAAGATGATAGGTGAAGGCAAATGTCCCTGCTGGGCTATTGAGGGTCCTAGGCAGGTAGCTGGTCTCAAGGACTATTGCTTGCTGTGCTTCTCCTGTTCATCCTCCATACCACCTTACCTCCATGTCTTCCCCTATCCCCACAGCTAACCCCTGGGTTCTGAAAGATCAAACAGGTTATGAACAAGACACTATTGCCTCTCCCCATTACAAGAAAAGTCGATGTGCCTTTGTTCTGGATATCTGAAAATGAGAAGTAGCATTTGAACTGGCTCTGGTTTAGAGCAGAGGAGAAGCCAGGAAAGCGGGTCTTCAAGCATTTTGTGTCCAGTCCTATTCAGCAGTTTAGAGAAAGTGAGACAAAAACCTCAGCCAGGCATAAATGCAGGTATCGGATGGGCTGTGACCTCTTTTGTCATAATTTCTCAAAAAGCTCATCCTGGTTTCAGATATTTGTGACAGACTCCATCATCTGGAATGCTTGATAACATCTGGCTTGGTAGCATGAAGGACTAGGATTGGAGTGCATGCTCACTGGAGAACCTCCAGGGAGGAAGAGAAGTGGTGTTTCTCTGGACTTTGTATTTCGCAGTGAGAGAGTATAACTCTGCATCATTCGTAGAAGACCTGGATTGATTGCTGACCTGTAACAGGCTTGGGATTGTTACTGTAGTTGGAGATCCAGCCAATGACATCAGCTACTTCATCCTGTTACAGAACTATCGCTGTTATCAATATTGAATGATAATAACTGTAGCATAATTTATTACTTATTACATATTGTACATGATATAATAAATACAATATTTATAATATGTAATGAATATATATAATATGCAATAAGTAATAAATATATGTTCCTATAAGGAAGAGATCCGTAAACATACTGTACATAGCTAGAAATGGAGGCATAGAGAAATTAAGCAAGCTTCTCAATGGTGCACAGCCATTATGTATCAGAGACAGAAGCATAATCCAAGTTATCTTAAATTACCACACTATGTCTCTCTTCCTTTTCCCATATTTCTTAGCTAGCAGAGGGAGTAGATCCACTGTTGTCAGGTATTCTTCTATTTTAAAGGCAAGAAACCTGGTAGCATCTAGAATAAACAGTGGAAAGGATTAGTTTTGAATATTCCTGAGGCTTTGCAACTAAGGTTCTAAGGTATCTATCTGACTATGAGTTTTGCTTAGTGACTATCCAATACAAGCCAACTTCTCATGCTAGATCAAAAGAGAAGGACAATGCCGAGTGAATATGCCAAGGATGCATCCTTCCTGGGCTCTGTCACCGGCATGGACTTTCTTCCCCTCCTTGGGCAAGCTTCTCCTGATTCAAGGTTCTTAGACAGACCAAGAAAACATTGATCAAAGAAGCAAATTTCCCAAAACCAGAGCAAGTAAACATTTAATAAGTGAACACATATTTCAAATGCTGTGTGTGTGTGTGTGGGGGGCTGTCTCTCAGATGGGGAATTAGCATTGTTTAGGTTAAGGACAATGTTAAGCAATTAGCAGAATTTCAGAAGCTAAAGAGAAAGCTCAATAATCATTTCCATGGAGCCCTTGCTTCTGAGAACTAAGGTGGTTCAAATGCAGTGTAGTTCATTTTCTGAGGGTAAGACTCCCCTGAGAAGCCATAGAAACCCAACACCAGTGTTCAGGAGATTGCTGGCTTTGGAAAGAAGGCATTCAGCAAAACATGGGATTGAACATAAAAATACATTTTTATTAGCATGGACTTTCTCACGCATGTGCTACTCGTTATATATCTGTAGGTCTACATGCAACTTAACGCGTCACGTGCTTTATTGGCATTGTTTTTATTTTTATTTTTCAGAGTTTACTCTTTCTTTTTGAATTTAAAATTTTGGTTATTGTTGTGGGGGAGCATGTGCATTCAATGCCATGTGTGTAATTATCAGATCAGAGACTCAGTGCACTCCTTCCATTATGGGTTCTGGAGATCAAATTCAGGTGTCAGACCTGCAGAGCAAGCACTTTTACTCACTGTGCCATTTTACTGACATTCCGCTCACCCCATTTGTATCTTTGTGGTAGTTTGAATGAGAAATATCCCCCCAAGTCTTAGGCATTTGAATACTTGGTTCTCGATTTCTAGTTCTGTTTGGGGATGTTTAGGAGGTATGTTCCTGCTGGAGGTACCTCACTGGGCTAAGTTTTCAGAACTGAACCCCTCCCTCCAATTCCAATTTACTTACTCTGCTTTGTGCTGTGGTTAAGAGATGAGACCTCAGCTTCCTGTTCCTGTGGCTGTTCCTGTAACTTGCTGCCAAATCACTGCTCTACCATTATGGGCTCTTATAATCCCTGGAACCACAAGCCAATATAACCTCTTTCTTTTCTAAGTTGCCATGGCCATGGAATTTCATCACAGCCACAGAGAATTAACACACATCTCTACCCAGAGGCATACATTTAGTATCGTGATTCATGAGTCACTTTCAGGCACTGGCGGGCCTCTCCTGGGACTGATGGGTCCAGTTGGTTCTGGTTAACCTGAAGTGTGGTGAAGGGTATTTCACTTTGGCCGTTGGTTTTTCTCCTATGCTGATCTGCAGCCTTTATGTGAAGCCTTCCAGACTCTGGTTCTCTGCCCTACTTCACTGTATCACCAAGAAAGGACAGGAAAAAAAGAGCAACAGAGACAGAAAGAGACAGAGACACAGAGACTACTAAAATGTTAGCAGACTGGGAGATAGGAGAGTTCCAAGTTCTGAGTCCAGGGCTGGCACTCAGGGGTCTGATACAGCCAGGGTGTTGGACTAAGATGGCACCCATAGAGGTGGAACAATCCCCAGGAGACAGCTCTCAGCAAGAACAATGTGAGAGCAGTGTTGCTCATTGGGTGCATGTGCAAGTGGAGACTGATATCGAGCATTTTCCTTAACCACTCTCTACTTTTGTGGGTATGTGTGGTTTATGAATGTCTATGTGTTCATAGGTGTGTGTGTGTGTGTGTGTGTGTGTGTGTGTGTGTGTGTGTGTGTGAAGGCTAGAGGTTGGTATCAGATGCCTACCTCAATTGTTCCCCACCTTGTTTACCTATTCTATCATCTATCTATCTATCTATCTATCTATCTATCTATCTATCCACCATCCCCCCATCCATCCATCCATCATCTATCTATCTATCTATCTATCTATCCACCATCCCCCCATCCATCCATCCATCATCTATCTATCTATCTATCTATCTATCTATCTATCTATCTATCTATCCATCCATCCCCCCATCCATCCATCCATCCATCCATCCATCATCTATCTATCTATCTATCTATCTATCTATCTATCTATCTGTCTATCTATCTATCCACCATCCCCCCATCCATCCATCATCTATCTATCTATCTATCTATCTATCTATCAATCATCTATCTATTATCTATTTATCTATCTATTTATTTTTGAGATAAGGTCTCTCACTGATCCAGGAGTTCAATGGTTCAGCCACAAGCCCCATGGCTTCTCCCATCTCTAGTCCCCAGTGCTGGTATTACAAAGGTGTTGCTATGCCTGGCTTTTTCAGATGGGTGCTAGGGATCAAACTCAGGGCCTCACGCTTATGTGGCAAGCACTTTACCAACTGAATCATTTCCCCATGCTCTCTAACCCTTTTATAATCAGGAAACTTTCTAAGATCTGGCAGTTACCAGTCAGTGTAGAAAGCAGAGGAGGGAGATCCAGAGCAAGGATGGGTCTTGGCATCATAGTGGTCTCTGTACAGTTACTTGTGATGACTGAAAATCAAAGGCCTTGGGTCCATGAGATTGATGCTCAGGATAACAAAGTAGAGACAGCCGATTCTGAATGAGCATGGTTATCAGTGCGGATAGCAGAGGAGGTGCTGTACACTAGTGTCAGAAATGAGGCTGACTCCCAAGGCATGGGGTTTAATGGCAGAGCATGGTAAGGGCCTGTGGCTGGAAAGCTGGCTTTGCTTCTCACAGAAGTGCCCTTTCAGGCAACTTTGCACTGGCCACTGGCCAATATCCTCCCAATGCAAAAAAGGCAGGCGACCAAGGTCATGTATACTTGCATTACAGGGAGCTTCTACATAGCACTGAAGATGGGAGGAAGCCAAGCATTCACTAACATCCTGAAACCTTAACAGTCAGATACAATGGTTATCTAGAGCTCTTACTTTTGATTTAAAAAAAAAAATCCCTCTGGTCTTCCCTCTCCCTCCTTCTTTTAAAATGCCTCATTCTTCTCTATCCTTCTTCTGTCTGTGCTTATGCCCTCTGCATTTCACAGAACAAGTGTTCATTTACTCCATAGTGAATAGGCAGCCATGTTAAAATATTCCCAGGATAGCATTCACTCTACAGGATCAGACAGAAAATGTCTGGAATCCAGATTAGCATTCCAACTATAGAAAAGAATTTCCAGAGAACCCTGACCCAGAGTTTAAAAGTTAATGTATCTGGAAATTCCTCTGGACTATAGAAATCAAACTGAAATGGTTTCACTCCTCTAGGATCAAAGACGACCCAGAATGTTCCCATGAAACCACCAAATTTTCTCGAAGGATACAGTTCATCATATAATGGGATCTCAGTGTATTTCCTGAATGAAATCTAGGAATGCAAAGACAGCCTGTGCCCTCCTTCCTTACACCAAAGAACAGTTTTTAAACAAATAAGAGAGAGCTGAACTCCTTCTCATCCTGAATGAGTCCTCGTGGAAGTGACAAGCCTGGATTCCAGAAAGCAAATAGGGGGTTCCTTTCTATACCACTGGCAAGTCTAGCACAATGTGGGGCGGTGGTAGAGTGCTAAATTCCCAGCATCAGAGCCAGAGAGTGAGCTGGGACAGGTGGAGAACCAGGTCAAGTTGGGAGACTAGAGGAGAGCAAGTCACCTAATGGATAGTCTGAGTCTGGGAAGCTGCCAGCCTGGGTTTCAATACAGAATGGACCCTAGATTTGGAGAGGTTTAAATAACAAACCCAGATCAACCAGTAAATATGAGAAAGCAGGATTTAAAGGCAGTCCCCTCTCATAGTAACAGCAGTTTTCAAGTATTTTGGCTTTAGAACTACTTCACACTCAATTATTGAAGATTCGTACTGGAGAGATGGCCATCTTCCGAGGACCGAGGTTCAGTTCCCACTACCCACATGGCAGCTCACAGCTGCCTGTAACTCCAGTCCCAGAGACTCTGGCACACTCTTCTGGCTTCCTTTGGGCACTACGTGCACATGGTGAATAGACATATGCAGGCAAACACACATACACATAAAATTTTTAAAAAGTTATTAAGGAACCAAAATATCATCCGATTAGGTAGATTATCATAACCAGTGTTTGCCATGTTGAAAATAAAAATTGAGAATTTTAAAAGGTGTATCTATTCCACTATAATAATACATCTATTAGATGTTAGCATAAGAATTTTTATGAACAAAAACTCATTATGTTAGGTCTGGAGGAAAACCCCCAAGCACCCCTAAAGGACAAGCTCCACTGACTTGATCCAAAATGACAGTCTTGACTCCGACTAAATTATAGGATTGCTGGCAAATATTTCCAGCATTCCTCAGAAACTTGAGAAACTATTTCTGTCTGCCAGGAAGAGCCTCTTCCTTATCTCCCCTTCCTCAGGCAGATGAGGCATATGGCTCCATATTGGCATGTACCCATGGTGCATACCAAAGCCAATGCCAGCCTGTTGATGCCTCTGGTCCTAGTCACCTGTGCTTGTTACACATCACAAAGCTCACCCTGGCCCCACTCATCTTCTCCTCTGATCTAAACTCCTGGGCTGCTGCAGTTCATGGTCTCCCTCCCCTCCACTGCTCCTTCTCCTTATGACCACCATGATTTCTCCACACCCCACTTCCCTAGCCTGGTTCATATGCAGTCGGCTTCTTTTTCTCTCTGCTCTGGACTCTTCCAGATGTCTCTAGATGTTCATTCTCTCTGTCATTCTGTCTCTCTCTCTCTGTCTCTCTCTCTTTGTCTCTCTCTTTGTCTCTTTCTCTCTCTCTGTCTCTCCTTCCCTCTCCCTTTCCTTCTCCCCCTCTTCCTCTCTTTCTCTCTCCCTCAATAAAAACCTTCTCCCTAAACATGGAGCAGCCATCTCAGTAGTTACTTGACTGCAACCTTACCTTTTGTTCTCTAAAGGAAAAGTTATGGAGAAGGGTGACCTCATGGGATGTTTCTGGAGGTCTTTTTATGTCTCTGTCCAAGGCTGCGGGTATAGGTTTGAAGTGAGTGAAAAAAAAAATCCAACTTCACACACTCACACATGTAGTTGGAATGGGAAGGGTGGGGTTAATATCCTTTTCAGTGGTTAGACACACTGGCTGCTCTTCTAGAGGACCTGAGTTCCATTCCCAGCACCCACATTAGGCACTTCACAAATGCTTGTGACCCCAGCTCCCAGGGATCTGGCATCCTTCGAGGATACTTGCATAACACACACACACACACACACACACACACACACACACACACACACACACATCTTTTAAAAATATTTCAAAAGCCTTTTCAGATAGTTTGAGGTATTTTTCTTTGAAGTTGGTTGTGTTGTGAAATTTGTAACTTGAGCAATTCTGTTATTTTCAAATCTATTTTAAGGATCTTTGAACATCTCATTCATTGTGTATTTCTTTAATTATTGTGGGCAGGGTGTATGTGTGTGTGTGTGTATGTGTGTGTGTGTGTGTGTGTGTGTGTGTATGCACGCACCATGGTACACACAGGGACATCAGCAGAGAGAGAACTTGCTGGAATAGGGTCTCTCCTTCCACCACATGGTCCCTTTACCTGCCAGCCATCTAGCTGGCAATAAAATCTCATTTCAAAAGACTTACAGCGTTTAAGTGACCCTTTCATTTATGCATGATTCTGCCTCATTCCTTGCTGGCCACTTGACAATTTGATTGACTGGCTTGTGCTAATAGTGGCAATCCTAGTGGGAATATTTTGTCATCCATCACCTGTCATTGCCAATATCACCTTTGACGTTTCAGAAGCTACCAAGTACCGGAAGTATGTTGATAAGCTTAGAACTTTTCACTGTTCAGTTTTTCATTTGGCCATAAATGTCGTTGAGGTTCTTGAGGTGACAAATTTACTATGTCATTTTTGAGAACATATCTACCAGACACAGAGTTTGGATAAAGATAATCCAACCATTTGTCATCTCTCTCTCTCTCTTTTTCTGTCTTTCTTTAAATGTTTTAAACTTTTGTTGGGTGTGTGAACCTGTGTGTGTGTTGTGCATGGGTATAGGCATGTATGTTTGCATGTGTGGGATGCATCTGTGCGTTTGCGTGTGTATGCATGCATGTGAAGACCCAAGGTTCACATCCAGTATCTTCCTCAATTGCTCAATCCTCATGGACTGAAGCAGGGTCTCTCACATCAGCCCAGAGCTTGCTGATCAGCTAGTGGGCTTGAACTGGGATCCCCTGTCTCTGGGTCCTAAGCATAGACAGAGTTACTTCAGGTGGGCCTCCACACCTACCCAGCATGGAGGTGCATGATGAGGATCTGACCTCCAGTCTTTATGCATGGAAGGTACTTGACTCACTGAATCGTCTAATCAGTCTCCCCTTCTTCTTTTTTTTTTTTTTAAGGAAAAAAAAAAAGATGTTGCATGCATGAAGAAGCAGCTAGATCAGCTCACAGACTGTGCAAATGCTTTTCCTCAAGACGGCCCTCACAGTTATATGGCTGAGCACAGGGTCATAATGCTTAAAACTCGTATTTGTATGACTTAATTAAAGACATTTTGAAGCTAACATGAAAGACTTTCTAAGTGAGGCTGTAATTTCATTTCTTTCAGTCTCTTTCATTTTTATTGCAACTGCATGGCTACAGTGAGGATGGTGGGTCCAGCTTCTTACTTCTCCTTGGTACCTATTTGGTGCCAGTGGCCAGTGGGTTTTACCAGTATTACTTCCAACTCACCAAAACAAAAGTTGGTACAGAACAGGAGCATTTAAGAGTTGGCATTATTATTAAAATAGTAACTTGGTAGGCCCCTAGACACAGTCTTGGGGAGCTTTTGGGTACTCTCTATGAGCTACTTTTTAAGAATGGCTGTTCTGGGAGGCCTGGAGAAGCTCTCTCAGTGGGTTCAGTGTACTCCCTGCTCAATGAGTGCTGGGCATCGCCCTACCCCTTAGGGCAGCATCAGTCCATCAAAGTCCAGCTATCTGCAGGCATCATGGAACTAGGCTTGGTCCTAAAATACTTCTTTTTCTCAATTACATGCTTTCCTCTCCCCACGGAACTCACTTATTATTGGAGAGATAAAACGAACAAATGAAACAGGAGGTCTATGAAGCAATGAATGGAAAAGTGAGGGTTCGTTGGAGAAACATGAAGGAGAGTTTAGAGACACTGAGAGAGAGGAGTTCTTATATTGGAAACTTCAGGGGTGCAGAAGTCAATTTAGCCCCAACCTCTTGAGGATGTAGTCACACGCAAGGGTTTCACATCGTGGTCAATGCAAAGCTAAACAAGCAATAGACATGGAGGATTTTACATATAATGGGCAGGCCCAGTCTCAAACATACTCAATTTGAGAGAGTCGTGACTGGGTGTATTAAGTCGTTTAAGGTCAAAGTTCAAGAAGGAAAGTAACTGATGCATTCCTACTCTTGCTTAGATTAAGGTCAAGGAAACATGACCCAGGAAGGACTAGGGTGCAGCCCATGAAAAGACACCCAGCAGCTTGTCTCTAAGGATACCTGCCTCACTTAGCTGTGTATAGGTCTTAGACAACATAGCAACACTGATAACTTAGTCAGCTAACTATAGAGTTCTGTTCTGGGAGATAGGACAACAAATTCCCAAATGAGGATCAAGTATCAGCTTCAGAAAACCTTAAACTGTATGCTGCAAGGAAAACCCAACGGCTTTGAGTTAGGCCTTTGAGCAGATAGCCTTCTAAATCTGGAACTTATCTGTACTTCTTCTGTAAATGTAAAGCAAGCACTTTCTTTGTGTCATGTTCTGTGGTAAGTGCTGGGGAAAGACAGCTCCTCTGCTGAAGTAGTTTAGGGCTTCAAAGTGGGGGGGGAGCAGAAGAGAGTGCACATTCCAGAGGCAGGGAGACCCCTCACACCCCAACCAGCTGGATCAGGAGGTGACTTTGACTAAGGAGTAAACACAAATGCGTGCGTGCGCGCACATACACACATACACACACATACACACACATACACACACACACACACACACACACACACACACACACACGGATGGATGGAGGGAGGGAGGGAAGGAGAGAGGGAGAGAAAGAGAGAGAGAGAGAGAGAGAGAGAGAGAGAGAGAGAGAGAGAGAGAGAGAGAGAAGAGAGAGAGCGAGAGCGAGCTGAGTCCTATGTCAGTGATCCAGAACTCCTACACTATATTCGATGAAGATTTAAGAAGTTCCTCTTCTGGGAATAGAGTTCAGTTGAGAAAGTGCTAGCCCTGCATTCATGTTCATGAGTCCCTGGGTTCAACATGCAGTGGCTAAAGAAACAAGCCCCACAGTCCTCCTCAAGACAGGACTGTGACTACAGAAACTAAGCAGACAGAACAACTCTGAACAGTAACCTCTCTAACCCTAACATCCCCTCGAAGAAGAAGAAGACACTAGTGATATTTTACAGATGAGGAACCTGAGGCCTGCAGATCTACCTGCTCTACTTCTGACCTATCACATCCCACCAGAGTAAACACGCCCAAAGAGAGTTCATCTTGTCTATGTTCTGCCCCCAGGCTACCACATCTCTTCATTCTTTCTCTTCACTTCCCGCCTTCCTGCTTACTCAGGACCGGTCCTCTCTTTCCAGCTGAGTCCTGCATTCCTCAAACGCTTGCTCACCTCTTACAAGTGACAACATATTTGTTTTCTCCCTCTGGTTGACCCTTCTGTGCTGATTTGCAGTCTTTGTTATGGCTTTGTCTGTTCCTGGTTACCTGAGACAACATGTTCTCATGCAGATACAAAGCAGCCTGCCTGGATCCTTCTGGATCAGCATTCAGGTTCAGGATCCTGGCTGTCAGCTTCTCCGAGACCTACACAAGTCCAGGGTAGACTAAGAAGGAACAAGCCTGTACCCAGAGCTACTGTCTTACAATATCCTTGTCCTGGCCTTACAGAAATGGAATACTTAACATTAGAAACTCTCCTGCCCCCTCCTTGGAAAACTAACTGTATTTCTGTGCAATAAAACATGACAATTCCGGTTACAGTTTTCTCTGAATCACAAACCAGTTTTTTCATGCATTCACAGCTCATTCTTGGATTCTTTTCTCCTACTTCATGTTCCTCTTCAAAAACCAAATTTTCAACGATTTTTTTTTTTTGGTGATTCATGGAGGATAAACCATTGATTCATTCCTTGGATAGATCAAACATTTATCAGAACCTCCTATGTGCCAAATGGCAGACAACTTCTGTTTTCTGTTGGTTGGTAATTGGATACATAACATGGGTGAAGTACAATGCCAGAAACAGGCTTATAATGACTTCTCTTGGTTAAAAAGGCTCTGTCCTGACCATGGATGCACATTTGGGCTTTTCTCTTCACTCCTAAGTGTAAGAATCAATTTGTATCACACTCAAGGCTTAAAGTGTGTACTCCAAGTGAGATGTATTACTTCCATGTTAAGGTAATTTCAAGGGTCCCCACACCCTAGTTTTATTGGTGAAATTATTAAGGCCACTCCACATAGTTAAAAGGGAGGTTTATTTTGTGGGGTAACTTACAAATGAAGGGATAGGTAGGTTGCAGGGTCTGGGAAAGGTATGGCGCAGTCCGGCGGTGTTCTCTGGAGAACTCTGCTCCGTCTACCTCTAGCGTCCAGGGTTCCAGAACCAAGAGAGAGAGCTCCTCTCAATCCTGGGTCTCCAGCTTCCTTCCTCCGCCCTGCCTTGTGGGTGTGACCATTACCGAAGCCTCAGTGGGGGTTGGAACTTCCAGGCCAATGCTGGGATGGCTACCCACTGCAGTGGCTGCCATGTGACTCTCCCTCAGAGCTGGAACAAAGGGAGGGAGGCAGTAAAGGGGTTGGGTGGGGGCATGGGTAGAGAGCTCCACCTGACTGTTCCAGTGTGAAGCCTGGTGCTCACTGCTTCTGGAGGTCACCAGTATGGACTCTACTCATTGCTAGCTCTTCCCATTTACTCTCTTTTGGCTGAGCACAGCCAGCTTTGGGGATGGTCCCTCCCAGTTCTCAGCTTCTGTCCTTGGACAGTTGCAATCAGCCCCTCTCTGTTGAGAGCCTTCTTTAGCCTGGGGTGTTGACTTCATAATACATATTCATTCCTCTGTGGTTGGATGGTGGGGTTGGCTGTTTTCAGTGTCTTGATGGTCTAAGGCAGTGGTTCTCAACCCTCCCAATGCTGCAATGCTTTAACACAGTTCCTTATGTGGTAGTGACCCCCCCCCAACCATAAAATCATTTTCACTGCCACTTAATAACTGCAATTTTGCTACTGTTATGATTGTAATGTAAATATCTGATATACAGGAAATCTGACCTGCATATGTGACCCTGTGAAAGGGTCAGTGGACCCTAAAGGGGTAGCAACCCATAGGTTGAGAATCACTGGTCTAAGGGCTGGTAAATGTCTATAAAGAAAACTATTTTGTTTTATTATAATGCCTCTTACAATGTCAAGGGTATCAGGTCCAAAAGAAATCCAGGACAGAAGGCTCACTGTGGTGCCTATTAGCCTACCAAAGTGCATGCTGGCTTCTGAACTCTCTTAGCAAGTTATAGAGTTCAGTGCTGGCCTCCAGGCTCCCCTCAGCCCCTCTCACCCACCCCTGACCCTAAACCCCTCCAGCCCGTGGGCTTCCCTTCCCTTCCCCCAGCTTCTGATTCCTATATAACCCTCCCATTTGGCCATCACCCTCTTTGCTTTCTTGACTCTCTTTACTCTCTGGTCTTCTCCTCTTCTCTCTCTCCTCTTCCTCTCTCAGTCTCCTCACACTCCATCTGCTCTCATGGTTCAGTCTGTTGGCCATGTTTAGTCCACCACTGTCTCCCCCTGCTCTGGACTCTCCTAGATGCCCCTGGCTGCTCTCTGTCTCTGTCTCTCTCATGTCTACAATAAAAACCTTCTCCTCAACTATACCTTGGGGCTGTCATGCCTTTGTTTCATTCAAAGGGCAGTATTCCTTCCTACACAAAGCAGGAGTTCCAACTTTAGGCTATTTTAGTGAACCTCAGACTTAGTCCTCCAGTTAGGAGTTGTACTCTATGTAGGATAAGAGGCTTTGGTCCCATTAAAGACATCTGAGGCATCAGTGAGTGCATTGAACACGCCGCTCTGGAAGCTTTTGAAGTCACAGTGATGGCCATGCAGAAATCACCCACATCACAACTTCTACTTCATAGGAGGAGCTGTCTGTAAGGTTTATTTCACTGGGCTCATTCCTCCCACCAGAACTAGACTCGGCTCAATTGCTCTGTGTGAATACAGACAAACACAATGCTTAATTTTGAATTTCGACCTTTCCCTTAAGGAGTAAATCTGGTTAGTTTAGAAAGCAAACATTGGTGGAAGGGAGATTGTGTGAGGACTCTGGAGTTGAAGAGATAAGAGAGCGATCTGAATCTCTGGACTTAAGCCTTCAGGAAGTTTCCTCAGCGAGTTCTTTGGCTGATTAGCATTCCTTTTCCCTGAGTCCTTAGCGCTCTGGCTACAACTAGTTACCTTCACTAGTTACCTTCTTCTCTCCAGTTTGCTTTCTGTTCCTGCCGGAATGGAAGGGGTTAGCTCATGGTCTTTCCACAGAACTTTTCACTGAGCCAAGTGTTTACCAAATTAAGTGATAAGTAAATATGACAAAAATGGTACGTGCCACCAACAGCTCTGGTCTAGTTGACAAGAAAGGCAAACAAACCACTAATTCTAGTACAAGGCAGAATTAAGCACATCCCAAATAAAGGGGAAAGCCTGGGCTCAATCAACACAGTGAGAAGTTTGACTGATGGACGAAGGGAGTCTTGAGAGGAGTTGACACGATGACTTCTCTTTGAAGCAGATGCAACTTCCAGAGGTGAACAAGCGAAAGGAAGAATTTCAATTGGGGAGAACAGCCCGAGGAGAGGCTATGACAGACATACCAAGGAATGAACATCGGAGGAACAACAGCTTATGAGTCAGGATTTAGACACAGTTTAAGTGTAGAGCCAAGTTGCCCAGGACCATGGCCATCAGCCACATGTTGCCTTTGAGCTAATGACATGTAAGTGCAAATACACACCATGCTCCTATGACTAGGTAAAAAACAAGCATAGTGCCACTCACTCATACGTTTTATTAAGCAAATGCTGAAAGGATACTTTGAATATGCTGAGTCACACAAGACAGATTATTAAAACACATTCCATCTGTTAACATGCTTTTGGTGTGGCTGCTAGAAAATATAATGGCATATATAATGCATGTTATATATGCAATGTATAATACAATATGTTATATAACAGATTTAATATAATGCATATTGGAATAGCATATAGTAGGCTCACTTGATATTTTCATTGCACAGTGTTGGTGTAGAAATTGAAATGCCAGAAATTTTAACATTCTTTTGTGAACCATAGGAGACTTTGTGTAAGGAACTTGTGTACCCTCACTTTAGTAAAAACCATAATTTCTGATTCTTGTCTACTCTGATTCCTATTGACATTTCATGTTTGGTTAGCAAACAACTCACTGAATCTACATATTCCACCCAAGTGGATATTGATCAAAATTGCCCTAAAAACTCTTAGACTTTTTCTTTAACTCACCTATTAGAAGATTATTGGAATAAACCTGACCACTTGGTTCCTCCTGCTCCTCTTCTTCCTCCCCTCACCCACTCAGTGCTAATACAATAAACCATCACTAAAGGCTGGTTCAGTGGAGCTGTTCAATTCTTGACTTTTACCCTTAAAACTGTGAACTAAAGAAGACCTTTTATCTTTTAAATTCACTTAGCCTCAAGTATTTTGTTAACCCATTGAGCTACACTTATTGGGTGTCATTATCCCAGCTCCTCTCTAGGGATAGAACTATAGAATACACATGGACATATGTATGCTGTGAACTGCAGGGCTTGGGTCCTGGGACCCTGGTTAGAAGAGACAAGGGAATGAAGAAATGACAGACACACAGATATGTGTATAGGGTCAGGTAAGGGTCCCTAACTGCTACAACCTTCAGCATGTTTTTTGGGGTACATACGGGGATGGGGAATTGAAGAGTTAATTAGCTTGTAGAAAAGCAGTATCAGGCTGTAATCATGCCACAAGAGGAAGAAACATTTGCTAGTCTTTGCAAACGCTGATTATTCATTCATAAACACTCAGACTCCTGAGGAGAGCTTTGCCACCTATCCTGAGCCTGGTCGTACGGATGGGTAAGAACTTACCAATATCCCATGGGTTTGAGGTCTTGGAGTCCTCAACATGGTGTTTCCCATTTAAAAATATGCATTTGCTCAGGACTTCCTCCGCTTGCTATACATGTAGCTACTTCCTATATTTATGTCCATACCTACCTTATATCAGACATGATGCCTTCATCATGTCTCTAATTCTAATGCAACCACGGATGCCTTTTCTCTTTCCTTCCTTTGTGTTTTTGCAATGCCTTCTCCAACACTTGAGAAACTTGGCACCCTTATTCTTAACTTTACATATATGTACTTGATCAATCTTCCTATGTATGTATGTAGTTAACTGCTGCAGCACATTCTCTCCAACATAGACAGTGTCCTCCTCCTTCTTCTCTGGCACTGATGTCCTGGGACAGGATCCATTTGCTCCCAGGGATGCCTTTCTTTCCAAGATGATTTCCTCTGGTGCTGGCCTTCACACCTGCCCACATCATTTTCCTCCTAACTCTGTGTGGTCTCCACCACCACCAGCTGACCTCTCTTTCTGTCTGAACCTTGATGCTCTGAACACTTTAGGCTGATGTGGTTCCTATTTCCCTTTTCATAGGGATACCTGGTTAGTAGTCATAAGGATGTTTTGGTCAAGAATAGAAGATAAGGAGGAAGAAGATCCCAAGTATATTTGATATGAAAACTTCCTTGTGGATACTTATTTGATAAACCTGAGATTCCAAAAACATATGTCCCTTATCAGTTGACAGATATAGTGAGGGCCCTTGAAGATACCTTTTGGGAATCCTACGTCTTATCTCCATTAGATTTGATGTAAATTATAATTTAACAAAAGTCTGTGGGGAGGTAGAAATTGCCATATGACAGTGATGACAAAGGAGAGGAAATGCTAGTCTGGATGGCATGAAAGACTGGAGAATGGAGAAAATCTACTCCCGCATACAGCATGGCTCATCTGAGATTTCCATTTGCCTTTTGAGGAGCTGTAAAGGAAGACTGGGTGCTTAGCATCGCTGTACTTTGACTAAATGGGGGCAGGGAAGAAGGTACCTTTCTGTAGGCTCTTAAGAACCCCAAAGCTAATGTGGAAGGGTTTTCTACCATAGATTTCACAGAGCACAGACTCCATCTACTGCCTCCATTTTTGTCCTCTGGCATCAACTGGCATGTGATTCCTGAATCTCTCTGAGCACAGTTGGTGGCTCCATTATCCCCCAGGCATGAGCTTCTCAGAGGAAGGCATTCTTGCAAATGTCACAGTTATTAATGATCATTCTAAACTGCCGATGAGGATGTGGAATCTGCTTGGAGGGACCTACTGTTTCCCCCACATCTTATATGCTAGGCACTTCTTGACACTGACTCCAGAGGCCATGGCCTGGAGCAGCAGACCCATAGCTCCCCCACTATGACCAGGAAAATGTCTACAACGCAAGGCCTTTGAAAATTGAATTTGGTCAAGTTCAGTGGTCAATGTTTGCCAGTGTGGGAACCTAAAAATAAATCAAGAAGCTGGAGCTTCAAAGGCTTCCTGGAAGGTAGAGGGGCTAGAGGTCACAGAGGGCAATGGATGACTCCTCAGCTGGCTAACGGAAGTCATCAGGAATTTGCAAATTGCCAGGAATGTCCCTGAGTTCTTCACTGTGCTCTGTTGAACAGCGGCAGAGCAAGTGCCATGAACATAATAGGTCTTCAGTGTTCAGAGCAGGAGGGAGGAGGCTGGTGGGGTCTGCTTTCTCCTGAGGTCTGGGATAGGCAGAAGGCTAACCCACCAAGAAATAACATACCAAGTACTTTACATCTTGGAAACATAGACTCAAATGTGGCTTGCAATTCTACTGGCCTGTGAGTTCCTTTTATCCTGTTATCAAATTCTTTATGACCAAACCACTCCAAGATTTTTTCCCCCACAAAACCTGCATGGATTCTGGGCTTGTCTTTTGTCAATGCCAGTCATAAAGACTTCAAGATCTGAGATTCTTCTTGTCTCCATATTTCCATTCAGGATCTAGAAAGGTACTTTTGGCACAGTGCCAACCCATAATGTTCTGCTGCTTTCTTCTCAGTTCAGGTCCTACTTGTCTCATGGGGCCTTACTAGTTTAGTTTAGTTTTTTGTTGTTAAGACATGTACACTTAAATGGACTTACCAGAGAAATTTCATACACAGGCAACATAATTCATGAGTCATTGCACTGAAGTAACTAATATTATTTCTCCTCTCTGTTACATTGTTGGAATTCAGGGCAAGTCATACTCTGTTGTCAAAATGACCATTTATGCAAATGTCACGAAAATCATAAGAGACACATGGATCCCCAATTTTCAATCCCAGTGACTCTCTTCATCACCCTAAACCATCTACATGAACAAACCAAACCATAAGGCGTCAAGAGCTGTGCTTCCAGTGACCAGTATGTTTTCACATGTATTTTGACCTGCGCCTGGATGTTTCCCCCAACAGTTAAAGACTACTGCTGTCTACTTGTCTACTCTAGTCGAATAACAATTTTCTTGCTTGGAGTGTGATAAAATTCACCACAAATTAGACAAAAATGAGGACTTTTTTATTGTAAAGGGCACCCTCTCCTAGAAAATCTGTCTTAGTGTTTTAAGCTTAGTTGTAGATCCAGATGAATATGCAAAGAACAGACTGATGGAAGCGAGCAAGGCTGTGCAGAGCACACTGGGAAACAGCCTGAGCTGCTGCTGCTTCACCCAGACCAGGGCACTCGTCATCGTTAGGAAGAATTAACAGGTAACAACAAGACCTGCTGATGGCATTGACTGAGTGACACATAACTGATGACTTTTCTTTTTTATCATTTCCAACAGGAAAAATAGTAGTGCCAGTAAACATGAGTTTTGGAATCAAGATATCTACATTTCAAGCCTGGCATGGTGGCGCACACCTTTAATCCCAGCACTCAGTAGGCAGAGGCAGGCAGATCTCTAAGTTCAAGAGCAGTCTGCTCTCTGGAGTGAGTTCCAGGACAGCGAGGACTACACTGTAATTGGTCTTTCTTTTCCTTTTTTATCTTTTTTTTTTATCTTTTTTTCACTCTTAGGTGGCTTCCCATCCAGCTCCCAAATAACTACATGGAGACTTATTCTTATTGATGAATGCCAGCCTTAGCTTGGCTTGTTTCTAGCCAGCTTTTCTAACTTAAATTACCCTGTTTCTCTTTAACTATGTTTTGCCTCCAAGCTTTTTAATCTTCCTTTATTCTTTTGAAAAATTTTTTAAAAATTTATTTATTTATTTACTTATTATGTGTATAGAGTTCTGTCTGCTCATATGCCTGCACACCAGAAAGAGCACCAGCTCTCATTACAGATGGTTGTGAGCCACCACATGGCTGATGGGAATTGAACTCAGGATCTCTGGAAGAACAACCACTGCTCTTAACCTCTGAGCCATCTCTCCAGCCCTTCCTTTCTTTATTCTATATATCTTTCTTTCCTTCTTACTACATGGCTGGCTGTGTGGCTAAATAGCTGGCCACTGGAGTCCTCCCCTCCTTCTCCTTTTCTTACTTCTCACTCTTCTCTTAAGCCTAGATTTCTCCTCCTATTTATTCTCTCTGCCTGCCAGCCCCACCTATTTCTCTCTCCTGAGTTGCTACTGGCCATTCAGCTCTCTATTAGACTAACCAGGTGTTTTAGGCAGGCAAAGTAACACAGCTTTACAGAGTTAAACAAATGCAACATGAAAGAATGCAACACATCTTTGCATCATTAAACAAATATTCCACAGTATAAATAAATGTAACACATCTGAAACTAATATTCCACAACACTACACAGAGAAACCCTGTCTTGAAAAACAAAAATCAAACAACAATAAAAATCCACATTTAAACTGTGATGGAAAAAAAACTTCAACTTTCCAGTTCTGTTCCTACACTCACCTTTGGAAAGGTAACTAATTGACTATTCCATTTGAAGATCAGACATGAACATATTTACTGCTACATAGTCACATAAATTCTCTTGTGATTCCTTTGATGAACTACAATGAATTAAATATGTTAGAGTCCATGAACAGAATGCTTAAACTACAAAACAAAACCAAAAACAATAATTTGACACATTAAAAAAATTAGTTATTGTATTTATAACAGTATAATAAACATTTGTGTGACAGTCACACTGGTGTTTTCTTGATGGGCATATAATATTTTTACATGTGCCTTTTATATTTCATTTAAAATTAAATATTGTGCAATGCATAATGGAATTTTTAAATAACCACTTTCACTTTTCAATCTGCCTTTATATTTTAGCTAACTGCTTTTGAAGCTTAACTAGTTATTATAAGCCTTAAAAATAAGAATTTCCTTGACCTTTTAGGATATATTGTTTTGAATTTTGTTATCAGGGTGAACTTTAGGGGTATATTTTTTGTATTATCAAACACCTCCATCTCCCAGACTCATAATAAAAACATCACAGCTCTTTGCTTCAATACCAAATGGAAAAAAAAATAATAAAAAGACTGCAATTTTCCACAAAGAATGAGCTTCAAGGTCAGATTTAAAAAGCTACAAGGCGAATAATAGATTGGCACAAATGAATGCATATGTGTGTTCTATTCAACAGAACAGAGTTAAATTATGTGGAGTGTATGGTGTGTCTACATCAATGCATGTGTTAGAGAAGCTATTCTTTTAGTTATGAATTAGCCACGGTTGCCTGCGCTCACAAAGTACAGCAGAGTTATTAAATGAACACACAATCAGAACTCCACTTAACCTAAATCATAACTGGGATCCATTGCAGGCTGTTAACGGCTACGATGGGGAAGACCCAGGTTGCGATTCTCTGCACAAACACACTGGCAAAAGACGATTCGCAATGGTTCCCTGCTACATCTGAGCCTAAAAAGTATTCTGCCCAGAGGAGACAGATACAGAAAGTGTCTGGTGATGGGGTACTACTTCTCGCTTCAAGGCACCCCAAATCACAGAGGCTGCCTCAAGGCTTCCCTGCTGCTTAACAACAGACAAGTCACTCTCTGAGACTCTCTTTCTAACAGGAGCCCTCCCTGCTGCACAGCTAAAGAAATCCACTGCAGAGGAACACAGAGCAGGAGCTTGTTAAGGTGCCCAAGAGACGCCATGAAGTCAGTTCCCTCCTCTTCCCAGGGAATAAAATGAAAACTCCTATTGAAGAGACTCCCTCTGCCTGAGACACCTTTAAGGGCGCATAAGCCTGCCTAGTGCAATGGCTCAGTGGATAACAATTTACGTGCAAATTCTTAAAATCGGCCTTAGGGCAAATAACAAGTGCCAGGCAGATCTAGTGTCAGAGACCCACCCAGGGTCTATCAGATCCTTCTCACAGAGGTAATTAACACAGTGACATGGGAGAAGATGAGTCTGTTTACTTCCAGGTTGGCACGACTGACTGACTGCTCTACTGATTGGACACGTATCGGTGGCCAGAGGACACCCGCTCTGATGGGTTGAGGCCCGCCTTGCAACTATAATTCTTTTGAAAGTCATATGTGTCGGAATTCTCTAACCTATAAGCTGCCTAGGGAGCTCACAAGACACTCTCATCTCTAACTGACTCTAGAGAGAGAAAGAGGGAGCTCGCCTTGCGTTTTGGATTCAAAGATACAATTTAACTCCCTCCCCCTCCCCCTTCCCAGTGGAAAAAATGTTTTTCTCAAGATAGAGCCAAATAGAAAGGAACCCTGTTTAAGGCCCTAAAGCGGCTTGGCTCACGGTTTCTTACTCCCTCTCCGCTCACACGGAAAGCACTTTTCTTTAGTTCCCTTATCCTTAAATTTCATTGTCTGCTTCGTCCAGTTTGATCGTCCAAGGCAGTCAGAAATCCTATCATACTTCCCATTGTCTTTTATCACGTTCTGTGTTTTGCATAACATCTGGTTGGATGATCAATTAATACAAATACTAATTTTCTTGTTTGGTGGATTCCGTGTTCTCGGTCTAAATTAAATGAGACACTAGAATATCATGGAGGTTTCATCACAAGAAAAACCTACTTGTCTATCCACCGTTTCATCCTTTCCTGTTTTCCGACTGAAGACGGCCACTGGCCTCAGCCGGCTCCACAGCAGCACTCGGGATGTGGGATGTGGAAGGGGTTAAAAGTGGCAACATGGCTGTTCACGCACTGTTTCCACAGAATGGCTGATGCTCCCAGGCACACCAGGTGGGGGCTGTCATTTCCCTCCCAGGAAAGAAACACTGACAATCACCAGTGAGCAATTCTAAGTGCCCAAAACACTTTATAAAAACAATCCTTTTCAATAGCAAGTGAAAATTCTTCTGCTACAAATGAAGCCAAATAATCTTGAATCTCTTCCTTCCAGAGATGGGTTGGAGGTGAATATCATCACACATTCTGTAGCTGGCTATAGGTTACAAACCCATAAAACACACAAATTGTTCATACAACAATATTTTGTTAAGACCTACGTACTGGAAATCACACTTGAACTCTATAAGATTCTGAGGGGTTGTGGGAGTGGAACAGGACGCAGGGAACCACCATCTGGCTGGATGGTTTCCCACAGAGGCTTCCTGGTGAGACCTTACTCAGGGTCAGAGAATCTACCCAGCAGGGCTGCATAATGAGATGATCCGGCCAGGGGTGTGGTTACCAGGTGCTTGGAAGGGTCTACACTTAGCTGTGCAGTGTGCTTTGATCTTGCAAAGGGGGAGGGGTCTTTTGCCTCTCCCCTTGGCATATTATAAAAAGCTATTTTGAATAAAGCTTGGGGTGGCTGGGTATTGACCACCCCCCCCCAAAGCTGTCCTCTGTCTCTGTCTTTCTTATCATTGTTTTCTATCTTTCTATCTAATATTTCCTCATTCCTCTTTCCTTGCCACCAAGAACCCTTTCAAAAGGTGGAAGCAGATCAGAGCTGGTCTCCCATAGACTCCCACAGCTGGGAGAATGTGTTTTATCTACAAGAATAAAAGGAAGGTATCAAAAATCAAAATTTGATTTCCACAAATGGTGTGGAATAATCTTTTTGTACACTGAAGATTTGTCACTCAGATTGGTTTAATAAAAAGCTGAATGGCCAATAGCTAGGCTGGATTTTCGGGGTAGAGAGGACACTGGGAAGAAGAAGGGCAGAGTCACATGGAGATGCTATGAGAAGCAGAGGAAGCAGGACATGTAGGAGAAGAGATAACAAGTCATGAGCCATGCAACAGCACATAAATTAATAGGAATGGGTTAATTTAAGTTATAAGACCTTGTTAGAAACAAGTCTAAGTTATCAGCAGAGCTTTTATAATCAAGAACAAGTCTCCATGTGGTTATTTGGGAGCTGGCTGAAGGGACAGAAAAATCCACCTACAAAGTCTTGAATGTTCTGTTTGGGGATTTGAGGGTAGGGTGATTGGGTACAGGATGGATTTGCGCAGCTGGAATTTTTAAAAATTCTTCCTCATACACTACATCCCAACTACAGTTTTCCCTCCCTCCACTCTTCCCAGTTTCCTCCCCACAACCTCTCCCACATCTCCTCCTCCGCCATTTCCCTTCAGGAAAGAGCAAGCCTCTCAGGGATATCAACTGAACATGGAATAACAAGTTACAATAAGACTTGGCACAAACCCTCATATCAAGCTGAACAAGGTAACCAAGTAGGAGGAAAAGGGTCCCAAGAGCAGGCAAGAATCAAAGACACCCCAACCCCCACTGTTAGGAATCCCACAAGAACACCAAGCTACACAACATAACATATACAGAGAACCCAGCACAGATAGTTGCTTCAGTCTGTATGAGCCCTTATGAGCCCTGCTTAGTTGATTCTGCAGGCTATGTTCTCCTGGTGTCCTGGAACCCTCAGGCTCCTACTAGGCAGCTTAATTTTTTAAATTACAATTTTATTCAGAGTGTTGTGTATGTGTGTGTGTGTCCATGCAACCACACACATGTGTATATCAGAGGACAGAATGTGGGAGTTTCCTCTCTCTTTCCATCATTTGGGCTCTGGTAATGGAACTTGGGTTTTTGGGCATGGTAGCAAGCATCTTTAACTGCTGGGCCATCTTTCTGGCTGTGCTGATGGTTTTGATGTTTAGGGTGGGGCTGTGGAAGGAATGGCTTATTTGAAATGAAGGACAACTTAACTCTTTATCTTTACCTTAAAGCATTCTCTTCCTTATCTTCTCCAAGTCAGGAGAACACCCAAACTCTGACCCCAAGTCTCCTACTCTAAGAGCAACCAGATGAAATATGTATGAGATGTGAAATCTGTGGAAACCAGGCCACTGTTCTTATGGGTCAATGCCAAGGCCCTGAAACAGCCCAGGGCCAGAGTCTTCACTGTAACCTTTTACTGTTCAATGTTGCATAGAATTGGAGGAGGAGGTGGGAGTTTGGTCTTGTTCCCATCATTTTTAATATGGCTCCCCACACTTAACTCACCCTCCCTCTACTTCCTTCCACAGCCTCCCCACTATTTAAAATTAGAAAGGGAAGAGGGGAGGAGGAAAAAGGAAGTGGAGCCTAGGACAGGCTTCAAGCTGAGAAGGCAGCTGTCTTCACAGAATGCTCTCAGCAGCTCCAAGACTTCCCAAGGCCCTTCTAAATACCCCTCCCAAATGTTGACTGCTCCAGCGAATTTCAACTCCTTCCCTTCCAGCGTGATGTGCCATCACAGGTTGTTGTCTTTCATTTTGCTTGATCATTTTGTACCATGGATTTAATTTCCTCCACCCCCATCCCCATGTACAAAAGAGAACCTTTAATATAGTTTCAATATTTTTATAGCAGCCCCAAACCAGGGGAGTCGTAATTGAGGGAGCTAAAGGCAGAAAGGAAAACAAGTATTGTGCAGGCCCATGGTCCTTTTGATAGATCGATGCCCAACAGAAATAATGGCTGTAGCTCTCAAGAGAGGTATCTAAGCTCCCTAATATTTAAAGGTGATGAGGATGGAGATGAGGGAGAGATGTACCGACACAGGTTCAGAAATGCTCCATGTCCCTGGATACTTTTATGTCAACTTGAACAAGCTAGAGTCATCAGCGAGGAGGGAGCCCAACTGAGAAAATACCTCCATTGGATAGGCAAGCCTGTGGGGCATTTTCTTAATTAGTGATTGATGAAGGAGGGCTCAGTCCATGGTGGGTGGTGTCATCCCTGGGCTGGTGGTCCTGGGTTCCATAAGAAAGCAGGCTGAGCAAGCCATTGGGAGCAAGCCAGTAAGCAGAAGCCCTTCAAGGCCTCTGCCTCAGTTCCTGCCTCTGGGTTCCCACCTTGTTTGAGTTCCTGTCCTGACTTCCCTCAGTGATAAACAGTGATAAGGAAATTAAGCCAAATAAGCCCTTTCTTCCCCAAGTTTCTTTGGTCATGGTGTTTCATCACAGCAATTGTAACCTTAATTAAGACACTCAGTGACGTTCAATCTCTTGACATCTGAAGGAAATTTAATTGAAGGAGCTTTCCTCTGGAAGCACAAGTACAGAGGAAGCCATTGTTATGGCAACGTCTGAACTTTCAGCCTGTCAAGTTTTACCGCTAAGTTTTAAACATTGTGGCCAGGTGGTGGTGGTGCACGCCTTTAGTCCCAGCACTCAGGAGGCAGAGGCAGGCGGATCTCTATGAGTTTGAGGCCAGCCTGGGCTACAGAGTGAGTTCCAGGAAAAGCGCAAAGCTACACAGAGAAACCCTATCTCGAAAAACAAAAACAAAAACAAAAACAAAAAAAAAAAGAGGATTTAAACATTGTGCAGCTTCTGTAGCCATTATAAATTGTATTCAGAATGTTCTACAGCATTTCAGGAAGAAAAGAGTAATGCCACATGTAGAGTCCTGATGGGACCAAAGTGCTACTGAAGAATGGAGGCAGTTACTCTCCTCTAAAACACGGGTATGCCTGCTAACTCCACCTCCAACTCCACCAGGGACCACTGGTCAGGTTCAACTACAGAATGCTGAGCACTACATCATCCGCTGCTATTGGGATTTTCATAAATTACATGCGACTCTTCAGAGATAACAGGTAATCAAGGAGATGCCTGCTGGTAAGTGCTGATCTCTCTAGAATTCTAATGAGAATTTTTACTGCCAACAAAATTTAAAATTCAAACATTCCACTAATTAAAATGAAAACAATGGGCAGGAGAGATGAATCATCGGGTTAAGAACAGTGACTGTGCTTACAGCAGACCTGTGTTTGAGTCTGTGTTTGACTCTAGGCACTCATGTGGTGGCTCATAACTGTCTATAACTCCAGTTCCAGGGGATCCAATACCTGTTGTGGGATATTTGTACACCGTGTGATTGGCGTAATTAAAAAGCTGAACAGCAGTAGCTAGGAGGGGAGAGAGGTGGGACTTCTGGGCAAAGAGAGGAAGTAGGAGGAGGAGACACATGAGAGAGATGCCAAGAGACATGGAAGAAGCAGAGTGGGTGGTCTGTGACAGAATGTAGATGAATAGAAACGGGTTAATTTAAATTATAAGGACTAGTCAGGAACAAACCTAAGCTAAGGCTGAGCTTTCATAATTAATAATAAGTCTCTGTGTCATTATTTATGAGCTGGAAGCCTAAAGAAAAATCCGTCTAGATATGTCATCTAGCGTGGGGGCACATATTTCCAAATAGGACCTGAGAAAGCTTTTTAAAAAGTTTTTAAAATGAACCTTGGGTTTGTGCATTAGAATATCAGCTCCACACCAGCTGGCTGCTGTTGCCATGGTGATCATAGACTCAAACCTCTGGAAATTTTAAGTCCCCAGTAAATTCTTTCTTCTGTGAGTTGCCTTGGTCATGGTGTCTTATTACATAGCGATAGCACAGTCACTAAGACAGGTATTAAGGAGTGTCTTAGTTAGGGTTTTATTGCTGTGAAGAGACACCATAACCATGGCAACTCTTATAAAGGAAAACATTTAATTGGGCCTGGTTTACAGGTTCAGAGGTTTAGTTAGTTGGGAAGCATGGCAGAATGCAGGTAGACATGGTGCCGGGAAGTAGCAGAGAGTTCTACATCTGGATCGGCAGGAGAAGGAAGGAAGAGTGACACTGGGTGGCTTGAGCTTCTGAAACCTCCAAGCCCACCCCCTGTGACACACGTCATTCAACAAAGCCACACCCACTCCAACACTGTCACCCCTCCAATAATGCCACTCCCTGTGAGTCCACGGGGCCATTTCCATTCACACCACCACAAGGATCACGTTTAAATGAAACCACCAATGCTAGTGTTTTCTCATTTCATCCCCCAGCTCTCTTTTCTGACATGGTCAGGACTTTTTAAGGAATGAATTTGTTTCCAGGCAATCACACGATTTCTCACTGCTCTTGCTCTGTTCTTGTGATTGACTTTCATGTACTTGAGCTCTCGAACTTACCTATGATCAGGGACTTGATGGAAGGAAGAGGACACATGACACCAGTTTAGAGACCGGGATATTTGGGCACACATCTTCGTTGAGAAATTCAGTAGGGACCACTGGCAATCACCTTGCCATTAAATCTTCATTCTTAATCTATGAACTATAGTATTAGATTAGACAAACTATGTTGTTTGCTTTAGCTGAATACATGTTGTCTGAAATGACAAAAAAAGAACAGGAGAATAGGAGAGAACCCAAATATGTCGTATCACAGTGCGTGAGTTCTCCATCTGGTTTAACCAACCACGGATGGAAAATATTTGAATAAAAAGAGTTGAAACTGTACTAAAAACATTCTTTGTCATTATCTTTTAAACAATCTACTATAGTAGTTCTTTATAAACCATTAGCATGATAATAAGTATCTCAACTACTCTAGAGAAAACTTGAAGTACAAACCAGCAACACACATTATACACACATGTTGTTGCATCATTTTATGTCAGGAACTTGAATCTGAGGGTCTTGGCTACTGTTGGGATAATGGTCCTGGAATGGTGCCCCTGCAGAGACTGCACAGGGCTTACAAAGCTGTCAATCAAATTCTGCTTGCCAGAATTATTTTAAATGGGAGTGACATCATTCACTTCCTTGTCAGAGCATGGTCTTATTTCACATCAGATATGATAATTCCTTGAAAAGCCAAATTTGCATTAGTCATAATGTAGGAATCCTGAGGTCTCACTATGATCAGATCATAAGCCAAAGTGAATCACTATGTCTAACTTTTTCCAGGATAGATTTGTTTTCTTCTTAGCTTTGAATTCTTGTATCTTAGATTATCTCCTTTTCAGTTATCTTTTAAGTATTTTAAATAAACACGAACAAGCTTGCAATTATACACTGTTGGATGAGGTACCATTTAGCTAAGAGCATTTTTTTTCTAATCATTTAGTGCTGTGGTAAATATATATATATATATATATATATATATATATATATATATATATATATATATATATATATGTCAGTGCTCCTACGCTGAGAAATCCATACTTAGCTCTTTCCCTGGTGGGCATCTCATGAAATCAACTTTCCACATTAGCTGGGTTTCTGGCAATCAAACCCAAAATAGAAGTTTCCTTCATAGGCTACACTTAGTGTGGGTGCCACCTACTAGATCCCCCAGTCATAGCTGATCTATGAAGCTCAAGAGGGAGCTTGCCTTTAGCTCTCACAGGGGGACAGAACACAGCACACTTCTGTCAGTAGCCTTGGAGCCTATCATCTTGGATTCCATGATGTTCCTCTTGAAAAAGCATGCTGATAAAACAAGAATCAAAAGATGACTCACCTTTCACCCCTTCCTAAAATCCCTAGCATGAGGATCTGAGCCAGGTCTGGAAAAGTTAATTTTGTTTGACAGCAGGTTATGGATGCTGTAACTCCAGGGTGTTTGCTGCTTAACACGCAGTTAACCATGATCATGTGTTATGCTCTTGATGGTAATACAATGCAACTGTGGATCTAGTGACCATCCTGCACTATAGTTCAGTAGCACCTGTTTTGTAGTATGCAATAGGTAGGCTCTAGGGATACTAAGTTCATCTTACACAGAGTCTTTATGCTCTGTGCTGGCTATGTTTATGACAATTTGACACAAGCTAGAGTCATTTTGGAAGAGGGAACCTCAGTTGAGAAAATGCACCTATTGGTTTGGACTAGGCAAGAGCTTGCCCTCTGCAAGGCAGTGAAAGCAGGTTAGAGACAACGGATTGTTCTGTGAAGGGTCACAGACAATATCCCAAAGTCTGTGACCCTGAGTGGGCTCCTGTAGGATGAAAGCAACTATATTGATTGGCTCTGGAAATGTTCCAGTAAGGCTATATTTTCAAAGCAACCATGTTGGTTTTTTTTTGGCCCCCAGGCCATAATTCACCAGCCCTTGGAGAAGTACGTCAGTGGACATAGATAACAAGCATGGTGACCGAGAAGGTCGAGGGACTGTTGTTGGGAGATGAGGAGGACTCTGGCAGATCAGAGGTCTGGATATTAGAGAAGTAAGGAAGAAGTGAAGGCTGGAGCTGCCCATGTGAAGTCAAAGGACAAATGGTCTTAATACAGTGGTTCTCAACCTTCCTAATGCTGCAGCCCTTTAATACACTTCCTCATGTTGTGCTGACCCCCAACCATGAAATTATTTCCATTGCTACTTCATAACTCTAATTTTGCTACTGTTATGAATCATAATGTAAATATCTGTGATTTCTGAGGGTCTCAGACAAACCTGAGGGTCATTTGACACCACCCCCCAAAAGGGTTGTGACCCACAGGTTGAGAAACACTGTCTCAATGACTCTTTGCTAAAATTGCAAAGGAAAAGCTACCCCTGTCAGAGGTATTGGTGACTTCACCTCTTGGTGCAGAATTCCCAGAGGTCATCAGAAGCCTTCTCTAAAGAAGCAGGATCCAGCTGGGCCTGGCTCTTCTCCCCGCTGTGCCAATCAGTATCATAACCTCTTTCTAATACTCTCTACTGGCCTCTAGAGATAAGGGCATGATGAGATTTTTTTTTTCATACCATGTGCTTAGGGGCAGGAGAAAGGAACAGGGCCTCCAACTAGCACCAGGGAAGCTTCTCCACAGGTGCAGAAGTTTGCTTTACTCTCAGGGATGTGTGGGAAATGGCATGCATTCATTCAAATGTGATTCCCAGTCATCCCCATTCTCCTATCTCTTTGTTTCCAGATTATTATTATTTTTTCCACCAATAGCGTTTCCTATGAACCCCACTGAGAAATGTCCAACCTGTTTTTCTCAGGCTCTTATAATTTGGCTGACTCCCTGCCACATATTCAAAATGTATTTCCCTCCTAGGATTCCAGGTGAACCTGGGAACTCTAGGGTTGATAATGCCCAGAGACTCAACAAGATTAACCTCAAGCCGGCACATGGAGGTGAGTGAGGTCTTTGTTTGATTTGATCCTCTTTCTAAAGTGAAGGAAGGGAAGATGAGGATACCACTATCCCAACAGCTGTCGGGTGTGTCAGGGAGAAGTTGATGGGTCTTGGAGAAGATCCACGGGTAAGCAAGGCTCCAAGTCAAGGTGGGAGTGAGGGCCTTTCTAGTGGATGTGTTTGTACTTTTATAGATTGAAAGAGTTGAAAAGATTATGAGTCAGTATGAAGATTGAGATAAAATCTAAAAATTAATTGGCATGTAGTTTGTACAGTATTACTAGAAAGTGGAACTGAATCACACCTTTGCAGGATAGGAAAAAGTTCTAATGGTATGTAGGCTGAACATTCAGCAGTAACCCAAGTCCACCCATGGGTGGGTGAAGGGATGTGAGAGTAAGCCTGTGGGCCACTCTGCCATTGGAAGTATGAAGAGGGTGTGAGAAACATAGATGAATAAAGCCACCAACTAAAATAATTCTTCCATGCTGGGAACAATGCTATATACCAGAAATGTCAGCTACTTAGGAGAGTGAGGCAGGAGGTTCAACTCCCTTGAGCCCAGGAGTTCCAGGTCAGCCCAGGTGGCCTAGTGAGACCTTGTCTCTCTAGTCAATAGGAAGGACTCCTAGGTACCCTTCGGAAGATGGCAATTTTCAACATATGGGGACTGTGAAGAACTCTTGAGAACTTCCCAGCCAAAGGATGAACCTGAAATCCCTAAAACTTGTTAATGCTATAATCGTATTATTCCTTAAAAATAGTTAACTCTATTATCATAAGAAGCTGTAATGGTGACCCAACTCTAAGGAATTCAACTTCCAAGAAAATCCCAACTCTTCAACTAGAGCTGGAAGCCATGGACAAAGAGAAAAGGGGTGTATGTTCCCTGAGGGAACACCTCAACATGGGTGACATTGAGGAGTGCAGGCCTCTGGAAGTTTATAGAGTGAGTGTGTGTGTGTGTGTGTGTGTGTGTGTGTGATGGGCCATTTCCATAAAATGTAGCTTGCCCTCACATTGAATTTACCGTGTGGTCTCTAAAAGCAGGGCATTTCCTGAGAGGTACTCACAGCTGGTGAGCCAAGACAAAGCCTCCCCAAATGCCAAGGAGACTCAGGCATTTGTCAATTATAAAAGTATAATTGGAATACACAAGAATATAATTAGGTTCAGTAGTAATGGCTGGGATAAATTTATCAGTTTTAACAAAACTCCACAGTATATGCCAACAGTCTCTTCTAATATGAATTACATCTTTAGTGTACTATTTGTTGAATCCAGTATGGTTGTTAAGGAGCCATTTAGTCAAAGAATATATGAAATATATAAAAATACTTAGGGCAAATTCCAAATGTGGGGATGGAGATTCGTAAAAAGTTTGAAAAGAGGGAAAGTTTTCTTACATGTGATGATGATAAAAATAACTCAAGATCAAATGAATAATAAATTCCAGGTGTTTCCAACAATGCTTGCCCAGATTGTGTCACATGACTCCATCATTGCATCCCATAACTCCACTGTAGCCTTGGTTCTGCACACACAGTATGCATACTCTAAACTGTGTGGGCCATCAAACCACATGGCAAATAACACTCACACTACAGAGATTTTACTATACTATACTTAAAAGCATGCTGCTCTTCGAGAGATATAATGGCTTAATTATGGAAAGCAGACCTGAAAGGTCACCATGTATCAGCATGCAAGTACCAAGTTAGAATATCTTTGGCTTATATTATGTTTGAATACTTGAATACAGAGAAACCTTGTTCTGAAAAAAAAAAGAAAAGAAAAAGAAAAGTGTTGGGGATGTTCTACTATACCTCCTGCAATGGTAGACATTTACTTATGATTTAAATCTTTATCTAAGAACTTTCATAATTTGTAAAAGCACATGTACAACACCAAGGAGTTATTTTAAAATGAATTTATCTATGATTCATTATCACTAAATGTTTGATCTGTGTACTTCCTTTATATACCTGGGGTTGGTATAATTTTATTTATTAAAAACAGCATTGTGAAGAGAAACAGTTTGAGAAGACCTGATAGAAAGAACCAGGGTCACTGTTGGTCCATGCACTCGCTAGACTGTTTTATTCGCATTAAAATATCTCTGAGACAAACACATAGTATAAGATGATTTATAGAATTTGTCGTATGTTTGGCTATAAGGTCTAGTTAGTTCATATTGTCAGGAGACATATGGACTCATTTAACTCCTTTGTAAAAATCTGGAGAATCCCTGCTTAGCTCCTGGCACCTAACCTCTGAGTTTTTAGTAAACACCTTATCTTTTACTTTTCTTTTCTTGCTTCTTCTTTTGTTTTTTGTTTTTTGTTGTTTTTTGTTGTTATCACTGATGTCAATCCATGACTGATTATCAAGTAAATTTTCCTTCTGTTGGGTGTTTATGATCACCAAGCTGCTGATCCATAGCTTGAGATATTAGTAGGAAGAAAGCCAGCTTGTGAGATGGACATGTGATAACAGTCAGGGCACCCAATGGGTACAGGGACAGAGCAGAGAGTCCTGGGCCTTTGGTTCTTAGAGCTCAGGGCAGGAGTAAAGAGGCCAAGCTAGCTGTGCACTAGGTCATTGGTCCCAGTGCACAGGCGTAACCAGAGAAACTGCCTCTTTCTGTTTCTCTCTCACCCAGCAATGCCTGTGAGGGTCCAGAGGAATCCAGTGTCCAGGTGGAAGATTCTTGCCTTTGGCACTTCTGAGCCTGCACCTACTCTTGAGAGTTTCAAAGGCAAAAAACATTTCTTGTGTGCATGTGGACTCAGGGACAATCTTGGCCTCCTTGAGTTTTGGTGAAAAGTCTGTTGGATGACAAACTCCATCGGTTTGGGAAACAAGCCAAGTCAGTGGCGGTCCTGATTGGGAGCTGGATTTCTACCAGATTCCTACAGGGAAGGAGAAAGACAAAGGTTTCTGGGCTCTGCTGCTTATCAGAAGGCTCATCTTGACCACCAGGAACTTGGAAGGCTCCAATCTATGTCCATAGCATGCAGGTCCAATCCTGGTTCCTCTGGTGGGCTTTGACCACAGCGCTGAGTGTCAGGTAAGAACAGACATATAGGGAAGCTCAATGCCTATGTCTTTCACAGGGTCATGAACAGGGAATGCATGAGCCAGATGCCTTTCAAGAGATATGGCTATTAATCTGTTGCTGAACACAGTTGTTATCCCACATCTCTGTAGAAGGCAGGCTTCCCTTCTGCAGAGCTGAGGTTGAGAAGAAAGGCAGAGGGCATTCTGTAAAGCATCCTGCTTTGCCTCCAACAGAACATCCTCTGGGATTTTCCAGCCCTTTTAGAGCAGGCAAAATTGCCTGGGCAATTTGAGATACAATCCCAATGTCTATGACACAGAAGTCCTGCCAAGGACATCTTCAGATCCCTGCAGGGTTACACAGTGATGGTTCTGTGTGTTGAGTGTCATCTGATATCCTCACCAAGCTCTGGCTTCTCACTTTACTAAAGACAGGAGCTCAAAGGACTTCCCTGATGTCCATGGTGGGACTAAATTAAGCAAACTGTAAAACCCTAGTCATGAAACGTAGATTAAGATAGCCAACTTGGGCTCATTATGAGTTCATGGCTTTCCAGGGTTATAAAATGAGACCCTGACTCTCAAATAAATAAGCTAGTAAGTAAACAAGTAAACAGCAGACTTTACTACAGAGCTGTCAATCAGGATTTTAGGATGCCCAGCAGGGCAAGTATTACAGGTCTCCTAGACATTCCTTGCTCTAGAACATTCCATCAGTCCTGTGGCTGGCAGCTGTTCTTGGGGCCTTTTACTGAGGCAATTAAATATGTTCCTTCCCACCTGTGGCTCCTCTCCTTCTGTCTTTCTTTCCTGTTTCTTTACTTTATTGCTATGGAAGTGGTTTTTGCTTCTGTTCCTGGAACTTTAGTATCTAACTTATGTCATCAGCCAGATATTTTTCTAAGCAAAGGTGCAGTTGTTGCTTGTAATCCAGGAAATATGGTTTATAATATCATGGTTTATAAAGTCATGGCAAGCACAGAATAGGAATCTTTGTTCCTGTTAATCTCTGAGAACAATATTTTGTCAACTGATTAACATATACCTTTCTTTTTTATGTTAATGCCTATTTCAGTTTCTGTGCATAATAACTTGCTCAATATATCTAGTGTTGACTCATTGACATTGAACTTGTGGCCAAAAGCACTATGGCCTGAGCCTGAATGGAGCTTCCCTGATGATGCATGTTCTCTGCAAGGTACACCCATGCCTCCTTGCAACAGTAGAAGTTAAAAAAAAAAATGAGAATGTGAAGGTCCTACAGAAGTCACATAAAGGACACTTAGGAACCCACCACATTAGTTACTTTTCTGTCACTGTGAAAAACATCATGACCAAAAGTAACTCATAGAATGAAAAGTTCATCTTGGCTTATGTTTCCAGAGAGTTAAGAGTCCATCACGGTGGGGAAGCATGTCAGTGAGCAGCAGGCATGGTAGACAGAGCAGGAATATGAGAGCTCACATCCTGAACCACATGCAAGAGGCTGAGAGAGCAAACTGAAGACAGGACAGGACTGTAATCTCAAAGCCTTCTCCCAGTGCCCTGTACTCCTCTAGCAAGGCTTCGCTACCCAGACCTCCCCAAGCAGTGACACCAACTCACAGGCAAGTGTTCAAATACCTGAGCCTACGGGGAAATGTTCCCACTCAAACCACCACAGGCCCCCAAACAAAAAGGGCCATGTACTGCTTTATTCAACCTCAGCTAGGAATAGAGTGACATTTGCCTTAATTCTTTCACTGATTCATGGATGTCTGCAGTTTCTCACAAGACCACAGTATTGGTTTGGAGGTTATAAATACACTTTAGCAAGTAAGCAATTTCACAGATGTGGGGTCATCAAGTTATTAGGATTAAGTGGAACTTCTTCTCTAAGATACATGATGATGACAACTCCCAGGTAACAGCTTTTCCATTTCTGTCACAGACCTGTGATTTTATTCGGAAAGTTGGTTCTGTTGCTTGGAGGTGATTTGGAAACCAGGACCTCAGGAAATATGGTCCCCAGCTCACAGGAGCGGTGATGTCAGCCTTCTTCAGCAATGGGAAACCCATCAACCTCGCCATCAACCAGCTTGAGCCTTTTACTAAAGAGAGCAGGTTTACCCACAGGTGCAGCCAGAGACCAGAGACGAACATAAGAGAGGAAGGCAGTACCTGGGGGAATCCCACGCATCCATTCCATCTTCCTCACGCATCCTCAGCATTTCTGGGGCTTTTCAGCATTTCCAGGAATATTATTCATATCACTGGAAAGTATAAGAACAATCTGCTATTTTAATCAAATGACAATAACAGCTACAGAACAGTAAACTCAGGTGTCTGTGTGGACAGTTACCATCAGTTCCCGGGGAAGGGTTTACCTGGAGGCTCTTTGGTCTATGGTTGCAAAATGTAATAAACTTAGACCAGAGAAAGGATTGCTGCTCCAGGTTTTATGTGTTTGGAAACACACCAAGATTTCCAGGGAGGGCTTCACAGACTGTTTTCACAGCTTCTCTCTGCTTTCAGCCGTAAGGTATAATTGATGGATAGATGGGTGGGTATGTGCCTGTAGATGTTATTTTTGTTTTATTATTTGAACAGTGTTTATGAGTCTCAGTCCTTTGTGGTCCACGGCTCACGATTCTTGGCTATGAAAACTTGAGACTGGCTCTCCTTCCAGTCCTGCCCGGGTCATGTTGACAGATGGCATCTCAATCATGTATCCTGCCCCTCCCCCGCCACTGTCACCGCTACCCTGAGAGTAATGAGTTACTTTGGCTCCATTTTTCAGGAGGGCAAGAGCCAATAGTGGCTTGTCAAGTTTACAGTGGATGAGGGCAGCGTCACGCTCAGGGGCAGAAACGAATGCACACATTAATCAGAAACTTTGTGAACTTGGAAATTATTGATAAAATTGTTAGTTGGCTAAGAAAAATTATCCAATATTTACAAATAAAGTGCAAGGGAAGCCAACCTTTAACTCTGCTCTCTCAAACAATTTCTTGGAGTTGTGTGTGTGTGGGGGGGGTATGTACACTACCTTAGAACTAAATTGATGTACATCAGATCACAGAAGCACATGGGTGTTTATTGAATTCAAATTTGACGTGGCAGGGGCACTTCAGTAAGGGTAGGAAGACTACAGGAGCAGTTGGAGCTAGATATTTTTCTACTGCAAGGGGCATTTATGACAACATGACAAGACACAGAGGTTTGGGATAGAACAGTTCACTGGGTTGGGAAGTGGCCAGGGGCAAAGGTCAGTTTGACAAGGTTTATTTGCTCAAGTTTCCCTTGGCTCAGCCTTCCTTTCCTTTCATGAAACAATAATCCTTGCCTTCTGGACAAAGGAGGGCATCCTTCACATGGGACTCCTGTCTCTGGCTTTTAAGAAGCTGATTTTTGTAACTCTGATTTTCCAGGTGCCTGACTCTCAGAACAGTCCATGGTCCAGAGAAGAACATGGTGGGGAGGCATGTTAACAGCTTCTAAAGGGAAGACAAGATGTTTTCTTAGTGTCCTATTGAAGACCACCACCAAGGATTGGGCGATTATTCAGAGCAGTTTCACACTGGAAACATCTGGGGATGTTTGAGCAAAGAAAATGTCTACTGCCCACCTCCTGGTCCCACGAGTTCTGATTTAATTAATGACTGGGGTGGGGAGTAAGAACCCACTGCAGATGCCCATGAGTTTCTTCACAGAATCTGTGTGCATATGCCTTGAATTGCAAGAGTTTGAAGATTCAACTAAGCTATAGGTGTTTAGATGGAAGGATGATCCTGGTTTATCTAGGTGGTCCTAGAGCAGTGGTTCTCAACCTTCCTAACACTGCGACTCTTTAACACAGTCCTTCATGTTGTGGTGGCGCAACCATAAAATTATTTTGTTGCTACTTCATAACTGTAATTTTGCTACTGTTACGAATTATAGTGTAAATATATGATATGTAGGATATCTGTTATATGTCCCCCAAAGGGGTCATGATGCCCAGGTTGACAACCACTGTCCTCGAGTGATGTGATGTGTTGAGTTCTATAGAGGAACATAACTGAGAGAGATGTAAAAGGTACAGGACACACAGACAGACAGACAGACACACACACACACACACACACACACACACACACACACGGGGAGTTAGCTTACATGATTCACGTGATGGGGGGTTTGGTAGTCCACTAATGGCCTTCTTCATATAGCTATTCAGCCTCAGAAGATAGGTACCTTGGCTGAAGGGCTGGAAGTTTGACAGAAAGGCACTAGTGTTGAGTCCTTGTTGGAGAGGTCAAAGAAGTTGGAGCCTGGTGTTAGGGAAGGACCACAGCAACAGAGACAGACATCTGAGGAAGGGAGATGCTGCATGCTGCTATTTCCTTGGGCATCTTTATCCCTGGACCACTGGTTGGCAGGTGCTGCCAGCATCAGTGGGTCTCTTCCTCTCAGTAAATGTTCCACGTGTCAATGTGATACTGACAGGCATTCTTGCCTCGGGTTGGCGTAGCTCATTAGTTAGGGTGCCAGACGTTCATGCTCACTCAAAACTTCCACTGAATCTGAGAGTCCAGGTTCTTGGCTTGCAAATCTGAAGAGGCATCTTTAGGAAAGCATTTCTTTCTTGTGGGTTGGTAGCCCAGAATTTCAGAGAGAGGAAGCAAGCAGAGTCCCTGTATAGATACAGCAGGGCCCAGGGAGGGGCATCACTGAGGGTCTATGGTGATCTGAAAGAAAATGGCCCCCAAAGCGGGTGGCACTAATGGGAGGTATGGCCTTGTTGGAGAAAGTG
This sequence comes from Onychomys torridus, assembly GCF_903995425.1. Classification (NCBI taxonomy): domain Eukaryota; kingdom Metazoa; phylum Chordata; class Mammalia; order Rodentia; family Cricetidae; genus Onychomys; species Onychomys torridus. Next base: position 30,068,457 of record NC_050459.1, on the reverse strand, counting down.
TATGGTTGTAACTGTGTAAAGATGTATTGCTGTTTTACCTTGCCTGCCTACAGCACCTGATTGGCCAATAGTGAAGAAGGGGGTATAGGCAGAACTTCCAGGCAGGGAGAGTAAGTAAGAGGAGGAATTTAGGCTTGGAGCAGGGAGGGAAAGGAAGATGACAGGGACACCAGGGGCCACTCAGCCAGACACCGTCAGATTCCCGATTAAATAAATGTTTTTCCTTTATAAACGTTGTCATGGTCATGGTGCCTCTTCACAGCGTTAGAAACCCTGACTAAGACGTTTCTCATCTGGAGATTAGTAACACCTTTCTAGGTTGAGGAATGGGGGTGGGTTATCAGGCAGGGACAGTCAGTCCAGCGGGCTCACCCGTGGTGTCCAAGCGTCCTAGTTATCTCCTGTCGATGCAAGCTGCATGAAAGGAGGAGAAAGATGACATGACATCCAACTGGAACCAGAGCCCCCTTCTGACATTTATCCTTCCAGCTGGGGCAGCAGCTCTGACATTTCTGGCTTCTAGCCAAAGACAAGAATCCTATCCCTAACCTGTGCGACCAGTTTCTATCTCTCACTCTTATTAACCCTCCACGGACACATAGACACGCTTAACTGCCTTACTCGCCTCTTAATTCAGCCTAGTTGACAACCAAAACCAAAGAGCGGAGGAGACACCAGGAGAGAAGCTGGGGTCAGAGAAAGTTCCACGCTGCTGCTTTTGAGAAGCCCCGAGGGTAGGGCACAAACTGAGGAACCCTGGCAGCCTCTGGAAGCTGGAAAAGGCAGGAAGCAGGTTCTCTCCTGAGCAGTGGTTCTCAACCTTCCTAACACCGCGACCCTTTCATACAATCCCTCATGTTGTGGTGACCCCCCCACCCAACCTTAAAATTATTTTTATTGCTGCTTCATAACTGTAATTTTGCTACTGTTATAAGCTGCAATGTAAACATCTGATATACAGGGTGTCTGATATGACCCACAGGTTGAGAACCACTGTTCTAGCAGGACCACGACCTTCAGAACTGTAAAGAATAAAGTTCGGTTGCTTTAAGCGCTGCATCTGAAGTGGTTTATTGTAGTGGCCATGAGAAATTAATACAAGTGCGGGCTTAGGCCTCAGGGTTTCCAAATGTCAAGAAATTTTAAATATGAAACATAGTTAGGGAAGCTACATAGGAAATGTACAACTGATTGGTGTAGTGGATAGCCACTTATCCCTTAGGTTTCATATTTCTCAGGGTTATGGATAATGGTTCTAGGGTTGGGGGTAGAAGAAATGGTCAAACTCAGTACTCTCCTTAAGGAAAGAAAATATGTCTCAAAAAAAAAAAGGGAAAAGAAGAAATGGAATGGATATGTATAACATGTTATGGTAGACTATCACATACATTAGTAAACAAATTTAGTAATATAGCAGCCTTTGCACTGTTATGAATTCTTATATGTTGATACAAATATAAACTTTTTATATTCCTATTTAAGATAATTTGTATATTGATACAAATACAGAGCTATGTTTGTTATATTGTACACATATTTTTACTCTTATTTGAAATATTTGTATATTGATACATATGTGAATTTATGTCTGTCATAATGTATGTATGTTCTTCTTCTGTTTAAGATATTCTGTATACTGATATATATTTAGGATTATTATCATATTGCATATTGCACTGTACATTCCTACCTCTGTTAAAGATATTTTGTGTATTGTCACAATTTGAAGTCATTGTCCTTTTACTGTACAATTGCTTACAGACTCTTTGCCTTATTTATAGGAAGCCTTAGTCCTTAGGTTGTTTAGGTAGATGAGACTTACAGAGTTATTGTCACCTATGCTTGTCACCTCTATAATTATGTTAGTTAGGTTATCCAGATTTATAAATACATAGGTCAGATGGACAGGTAATCTTCAAACACTTCATGGACCTAGAGAATATGGCATTTAAATAATTTAGCATTCTGTTGACGTGAGACACAATTGCTCCTGGCAGCACCAATTTGATCCCGAGAGAATGTTGGGCTTCTAAGACATTTCCATTTGGAAGTTTGTCTTCTTGCCACAAAATGGCCTACTGGGCAAAGAACTGCCCTTGCCTCAACTGCTGACAGTACAAATGCTGTCCTTTCTGGACAAGCGGGACACAATGAAAGCGACCACCATACTTTGCCAAGACAGGGTAAGATGGTCTTTCAGAATTCCTGCTTCTGAAATGGTCTGTCAGATATTCTAGGCCTGTAGCCAATTTGAATGCACCAACGATACTGAGAAACGTTAGGTGACTGTCCAGGCTGCTAGCTGTCTCTGTCTACTCTTGCAAGACTCCCGAAAGTTGCTTGCTTCCTTCTCCCATTTCTCAGGTATTATTACATTCCTTCTCAGGTCTTTGATGAGGTTGGAGATTAGCAGTTATAGTTACAACTTAGTATATATACATATATAATATCTTAGATAGAATATATTATGTATTAGACTCAGGTTCTTTAGGATAGGATACCTTTTGGAATGATCTTTGTAACATGCCACCTACCCACGCTCTAGACTTCCCTGGATTTTACTATGTGTTTTTTGCTTGACATTGTTTGCACTTACTGTAATTCCAACTTATCTAAGTCATTATCCCTCATTACTCCTGGACAATATTTGATAACCATCTCTTTGTGTATAGTCTTGTATTAGGTTAGAACTTTCTTATTTAGACAAAAGGGGGAGATGTAGTGGATAGCCATCCCAGCATTGGCCTGGAAGTTCCAACCTCCATTGAGGCTTCAGTAATGATCACGCCCACAAGGCGGGGCAGAGGAGGGAGCGGAAGACCGAGGAGGAGGGGAAGGTGGCTCTCTTGGTTCCGGGATGCCGGACGCTGGAAGTGGACCGAGCAGAGTTCTCCAGAGAATACCGCCGGACTACCCTATACCTTTGCCAGACCCTGCAACCTACCCCTTCATTTGCAAGTTACCCCACAAAATAAACCTCCCTTTTAACTACGTGGAGTGGCCTTAATAATTTCACCAATAGATTGGCTTGTCAACTGGTTTTATTTTTGACAGAACCCAGGGCCTTGCAGAGATACCAGGCAATTGCTCTATCACATGTCCAACCCTTGCCATTAACTTCGGTCAAGACCTGATACTGCTATGGGTTATTTATTTCTTTATTGTTTTTTGCTGGTAGAGACATTATTCTCCCATACTCTGGGTCATGCTATTAATATCTTGGAAAACATTAGGAATTTTGCATTGAAAAAGGGACTCTTATTCTGACATTTCTTTTTCCCCCTTCAAATGACTCAAAATGTTTTTAGAACCAACTTGACCATTGTACTAGTGCCCATGATGGGCTGAACATGTTTTTGATACACACTCCTGCAAGCTCACATAGAGCATGCTTTATTCTCTCAAAACACACATTCAGTGCTGGATGGGGTGGTGCATGCCTGTGACCACAGTGCTGGGGAGGTGGGGTGGTGGAGGCGGGAGCCTCCTGAGTGCAATTTCATCTTTGGCTCCGTGTGAGTTTGAGGCCAGCCTAGACTACATGAAACCATTTCCACAAAAACAAAACAAAACAAACAAAAGGAAAAGAAAAAGAAAAAGAAAATGTTCTTTCACACATCCAGTAAGTACTTGTAATAGAGGCAAAAGAAATAAGTCAAGGCTATCAGTTTTTCTCTGGAAAAGCTGAGTATGAGGTTTTAAGACCTTCAAAAATGATGATGGAGGCAGACCAGTCCCTGTCACCAGGGCTGTGGAGACCAGTTAGAACAAACTAGATGGGTGTCCACTGCTGCGTGTCCTGCTCTGCAGCTCCTCCATCAGCAGCCTGGCGTCAGATGCTAGTTCTTCATCTTCAGAGCCCTGTTATCTTGAGAGTACCTCTCCATGCCTCACTTTCTTCTTCTGAAGTGTGTTTTAGCACTACTAGAGACTTCTGGGGGGGACTGCACGTTCTTGCTCAGAGTGGAGCCTGCGCTGGCTGGGGCATGCTCAACTGCTCCACGGAGAGCATTACCCAGACACTTGCATGGAACTGTTGCCTGCTGGCACCAGTGGTGTCAATGACAGTTGGGAGAGCAGGTAGTTTACCTTACAGGGCCTCTTGAGAGTTTTCCCGAAGAGCGAACACTTGACTGGGTGAAAATGTCAACCCAGGCAGATCTTTGGTTTGCTGGCAAGCTGCAGGATTGCGGGGGCACTGACAGTTTGCTTCTCCCCTGGGGATCAGATGCCACTATTGACCCGTTTCCCCTTGGACATTTCTGTCACTCAGGTATTTTTCTCTGCTGGGTTGCTGGGCCTGGCTTCAAATTACATGCTGGGGCAGTTTAAGGGGAATTCAGGAGCTTCCCACTCCTTCCCATTATTCTCTCAAAAGGCTTTAGAGATGGGCACTGGTTACAGATGACCATCCCTTGGGGCCAGCCAGGCCATGGGCAGCAGAAGTCACTGTCCTTTTAACGCTGGGTTTTGTTTTATTTTTTTTCTTTCTTTCTATTTCCAAAGGACACCAGGTCTACAAACAGAATTGCAGAAGTCCTCAGTTAGAGCTGAGTCCTCACAGCCCTCACAGTCACGGCCTGTAAATAACCCTTTCCAGGGCTGCAAGGGCAAGCTTACCTCCCACTCACCCACAAGTCAGAGTCAGCAACAAGGAGGGAAGAGGGACTGAGAGTCTAGAGGTGTGGACTTCAGGGATTAAGCACTTTGTCAGGGGCCCCAACTGTGAGTCAGGGTAGATAGGAATGATAACAATGGAAGGAATTTTAACAAGATAAAGGACCAGATAGGCAAGGTGAGTTAGGGTCACCCAGAAATAGGCAGAACCAGACTAATCCACCACTGGATTTACAGAAACAAAAACATAGGGAAAGAAGTGCATTCCCTCAGCCCTCTGTGTGCATCAGACATTTTCATTCACAAGGACAAACAAATCCTGTTGCTCAATAAATATGTACTGGTGTTCCACAAACACCAGACAGCTGCTAAGTAGAGATAAGGAAGACTGCCTTCCCCGCCGTTAGCATAATAGCTGTTTCTAGGGAGGGGTATGTCTACTGTAGCCATGGGAGTGAGTGGCCCCTGAGGGGTAGTCAAAATTCAGATTTGTTTGTGTGATTTAACATCAACTTTATAGTTCGGTAGTGCTAGCTTCAGACGTTTAGAAGTCAGCTCCATGCTTTAGTTTCCAGAGTCTGGCGAACTCCAAGCAGTGGACATTAATCCATTGAACTTCACAGTATAATTTGCTACAGGCAAATTGTCCCATGGTGGAATGATCTCACAAGGTCCCTTACCCTATCCAGGAATTGGTGGACTTGTGATGGGGCTTCCCAACTTCTCACCAGCTGCCACAGCACAGCAGGCAGTGTCGTGAGATGAGCCACCCACATGGGGGCAGTTCCAGGGCTGCAACAGCCTTCTGAGAAAAGTCTGGAAAATGGGTTTGAAACTTAGAATGCTTGTATTTAAACTCAAGGGTAAAAAGATATAGTCTTGCTGTATGTCATGTAGCGATTTCGTGAGTACAATGTCATGGGTTTCAATATTAATATTCCGTACTTCACATACCCTCTCAAATGATCTTTTATTGGAAACACCTGAAATTTAGAACTCTATCTTTGAGCCAGAAACTCTTGAAGCTGAGTGCTAGTCTAAGTAAGGAGACCAAGGCTATCTATCCCAACTGTAGCTGATGTCTGCAGGTATTTTCGTCAGCTCTGCTTGAGTGCAGGTGAGGAACCTTCATACAGCTCCTGGATAAACTCCTGTCCAAACACGCACACTGACTCCCAGATAAACAGGGTGTGAGATTAACACCCTTAACCACGGAAGATAAGGAGCTGGCTCAGAAGAACCTTCCATCACCTGCCAAGAAAGCCGGAGGAGACTCTTCCATTCCAGAACTGAAATTCCTGAGTCATCCCGGGCCAGCCTGTAATATGGGGAGAGTTGCAAACAGAACCAACAACAATTCATTTGTCCTATCTGGTCTTCCAGAGAGCGGGAAGTAAAAATGGGTGGGCGAGAAAATACCGCAGTCTATGACGAGATGACCTTCTGCGTTGAAATACAGCTTCCGAGTGCAGGGTCTACTGTTAGAGGATGGAATCTGAGTCCCAGGGCACTGGCTAAGGTGTCCAGGGTCTGTGCTCATGGCAAAGAATTGGATCGGGACACCTGGCTAGAAATAGTGATAGAGAGCTTAGTAAGAAGGGAAAGGCATACCTGAGAGTAGAGTGGGCTAGTGACCTGAAAAGCTCAGAAAGCATCAGGCCACACTGCAGCCCTCTATAAGACAGTTACATTCACTTAACATCCACCACCACCACCGTTGGTATAGCCCAGGCTTGTCTTCTCTCATGCTTCCTTGGAGCAAAGCCCTGGGGATCAAAGGCTGCTAAGCTCTCTGCAAACAGGAGCCCAAGTGGGGAAGGGCTGTCTGATAGGAAATCACAACATTGTCCACATGGTTGGGCTTGCCCTGCAGACCGCCTAGTTATTTCCGGTTCAAAATAGCCATTTCCAGGTCAGAACATCTCACGTGGCTAGGACTCCATGGCTTTACATGGTTGCGTAAAGCGGGCGCAGCCATGTAATCTACGCGCATGCGCATGCATGGAGTAGCTACAAGTGGTCCTGTACACATGCACGGCCCACTCTTTAAAAAGCCGGCGCCATGTTGCACAGGTCTCTCTCCTCTCTTCTCTCTTCTCTCTTCTCTCCTCTCTCCTCTCCTGTTCTCTTCTCCTCTCCTCCTCTTCTCTCCTCTCCTCACTCAAGTGTGTGCTTCACACAGGCCTGTCACATTTCTGTCCTCTTTAATAAAAACTCTTCTGTGGTCTCGTCGTGTTCAGGATGTGTTCCTCGAGGATAAGAGCGCCAAAATAAATAACTAACACTGTCCCTGCCAAGAGCTCCCTTCCCATGTTAATCTTGATGCCAGGCTTTCCTTCCCCCACACGCTGCCATGCCACTGTAGCGTTGGGAAGGAGCTCAGGTGTGGTACCTCCTTCCTGCCAGAGAATGGGTTCTGGAAGTCTGGTATGGTCTGCTGAGTTGTGCTGGGTTTCCCATCCAGCACCAAATACAGTGTGTCTGGTTGCTATACTGACATGCAGGAGCAGCCTTCCCACCTCACACTGCTGGGTTTTTGTTGTTGTTTAGAATGCATATACATACATAAATATACATACAGATATATAATTAATTTGTTAAATGTAGAGAATAAATTTATTCAATATAGTGATATTTTATTTGTATTGAAATGTGATTTTATTTGTACATTAATAAAGTTGCCTTGGGGTCAGAACAAGCCATAGCAGAAGCTGGGTGGTGGTGGTGCACGCCTTTAATCCCAGCATTTGGGAGGCAGAGGATACAGCTAGCATGGCGACACATGCCTTCAACTCAATACCAACCATAGAAGACCTGGAGGTCTGTATAGACAGGAAGTGATGAGGAGGTCATGTGGCCAACGAATGAGAAAGCAGAACAGAAAGTCTATAAAAAAGAAAAAACACACAGAAGTAGCTCTCTTTTGGAGAGGAAAGACAGAGCAGCAGTGAAGGATAAGGTTTTCAGCTCTCAGCTATTGCTCTGACCTCTTGGCTTTTAACTCTACAACTGACTCTGTGTTTCTTATTTAGCAAGACGGTTACATCTACAATTCAACAATGTAATACATTATATTCTGAACATATTCTTTTCCCTCCCCTAACTCCTCCCAGATCCTCTCCACCTCTCTACCCATCTGACTTAATATTCTTTCTGTCCCTCTCTCAAAATAAATAAGTAAATAAATAAAACAAAAACCAGTAAGATGAAAAAATACCAAATGAAACAAAAAGATTACACACACACACACACATACACACAACCCCATGGAGTCCATTTTATGTTGGCCAATTACTCCTGGGCATGGGGCCTGCCCTGGGTAGGGTGTGTTTGATATACCTAATAACACTTTCTTGAAGAAACTGATGGATTTTCCCTTCCTCAGCAGGTATCAATGGCTTCTTGGTTAGGGAGTGGGACTGTGCGTGTCTACATCCCCTTATCAATGTTGGGATTTTTGTCTGGTTTGAACCTGTACAGGCCTTGTGCATGCTGCCACAGTCTCTGTGAGTTCATGTGTGCATCAGTCCAGTTGTGTCTGGAAGATGGTGTTTGCCTCCAGTCATCTGTTACTTCTGGCTCTTAAATGAAAAGAAAGGAAAGGAAAGGGAAGGGAAGGGAAGGGAAGGGAAGGGAAGGGAAGGGAAGGGAAGGAAGAGAGAGAGAAAGAGAGAACAAAAGAAAGAAAGAAAGAAAGAAAGAAAGAAAGAAAGAAAGAAAGAAAGAAAGAAAGGAAGGAAGGAAGAAAGAAAGAAAGAAAGAAAGAAAGAGAGAAAGAAAGAAAGAAAAGGGAAAGGCAAGGCCATGACTGCTCCTAGGTGTGGTGGGATATTTGGGATATGATATCTCCCTAAATATTTGGGAGAGCATAGCCAGAGGCAGGGTCAACCAGGAGAGTCCAGAGTGAACATGACCAGGCTGAGCTGGGCCATGTGGGGGGAGAAGGAGGAGGAGGGGAAGGGAGAGAGGTGAACCAGGTGCAGCAGCCCCGAGGTCAAAGGTATGCAAGGGGCAGGTAACCAGAATGTCTGAATTATATAGGGAAGAGCCTCTGGGGCAAGGGCAGCCCAGTCCCTGGGCTGGAGAGTTCAGGGTAGAAGGCGGGGAGTGAGGGATGTTGGGAGAACTTGGAGTCAGGTCCGCTTTGATATATTACGTAGGCATCTCAGCCACCTGTCCTGGGTTTGAAACTTAACAGCTCATACAGGCTTTCCAGCTTCTCTTCCATATGGATCCTTGCACACTGCTCCATGGTCTGTCATGAATTCCTGCTTCCTGCCTCACACACTGCTCTGAGGTCTGTCCTGAGGCCAGCGGCAGCCTCCACCCCTGCTTCTGCTTCCGTGAACTAAGCCGCTTCATTGTGTCTTGCCAGCCTTGATGATGATCTGAAACCAAGAACCAAAGGAAACCCTTGCCCCACCCTACACTGTTTCTATCAGATATCATCCTCCTGCAAAGCAACTGTTACTAACCAAATCAACATGCCGCCCAATGTGGGGTTTGAACCCACAACCCTGAGACTGAGAATCTCATGCTCTGCTGACTGAGCTAGCCAGGCGTTCCATTGTTACTAACACAATACATATACTCCTTTTCCCTTTCCATTTGCTAAAACCTTACATAGATGTGCAACATGTGGAAGGCTAGGGTGCAGAGGTTCCCAGAGCAAGCACAAAAACACCAGCCAACCTCTCAAAGCTCCTCATACCCTGAAGACACTATTTGTCAAATGTGTCTAATTTAAATATTCATTTCTGAAAAGCAGATCAAATTAGTCTGCTGATATTTTAAAGAAATCTTGTTAGAGATACTTTTTTTTTAAAAAAAGTATTCATTTATAATATAAATTAAAATGGAATATGAATTTGTATTTTGCCTTATGAATAGAAAGAAGGCTTCAGTTATGTCAGAAGTAGCAAAATGATCTGGGTGAAAATCCTTAGCAAAAGTGGAATGTTCTGGGTGCTACTATTTAGACAATGTCATAGTCATTTACTGTTGCATACAAATTAAGGCAAAAAAAAAATGCTGCATAAAACCAGAAACAGGACTTCTGAGGGGCAGAGACCTGAGAGCTGCTGAGAATGTGATTTGAGGTCCGGATAACTCATTAAGTTGAAGTTAAGCTGTCAGGAGATGCAATACTATCTGCAAACCGAACTTGGATTGGAGGCTGAACGGGAGTGGGATAATTCACTTCTAAGCTCCCTCACAAGCTGCTGGCAAGAGGCCCCCGTTTCTCTCTCTAACCAAGATCTGTGAGGGGCTGCTCGTGGCATGACTCCCCCAGAGCAAAGCATGCCTGGAGAAAGACAGCATGCAAAACAGAAGAGAAAGCAATTTGTGACCCACTCTCATTAGTCACACAGACCAACCCCATGACAGTGACATGCTTTGAGACTGTGACACTGTACAGGTTGAGGGTCCCAGGTACCAGGAACCATTTTGAAGGCTGGTTTTCTTACAAAGAGCATGGATCGCTTCAAAATCTTGTTCTGCGGCTTTTCATGAATTCATATCGAGAAACTAGTTTTCCCCATGGCTTGCTAATCAGCCATGGGATCAGAGTTACCAATTTGGGTCAAAAAGTAATCAATTGATATAAAATGCATTCACTTAAAACATCCCCCTGGGGCACCGTGGAAGATAGCCAATCCTGAGGTCAATCCGGAGACACGCAATCGATATCAGTTTTTCAAAGGAAATGGCTGAAAACTGGTTGCACGTGTCTCCTGAGCTTTGTACCGAATGGCTATTCCCACGGGCAAGGTGTATAAAAAAGGTCAGGAAGGACAGAAGCCAGGAAGAGCTTGTGAGATGGGTCCCGAAGGGAGCCGTTTACTGCTGAGTTCCAGCTGAAGGAGACCTTACAGGACAGTGTACAGAGCTTAAAACCTGTTCTTGAAGACTAGGAAAGTAAAGTGGGTGGGAATCTAAGTTTGGCTCAGAAATCCTGAAGCTGAGAGAGATGTTGGTGAGGGGGGCAGCCACTCTGTAAAGAAGTCATCATCAGCTTGGGACGGCTTCGGGGCTCCAGGGATCAAAGACGTGTGCCACCAACGTAAAGAGTAGAGTGTGTGGGTCGAAGGATCTCGTCTGGGTCCGGAGGCCAATCTGAAAATGAGACCAGGGATTCCACATGGCACAAAATAACAAAAACACAAGAGTCTAACATGAAGTGGCTAAGTGATGGAAGGGGATCAATTATCGTATTAGACAGGGTTTCAAGAGGAACAACCAATAGGCTAAGTGTAGTAAAGGGGCCTCCGCGATAGACTTGCATAAGTGCTTCGTGTGGTTCAACAAGGCTGTCTGCGCATTACAGAAGCCAAGAATGTAGTAGTTGCTAAGACCTAAGACCAGAAAGCTGACTGCCTCAGCATCCCAACCAGTTGCCGGGAGCTGGGAAGGTTCTAGGGAGAGTCACTGGTGTGGAGCTCATTTGCAAGGCTCGGAAGCTGCATGATGACAGCCAATAACGGCAGTACCCCCCACACACACACACACACACACACACACACACACACACACACACACACACACTCATTCAGAAAGAAGAGGGCCTTGCATGCTGTCTGCCTCTATCTGCCTTTCCCCATCTTTGGCCGACGGATGGCACCACCTACATTTAGGATGGGTTTTTCTCCCCTTATCACACTGCCCATATGTCATTCACACTGAGGACCATGTACTAGTCCCAGACAACTCATAACCCAGCCAAGTCTACAACCAAGACAAACCTTTATAATCACCGTGCAGCAATTACTATCAGAGAGTATATAAAGCCCTCAGTTTGTTTTTTTTTTGTTGTTGTTGTTGTTATTTTTTGGAAGCTGAGGATCGAACCCAGGGCCTTGCGCTTGCTAGGCAAGTGCTCTACCACTGAGCTAAATCCCCAACCCCGAGAGTCAGTTTTACATGCAGAGATGGTGAGCCATCTAATACCAGCAGCCACTGAGCAAGAACTTTCCAGGGTCTGCTTCCCTGGGTTTTCGGAGGAGCCGGCAGGAGGGGGCTTTGTTTGCCACACCACTACCACCAGATCACTCACAGTGGGCCCCAGGTGGGAGAAGCCAGGATTAAGGTGAACTCAATTTGATGCTTATTTCCTGGGATTAGGCATTTTACATGGTTGGTTAGGACCTTGTGTCTCAAAGTGACTAAGGGGCTTTCTCATAACTGAAGAGCAAAAGCTGAGATAGACGATACTCCAGTGTCTATCACAGGGAACAGGGGAGGATTGTGATCGGACACTTCAAGACTAATTAAGACTGCTTACACTTACATGATTGGATTCCCTAGTTCTGTCCTTTCCCGTTTATAAGTTTCTTCCCCATTTGCCTCTGTGTGACATTAGCATCAGTTTTGGAATACCATGCACTGATTGGACAGAATAACAGATTTCATCATGATTTTTCATATCATGTACTTTAATCCAGTTCCACCCATGACCCTCTTTTGACCTTTCTTCTCGCTTGCAAAGATTCTTCTGACTGCTTCTTGGGTGTCTTACACCTATATTGTAGTTAGAGTTTTCCTGCCTGGCCCAGTCAGGACAAATCTCTCTTACCCGCCAGTCCTATAGTCGCTCAGACCCAACCAAGAAAGCACACAGAAACTTATATTGCTTATAAACTGTATGGCCGTGGCAGGCTGCTTGTTATCTACTTCTTCTATCTTAAATTAACCCATTTCTGTTAATCTATACTTTGCCACATGGCTTGTGGCTTACCAGTGTCTTTACATGTTGCTTCTCATGGCGGCAGCTGGCGGTGTCTCTCCCCAGTCTTCTACTTCCCAGAATTTTCTACTCTCTTGTCCCGCCTATACTTCCTGCCTGGCCACTAGCCAATCAGAACTTTATTTACACAGAGCGATATCCACAGCACTATATTGTCATGAGTAAGAGCTGAGCAGAATAAGGAGGGACTACATAGTAATTGAGACCAACTTATTTCTCTTGCCACACGTTCACAGGATGGAGCTCCCCTGTCTGGTCCTCTCAAGGCCTGTTTGGGGCTTCTTACTCACCCATATGGAGGCCAAAAGCTAAGACCCTTCAACTACTGGCCCTTTAGCCATGTATTTCTTCAGTCACATTTCAGAGTTCCCAAACTCCTCCTGTCTTCTCCGAAAAACTGAAAATTGAACTCATTAAAAGCACACTTACACATTGCGGGTTCTTGCTATACAAGATATTTTAAATGACACTTTTGGATCTTATGCCTTTTAAAAGAAGTTTTCTCCAGTTTCTTTATAATTGTGCATTATGATCCATAGTGGTAAACAGGACTGTGCCAAATCACAGCATCAAAGAGCCAAATGGGTAATCAAATTCAATAACACCACATACTGAATAGTTATATTTGTTCTATTTACTAGAGAAGCATATACTTAATCTGCCTGGCTCTGTTCCTGCAATCTGTTTAGCTCTCTAACCATGACACAAAAAAAACCTCATAAACTCACTCTACTATCAAAATATATTTTGATATCCACTGTTCACTTGGTCACTGACCAAGCCTGTCTTGATCCAGATTCTCTCCATTCAAAGTACCTACCTCCTCCTTCCCAATCAGAATGCCTTTACCTCTCCATTTGGGTCCTGCTTCCACCCTTGACCTTCAGTCAGGCATAGGATAATGGTTTCAGTGGCAACTATAAGTACACATTTATTATAACTATTATTATGTTGTTATTATCACAAGTTAGCTACTTACTGCAATGCATGATGGTGGCTAATACAACATTAGGCTTCATAGTAAGTAAATCATGTTCAGAAAACAGTAGACAATGGTCACAGGATCTCTGGCTAAAACACATCTGGAATGCCAGGCTCAGAGCTGGACCCCTCCTAGAGTGGGAGTATTGCTCAGCTAGAATGCAGACACACACATCTGGAACCTGAGTCACACGAGAACAATGGTTGGTCCTAGGAGTCTCAGGCCAAGGAGTGGCTGGCGGTTGCAACTGTACGAAATTTTCTTTTGTTATAAGCAGAAAGAAGTAAGTTAGGGAAAGGTAATGTCAGTGTTAAGTTGAGTTGAAATTTCTAGATTAATTTCCTGGATTCATTTGAGGGGTGAGGTGTGCCCATGCCATGGAAGAGATCTAGTTGGGTGTGAAGGATTTGGCACTTGGGTGCACTCAAAGGGTCATTGTGATATTACTAATGGGGCTCTCCCTCTCTTGAACCCCTTCACCCCCTGGTGCTCTAACTGATGTTTTTTCTCAATGATTCTGGAACTCCTAGTCTACAGGAGTCCCACGACTTATACTTTATGAGCCACTTTCTCTGTGGATGTGTTTTCTTCGACTACAGTGACTATTCTTTAAAAGTTTTATTTGCTTTCATTGTGTGTTTTTATTGCTCTAAAGAAGTATTGGAAACATGGGCTGAGGAGATGACTCAGTGGGTAAGAACACTAACTGCTCTTGGAGAGAGCTGAGGTTCAGGTCCCAGCACCCCACGTGGCAATTTATAACTGACTATGACTCCAGTCCTAGGGGATCCAATGCCCTCAGGGATCCAGTTGTCAGATTCCAAACATAAAATTGAAAATGTTTAGCAAATCTAAGAAATATCCATGACAAAGAAGGGAGGAAATGCTCCTTTCAGCTCAGGGTTTCAGAGGTCTCAGTCCACGGTTAGTTATCTCCACTGTTTCCAGGCTGAGGTGAGTTAGAACATCATACTGGGAACACAGGACAGCAAATATTCTTATTCCCTGGCCACCAGGAAGCAGAGTAGGGGAGAGGGTGGGCACAAGATACGCCCTTCAGTGGAATTCTGCCAGGGGCTCTTTTCCTCCAATTCCCACTTTCTACTACTTCCCAATAATGAAGTAAACTTATGAGTCCATCCATGGATTAATCCATTGATGAAGTCAAGAACCTCATGATCCAAACATTGCACTTTTAGTGTGGGGAGGGGGGGGGGGCGAGGATCTCATGTTTAGACTATAGCACAGCCCCCAGCCCAGTCCCTTGTATGGAAAAGTAGCTTAACCATATATATTTACTGGGTCATAATATGCTGGCCCCAAAAGCTAATTGTTGTAACTGTGGTCACTAGGAAATTTCCAATGCACTTTCCAGGGTCCTGCTTCAGAAAGATTTACCTCTTGCTGTTGACTGCCCCTGAAATGCTCATCCCCATTCATTTCCTCCTCCATTGTATTCTTTAAAAAATAAAACGTCTTTCTGACAGTAAGCCCTTTTCTTACTTAATGTGTGGTCAGAATTATAGACAAGAGGGGAACAGATGGCTGAGTTGGAAGGAGACGATTCCAGGCTGTTGGAGGTTTAACAAAGCTAATGAAAGGAAATTTACCAAGGACACAGAAAGGCACGGGCGTTTGAGACATTTTAAAGCCCAGACCACTGTGCCTGGCCGCTCCTCTCTACCGGCTCTCCCCCACCCTCCTCCTGCCCCTTGGATGAACGTGAGGTTGCCAAGCTGAATCTGATGTAATACAGTGCTGTGGCTCTCCTAAGCACATGCGCAGGACTGACTGGCTGGGGTGCCATTGTCTTTCAACAAATTATCTTGGCATGGTTCAGCTGCCCAGGCTGTGCCTGGGTACACCTGGCTGTGGTCCCAGATCCCCTGTTGAGACAGCTAAGCAGACAGTGTAATGTAGCATGGGGGGAGGGGATTTACTTCATTGTGGGGGCAATACCACTTCTGAAAGGCTATTTGATGATTCTTACACCTGCTCCATTCTCTTTAGCATATGCCTCCCAGCCCCCATTCTCTTCCCTTTCTGATTTTCTTTGACTAGAAAGCTTATAAAATGGCCCCATCTGTTTCACTCAGTCTTTGTCCTCAGAAGAAACCTGGCATTCCATTAACCATGATGACATGTACCGCTTGGTCACACCCCCTTGGGCTGTTGTGGTCACTATCCCAGCCTGACACAGGGAAGTCAAATGCCTCCCCCAAAAGAAATTCTGGTGTGCTTTGGTTTTCTCTGGGATAAGGTCACACTCTGTAGTGTTGGCTGGCCTCCAACTCAAGGCAAACCTCCTGTCTAGGCCACCCAACGTTGGGAACACAGGTATGCATCACCAAGGCCAGCTTGGGCTCTTGTGTTCCTATGTTCTGGAGTGCAAAGCTGTGAGATGGATGAGACTCCTCAGAGAGCATCAGGAGGCAAGTGTGCCTGGGGCCTGGGTTGCCTGAAGAGAACCAGAAGGGAGTCTGAGAGGGTTGCTAGCTACCAGAGTCACCGACCTCACTTGACCTTCCAATGTTAGTTGCTGCAGTAGGGAGACCTGAAGACCAGGGAGGGATCTAGGTTAATGGAAACCCATACAGACTACAGACCCAGCTGAAGCTTTCAAACTGAAGCAGCTGACTCTTGCAGGACTCTGGTTACTTTACCCTCAAGTAACGCATCATGTACCTAAAGTGGGAGGGAGAAGCTAACACATGGGGGCATGCTCTGAGGATCATTAGAATAGGGTGTGACTGAAAGGTGAGCACGCCCAGAAGGAATTCAGTTCACCTTCTAGAAGAGACTGCAGTTAGACTAGACGTGAAGCCAATCAGCAAAGAAGGCAGTGTCAGAAGAAACAGGGTATGGTCCAGGAAAGATAGGTACACACAAACCAACAGTATCCAAGATGCGCTGTCATGATCCATCAGGGTGCTTGCAAACACCTGTAGACCATGGGAAGAAGAGCTAGACAGGGCTATATCATAGAAAAGAAGACTTCCCGTACTAAATGAAAGAGCTGTAGCTAAAGGAGATGCGAGTTCCGGGGTTG
This sequence comes from Onychomys torridus, assembly GCF_903995425.1. Classification (NCBI taxonomy): domain Eukaryota; kingdom Metazoa; phylum Chordata; class Mammalia; order Rodentia; family Cricetidae; genus Onychomys; species Onychomys torridus. The sequence continues at coordinate 30,052,065 of NC_050459.1, read as the reverse complement.
GGCTTGATGTGAAAGCTCTAAGTAAAGGGTGACAGGCTCAAGCTTTCTCTTCAGGAACTTGGGTTTCCCTTCCTCCCTCTGCCCCCCTGCAGTTTCTTGAATGCACCTGCAGACCTGCAACTTGGAACTTGTGACCTTGCTTTCTCAGTGCTCTGAGTCCTGGAGTTATAGGTGCTTGTGCCTCTGTGAATGTTATCTTCTCAAAGAGGTGTACTCCACTCACCCTGTTCAAAATCACAGTCCCTCCCAAAATCTATGGTATATTTTAGATCATGAATTGTCAACCTGATCAAATTGATACATGCCCAGGAGATTAGTGAAGCACACCTCTGGGTGTGTCTGTGGTGAGAATTCTGAGCATCTCTATTAGATTAGATCCTGAGGACTCTGACCTAAATGACCAACTAATGTTTATATGGATTCACAATGAGATGGCACTATTGGAAGGTGGGGGAAGTAGAAGGCAACACCTTTTGGAACGGAGTGGGCCATTAGGAACAAACCCTTAGCCAAATCTTGCTCAGACCCCTTTCTCTGCTTCCTGGCCACTATTGTGTAAACTATTCGGCTGTCAGGCCTTTCTGCCAATAACAAACTGACACTTTTGAAACAGTGAGCCAAAATTAATGTTTTCTCACTTCAATTCTTAGTTATTTTGGTCACAGTGATACAGAAGTGACAAATATAAGTTTATACTCTAGGGCATCCGTTATGTTTTCACTGTTAGCCTTGGAATATGAGCATAACTTAAGACAGAGACTTCTGTATATCTTGTCTCTATTTAAATCTCAAGTGCCTAGGACAGTGCGTGGCATACAATATAATGTAAGTCGCAACAGTGCAAAAGAGAGCTGTTAATGAATAAGAAGAGGAGGAACCTCATGTGTGTTATATGATTTCTCAATTGATTGGAAATGATGGCTGAAAGAGAGGGAATGATCAGGCTTGCAGAATAAACAGAAATGAAGAGGTCAAAATGCAAGAAGCAGGAAACAAAAGGTAATGGTGAGCCCTGTTAGGATATTTTCAAATGAAACTTGTTGTAGAGTCTTGTGCTGGTTGGTTTTAATTTCAACTTGACACAACCTACAATCTTCTGGGAAGAGATTTTTAGTGAGGAATTATCTAGACCAGCCTCGCTTGTTGATATATTTGAGGATGTCTCGATTGCTTATTGATGCAGACCATTGTAGGTGGCACCATTCCCTAGGCAGGGGGTTCTGGACAATATGAGAGAGGAGAAAGCTAGCAGAGAATAAACTAGTAAGCAAATGTGGATATAGCCTCTTTTTGACTTTTCACTGTGACTGTGATGTGACCAGATGCTAGAGTTCCTGCCTTGATTTCCCCAATGATGGACTACCATTTGGAATTGTAAGTCAAAAGAAACCATTTTTCCCCTTAAGTTGCTTTTGGTCGGGGTATTTCATCACAGCAACAGAAATGGTACTAGAACAAATTCTCAAGCAGAGATATAGCTGGCAGGTAGAACCACTCATAAAGTTCACTGCAAGATAGAAACGGATACTGTAGAATCACCAGAAGATCGATAGATACAGATATCAGGAGCCAGAAAGACCTCTACATCACGCCATAAGCACACAGAAGAGAACAGAATTAAATTTGTGGGTGGTTCCAAGTTTCATTTCCAAGGGCAGTCTTCCCTATTAGGTGCCATCAGTAACATCCTAACAAGGAAGAAAGGGTTTCAGAAGTGCAGGGAAACACATTCTTGGAATACTTGTGTCCTGTTTAACCGAAAACGACTAAGCACCCACTCAAGTGGATTCCAACAATGTTGTTTATCTCAGCCGGTTATCTAAACATTGGTGAAGAGACAGAGGATAAATTTGTTCTCTAGACTAAAACATGCCACCCTTCTGGGTGTCTCACAGCTTTTTCAAAAGTGTTGCATGAAGGCGAGTAATATTATCTCCCTTTATAGAAGGGGCCAGTTCACAAAGAGGTTAAAGTAATTCCCAAGGACCGTACAAAAGTCAGAGGGCAACTCCTGGAACAAATCTTTGAAATCTTGGATCTTAAAGATGCCCAAATTGAGGTCATCCTGGTCACAAAGGCTTAGTCAGATTTATGAGCCAATCAGAAGAGAAATTATACTAGTGATGTTGGATTCCTAGGTTTGAACCCTAACTATTCACTCTTTCCTTTGGCAAAGCACACACCACCACAACCACCACCACCACCTCCTCCACTACCACCAAGCTGGGGTATTTTGGAGCCTAACCCTGGTTCTCCTTCTGTGTCCTCAGATCCTGGATCCATCTGACCCAGATGAATCATGGAGTAGAGAGACACATTTCTTTCTTGCAGTGGAGAAAGGATTCCTGAATTTGTCTCACGATATCAAGTGGTAAGATTCCCATGGAAAAGCACCGAGTTCTGGCCAAGGTCTGGATGGGTTTCACAGTGTGGCTGAAATGGTCACTGCTGCTTTCTGTTGCTGACAAGGTGTCTTAGCCACTGTTCTATTTTTGTGAAGAGACACCATGGCCATAGCAACTTACGAAAGTAAGAGTTTATTGGGGGCTTACAGTTCCAGAGGGTAAATCCATGATAATTATGGTGAGAAACATGGCAGACACGGCACTGGAGCAGTGGCTGAAAGCCTACATGTTGAGAGATAATAACCACGGAGCAGAGAGACAGTGAGCATTGGGAATGGCATAGGCTTTTGAAGCCTCAAAGCCCACCCCAGTGATATACCTCCTTGAACAAGGCCACACCTCCTGATCCCTCCTACACAGGTTCCCCACACCTAGGGAACCTGGGTAGGAAAGCATTCAAACTGTTCAGCCTATGGAGTCCATTCTCATTTAAACCACCATACAAGGAAAGGGACTGAACTCCTTCCCTAGAGACCAGTTCTTGCCCTAGAGGTCCCTAGTGCTATGTGAAGTTAATAAAGACCTTTGGTATCATCAAAATGTAGAGAATTCCATCCACACCAGACAAAATTAACGGGTATTTATAGCTCTTCTGTTTCTGTTCACTAGCATTCTAGAAGCCTGACAACATGGAGTTGCTCCTTAACTAATAGAGCAGTGACAGCTGGGGGACAGAATGCAGGATTCCACGACAGGGTCAAGACAAAACAGGAAAGCTGTTTAACTAGAAATGGTCTGGGGTGTGTTTGCAAGGAGGCTTGTCCAAGGGTTGTGTGTCGCATGATGGGATTTTCTCTTTAATACTTCACATCTCCAGGTAAGCACCAGAAAGGACAAATAGAAATGGCATTGCTTGTGGAGAACAAACGAAGGCAGGGCTTTATTTCCAAAATTCATTGCAAGTAGAAGCATCCTTGGCATATTGCAGTACTCTACAGTACTGGGGAGGCTGAAGCAGGAGTTCAAGGCTAGCCTTGGCTGTATAGGGAGACCCTGCACCAAAAACAAAACAAACAGAAATGAAGAGTCCCAAAATTGAAATTAATGATAACAAAAGGAAGATGGAGAAGTTAGAGGGAGGGCACTCGCACACTCCAACTTAGAAGGACAGCCAGCATCTAAAGTCTCGAGGGACAAGATTACCGTGAATAAGATGTAGTGATATTTAGGTCACATAAAAAATTCTTTGGGGCTGGGGAGATGATTCAGTTGATAAAGTGAATGCAGAAGCATGAGGACCAGTGTTCAAGTCATTATGTAAAAACGTAGGCATGAGAACACTGAGCCTGAACCCTAGTGTTGGAAGACAAGACAGTAGAGCTAGAAAAATCTCTGGGACTCTCTTGCTGGCCAGTCTAGCTAATTTGTGAGCCACAGGTTCACTGAGGGATCTGTCTCAAAAACATAAATGGAGAGTGGTAAGAAACACCCAGACATCGACCTCCAGTCTCTATATACACATGCAAACACATGTATATACATAAATATACATAAGTGCATAACCCCCTCCCCCACATACACAAACACGTTTAAAAAAATACTTTAGGTGCAAATCTAGAAATATTTGCCCAAACTATGCATATAATATCTCACTCAAGGAACCCTACTAAAATTAGACAAAATAATCACTGATAATGCCTACAACTTTATTCAAACTCACCATAGAAAAATTGACATATACATTCTAGAAAACATTCAAAAAACAAATATACAAAGGTATTGCAAATATATATATACATATAAATATATTGACAACACATAAATATTTAAAAACAAATACAGATGGAAGAGCAATTAGTGTGAGTAGGATAGTTTCAAAGAACACGTGTATTTAAATCATATTTTTATGGGAAAATTAGAAGGAATTTTATGACATGAACATAATGGTCTCTATTTTTGTATGCTGTAGTTTCAGATTTCATTTTTGAAATGTTTTCCATTAAATTATTTGTGTTTAGTTTCAAAGAGTTGCAGCCAGAGCTTGAAGGGGGTAAAAACCACAGAGGAAGTCCTCATTAACTGCAGGGAAAACTGCCTTAGAAGCAAGTTGGCTCAGAACCATTGTCCCCATCAGAACCCAGAAGAATCCTAAAGCTTCTGAAGCATTGTGACAGAGGGAGAGGAGGTGAGCTGTCTGGCACAGATTCTTCTCTTCCTGGGACCCAGGAGAAAGTTGAGACCTCCATTCCTCGTGGCCTTCAGTGAATGTCTTGGTTTATATACCTTCCTCCGGCAGAATCTGTTTTCCACAGTGAAAGAGGAGGAAGACACCAGGGTGGAGAAACTGCATAAAGATGGTGGATAAAACTGGTGTGTGTTCATCAACATCTTTGGAACTAGAAAACATAATCCGGGGCATGGAATCTCCTCACGTCCAAATGAAGCATCAAATGAGCAGTCAAAGGGGTCAGGGCTCAGGCTTCAAAGATTTTGGAAGCTCATAGTTTGTCAAACAAAAAGGACAAATGGAATTCCAGGTCACCTCCGGGCAGCAACAAGGCCAGTAGTCATCTTGGATGGAACTTCTCTGTGGCTCTCAGATCAGGCAGCACTAATCCATTTGGAAGAATCGAGGTCATCTACCAGCAGTCCCTTGGGGACTCTTTATGGTGCATCTTGCAGGGACTCTGACTTTCATCTTTAAAACAGAAATGAAGCACTTGACAGTTTCCTCGGACATGTCAGAAGAAAATCTCCAGCTAAGGGACATCGGGAGCCCCCCCCAACTCTCCCTGATTCCTCCCCTTAAAGATTCCCTTTTCCCCAAAATGACCACTACTCTTATGATCGTAAAACCCAACTCTTCTTCCCATCCATAAGAAATCATTTTGATCTGAGACAAAACCGTCCTCCTCTCCATTCAGCAAATCTTACAGTCTGACATTTGAAAGAACACCTCACCTAAAATTAAGAAACAAAATAGTATTCTCTAAACTGGCAAAGAACATGCCTACCGTGTACAAGGCCCCAGATTCTCTATCACTTATAATGAAGAGTTTAAAAATGGTTTTTAGGAAGTCTATCTGAAGAAAAGCTCGTCATGAATCCAAAGTGAAGCCAGTGTCACTCGGGTCCCGGGAGTGACAGACAGCAGGCCAGCAGCCACTGCTGCTCATTCTGTCTCCCAGAAAGTGGCTAAGATCCACAGAGTGCTCACAGTTCCAGATTTTATCCCAGGAGAGCACACGGCCTGGTTAACCAAGAACCAGGACAAGTGTGAAATAGATTAAGGAGAATGGAAGACTATCAGCTCTGTCCACTGCCCTTCCCCCCCCCCCCCCCGCCGCACTCTGTGTTATAGAAACTGAAGACAGCGCTCCATAATTTGAACGTGGAGAGAGGACACCCTTCCCAGCTTAGCCCAGGCAAACCCTCACAGTGTATAAATAGAATTTGCACAGTGAGAGTTAGATGAAACTCTACAGAATTCCTAATAAGTAGCTGCTATGTGCTAAGTATTGTAAGAACGTAGAGACACTCACAAAGATAAGAAACACATTGTACTTCAGGGAGCATGTAGCAAACAGAGAAGAAGGCAAGCATCAGTCTCCCTATGGAGAAAGGGAGTCCATAAGATCTTTGTTCTCAGATGGACCAGTGTACTTGAGAAGACGGAGAGGTTCAGCTAAAGCAGGGAGCAGAGGAAGGGAACTAAGACCAACTACAATGCGCTAAGCAAGAAGAAATGATACCAGACCGGGAAGTGTTTCTGGCATGGAAGGATCCTGCTGTGGATATCGCTCTGTGTAAATAAAGTTCTGATTGGCCAGTGGCCAGGCAGGAAGTATAGGCGGGACAAGAGAGTAGAGAATTCTGGGAAGTAGAAGGCTGGGGGAGACACCACCAGCCGCCGCCATGAGAAGCAACATGTAAAGACACTGGTAAGCCACGAGCCATGTGGCAAAGTATAGATTAACAGAAATGGGTTAATTTAAGATAGAAAAGGTAGATAACAAGAAGCCTGCCACAGCCATACAGTTTATAAGCAATATAAGTTTCTGTGTGTTTTCTTGTTTGGGTCTGAGAGACTGTGGGACTGGCGGGTGAGAGAGATTTGTCCTGACTATGGGCCAGGCAGGAAAACTCTAACTACAAATGGCGCCCAACGTATTGGCAAGAATTTCCACCTAAAACCTGAGAAAAAAGATTCAAAAACGGAGCTAAAAACAGTTTCCTAATTATCTCTCTCAAGTTAGCGGCAGCCTGCCAGTTTGAGCTACTATGGCGGGTTCCTGGCATGTGCGTCTGACCTGCAGTGTGGCTGGAATGAGGATTCTACAAGCGGCACTTTACTCTGCTGCGTGGTGGATTTAGCCTTTGCTAGTTAAAAAAAAAAAAAAAAAAAAAAAGGTTTCTGGGCTATGCGCTGCTTTGATAGAACTGCTTCTGATAGTTGATGGTACACATGGCTCCATACCCAGAGCTGGCGGTAAACTGTACCACCGCCATGTTGGGAAGCTGAGGTGGGTGGAGCCAGCAGCCACAGCAGTGTTTCAGTCTTACAAAGATGGATATTACACAGAGAATCTGGTTTGTCTTGTCTTTGGGATTTTTAACTGCAGAAAAAGATTTGATCATAAAAGCTGTTGAGTTAAACAAATATGTAAATTTTAAAGGTACCTTGACTTTGAAATTTGGATATAAGGATATGTTGCTTTGGAAAGGAGTCTCTGCTTTTGTTTCCACAGAAAGCCAGAGGCTGTGGATTTGTTCCAGATTAAGATATATCAGGTTTGATCAGCCAAGACCACTTGAAAGGTCTCCAATGACACCATGGCCCAGATGATCCAACATCCAGAACGGTTTCAAGGCAACTGGCTCAGAGGTTCACCCTAATGGACTACTTCATAATCCTAAAATTTTCTTGTGTCCCCATAAGATACAGCGCCCCCCTCCAGCAGGAAGTAGTAAGAAAAACTATGCCCACATTCCCAAAATTATCAAGCTGGCTTTGGAGATGGAATTGGCTCTCTCCTCTAAACCCAGACATATTGCTAAAAAAAAGGTTAAGAGATTCTTGTGTCCCAAATCAGAAGAGCCCTCTGGTGTGGGACAGAGAAAACCCAATATTTTTCTTTAAAGCAGTTTGATTATAAATGAGATCTCTTTCTAAAGAAGAAAAGGGGAAATGATACAGATATAAAGGATGAAAGGGTAGATTAAGGAACTTACTTCTAAAGAGCAACAACTTGTTTAAAATGTTTTACATTGGTATAGATTTTAGTCTATTGATACAAACTTAAAGTTAATTTTGTTATACTATGTATATATTTCTACTCGTGTTTAAGGTATTATGTTTGTATAGCTCATTTAAAATTGTAATGGATAATTAAAAATAGATTAATAATTAATCATCTCTGATAATCATACTCATAGCCATGTTAGTTAAGTCTTCTGGGTATACATAGAGATATTTCAGATAGATAGGTAATCTTCAAATACTTCAAAGACCTTCAGAATATGGCATTTAAAATATTTTTAAAATTTAGACTTTCTGGACATTGAGACATGTCTGCTCCTGGCAGCACCGATTTACTTCAGAGAGGAGGATGGGCATTAAAGACACTACATATGGAGTTTATCTTTACCTTGGCAAAAAATAGCCATTTGGGCAAGAAACTGTTCTTACCTGGACTGCTCGATCAACTGGACATGCAGGACCCATCGAAAGGTGACCACTAAACTTTGCTTGACAAAATGGTCCTTCAGGTTCCTGCTTCGCAGAGGAAACTGCCAGACATTCTACAGGACACTGAGAGAAGTGACCGAGAGATTCTAGCCCTGTGGGCTGAAGACAAATGCCTCAACTTTACAAAGGAACATTAGGTGACTGTCCAGGCTGCCAGCTGTCTCTGTCTACTCTTGCAAGACTCCCGAAAAATGCTTGCATCCTTCTCGTGGTTCTCAGGTAATATTATATCCTTCTGAGGTCTTTGATGTGGTTGAAGACTAGATAGTTATAATTTCCTCAGTTATGATAAAAGATAAGTTAGATATAAAACCTTAGACTCACAAATATAAGATAGATAGGATATCTTCTTTAATATTATAACTGTAATTCTTGCTTGATAATTGTTTTGTTATATGTAATTGTACTATGTAAAAGTTAAAACCTTCCTTAAAAAAAAAAAAGAAAAGAAAAGAAAAGAAAAGGGGAAGTGCTGTGGATATCGCTCTGTGTAAATAAAGTTCTGATTGGCCAGTGGCCAGGCAGGAAGTATAGGCGGGACAAGAGAGTAGAGAATTCTGGGAAGTAGAAGGCTGGGGGAGACACCACCAGCCGCCGCCATGAGAAGCAACATGTAAAGACACTGGTAAGCCACGAGCCATGTGGCAAAGTATAGATTAACAGAAATGGGTTAATTTAAGATAGAAAAGGTAGATAACAAGAAGCCTGCCACAGCCATACAGTTTATAAGCAATATAAGTTTCTGTGTGCTTTCTTGTTTAGGTCTGAGAGACTGTGGGACTGGCGGGTGAGAGAGATTTGTCCTGACTGTGGGCCAGGCAGGAAAACTCTAACTACAGGATCCATATGGGGAAGCCCTCCTGCAGGCTATGATGACCATCACCATGGCTGGAAGACTGAGAAGATTCAGGAACTGAAATAAGCCCAGGATGCCTGCCATGAGGGGTTGGGAAGGCAATGCAGCCATCAACCTTGTTGAGGAAATCAAGAGATCCTATTTGGAGAAGAAGTGGTGTATCCCTCATCCAAAATGCTTAGGACCAGAAGGGGTTTGGATTTTGGAAGTTGGAGTACTTACATAGACATAATGAGCTACCTTGGGAGGTGAGATCCAAGGCTAAAGTTGAAGTTCAATTATGTCTCATATATCTCACCCCTTAGCTTGAGGTTAACCTTACATTGTAGATCCAATGGTGTTATGGTGTCACTTGTGAGCATTATGTTGGTGCTCCAAAGGTTTTAGATGTTTAAGTAGCAGTGCTCAACATATGTTTAAAACCACAAAAAGTGAAGCAAGCTGATGAAGATAGTTCGAAAGAAGTAAGAGGTTAACAGAATGGATCCTTCTGCATTTGTGTTTCATTCTATGCAGAATTTAAGCCCCCCAACCTCCTGATTATAGACTCTCCTTGATTAGAGGGAGGCCAGTGAGAGTACTAACCCTTGGTAGTTCCCAAATATCCCACTAGTGACGCAGTTCGAAGTACCCCAGAGAACCAATTCTTTCTATTCAGCTCCAGCATCCTCTAATTAATGACAAGGAGAAACGCAGCCTAGAGACTAGGTAATCAAAACACGCTAAAGAAACCACTGATTCAGAATCGCTTACAAAAACAAATCTGCTGGCAGAATTCTAACATGGTAAACAGGCCCTAAAATGGGAATCCAACCAGAAAGCAGGGCAGCGGGCAGAATGCATCACATTATAAACAAGCCCCTTTTAAAGTCTCTGAGCCAGAAAATAAGCTCCAGTAGCAGCACTGAAGAAGAAAACTGTCCTCCTGGCATCCCCGCCTCCAGTGACAAGCAGGGACCAGATGGCCAGGCATTTGGGGACTTCTTGTTTTTTTGCTGCATAGGAAGTAGTCTCCTGGAGAGACCCTGGTTGGTGATGGCCTGCGTCATCTTCTGCTTCCCATCCTGTCCCATCAGTGTCCCCTTTCACTGGCCATCAGAAAAGGAGCTGAAAGGCCACCTGATTCTTCTCATAATCTCTTCCTAGGAAGTGAGGACTCTCTCGTCACTGTTAGAGGGACAAGCGGAAGCTTCCGAACTGAACAGGATCATGAATTCTGATTGTGGGGACCTTCCAGGTTTAGGGATTGATTGTATACTAAAATACTAAAAGTTATACACAGTAATTTTTTTTTTTTTTTTTTTTTTACTTTTTCAAGCAGGCAAGTCAATGGCTTGGGAGAAATTTCTTCTTTCTGTGAACACATCTCTGATGTCTCCACTCATGGATAGGGTTTGTATTGCTTTTGGTGAAACACCATGACCAAAAACCAAGTTTGGGAAGGACCACCCCCCTCCCCCCGAGACAGGGTTTCTCTGTGTAGCTTTGTGCTTTTCCTGGAACTCACTTGGTAGCCCCAGCTAGCCTTGAACTCACAGATATCCACCTGGCTCTGCCTCCCGAATGCTGGGATTAAAGGCGTGCACCACCACCGCCCGGCCATGGGAACAGGCTTATTTGGCTTATATATCCGTATCACTGTTCATCATTGAAGGAAGTCAGGATAGGAACTCAAACAGGGCAGGAACTGGAGGCAGGAACTGAAGCAAAGGCCATAGAGGAGTGCTGCTGACTAGCTTGCTCCTCATAGCTTGCTCTGCCTGTTTTCCTATAGAACTCAGGACCACCAGGCCAGGGATAGCCCCACCCACAACGAGCTGGGCCCTGCCCCATCGACTGCTAAGTAAGAAAATACTCTAAACTTGCCTGCAGTCCCATCTTACAGAAGTATTTTCTTAATCAAGTTTCCTTCCTCTCGGATGACTTTAGCTTGTGCCAAGGTGACATAAAACCATTTAGCACAGATGTATTTTAAAAGTGCTTTGATCTATGTTTTTCTTTATTCTGTTACTATAAAAGCTTCCATGATGGTAACGCAAGTCTCTGTTCATGGGTCATGATCACTCACATTTGGCTCTTATTCACTTTGAGGTGAGAGCTGTGTTGCTTTTTTTTTTAGTTGATATATTCATACATATAAAGTAAAAATGAACAAAACCTTAAGAAAACTGGGTTTTGTTTTAGTACTATTGTAGCTGGAATTGTTTTAATTTTTATTCTAGTTGTTTATTTATAATTTGTATTTACAGATACAAACTTGTGACATTCATTACATTCTTCTGCTTTGCTAAATAAACTTAATGGCTGTTTTGTAGACTCCTTAGATTTCTATTTACAAAAAGTTACTTGTGATTAGAATAGTCTAATTCCCAATGTCTAGAACCTCTCTTTGCTTCACGTCAAGAGCGAGGTCCTCAAGTGCAACCCTGAATAGGAGTGAGAGCAGACAACCTTTGCCTTGGCCTTGGGGCGAGGCCACCGTTAGGTGTGATGTCACCAGCATATTTTCTTACAGGTTGAGGGACATCCCTTCTCCTAGTTTGTCATAGACACTCCATGAATTCTGTCCAGTGCTTTTCTTCATTTACTGAGGTGGTTGTATGGTTTTCTTCCTGACGGAGAATCCCATGGATGACTTTGAAACACTATGTCACAAGAATTTTTGGTACAGACTCACTCTGCCTTCACTTTCAAAAGCGACCCCCCCCAACAAATGGCACAGTTGTCCTTTCCAGACTCTTCTGTCTTACATAATGACTGGTGTTACATGAACCAGGGCAATAGGGATTTGCTATTCTGGGTCCACTGCCAGCCGAGGAGTCAGAGCCCTTACTGGCACTTGCGAATGGACTAGAAATGTAGAACTTTAAAGGACTTCTTCCCAAAGGAACTGCAGAATGCAGCAAGTTGTAAATCTTAGGTCTCAGCTCTTCTTGGACAGCTTTAAGCCCCTAGGAAAACCTTGGCTTTGACCCCTGGAGAGATTATTTATCCTGTTCTTGCCTCATTGCCTTTCATACCAAACACTGTAGAATCTGATCTTCCACAAAAAGAAAGTTCCTGGAGGTTTAAAGCTACAGTGTGTATTAAGAAGAAGAAGAAAAGAATGAGGAAGAGGATGAGGAGGAGGAGGAGGAGGAGGAGGAGGAGGAGGAGAAGAAGAAGAAGAAGAAGAAGAAGAAGAAGAAGAAGAAGAAGGAAAAGAAGAAGAAGAAGAAAGCAAGAAAAAGAAAAAAATAGAAAAAAAAAGCCTTCTGTATTTCAGCAATTGTCTTAGGGTTCCTACTATTGTGAAGAGACACCATGAATATAGCAACTCTTATAAAGAAAAACAATATATTGGGGTGGCTTACAGTTCAGAGGCTTAGACCACTATCATGGCAGGTGGCAGTATGCAGGCAGACATGGTTCTGAAGAAGGAGCTGAGAATTCTACATCTTGATTCTCAGGCAGCAGAGGGAGTCTGTGTCCCACACTGGGTGTAGCTTGAGCATAGGAGACCTCAAAGCCCACCCCAACAGTAACACACTTTCTCCAACAAGGCCACACCTATTCCAACAAAGCCATACCTCCTAATAGTGCCACTTTCTGTAGGGGCCATTTTCTTTCAAATCACCCCAGCAATTTAGTCAGCAATTAGACTTAAAGAAATACACACACCTGGAATCAGAAGTACCCCTTGGAGTTATCACTGTGCTCTATGATACTTGATAGGTAAATTCAGAACCTTTGGTAATTGCTTTCACTTTCATTTGCTTTTTTAGTTTATTTATTTATTTATTTTTTATTTTTTATTTTTTTTGACACAGGGTATTGCTTTGTAGGCCAGGATGGCCTTGAAATCCTCCAGCATCAACCTCCAGAATTCTGGGAGTACAAGCTTGAGCCACTGTTCCTGGTTCTGAGAATTGCTTTAAATATCTTCTGTATTTCAAGCCAAGTAGGATAGCACACGCTCTAGAGGCTGAGGTAGGGGGATCACAAGTTAAAGTCTATCCCAGCATGCACAGCAAGACACTATGTATCAGCTGATCAATATATCCAAAATTCAAACAAACAGGAAGTAATTAGAAAAATCATAGGTAGAAGGTATTTTGATGCTGTGTTTAATTGAATCCTAAGAGACTGGGTTTTTAATCTTCGTTTATTAATAAACTCAGCTTATGACTGACCTAGTCACACTACATAAAACTAGAACAATATCTAGTGGCATTTATGTAGAAATGTGCCAGATATTTCACTTTATAAACACAATAGAATATTTTTCTTATCATTTCACTCATTAAAAAAAAGACAAAAAATTATGAAGGTGAATCCAAGATACCAATTCAGTGGTAAAGCCAAGTGTGGTGCCTTGTGCCTATGATTCCAGCACTTGGGAAACTGAGGCAGAAGGATTGCCAAAGCTTAAGGTCAATCTGGGCTACATAGTGAACTCTAGTCCAGTCCAAACCAATCTGTAGAACAAGGTCTTGGAGAAAAAAAAGTCAAAAAGAAACAGCTGTAATAGGAACAGCCGAAAACAGTCATCATCGCCATGATGAGGGCATCACAAACAACCCCATGCAGAGGGTTCTATTACTCTCTAAGTGACACTCAGACAGGGTGACTTTCTCAAGGCCAGGCAGGTGGCAAATAGCAGGGCTGACATCTAAAATTCAAGGTCAAAACACATGACCTTGATGTTCAACTACCCAAGTCCTAACACGGAAACTAGACAGGTGAGAAAAACACACAGGCTTTTCTAAGGGGCCCAATCACTAACTCACAGGAAGAACACTATCCGGAGCTATTACTCTGATCATGGGCCCCACAGTTATTATTTGATGAAGGCTTACACACACACACACACACACACACACACACACACACACACACAACCATGTCTTGAAGCACTTTCCAAAGGCTTCTGCTTTCTGATACTGGTTTTGGCTTTTGTCTGCCCTTTGATGACCAGAACTGGAGGGCCACCTGTAACCACTTTGTAATAGACGTCCCTTTGACACCCAGCTTAACATGCCATAGTTTGTGGAGTTTTTCCCATCTGCTTACTCCTCAGTTTCCTAGAGTTCACCCTTTCCACCAAAGACATATGCACTCTGAGACACTGCACGCTGCTTACCAGGTGCCAGCCTTTGCCAACAGTGGATAGGGAGCAAGATTTCTCAGTCTGCACCTGCATTTACCTGGTGCACTGTACAGGAGTTTCCAACTTGAACTAAGCAATGGGAACCATGTGCAATTAACTTATGCATCCTCTTATACTGGCCATGGCATACTCTGAACTCTCTCTCTCTCTCTCTCTCTCTCTCTCTCTCTCTCCCTCTCTCTCTCTCTCATCTATCTATATATCTATATATCTATATATCTATATCTATATATCTATATATCTATATCTATATCTATATATATATATATATAATGTGTGTGCATGTATATGTGTGTATACATATATGTGTGTATATAGTTTTCATTTTGCTTTAGTGTACACCTAAGCCAAGGAACCTCTCTACATTCCAGGTCACCATCCATTGGGGCAGTAATCAGACATCAGAGCTAGATGAGAAAACAGCAGAATATAGGCCTGGGTAGAACACTGCAACCAGGATCTGAGGGAGCAAGAGAAACACTGTCCAGGGTTCATTGGAGTGTCTGGAGTTCAAGTCTTGACTAATTAAATCTTCTGTGGGTGGTCAGTGCCACAAGAAAGCTCAGAACCAGATCACAAGCAGGTGGGTATCTGAGCAAGGTTTGAACTGGCAAACAACCTCTGTTTCCCTTGGCAGTAACAAAGGGAAGAGGAAGTAAGATCTGTCCATGTGCTTCAAGACCCAGAACTCCTGGGTTAGCACCATTTTTTCCCTGACATAAATTCTATGGTCTTGTCACAGTGTGTTATTATAGATTTCTGGAGGTCCCTGATAATGACCTGCAACAGCTCTTAAATGGAACACTAAGCCAGAAGCAACCAGTATCAGGCTTCACTCCACTGTTGGGGCATTCTCCAGGAAGCATGCCTACCTGCTACTTGCACAGGGAATTTCCCCACAAGTGTTTGCTGCTAGTCTGCACCATTAGCACAGAGGCATCACGTTCAAGGGGCCTAGGAGGTCAATTTTTTACCTGACCCTGTTACCTGGGCAAAAGCTGATCCTTTCCCACAGTCTCTGGCCCAGACACAGGCCTTTAGCCAAGAATGCATCCTGCTGTTGACTGTAGCCAGGATTTGGACACGGACACTGTGCAATGATTAATGAGAAGAAAGCTTAGTCACAATTACACTAAATTAGACTGACATTGCCATTTCCCGTATGCATTTATTCCTCCAGGACATCTCAGTCCTTGGGAGCTGCACAACTATTGCTGTTGGATTACATATCTGCGACGCCATCACTTCCGTGAGAAAGAATGGAAGACACAAAATGGCCTGTGTCTCCATCAGCAGCCATGTCTTCCCACTGCTGCATACATCTCTAGTAGTCGAACAGGGTGACATTTGCTTCTGTTTACCTCATTGAATAACATCAAAAGCAACAGAAAAAATGAAAACATCAGAGCCCTAACGTTCTGTCTTTTTTTTTTCCTTTCAAGACAGGGTTTCTCTGTGTAGCTTTGGAGACCAGGCTGGCCTCGAACTCACAGAGATACGTCTGTCTCTGCCTCCCAAGAGCTGGGATTAAAGGCATGCACACACACACACCCCCACTAACATTCTGTTTTATTTGTGTCCCAAAGTCCATGAGAGAGGTGGAGTTCAGGGCTCTGGTGGCTTACTTAAGTGGTCTCACTGAACCCCATTCTTTGACAAGATTAAGTTCAGTGTGAACTCTCCATTAAGATCAATTCCTTGTGACTGAATATAATGCTAATCGTGTGTTGTTGACACAGGGTCTCACTAGGTTGGTAGTCCAGGCTGCCTCGGATGCATTCCTTCTTCAGCTTCCTCAATCCTGGGATTACAGCTACGCAGCAGCCTAAAAGTAAATTTTGATACCAAGTCTCTGGGCTTGCCTTTTTTTTTTTTTTTTTTTTTTTTTTTAGGGGAAATGAGGTTTCTAGAGATTTCCTGAGGAAGCTGGAAGCTTCCTTGCTTCAAATTGTAGCAAACAAAAAAAACTGTGGCCATGATCCTCGGAGGAAAAACTGCTCTGCCAGACCATCCCAACTAGAGACTGGGCTCCTGGCATCAGAGAGACCGCCCAATTAGCCGGCTCTATTGTTCACAGTTGTTTATCAGCCTTCAGTAGAACAAAGTGATTCTCAGGTGAGAAGCCAAGTTCAGCCCTCTCTCACATTTTGGAACAAAACAGACTCTTCCGTATTCATGTTGGTCAAACGGGCACTTGAACTACAGTTTCCCCTCTGTGCTGTGTTCTGATAACAACCACATGAGGAATGTAGTCACATCACGGCCTTCTTTTGTGCACACACGCTCATGCCATTTACTAGAGTGAGAATTATTTCATATTAAACTGTAATTGATCTATCTGTTTCCTTCTGCCTCATTTTTTGAGGTTGAACAACAATAACAATAACAATAAAATCTCCAGAAATCTCAACCAAATATATTATCACTTCCTGATCCTAAAGCCTTGATGAAAAGCCTTCCAACATGGGTTCTATTCTCTGGGAAGCAAGACCAAGGGTATAGAAATCAGAGTTTAAAAACAGCCATGGCTGATGGAACTGGGCAGTAGTAGCATTAAAAGGAGAACATCTGGACTAATTTGAATAATGTTACTTTTAGAGATACCCAATGACTTGGAAAAAGTCACAGCCTCATCTCAACACAGAATGAGTTCTGATTGTCTTCTGACACTGGCAGGTCTAGATGTGGAATCCAGGCTACCAGGAGCATAACTGAGTTTGCTAGGACATGTGGAGAACAGAGAAGTGGGTTTTGCTTATTTATTTGGACTTGTAGCCTTGTAAAACACACTTGGATTATTGAGTTGCTATCTTTGAACCTTATTTACTCAGTTATAAAAAGAAAAAAAAATTGAAGCTAACCCATTGAGTTATTATGAAGACTAAATAAAAGGATGCATGTTCTGAATAGATAGCAAACAATGAATATTAGCTACTAATATTTTAACGAGGGCAGGAAACTTTCAACCTCTTACAAGTCACATACAAGGTAACATGTAAGTGTTCATCAGTCATCACATCTCACTTGAAGTTGAGGACAACAGGTTTTCATTCCAGAGCTGTTCTATAAAGCTCCACAAATCTGAAGTCCAAGGAACACAAGGACCACAAAGCTTACAAAAGATTTTGACCTTATTAAAATCATCCAGAGGAAGCTGTCGGATTTATCTTTAGCAAACTAGACAAGAGTTAAGCTGTGATCTATAATAGTTATCCTAAGATAATACTCAATTCTTAGACATTGTTGTTATTAAACATGTTAATTTTGCACAAATACATTTGCCTTATATTTGCTTTTTGCCCATTTTGCCTTCAGCCACTTTCTCCAAGTACCTTTTCTCTACCTTAACCTGCCTTTAGAATTGAGAGCGTGTTTGTGCTTAGAATCAACATTAAGATAAAATTAAACACACCATGTGCATATCTTACTCCTCAATTCATTTTAAGTATTGGAATTTTGTTAAAATGCAAGTTCACTTTGTAAGAATTCATGGATTGTTAGCGTTTCTCATGACATGTTTTACTATCCAGCTGGTGCTGATACAAAGCCTTAATTGATGATGCCACAGACAATCCTTGCTTTTGGTTTTCCAAGGAAAACTCACATTGAGGGACCAACCATTCCTTCTCTCAGTCAAATAAACAATATTTAGGGTGAAGCAAAAACTTCTAGAAGGAAGTGGACAGTCCCTAGAAAGGGTATTTATGGTCATTTGAATGTAATTGGGCCCATAATACCAAAAGGATTGGTACTATTAGGTGGTGTGGCCTTGTTGAAGTAGGTGTGGCCTTGTTAGAGGAAGTGTGGCACTGTGGGAGAGTGCCTTGAGGTCTCTTCTGCTCAAGTTTCACTCAGTGTGACAGACAGTCCACTTCCTGTTGCCTGCAAGATATAGAACTCTCAGCCACTCTTTCATCTCCATGTCTGGCTGCATACTGCCATACTCCCCACCATGATGATAATGGACTGATTCTCTGAAACTGGAAGCAAGCCCCACTAATTAAATGTTTTCCTTTATAAGAGTTGCTGTGGTCATGGTGTCTCCTCACAATAATAGAAACCCTAAGTGTCAGTTACAACATAGGCATGGCTTCCTTGTGACATCATGACCCCATTCAGATCTCAAACTAGCACAGGCCACACACAACCCTATATCAAGTCCCTCCTCTATACTCTACTCCCACCAAGTCCCTGGTACTGGCTAGAATCCAAGAGATTCAGGAACAGTTTTTTAAATTAAAAATATTATTATTCTTGTGTATGCAAGCATGCATATGAGTGTACATGCCACAACACATGTGGCAATCAGAGAAGTTGAATCCTGTAGTGCTTTTACATCTTTCCATAGATTGAGACAAAGAGAAACCAGGTCACCAGGCTTGTGCCAAAAGCTGAGCCATCTCACAGGTGTTCTTTATGAAGAAAAAAGAGAGAAAGCAGTCTCCTCTGGATTAAAATATGTACCTTCTCCTCTTTTGGTACTAGCTACTATTGTCTTCAGAGCATGTAATGCAAATAGGTAGGAAGCATTATCAACACAAGCATATTGGTAAATATTCCATGCACAGATTCCATCAAACTTGTCAACTCTTTGCATCTAACAGGGAGTGATAGAATTCTATTGCTGATGCTATAGTCATCACACATACTTGTTTTTAATATCCCATTAGCAAATCCTACATCAGAATCCAGACATCGCATAGACAAATGTGTGCTAGAGGTACAGAGTGTTGGGTAGACTATAGAGATTCATGGAGTTCCTCTCTCCTTTGTCAGGTAAGCAAGGGCTCCTTCAGATGTGTAGCTAGTTTGAATCCAATCAAATATGAAATAGAAGGAGTTAAAATCATCCAGTACTAAAACAAGAGGAATTATGGGTATTGAATAATAACACGTTTTATTCTTTTTTCAAGACAGGGTTTCTCTGTGTATCCCTGGCTATCCTGGAACTCACTCTGTAGACCAGGTTGGCCTCAGACTCACTTAGATCTGACTGCCTCTGCCTCCTGAGTGCTGGGATTAAAGGCATGCATCACTACAGCCTGGCTACATTTTTATTCTCAGCCGCAAGCCTGTGACTAATTTTATAAGCATAAAAGGTCCTTTGAGGACAGGGAGGTGACACACTTCCTATTCCATTTGGCCCAATGTTTTTACCTTTGGAAGCAATGCTTAAATGAGCATAATAGAAAGACAGATGTTTTAAAGTATTCTGGTAGAAAAAAATGGAATAAAGTTGAAAACAAAAGTTTATATGGTTATTTATCACAAGAACTCATAACCTCAGTGGGGCCCAGTGCTAGCCAACTATAATCTCAACTACTCAGGAAGCAGAGGCAGGAGGATCAAGAGTTCCTGGGCTGTCTGTGCTACAGAGTGAGTTCAAGGGCAGCCAAATCAGCTCATCAAGGGCCTGTTTCAAATTAGAAAGGTTTTTTGTTTTGTTTTGTTTGTTTGTTTGTTTTTTAAGGCTGAAGATATGTCAGTGGCAGAGTGCTTGCCTGGGAAGCATGAGATGTCTGAGGCTCAACCTAGCGTGTGTGTGTGTGTGTGTGTGTGTGTGTGTGTGTGTGTGTGTGTGTGTGTACGTGTGTGTTAGGGAGAGAGAAGTACTACAATATAATGTGTGCACATAGAGAGAGAGAGAGAGAAGGATACTTCAAATACACACATATATATATATTTATATTTCTATATACACATGTGTGTGTACATGTACACATGTGTGTATCAATAACCAGAGTAATTCAATACAAACTACAACTTACAGATATAATTTTTTGCCTTTTAATCACAGATATCAAAATGATTCTGATAAGGCTATGGTTAATAGCTGGAAACTTCACAAACTATGTATAAAAAGCCATAGAAAATTTTAAGCCTGTTAATTCAATAAAGTTATTTCTATAACTATACACTAAAAAATAGGTGCATATTTATATTTAATTTTAAGGCTAATCACTACAGAATTATTTATAAGTCAAAATTAGAAACATAGCATGTATCTCAGAATATAAAAACTTCACGGGAATTTAAAACCCTGTTTTCAAGTAACGTTTAACAACATAAAAAAAACGTTAATGATGAATGATAAACGGAAATGTGGGACACAAAAATAAGCAAACAAGGATACCACTTGTGTTTTCTTTCCAATTTGCTTAGCAAACCTTTAGGAGTTTGCCTGGGTCAGGATGTCCGTATGTTTTAGGAACATGGGAGTTGTACGGTGTCAAATCTCAGCTCAGCAGTCAGGAGAGGCCGCAGGACAGTTCAGGGGACAAAGGTGTCTGCCCTACAAAGGGTTCCCAAGAGCTCCAGGTGAACCACACTAGCAGAGGCAGTTTCTCAGGTGTGAAGCACTTTAGTTCACACAGTGTTTTCTGATGTACACACCCTGCCCCGCCCCGCCCCACCCCACCCGACAACAATACCACCACCACCCCCTAGTCACTCACATAGTCCTCTGAAATTGATTGCAAAGTATTATTGTTTCAATTTTACAGGTGAGAAAATGAAGGCTGAGGGTGGCCTCGTTGGTGATTGACAGTTCCTACTTCTTCCAGGAACCTTTCCACATGGGCCTTCTTCTGGAGGTGGGATTTGAAAGCCTTTCAGTAGATTTAGGAGTACATTCCTGTCTCCTGTATATTCTGCTCCCAGAGAAAACGCAGTGTTTATTTGTAGCCTGTCCTCTGTGCTTCTACACAACATTGCTCCCACAGGACATGTGTACACTGCCGGTCAATCCTATAATCTCCAGCCAGGCCTAATGTGGGATAAGAATGATCACCATCAGGTCCTCCACTACCAGCCACAAACACGTTTGCAACCACCCTTAAAAATAAGATGGGGGGCAGGAAAGGCCCCACACACAGGTTCTTTCTAATCACAGAAGGAAGTCCAGGATCCAAGACTGTTATGAAGACATGCCCATTATCATCAAAAGCCTTGTGTGACTTGGAGGCCGTGTATGGCTCCCACAGTAGGCAAGTCTACCCCCCCCACCCCCACCCCCCCCCCCCACACTGGTTGGTCTGTTACATCTGGATGCTGTCTGGGTCAACTTCTCAAACATCACTGGGTATATGAGTCACTTGAGGATCTTGTAAGAAAGCAGACTGAGTTCAGTTCCGAAGGTCCACTGTGAGTCAGCCTTTCTGTCTGTCTAGGGGAGACTAGTAGCAAAGACCACGATTTGCAGTCTGGGCTTCCTTTTCCACAGCAGACAGAGGCCACCTTCGCTTCTTAGTTACCTCTTTGGCAGTCAATTCCCCGTTACTTGAAATTCCTCCATAATGACTCAGGCTGGGCTCTACTTTGTAACCCTCTGAGGCGCTTCAAGTTACTCACCAGTAAAAGTAAACCAAGAGTCTGGGGTACCCCCTGGCACGTACGCTGCTATTTCCATAAGCTATTCATGGAAACATTTTTGGAGAATTGTTTTTTTAAAAGAACATACAAGAATGCTAAGATAAAAACCCAAGTAATATGGTAATTAAAAAATCTCAGCCTTTTATAGGTACCCAGGTTGCCGCTAGCATTCAGAGTGTTCAAGGGTTAAATCATTTAAAAATCATTTTTTTTCCTATAAAACTTGTTCACTCAAGCAAACTAAATGTCTGGGGCCATGACATTTTAAAAGCAAAATTGAGATGTGGAAGATATTAAAAATATGCAGCAATGATCTCTATCACAGATTTCTAGCCTTTCTCCCATCCTAGAAATATATCTAATGATTCACTCATTACTAGAAGTTTTCAGGGGGAAAAATTTTCATTTCTACAAATCACTCCATATATGGTAACATTTTATTTGCTCAAAAATCTTTGTTTTTTTTTTAACTCCTCTGCAATTTTTTTTATAATAAAGTCATAGTATAGGTGGCAAATAAATGTGTTTTTAATAAACAACAATTAGAAAAAAAATTGTTAGAAAAATCAGCCTCACTTAAGCTGAAGAAAAGATCCTTACCCATCAAGAAACTGAGGCAAGTTCAAGGTGCTGAGCAAATATCTTGTTCATCCAACTCATTGAGCTTTTCTTTTTTTTCCTCTTAATTTTTTTGTTTTAAATGTATTTATTTTTACTTTTTGTGCACGAGAATTTTGTCTGCATGAATGTCCCTGTATTACATGTCTGGTGCCTACAGAGGCTTGACAAGGGCATTGGATGCCCAGGAAGCGGAGTTGCAGGCAGGTGTGAGCTGGAAGAGGAACCAGTCTACTTGCCCACTAAGGCAACTCTCTAGCCACTACTTATGCATTCTTGATATCTGAAAACTTTAGTTCCTATATAGGCTCTTGTCTAGAATATATTCAGTTATTTATCCATCCACCCATCATTGAGAAAGTTTTATTGTGCATCTACCATATTCCAGACACTTTTCTTATATATGAAATATGGAAGTCATGGCCCCTATCTTTGGGACTTTCCAAGCCAATGGGACAAACCAGCTTTCACCCAAAAAGGACACGTGGGGCAGAGATGAAAGACTCAGACCCAGCGTTACATAGTGAACTCGGCTCCACCAGTTCCTTAGCTGTATGAGCTTAAGTTATTTCCAGCCTCCAGTTCCACTTTTCTAAAATCTGGATAACAGTAATGTGGATATCAGAGGGTTGTTTAGACTACAGGATATCTTCTATGTAAAGCCATTTAGCCAAGTACCAGACATATACTAAGCAAGACAGGAATGTGAAGAAGCACGTGTGTGGCTCGCTGTCCATAGGCAAGGAATGATTTGTGCAACTGTTTCGGGCCTTGATGAACACAACTCATCCTGTGCTTACATCAGCTAGCCAAGTGAACAGGGGATGCATCAAGTCACTCAGAGGCCACAGAATACTCATTTTAGGGAAGACACCAATACCTGAAATAGGAGAAGATTCTCATTAGCCCTAGAGGAGGAATTCTCAATCTGTGGGTCATACATCAGTTATCTTGATATCAAATGACCCTTCCACAGGGGTCAAATATCAGATATTTACATTATAGTTCATGACAGTAGCAAAATGACAGTTATGAAGTAGCAATGAAACGTTTTGGTTGGGGGTCAGTACAGCATGAGGAACTGTATTAAAGTATTGCAGCATTAGGAAAGTTGATAACCACTGCATTAGAGTAGGGTCAATAATAATTGGTTTGCCCCAGCTGCCTTTGGACCCTGAGAGCACATGCTCTGTGCATAAGCGGCCCAGCACAGTATTACCGTCAAATCTAATAACCAATAGCAAACCATGCAAATACCCTCGAAAGGCCACACAAGGCAAGTCCTCTCCAAGAAGTGTTCCAGGCAGTGCAATGATGGCAGCCCCATGAGCTTTTGAGAACCCAGCAGTTGACCTCTGTTCCTCCTCGGCCCTAACCACCCACCTTGCTCCAATCTGAGTTGATAAACAAAATACAAACATCGGCCTTCCATTTAGAGAGCCTGGGCACAGCTGATATAGGCTGGTTCTGAGAACGGTGAGGAAATTAGATAAGAATGGAAATGTCAAGAAAATCCCACAGGCTGGGCAGAAATCACCATGGGCCCAGGAGTCAAGGACACACCACCACCTGGAGTGAAAGGTCAGTAGGGGTGAGCAAGTGCTGGGATGGCCAATCTTGGTTGTCAACTTGAAAATGTCTGCAAAAGACTAAGACCCAAGCATTTTCTTGTCTGTGTGTCGTTTGAGGTGGGAGGAATTACCCCTAAATCTGGGCCACCCCTTCTGGCGGTAGCCCACACAAATGGACAGGGAGGGAGGAAGCTTTGGGGTTTAGCCTGCTTGCCCTCACGCCTGCTGGAAAGTTCATTTATCCTATTTCCAAGGCATTCCTTCAACAACTTCTTTTGGATTCCAAGGTAGATTGTAAACCAGCAGCTCTCTGGGAATCGTCTGGGACCACCAGATTAGGACTGCTGAGACATCCAGTCTTAGGGACTGAACAACTACCAGATTCCTGGTAATTCCATTGTTGGATTACATGGGACACAGCCTGCAATTAAATGCCAGCCTCAACACACACACACACACACACACACACACACACACACACACACACACACACACACCCCACATACATTCACACATACATTCTATCAGTTCTGTTCCTCTACAGCACCCTGACTGATGCAAGCACGGTCTCCACCTATGTCATGAGGACGGGCCATCTGAAAAGATGAAGATGGCAAATATTAAGTCAGAACAGTGAGCCCGGGCTGATGGGAACATTAATCAAATGGCTATGTAAGTTAGAGCCGTGAGTGGAGCTTGACATAACAGCCTTGACAGAGTTCTGCTTTGTTGGCATCGTCATCGATACCTCTGAGGAGTATGAACAGAATGGGCAATGGTAGGATGTGGGGTTCTGTGAACCAGAACAGTGGTCACCTGTTCCCTATTATGGGACTACAAACCCAGTGACCCACATCTGTGACTTGGCTTTGATTGCCCACTGTTATCTGAGCTCTGCCTGTGTGTAAACACACCTAAATGCTGTCCACTTTTCCACTGTCTGGTTCCTTAATTCCCCTTTGCCCCTAGTTAGACTTCTTTTCCCCTCTGACAATTCTCACTTTCTCCTCCCAGTGAAATTTTGCATCTCTCTGTGTGTGCATGTATGTATGATGTTCATGAGGGATGGGCACAGAGATGGACATGAGTGTCTTCTTCACTTTATTTAGCAAGGCAAGCCCAGGGCTCACCGATTCTAGCTAATCTAGCTAGCCAGCTCTCCCTAATAGTCTTTTGCTTCCAGCTACCAAATGATGGATTATAGGTGGGCCACCACATCCCCCAAGCTTTAATGTGGTCCTGGGGTTTGGATCATGTTTGCAGCAAGCACATCATCTACCAAGCCATTTTCCCAGTCCCTCAGTGAAATTATAACACTGCAAATATTTCAAACACTTATTTACATACTATGGCCTTTCATGATAATATCTAAGCTTTGTTTGCTCCACAGAAATCATCTTGGCCAATCTCAGGACAATATCACCCATATTGAGAATACACATGTCTAAGTCCCCCACTGCTTAAAGGCATCAGGTTCTAGCTCCCATTTTCAAGCATCAATTTTGATAGATATACCCCATCATAGAGCTCATGTGTTGTTTATGCATGCAATACCACTTTAGAGCTCTACTAAAATTCAGAAATGTAGAAGAATGGCTTTAAACATATTGCCTGTGGAAATATGTTGTTCTGTTTGTTCCACACACAGCCCCACTAAATCATTGCAAGGCTCTGCATGACAATGTCTTTGCTTGGCAGATCAGAACACTGGAGTTTATATAATTCAGTAATTGACCTACTGTTATCCTGATGGTCAGTGTCAGAACCAGGAACGAATGCAACCTTATCTGACTCCAGGGGCATGGGCCTTGTGTTAGTCATTCGTGGTCGCTGTGACAAAATATGGTTTAGCCCATGGTTGTTTTATTCCATTGCTGTGGTGAAGTAAAGCATCACAGAACCAGGATGGCATGGGGTAACAATGTTGTTTGCCTCAAGAGAGTATGCTGTAGCAGTGCTGTTTGCCTCTTGGCTGCCAGGAAGCAGAAAGACAGAGAGACAAAAGAAGAGGAAAGGGCTGTAGACATGATATGCCCTTCAATGCCACTTCCCATCTCCCCTCCCCTCCCCTTCCCTTGCCCCATGACCAACTTCTTCTAATCAGCCCCAATGTCCCAGTTCCCAGCCTCTCTCAATTGTGCCTTCAAATTGTGAAGCTATCAGTGGATTAATCTCTTGATTAGTTGGAACCTTTCTGATTCAACCCAAAGGTTGACTGGACTGGTGACCAACATATCAGCACTAGAGAGGGTTGCACAGATCCTAAATGGTCTTTTAATAAAAACCTGGGGTTGGGGATTTAGCTCAGTGGTAGAGCACTTGCCTAGCAAGCACAAGGCCCTGGGTTCAATCCTCAGCTCAAAAAAACAAAAAAAAAAACAAAAACAAAAACAAAAAACCTGGAGCCAGATATTGGGGTAAATGCTGAAGGATCAGAGAGACAAAGGAACAAACCACAGCCACTTCTCACCTCGCCATCTTCATGAATCTTCTGACTGAATGCCTCCTCAGCCAAAAAGCTCTCTAGTTCCTGTTTTCTCATACCCTATATGCCTTTCTCCATCTAGCCATTTCACTTCCTAATCCTGGGATTAATGGTATGTGTGCTTCCCAAATACTGGTAGCAGAGGCATGAGATCTCAAGTGCTGTGATTAAAGGCTTGTGACTCCCAAGTACTCGGATTAAAGGTGTGTGCCACCACTGCCTGGCTCTGTTTCTCTCTTAGACTGGATCAGTCTCATCAATCTCATGTTGCCCAGTGTGGCCTTGAACTCACAGAGATCCAGACAGATGTCTGCCTCTGAGTACTAGGATTAAAGGTGTGTACCTTTAATCTAAGCTTTGTTTGCTCCACAGAAATCATCTTGGCCAATCTCAGGACAATATCACCCATATTGAGAATACACATGTCTAACCTGCCTGACCTCCATGCTTAATCTAGTAGCTGGCTCTCTCCTCTGATCTTTAGGCAAATTTTACTAGAGTACAACAAAATATCACCACACTGAGACTTTGGGATTATTTATATCCAAAGCACAATAGGCCTTATGTAGAGCTGTGTGCTGGCAGTGGGGAAGGAAGACATGTTCTCCTCATCTCACTTCACCGAAGTTTGTTTGAAGTCTTAAAAGAGAGCCCATTTTCAAATGAGCAATAAAAAAGAAGATTCATGGGTGAATGCATTTGCCTTTCTGTGTGTATTACCTTCTCCACTAAGGCAGCGTGAGACAGGGAGATTGGCAGACATAAATTTATTCAGCAACCAGAGCAGCTATGCACTAGTTAATGAGAACAGACCAAGCAATGAGATAGGAGCAGAGTTCTGGTGGCCACTAGCTGGCCAAGGTGTCCTTCTTCTGGGTGTTCTGAAGGCATGGTTGGGGTTTGTGGAACATGAACAAGGCTCAAGGCAGCAGCTTGTCACTTAAAGTATGGCTATAGACTTGTTCCTACAGCAACGTGGGAAATATTCAGAGTGTAGACAATGGGATGTGGAGGTGTTTCTCCAGAGAAGGAAGACAAGACACCTAATGTGGAAGAAAATCCTGAAGCTCCTACACTGGTTTTCTCTGGTCCCTCCTGGCTCCCATGGCCCCTCTTCCCACAGCTGTTTAGATCCAAGTCTAAACACACAGAGGCTTATATTATTTTTTAAGCCATGGCCATGGCAGGCTTCATGCTAGCTAGTTCTTATATCTTAAATTATCCCATTTCTATAAATCTAAATTTTGCCACATGGCTCATAGCTTACCAGTACTTTACATCTTGCTTCTTTTTTTAAATTATTTTATTTTATAATTAATTTAACTTTACATATCAGCCGTGGATTCCCCTGTCCTCCCTTCTCCCACCCCTCAGCCTTCCCCTGCAATCCATCCCCCATTTCCACCTCCTCCAAGGCAAGGTCTCCCCTGGGGATTCAGCTCAGCCTGGTAGGTTCAGTTGAGGCAGATCCAGTCCCCTCCTCCCTACACCCAGGCTGAGCAAAGTGTCTCAGCATAGGACCTAGGTTCCAAAAAGCCAGTTCATGCACTAAGGACAGGTCCTGGTCCCACTGCCTGGGGGCCTCCTAAATAGTTCAAGCTAATCAACTGTCTCACTTATCCAGAGGGCTTGCTCCAGTTCCATGAGGGCTCCTCAGCCATTGGTTCATAGTTCATGTGTTTACACTAGTTTGTCTATTTGTCCCTGTGCTTTTTCCAATCATGGTCTTAATATCTCTTGCTCATATAATCCACAAAGATACCTCCACAATAGACTACTGGCAATGGTCGAGAGAAAGCCCAAGCTGACCTACTCTGGTGATCAGATGGCCGAACACCCTAACTGTCATGATAGAACTCTCATCCAGTGACTGATGGAAGCAGATTCAGAGATCCACAGCCAAGCCCCAGGTGGAGCTCCAGGAGTCCAATCGATGAGAGAGAGGAGGGATTATACATCTTATCTCTAATGGCTGCGGCTGGCAGCTTCTCCTCTGCTCTCTCTCCTTCCTGTCTCTCTAGTTAGAATTCCCACTTCACCATATTCTGCCTCGCCATTGGCCAAACAGCTTTATTGATCAACCTATCAGAGAAACACATATTCCCAGCATACAGAAAGACATCATCCATCACCTATTTTTTTCTGATCTTGCTAGAGAAGAGGTTGTTTAGAAAGATCTAAAACTAGAAGATTGAAAGAGATTTTTCCCTGCCTTAGCTTTGGGCACTTTCAGGATGGTACAAGTGTAATGGCTCGGTGCAGGAGTGAACAGAGGTATTTAAATAGACTTGATGAAGAGCCACTGTCTTCATGTGGTGCACCAGTGGCCCCAGGTGACCTGAATCCAATAGACTAGCTGAGACAACAAAGCTGTTGGAGGCAGCAACTTCTAAGACACAGAGCACATGTTTAGAATCCTAGGACTGGACCCTTGTGGGAACAAGCGAGCACAGATCAAGTCAAGGAGTGAGGGCTGCTTAGGGAGAGTTCAGCCTACCAAGAGATCCAGTCAGTGCCGCTTGGGTTTTATCACAGACTCTAAGCCAAGCAAAGGACCAAGTATCTTCCACTGTGGGAAGCAGGAAGGCCCTGGGCATGCTCTGTTTAGAGGCAGCTGGCCTGGGGAGCTGGAGGTGAGCTGACAAGAAGGGCATCTGTGATGGTGAGTGCCAATTATCGACTTGGCAGGATCTAGCAGGTGGGCCTCTGAGCACGTATGCGGTGATTTTCTTGACGATGGTAACTGGTATGGAAGGCCCATCTTAATCATGAGTGGGACCACTCTCTGGGCAGGGCATTGTGACCTGTATCACGTGGAGAACGTGAGCTGAGTGCTTAGCATGTGTGTGGTCATTGCTCTTTGTTTTTGGACCAGGGGAACAATGCAGCCAGCTGCCCCAAGCTTCTGAGACTTCCCTTCTCAGACTGTATTTGAACTGTGACAAAAATCCAACCCATTCTCCCTTAAGTTGCTTTGGTCTTTTATCACAGCAACAGGACAAGAAACCAAGACAGCACCATCTCTCATGTGACTGGCCAGGGAGCAGAGCTTGCTTTCTCTGATTGATACCAAATCAGAAGTGAGAACAAAAACTAGGCTAGCTATCAGTTATCAGTCAAGTCCAGCCCACTAGGGCTGGTTGTTCCCAAGTTATGGTTTGGTTTCCAAAGCTGTTTGGATGTAAAAATGTGATGGACAGAATGCTGCCCTCTGGGTCTAGTTACTGTGCATTACTGGACAGAGGTTCTCCTACAGGCTGTGGGTACATGCTCTGCTTTTAGATGTGGCCTGCCATTGTCTGTTTATACATTCAGTTTTATCTGCAACTCCAAAGACCACACAGGAGCAAGTCATGTGCTTGGGTGGCCACAAATTTGGATGGCACCCCCTCCCGCTCCCCCCCAACCTGTCCCCAGCAGAGACAGTGAGAATCCAGTGGATCTGCATGGATCAGAGAGGAACCTCTTCAGCCAACACTGACTACAAAGTGGGGGGAATGAGCTTCCAGAACGGGAAGCAACAAGAGCTGGAGAAGCTGTCCTGGAGACTGTGTGTGTGCAGTCACCTCTGCTGGCCACGCCTTTGGGTCCTGCTTCCTGCTTGCTTCATTTAGTTCAAGGGAATGATTTTATTTCAAGTTGAGATGCAAACTTCCCTTCCGATTTTTTTGTTTATACAACAGTATTTATTATTGTTTGATGGTTTGTTTAATATAACGGAGGTGGTCTCATCTAGTGTTATGGCCCTTGTGGAGTTCCTGAACCCACAAAGCACAAGCTGCCATCAGACTTTAACATGATGAATTTGACTGATCCATGCTAAACTGTCAATATCCAGCAGTTTTTGTTTTACAAAAACGACAGTACAATGAGTCCAACCAAAAAAATCCAAGACAACAGTAATTTTATTTCTAAGCACCACTTGAGTAAGTTGAATTATTTAAAAACACATGGAAGGCCATTATTACATTCTCATTTTCATTTAGGAAAGCTGCTGGTGTGCTTTGGCATGCCCACATCTGAACACCCTCACAAACATACATTAATGAGCACACACACTACACATATACATGAGCACAAACATATGTACCTACATGAGCACATACAACAGACATTCACATACATGAGCATGTATAATAGAGATGTAAGTGTGAATAGCAGATGCATACATGAGCATACACCCATGCATATATGTAAATACACATATACATACAATCCCTCCCATTTTTTTTTAAGTACAGAATCTGAAGGGTGTGTGATGCTGTCACAGGACAATTGTTTTTAACCACATTTGCTTCTCTTTCTCTTATTGACTCTTCAAGAGGGGCATTTTTGGATCTCATGGAGGTGCATCTGAATTCTCCTTCAAGATAGAATGACAATGAATAAAATGCCAGAGAGTTGGCAGAGGGTGAAGAGAAGCCATGGCGTTAGCCTGAAAGAAGCATGTAAGGCAGCATCATGGGAACACAAGGAGTTGCATGTTTCTCCTTGGCTGTCAATTAACCAGAGGCTGTTGCAGCTCCCTGAGGCTGAAAGCATATGCAGTTGATTTGTAGCCTCGTTCAAATCTTTTCAGCCACTATCCATTTGAAGCCTTGTGTGATGACACTTTTTGCAAGTGTTTCCTGTCCCCGAGCCTTGTTCCCAAATACCGTTGCATGGTAAACCTGAAGTAGGGGCTGCAGCAACCGGTAACACAAGGGATTGTGGGGATCCCTGAAGAACTTGCCTTGAATTAACGAGTTGGATACTACACCCCTCTAATGTAGGTCATTTAAGTCACTTTTATTTCTTCCCAGAGTGAAGCCAGTCACGTCTAGAAAAATTCAAGGTTGGAAGGTTTTGTAAGTGAAGCTGTTAAAGTCTAGACAGAGCAGTCTGCCAGGCTATACCACATCTATGAGGGTGAAGATATAAAATCCTATTGGCGTAACCATAAAGTTTTGATTCCTTTCCACTCGGATTACCTCATGCACTCCTCTGGTATTTAGTCAAAGACAGACTTGAGATCTGTTCGTGTGCTGCCGGAGTTTCTACTCTTTCTTATATTGTAAATCCAGTGGCACAAGAAGCCACATGCTTCACTGTGAGCGACCATTTCAACGCCAGCCATAAATACATATCTGTTGAGAAGCAGGCAGACTTTCATCTACACAACAAAAACCCACAGGCAGTCCAAGAGCCCAGGTGGAGGTCAGCACTCTTGCTACGTATTGATTTGAATCCTAGGTTCAACACTTCGGGTTCTTTGTGTGACCCCTTTCCCAGCTGTCAAACTCTTGAGATTCAGTGTTTGGCTCCCGGGGTAAGCCGAAGGTGAGGTGGTTCTGACTTTCCCGGGGACACCGTTGGTTTTAAATTTCCCTTGGTTTATGGGAACACTGTAGTGACATTGTTGGAGAACTAGGAAGCTGTCTTGCCAAGAAGCCAGAGTCTGCTTTATAGCACGCAGCAGGCATGGCGAGTGGGAGAGATGCCAAATGGCCCGAGCCTGGGGACTTCTCTTTGAGAAGAATACAAGAAACTGCCACATTCTTTATCTGATTCTCTTTTGCCCTTGAAAACATCACGTGACCTTGGCTCAGGTCCCGGATCGCATCTATGTGATGTCTATGCATTGAACAGCTCTCGCTCTCTCCCACTTATCCATCAGAATTCCATTTCTGTCTCTTTATTCTTTCTTAGTTTGAATAAACGCTTCACCTCGGCAACCATAAACAAATACCCTCCCCTGAAGACACGGCACCCTCTCTCCGTTCTGCTCCGAGCATCCATCCTCTTCCCAGGGCCCATCGCTAGGCTGGCCTGGATAACCCGTTACGGGAGTGAAAACCAAACATGGACACATACATCCTGCTCAAAGCTGGGGCTTCCCAAGGGGAACATCAGAGACCATCAGTCAAGCAGAAAATGTTAGCATTCATTTTTCCCATGTTGTAAATCCTTTCTTAGTACAATTTTTTCTTTTTCTTTTTCTTTTTTTTCCAAAAAAGGCACAATGCCCTACATTATGGGAGACATTCTATACAAATAACAGCGAGTCCGTGTGAAAGTGCTCGGCATTGGGCCCTGCAGTTCACACAAACACCCCTTACAGTGAGACTTCTGTCTCAGGGCACACCACCTCATAAGGTCCTTGGAGCGTTAAAAGATCAACCCCTTCGCTTTCCAATCTCAAGGGGAAGGATCAGCCAAGCTCTCCCTGATGGCCCCTGCCAGGAGGGGGGAGGAGACCCCACTCACTAGCAAGGGAGGAGCTCTTCTGTCTGAGTCCCTAGACTGAGAATAGAACAAGATCCCCAGTCAACCTGACACTAGAAATCCAGATTCCAGAGCTGGAAGGACCATGCCGTGTTCCAGTCTTCTCTTTCTCGGTGTCCTCTGGTGTATTCTTTTTTTATTTTGTTGTTGTTGTTTTTCGAGACAGGATTTCTCTGTGTAGCTTTGGAGCCTGTCCTGGAACTTGCTTTGTAAACCAGCCTGGCCTTGAACTCACAAAGATCTGCCTGCCTCTGCTTCGTGAGTGCTGGGATTAAAGGTGTGCACTACCACTGCCTGGCCTCTTTTTGCTTTATTTTCTGTTATTGTTGTGTTTTTGTTTGGTTGGTTTTTTGGGGGGGTTGTTTGTTTGTTTGTTGTTTTTTGGTTTGTTTGGGTTTTTTTTTTTTTGGTTTTGGGGGAGCTGCTTGATCAATCTACTATTGGTGAAGAGATGTTGAAGACTTTACATGAGTTTATTCATCTAGTTCTTCTCATAGTTTTGTCCCATTATTTTGACACTTCACTGTTTGATACACACATATTAATGACTGTTATAGTTTGATGGAGAATCAAGTCCATTTTTATTATTCTGTAATGATGCTTGTTATCCCTGATGACTTTCCTTATTTTGAAGTTCTTGTTGTCTAAAATTATTGTGGTTCCTTCTCTCTCTTGTTAATGTTAGCATATTGTTATATATATTTCACCTCTTCCATTGATGTCTTTTTGTCTTGTTTTTATGTGTATCTATATGCATGAATGTTTGTGTGTGTACGGACATACATGTGTGTTTAGGTGCCCCCTCACACGAACATGCATGCGGAAGCCTGAGTTTGATGTTCGAAGTCCTTCTCCATCACTCCCCACCTTATTCTTTTTGAGGCAGAGTCTCTCAGTTAAACCAAGAGCCTGCTGATATAGCTATCTCCACTAGCCAGGGATTCCTCCAGGGGTCCTCTGTCTCCACCTTCTGAGGCTGGAATTACAGGTGGTATTCATATGGATTCCAGGGCCATCACCCCACTGGATAGAGTCAACTGGAGAGAGTCAACATCCATGTCTACTCTGTCCAAAAAGAGCAGACTATCTATTCTTCTGAGCTCCTAGATAGCATTTACCAAGGCAGCATTTAGGGCCATAAAACACATTTCAGAAATTTTGAGCCAATAAAAAGCATCGAGAACACACTTGGAGCAGATGGGAGTTTCAGCATCACATTTCTAAAAGAATTCCTACAAGAAATCTGAAAACAACTTCCAAAACATACTGAACTAATGAAAATATAACTTACCAAATATGTGACATGTGGGAAAACCATCTTAGAAAAAACCACAGTAGCAGATGCATATTTGAGAAAATAAGACAGACCCAAAGTCAATCACCTGGGCAGTTACCTCAGGAAACTTGAAAAGAAAAAGCAAATGGATTCTAAAGCAGCAGAAGATACAAAATGAAAATGAAGCAGAAATCAGTGAAATGGAAAGTCTTAAAAATCAATAGAGAAAAATCAATGGAACAAAAAAAAATGATTAAATTTTAAAAATGGACCAAAGACCTTAGCAGGGACCTCTCTAAAGAGGAAATACCAATGGTAAGACTCGGGGAGATGCCCCACATCACAGACCACCAGGGAATGTGAGTCAACTGTGAGATGTACCTCATGGCTGTTCACATGAACAGAGTCCAGAAGAAGGACAACACTAAGTACTGACAAAGGTGTGGAGCAAGAGAAGCCTTCATTTTCTACTGGACAGAACAAGAGGTCTCCAGCCCCTCCAGAAGGCAGCAGTGTGATACTCTCACCTTGTAAACAAACCACAGTCCTTGGCATCGACTCAAGGGTGTTAAAAACCTACCATCACCCAGGAGCTTACACATGGATGTTATGACAGCTTTATTCATAATTGCAAACCTTTGTCCTTCAGTGGATGAGTAAGTAAAGAAACTGTAGTTCATCCCAATAATGAAGAGCTAAAAGCAATGACATATCAAGCTGTGAAAAGACACGGAAGAAAATTAAATGTCTATTACTAAGTGAGTCTGAAGAGACCATCTGCTGTGTGATTCAACTGCACGACATTCTGGGAAAGGTAAAAAATGATGACGACAGTGAAATGGTTGGTGTTTGCCAAGTCACAGAGGAGGGAGAGATGAAGAGCAGAACCCAGCGGATTTCAGGACAGTAAAATACTGTGAAGAATGTCATGATTCATTCAGCTAATCCTGAAGAATGGCCAGCAGCAGGAGTGAGCCAGATGTCAGCTGTGGACTTCAGGTGACATGATACACCAGCATACCTTTGTCAAATGATCACTGTGGTGGGAGAGAGGCTGTGTGGAGCAGAAGACAAAGAGTATCTGAGATAGCTCTGTATCTTCTTCTCAGTTTTTCTGTGAACCTAATATTGCTCCCAAGAAACTAACCAAGTCTTATTTTATAAAGAAAAAACAAAACCTACATTTCTCAAATGAGAAATAAACCATTTGAGTTTGGCCAGTGATTGCCATCTGTATTTTTATATATTTTAGATTTTTGATAATGCACACATGCATTTTTAAGAGTTGAGCTCAATCACAGATTGAGAGTGTTTAGGTGTTGTTTGGCATGCATGGTATTCATCCTCTGTGGTCAGCATCATCATTCCTTGGAACTTAGTTTACCATCGGTTGCTGAATCTACATCCATTAAGCCCCAAAATCCCTTTTCCCCTAACCCCCACTCCTGGAAACCACTTTTAATTCCCTACCCTGAAAGTGTCACTGTGCTATGTGCTTCAGAGTGAAATTATACACTCTGTGTCTGTGTGTCTGCCCTGTTTCACTTAGTATAGTGTCTTCAAGAGTTAACCATGTTGTAGCTCCCATCAGAATTTCCTTCTGCGGGGCTGAATGGTATCCTCACTCCGTGTGTGTGTGTGTGTGTGTGTGTGTGTGTGTTTGACATTTTGTTCATCTGCTCACCCGGCATGGTCCCTTGCTTCTTTTTCTTGGCCATCGTAAATGGTCTTATTATGAACATAAATGCACCAATATCTCCTCAAGTTTGGAAGATCAGTTTTCTCACAGTTTCAGAGAGTGAAGATCATCATGGCAGAGACCATACAGCCCAGAGTGGAGGGCATGGCCAAGCAGCTTGTTCTGTGGCAGCAGAAACATACAGTATGGCTTGTTAACACTTTGGAAGATCAAGAAGAAAGCTTGAGTCAACACCAGAGGCAAATATCATCTTCAAGGCCCATCATAAGTGACCCACTTCTGCTCACTTGGTTCTACAACTTCCTAAAGTAGTGTCACCAACTGAGCAGCAAGTATCAAACACATAACCTGACATGTTATATCAAACCATAACATTCTGGCCCAGGACCTCATAGACTCTGACCACTTTGAAATTACAAATGAATTGAGCCCAACTTCAATCATCTTAATAGTTTCAACCTTCAAGGCCAATTTAACTGTGAGACCCTATACAATCAAAGCACAAGTCACATAGTTCCAAAATACAGTGACAGAGCAAATATCCCCAGTCCTAAAGGAAGAAACAAATACAGATAGATACCAGAGCAAGACCAAACTCCATTGAGGCAATATCAAATCCTGAATCTCCATGTCCAGGCTCAAAGGCTTGTGGTGGTGTCCTCTTAACTCCAATAGGCTTGAGAGGATGTGCTTCTACTGTCCTACTGTTTACAGTGCAAATGGCCTCTCTCTTGGGCCAGCTCCACTTGGTGACTACAGTTATCCTTAATACAAGTTCCACGTTTCTGGTGTATCCGGCATCCCACAGTGTTCAATAAATACATGGGCTTCCCCCAGTTTCCTTGCTAGGGATCTGACCCTGCAGCACTTTTCCTGACTTTATCAATTTGTTTGTTTGTTTTCTGGAACGTTGGTGCAAGGCTCCCTGACACTGTAATTCTTGCATTCTACATGTGGCCAGAACTATTTATTACCACATGGGTGATGTCAAGTTCTGCTGCTAGCTCGAGATATATCCTGGTTCTGATGTACCACAGCTGTGGTAGTATCTAAGTGCCTTCACAGCTGCACATGTCCTAAATGACCTTGCCCAAACGTTCTCCTCTTAAAGGTAGTTCTCTCAAGTTTACATATCTATACTCTTGGCACCTTCCCTGTATGAGGTCCTACCTTCAAGTCATTTTTCTAGATGAGGTTTATTTTTAGTAGAATTAATCTCAAACACTTACAGCCACTTGTACACACCTGTTTTGTCCATAGCTTTAAGTGATTTTGTGCCTCCCTGGTGGTTAGTTATAATTGTTAATGTGATGCAATATAGAATCATCTGTTAGTAAGAGAGTCTCAATGAGATATTTACTGACTAGTTCACTTGGACTTGAAAGCATGTCTCTTGGGAATTGCCTTGATTGCATTAATTGAAGTTGGAAGACCCACCAGGAATGTGGGCAACAACTATTTCATGAGCTGGATGGGTGAGGAGAGAGACAGCTGGGAAGCATGAGTGTTTTCATTCTCAACTCTTGACTGTGGCTGTGACCCTAACTGCTTCAATTTCCTGCCTCCTCAACTTCCCCACAATGGTGGGCTGTAACACGGAATCACAAGTCAAATAAAAGTTTGTCAGAGTATTTTATCATAGCAACTAGAAATGAAACGAAGACAGCTCCTACCTACATGTTTTTTATATCTACATTCTCTGGTTTTTGCTCTCTCACACTATAAATCTGGCTAAAAGCAGCAAGCAGTAACCATGCTGAATACTATGCTATCTTGAAACTTTCTCCACCAAATAAATTCACATGTTATATTTTAATTGATCCTCATTCTAATTCTCAGAACATGGGGAGAAATAGCCAGAGTCTTTACCAGGATACAAGAAGAAGAAACTCTAGTCCAATCCCAATGGAATTTTTTTTCTCCTGAAACACTGTAGGATGATGATCTTACTGCCGATACTTCTAAGAGTATGGTGGTCTTCTGAATTCCCATCAGAATTGAGTTCTGTGTACAGCATTCTGGGTCTTTTCTAGCCCATAACTCTAAGTCTATTAACTCCCACAGTACCATTTTGAGGGTCCAAGAAACATATTCATGAGTTCATATCAATGACCCCACTTCTTGCTACCAATTTTCTGTACTAGATACTCTTCATATTGCTGTGGTAAAATCCCCAACAGGGTGACTGGAGAGGGAAAAGCCTTCTTTTGTCCCAGTGTCAGAGCACACCATTCAACATGGCAAGAAGGTATGAAAAAGTAACTTAATCTACTGAACTAAGAGCTGGTGGCACAGCTTGTTCATTCGCTGGTAGAGCCTTGGGCTCCTCATCTCCGTTCTTTTGGGTATATATTCAAGAGTAGAGGGGTCATCTTGTAATTCCAAATCAAAGTTATGGGGATGCCATAGAGGCTATTCTCACCAATGATGCCCAGGGATTCCAATTGCCCTACACCCCTGTCAAGATTTGTTATTTTCTGGATTAAAAAAAAAATAGCAGCTATCTTGATGGGCATCAGGTGCACTTCATGTAGGTCTTGCATTGTGTTTCTTTTCCATTTGCAATATCAATTTGCTTATTTTCCTTTGGAGAAATGTCAATTTGAGTCCTTCGCCCGTATCTTAACTGGGTTATGTTTTTGAGGCGTTGGGTTCCAGATGTTTCATAGCTGTATCAACACTTACTTTCAGTGACATTATATCTCAAAGCCCTCTCACCAAATAGGCAGAAGCAGTTCTGCCCTTGTTGAGCTGTACTCACGTGGTAGGCATGGAACTGTCACTAAGATATTTCCAAAGGCTTCCTATCCCAACAACCCTTGCTCTTCCCCATCTACACCTTACTCTCACCAAAGGAAAACCTGTGGACCACCTCCAGAGAAGCCTTTGGTCTCCTGGAACTGAGAAGTATTGAAAACTAGTAGACTAGATGACCTTCACATCGTCTCCCAGATAATAGGCCATGTGCATGTGAACCTGCACTTTCACTGTGTGAAGGAGAAGGTATTTCAAGAGTAAAGAATTTTCACCAGTACTTGTCTAGAGAAAGCATCCCATAATGTCATCCTCCCTTTCTCCCTATCATGGGGACCCTCTAGTCTAACATGGAAGTTCAGAACTATTGTAAAGACTATTAAAATTCTTGTAACAGATTAGTATGGTGAATCTCAACGCTCAATTATTCCCTTTGCTGGATGGCATTGAGATAAGTCTATTTGTAAAATATTTTCAAATTAAAAAAAGTTAGAACTGGGGGTTAGAGATTTAACTCAGTGTTAGAGTGCTTGCCTAGCAAGCGCAAGGCCCTGGGTTTGGTCCTCAGCTCCAGAAAAAAAAGAAAAAATTAGAACTGCTCTGGTATGTAGCATGCTGAGTGTAACACTTTCTGATTTATTTTTCCTTTGTTTGTGTGTGTGTCTAGAGATGTCACCATACTATGACCTTGTTCTCACATACACACATATGACAAGGTAGTGTCTAGTTTTCCATTCCCCAAGTCTAAGTTGGCCTTGTGATTTGCTTAAGAATGGGGTAGAAATTGTAATGGCAGAGCTCTGAGTCTCAGCCACATTGTTGCTCTCAGTCTTGGAATCCTGTCCAGCCACAATGAAAGCAGAACCTGGGCTAGCTGGCTGACAATGAGGAACAAGTATTTCCATTATCTCATTGCCCCAGCTGACAGTCAACCAACAGCCATACCCACCCCTGAAACCATTCCAGCCTAGAGCCATCCCTTACCTCATGACTACAGAGACATAAACCAGCTCAATGTATATTCAAAGAACTACCCAATGGGGAGCACTAATGAAGTGTTGTGTATTGCTTTAAATTGCTGATATTTGGGGAGGTTTGTTATGTAGTGTGGTGCTTAGATTATCAAAGACTTCTTAAGACAAAATCAAAGAGTGGCAAATAAGAGATAGTAGTTCTGAGGACCAACTGGATCTTGCATAATGAAATCCTTCTTTCAATGCCTTATTCTTAAACAAGTACTTAATGTCATTATCAAAAGCAAGAACTTGATGTTATTATCAAAAGGTAAACACTCTAGTGTGAGTTAGAGATATTTGCATAAACCACAAAAGGGCTTAGAAAGAATGTCTCATTTCATAATACTCAAAGATGAACATAAACAAGTATTTGTATTAACCAAAGAAATATTTCCTTTAGGGCTTTGATCTCCTGACCCACGTATTGCTCTTGTAGTCTGCATCCATACACTCTACCAGTGGTATTTCAAGGAACATGAGAAATCATTTCAGTAGTAAATGCCTGTTTCTATTTGCCTTTAAATTAGACTTAGGCATAAAAGGGGAAGGTAAATAGTAAATAGCAACAGAGCTGAAGGTCTTTCCTAGTCAGAGAGCAGAGGTCTTCAGCTGATGGAGTATCCAGCATCCTTCAAAATGCATTACCTTTGCAAAAGTGAAGGAAGATGTGCCCCTTTGTAGAGCAACCAGGATAACCCTTTTCTATGCAGTCTGATATGAGGCCATAGCCAGGGTTCATTACAGCCAACAATCCCTCATGTCCACCATGGTTCAGTTTTGACTCTAATTTTCCCAAAGACTAAGTAGCTTTTCTTCCCAGAAA
This sequence comes from Onychomys torridus, assembly GCF_903995425.1. Taxonomy (NCBI): domain Eukaryota; kingdom Metazoa; phylum Chordata; class Mammalia; order Rodentia; family Cricetidae; genus Onychomys; species Onychomys torridus. The sequence goes on along the minus strand of NC_050459.1, from coordinate 30,012,089 downwards.
CTTTAATAAGGAAAGTGAGACTAATTTATGCAAATCCATGCAATACAAATCAGACTGTTTCTGCCAGAAATCACAGTCTCTGGAGTGATTTAGTGTTTTCTCACTTTGTATAAACTCCCCAACATGGTGGCAGTGTGCCCAGGCCACCATCTTGGCTTTGTGATAGTAATTTGTTCATTTATCTTTAAAAATAGAGACAATTCAATCCAACCCCCCACATTCAATAAGTGAATGACAGGGAGAGTCTCAGTGGCTGCCGTCAGCCAAGCCTGTCAAAAGCTCCGATCTCACAGCTGAAATTTAAGAGACTAGAGGAGAGTGGGGGCTTGGTCATGTCGAGAAGTATCACAGAGATAAGGAGGGCATTGATTGGGACATTGGCGTGGGGGGAGGTCGGCTTCATAAACCCAGTTCCAGCGGAATTCATTATCAAAGACAAATGATAAGGACTTTAAGGATGGATGCAGGAGCTGAACAGGCAAAGACACTGGGCATGCGCACACTCAAGGGGAGTGTAGAGCAGAGGGGGAAGAAATTTAGTGACGGCTGAAGGCATGAGGAAAAGGATCAGATAGGTGTGTTGGGAGACTCGAGAGGACTATGAGATTAGCAAGTGGGGAGGAATGACTGAAGGCACTCGAGAGTCAGGGACAGCGCAAGCAGAAGAGACGGGCTTCAGAATGTGGCCATGATAGGGCAGGCTTAAAAGGCATGACCTGGGTGTTAAATATGTCTTGCTATCTCTTTGGCTATAATGAAAACTAATTTAGCTTTTCAGCCTCCTTTCAATGGCTTATCTCTTTCCCCTGTGGTTTTAAGTAGGATCAAGTCAAGATTTAAGTTTGGACAATTGAATATTGCAAATTGTCCTTCTTCTTTTTTCATCCCCAGAAAGGCCTGGGTTTCCTTGAATTCCTTCTGTTGCTTGGGCATCCTGGCTCTTGTGATGATGTAAATGGATCTCCCTGACCTTGCATATCACCCCCTTTGGTATATCTGTTCCTGCCCTTGATCTCACCATGTTTTGGGGGTCTCTCAATTCTCTTTTCTATGCCTTTGTTACCCAGGATGTCAGTCACCCACTGTCAAGCCTGATCTCAAACTCTAAGATAAAAAACTTCCAAACATAAAGATTTCCTTAATTACAACTCTACATTGACTTGAATAGTGTGATGAAGTCTCATCCACTCTATTCCACATCCCATGATAAACAAAATATCCATTTTTCCAGTGTATCCAGACTGTATATGCTACCTGCCCGGTAGTCATTTAGTAGCTGTCTTGGCTGTCAGACTGAGGATCACAGCATCAGAATACTTATTCCCAAATAACCCTATTTTACATAACAACCTCAAGGGTAAGAGCAGTGATACTGGTGATTCTGATACAATGGGAGAACCCGTGAAGTGCTTCCTTTAAGTGCAGAAGTAAAAATTACTCAAGAGGAACTAAAAACACTGTGTACTGAGGCTGTTCAGATCTGTAGCAAGAGTGTGTCTTCTCCTCATGAAATTGCAAAGGAGAAAGAAAATGAAGATGTCCAAGTGTTTGCAGTATCATCTTAGACTGCAGAAGTTACAGCCCACAGTCCTGGCCAAGGACTTAGTGAAGATTGAAAGATGTCAATTTGTGGACATATGTATTCATAGGAAAGACATTGTACATGAGAGTTGGGCACTATCCATGGCTTTAAGGCAATGAGTGTGGGTCTTAGAATGGATCTCCCTCAGATAATGGGAGCACTGGGCCTCATCTCAACTGAACATCACAAGGACCTCCATTCTGAACTGTATCTTGGATGATAGGACTTTAACATCAGCCCTGACACCCTGAGAGAGTGCATTCAAGACTGACCTGGTTACTATATCCAAGCCACGCCCAGCCACGCCCAGCCATGCCCAGCCACGCCCAGCCACACCCAGCCACTGCATATATGTCCATGCAAATTCTCAGACGCTTCTAGACTCCCCTGATAAGTCACAGTAAAGACAATGGGTGGCTTTCTGATCTGGAATCCTCCAATATGAGGTTCCTGGTGCTTTCCTGTGAGTCTGTGGGGTTTAAGGAATTCTTTATCAATAAATTTCTGGCCATTAAACTCTAGTCATTTCCCCATCAGGTGCAGGGACTTTAAAGGCCTTTCCCAGAGTGAGAGAGACTGCTCCCTAAGATTTGGGAGAAGGTATTTTCACAAATTTAGTGTGTTTATTATTGAAACATACTGAGGGGCTGGAGAGATGGTTCATCCCTTAAGAACACATGATGCTCTTGCAGAAGACCCTGGTTGGTTCCCAACTCAAGTCTGGTGGTTCCCAACTGCCTGTAACTCAGGCTTAAAAGGGATCCCATGCCTCTGGCCTCCACACACAGACATACACACACATACTCATAATTAATAATAAAATAAATCTTTTCAAATTAAAAAAAAATACAATGAAGGAATGGGGAGATATCCCAGTGAGTAAATAATTGTTGTGCAAACATGGGGATCTAAATTCAAATGCCCAGAAGGTACATAAACCCATACACTGCAGAATGAGCCTGTAATCACAGTATTCCTACAAGAAGATGAGAAGCAGAGCCAGGAAAACCTTGGGAGCCAGTTAGTCTGCTGTACACAGCAGCAAATGACAGAGACCTGCCCAAAGGAGAAATGCAAGGAACATCACCCATGGATATTGCTGTAGCATGACACACATGTACCAGCATTCATACACAAATACACACAAATGGATTTCACTAAACTTTCTTTAACAGAAAGACTAAATAAACTAAAACCAGGTGGAAGTAGACTTTTTGTGAAAGAAACAAGAGAGAAAACAAAGGAAGTCGTAGTTAATATGTTCACCCCCGATTTTCAGGGACCTTCCCCAAGTCACACTCCTTTCCCTACAAGTATCTTCCTCTTCTAGGAAACTGTGCTTCTGCTGGCATCCTATCCACGGTAGCAAGACTTTCAAGACTTGGTAAGAGTCTCTGGTTGTCTTCTACTTACAAATAAACATGGTAGCCCACCAGGGTGTCATGATGGACAACAGAAGCTGTGAGACTCCTGCTTAGAGACAGAGGGTTTTATTATCCTTGTACCCTCTTAGCTGGAGCACTAGAACTCCCTGATGCTGATTCTCAAGTCCCACAGGGAGCTCTGGGAAGGACCAGATACCTCCTCCACATGCAATGGACTCAGTTCTAGGAGGACAACTCTGAGATGAAGGCATCTGGGTCATTTATAATGGGCAATAAGCATACTCAGTAGGGAGAAGGCATCTTACAGATCGGTGCTCGCTCAAAAGAATATTCTAGGAAACATAAAACCCTTGTATGTGTTACCTAAGATATACAGAAATGCAATAAAAACGCCACTGGAAATCAGCTCCAGACTTCAGTAACTGTAAAATCTTTGCCATTTTGTCATTTCACTGAGGAATTGGGGGGAAAAAAGATTCAAATCCTTATGTGTGTTTAGAATTTTTGTCCCTAAAATCTTGAGATTGTCCCTCATTTTGTTATAATGAATATGCTAGTTCAGAACAAAACAAAATTAACGTACCTTTTAAAATAAGATTTATTTTTTTCCCATGAGTGTGGGTGATCCTACATGAGTTTATGTGCACCACCTGTGTGTGTGATCCTGTGAAGGCCAGAAGAGGGTGTCAGATACCCTGGGACTGGAGTTACAGGCTACTGTTATTGCCGTTGAGTGCTCAGAACCAAAGCTCAGTCCTCTGCAAGAGCCATAGGCCTTCTTAGCCACTGAGGATGAGCTTTTATTGGTGTAGAGTGCTTTGATATAATTGGAAATGAGCTGTCTTTGTATGAATAAATATGTCCCAACACACAGTTCTTTCTTCCCGTCCTGATGAATTCACAGTGAATAATGACATGTCCTTACTCTTTCTCTGGTCTTTTTTATGAACTGAATGGTAGATGCCAATGATCAAGAAAAAAAATAGAGGTCCTTATTACTTTAAATATCTTAAAGGTACACATCGTTACATTTTACACATATGAAAAAAATCACAATAAAATCCATTTCTCTGTATGCTAACCAAAAATTTAATTTACAAACTTTTTCTTCATGTTTCTTTTCCTCAAGACTCATTTCACAGCTCTCTTCTGACAAGGATGGGGGATAGTTTGGCTAAAGAACAAAGTACAGTGAACCAGGTCCTTGCTGACTGATACCTGAGGTGTCTAACTTATAGCCAGGCAGCGGTGGGATGAGAGATCTTTCTGTGTTGAAGAGGTAAAGCTGAACATTCAGCCTTCCTGAGCGCATCCCAGGATACAGCAAGATCCTCCAGCATATGGTCTACTTTCTTACGCACAACCAAATGTCTAAGCTTTCTCCTCCGCTGTCACTCACAATGAAAAAGGTCTTGAAATATCACTGAGCTCACTGAAATTTCCGAAATGTATATATCACGCCTCACACAGAGGAGACAGGGGGAATGGAACCAAATGGAACCAAGCATGGACCGCCTGCATCTCCTTCCTGCGAAGCCCCAAATCTGCCGGCTAAAATTACCCTCAGAAAACACTCCTTCCTTTAACCAGCTTAAGGGATTCCTGGAATGTCACGGTCAGGCATGAATCAATTCCCCGGTTAATTTCCTCCAAGACAATACAAGATTATGTTACACCGTTTGCTCCAGGCTGGAGTTCCTCCTATATAAAAAGACAAAAAGCTATCTGCGTGAAAGAAAGTGGAAGCCTTTGTGGAAAGCTCCATTTCCCCTGTAAAATGAGACTCCTGCGTGTACAATCAGCTATATTTGTCCTCATTCGTCACGGTGTGATGCGCATGGAGGCATACTGAAGAGACATCCTGCTTAAATTAGCAGGGCTTGTTGCTTGTCAGAGCCCCTGGATTAGGAACTATGCGCCTGGGCCAGGCCTGTCCTTCTACCCTGGGCATGATCCTAACCCCTAGACTAGCTGGCAGCTCCGCGTGAATCTCAACTATGCAGCAGACTCTGTAGGGTGGTATGCCATTTCACAGCTGTTTTATCACACGAGCCTTAATTTGAAGGCACATTTTAAACCATGTTTTTTTTTTTTTTCCTATTTTCTCTCTGTACAAACATGTTGCTGCATACTTTCACATATATTCACTATATAGACTAATAGATTTCCAGTCCAGTCCAATTGTACCATGTTTTCGAAAGCAAATAGTTAAATGTCTCAAATGGGTCCTACATTTCCCTCCAATAAGCTTTTCCTAGACAAATATCTTAAAAATCCAAAACTAGCTGGATGGTGGTGGTGCTCGCCTTTAATCCTAGCACTCTGGAGGCAGAGGCAGGCGGATCTCTGTGAGTTCGAGGCCAGCCTGGTCTACAGAGGGAGTTCCAGGACAGCCAGGGCTGAATAGAGAAGCCCCATCTCAATAAACAAACAAACAAACAAATAAATAAAAACCATCACTGCAGTGATGTAATATTTCTTGAAAGGGACTAAAACAATTATCCACTGAATGGTTAGTTTCACATGAGTGTAACGGAAGTTATAAAGAGTTCAAATAATTCTGGTAGATACTGGACCCGAGAGATGGCTCAGTAAAAGGCCCTTGCTGCCAAGCCTGATGGCTTGGGTTTAATTCCCAGGACCCACAGAGTGGAAAAAGAGTGTCAATTTCCATAAATTGTCCTTTGACCTCCATATGTATGCCATGGCACATACGCACACCTCTCCAAATACACAATAAATAAACTGTAATAAAATAGTAATAAAAATATATTGACAAATATTTAAGATTATTTTAACCAAACAAGAAGATGCAAAATTATACCCTCCAGCTTAGTATGATATGTTCATTGTGAGCACAGTATTGACACATAGTAAACATTATGCAGGTATTTGTTAAATGGATCAATTAGAGCAATGTTTTTTAAAAAGGAGTATTACAAAGAAAAAAAGACTGTGTATTGATATCATTATCTCAAGATAATGAACCTAAGTCCAATCTTATCTACAGTTTTAAATTATTATTAATACTTTTTACAAGAAAAGAAATTTAATTTATTTTAGGAAAGAGAAATAATTCAGGAGTATATTTTCGAGAGTTAAGCATACAGGGAGAATTGTTTCATAACTTTAATTTTACAATATATTTAGTGTGTGTGTGTGTGTGTGTGTGTGTGTGTGTGTGTGTGTGTGTGTAAGTGCTCACGTGGTGTACACGCCCCAGTGTATAGTATTCAGAGCACAACTTAGGGGAGTTGATTCTCTTCTTCTACTGTATGGGTTCTGAACATCAAACTCGGGTTGTCAGGCTTGGTATTCGCTACCTTTACCTGCTGAGCCATCTCTCTGGTCCTGTTTTATAACTTTAAAAAATATGGTGATGTTTACCTGTAGTACCAAAGGTGGGAAGCTGAGACAGGAGGACCTCAAGTTTGAAGTGAGTCTTGGTTACACAGCCATTGCCTGTCTGTCTCCAGAAAAGCAGCCACAGTCTGTAAAGTTTACAATTTCCCCAAGTAGTATCAGATACTATCTGAAAAACCTCATGCATGGCAGTAATGCACTTCTTATCTATGAAATTGTATGCCCCCAAAGCATAATTAACCTGCATTGGGTATCTCATTTGTATCAGGTGCCAAGATGAATGTTACCTCCTGAAATTTAATTTTTTACTTTATTAATTTATTTAATCAATTGTAAAACACAAGGTAACATTAAAAAAAAACAGCAGTATAAATACAAATATCAAAGAGTATTTACCGTGAAAGAAACTAAGGAAATTTGATTTTAATCAAATAAACACTATCTTAGTCCATTTCCTGCTGCTAATAACATAATACTACTACAAGCCAGGTAAGTTATAAAGAAAGGAGATTTATTTGTCAATCCTGGTTTGGGGGTGGGAGTACAGGGAGGTCAAGGGCCTGCATCTGCTGGTTGCCTTCTTCCTGGCAGAATTCTGAAGCAGCTCAGGGCATCACGTGGTAAGGAGGAAAGACTTAGTCATGTGACTTTTATAGGAGACCTACTGTGGAAACAATCCATTAATCCGTTACTTGCATTCACAATAATGAATGGACTGATTCATCTGTTAGTGAGAAAGAGCCTTCATAAGCTCCACCTAGTGAGTGAAAAAGCTCATTCACTCCCTTGCTCTCCTTCATGATCACCATGATCTTCACTGCTCTGCCTTCCATCTATGTTGTACTGAAACCATGAACAAAAAGGACTCCTCCTGCCCCACAAGTTGTATATAGTAGATAGTGTCACAGCAAGGAAAAAGCAAGCACTGTTGTGCGTCCCACAGGGCCTCTCCAAACTTACTTTATTTGTACATTTTTCTTCCATCCCTTTCATTAAAACCTCAACTCCATGAAATCTACAACCTTGACTTCATTTGGGTTGAATCACCAGTGCTTAGAACATACAGGTGTGCAGAAAGCAACCCTTCACTGAAAACCTTGCAACTGTGTCCTACCTTGAAGTTACTCATGGCCTTCAAAACGTTGGCAATGTTAATAAGACATGTTCAGTTATACTGAGCATGCTCTGGGGGTATGCAAAAGACAGCCTTAGTTGATCAGGGCTTTGTGGAGAAAGAAAATGGACTTGATGGCAAGTCCTGGGAAAGATACCAGCACCTGGACCTCCCACTTCACCAGAGACCTTCATCCCCTTTTCCCCTAGCTCCACCTCCCCTTTCGCCCTGGCTTTAAGCCCCCACACCCAGCCTTTAAGCCCCCACACCCAGCCTCTGCAACACCACAGCCATGCCTGCACCTGGTACTCACCTGTGCGATGTTGCTTTTCCTCAATGCCACAATTCTCAAAAGCAAGAAATCACAAATTATCCCCAAATCTGTGATTCAGCCCCAGTCCCCTAAGCCACCTTTTTTTTCCTTCACCCCTCTTGTCACTGTACCACAGAGATGCTGCATGGCTAGAGAGACGTTCACAATATTACAGCTGTGATTGACTTTAGGGAATCCATTTGGCTCAAAACTGGCAATGACGAAGAGCAGACACCAGAGTCTGGGAAAACCTGAGACAGTGGCTGAGAAGTGGAAGCACTGGGCAAGCAGGAGGAGAAGTATAGATAGTCAAGAAAAGGGCACTGGCCATTATAGGGTAAGATGTGCAAGGTGCAAAGCCATGTTTCCAAGAGGCTAAGTTCAGGAGATGGGATCCCAAGAGCAGAGTTCCTGAACATCAGAAAACAGGAGCATGTTTCTCACTGTGTGCCACAACAGGGCTTCAGGACAGCTGATGGAAGAATCTAGAGAGCCCAGGAGGTTGAGCTGCTCAGCACTGCTCCAGCCAACGCAAGGTCTTATTGACTGCTGAAGGGGGAGAGTGAGACGCCCTCTGCTCCCCAGATGTTGTGCAGGCAGCTTGTGGGCACCAATACTTGCACTACCTCCCCATTCACCAGTCACCCTCCGGGAACAGCAGCATGGTGCAGACATTCGCCTCTATCATCACCAAATCCTGGTGCATTAAATAAATGCTTCAAGACAGACTAAAAAATGAGAGGAAATACAGTGGTGTCATAGGGGAAGCTAAACAGGCATAGAGAAGAAGCTCACATTGGCATCGGACAGGGTAGAGGAAGAACTGTCTAGAGAGGACCATGAAAAACTCTTTCTGAAATACCTGAGCAATGCCACCCATGCCCTATTCCCATAAAAAAAAAAAAAATCAGTGCATAAGGGGCCACGGGAAGAACATTGTTAAGGATGAGGGAGCTCCAACAAAGGAGATGAGATTTAGCTTCTAGCTATGCCGAGCAAATTCCATTCCTTTAAGCACAGCTCTTTTGGGGCAAAAGATGCAGCCTGTTTTGAAGCAGCCTCTGTAAGCCATGAAGCTCCTTTCTGTAATAAAAGAGAGAGACGAGATTAAATGATGGCCATCAAAGGAAAAAATCCAGCTGAGACATCAGCCAGCGACCCAGAGGCAGACTCCCTGTTCTTACAGCAAAAGGCGTTTGTGGAGAAACAACCAAACAGACTTAGAAGCCATGAAGGTGAGGGGCGTGAAACTGCCCAGGCCTGGGAGTTGTCAGACAAGTAGGTCAGTTTTGACTTCCATCTTTGTGTCAGTAGATAGAGCCAACAGCTGAGGGGGGTCATAGCAGCTAACTCAAGCACATCACACATTGTGGCTGCCGGAGGATGACTGAGAAGCTGAAAGAGCACCTGAGTGAGGAAGTGGTTTCAAGAAGCCTCAGTCATAGGAGACCATGACTGTGGGCACAGCCTGAGTGGAACCGTAATCACAGCAAAGAACGGGACATCCCATTGACTATGCTCAGCCATGGAGGAGTATTGACAGGCCCGTGCGGTCTGGCTTCGGGGCTGAACATCACATGGCAGTGAATCACATCTCTGACCTCAGTCTGTCATGGGTGCCAAAAATACAGTGACTGCCCCCTAAAGTCTATACTACATTAACTTCTATGTTTAAAAGTTTCAAAATATTTGGGAAGCTTTTTCAGGAAGCCGTCTGCCATCCATGTCTCTCACAGCAATTGACATTTTAAGATAAGTATAATTAATTAAAGTATGTACTTTTGTTTTAGGACACTCATTGTTAGCCCATGCATATTGGAGCCCACACAGTACCTTCTGTATGCTCCATCTATTGTGCTGAGTAATTGAACTAGGCATTATAGTTTACACTTGCACAGACTTTTGATGGAAGGACTGGAAAGTTTTGCATTTGGACTGGTCACTTGTCAAACTGTAGGCCTTGTCAAGTTTTGTTTGGGACAAACCACACTCTTGCCATAGCAGAAACAATGGTCTTACAAGTGCTAGAAGACATCTGTAGGCGCGCCAGTCATAGGAGAGGCTAATGCTTGGCTTTAAAGGTGAGCCAAAAGCAAACCCTGCTCCCTACCCCAAGAGGATGAAGGGAAAAAATGTAAGTCTGCGAACTCACCTTTACAAACCATTGCTCAGGAAATGAGTGGTCCCCTGTTTCCAGAACGCAAACAACTAGACGTTTTCCATTTTCTAATGTGTACTTATTTATATTTTTACATGCCCATTTTATTAACAATATGTTTTTCTTTATTTTTGTTTGTGTGTGTGTGATGAGGGTGGGGAGTGCACATGTATATGCACAGATGTGGAGGGGTGTGATGGGGGAGTACACATGTGTATGCACAGATGTGGAGGTCAGAAGGCAAATGTTAGGAGTCAGCCTTCTCCTTTACACCTTGTTGGATCCAGGGCAAGCTGTTGTGTGAAATCTGGACACCACAGAGGAACATGCTGCTGCATGTAGCTTTCACATGGGTTCTGGGGATCTGAACTCAGGCCACACCCACAAAACCATCTCCCCAAACCTGGCACTGTTTTGCTTTTCTCAAGCTTTTGCTTCAGTCCTAACAGACTTTGATGATCCTTAAGCAATCCTAAAATATGAATGCTTTAAGGAATAAAAAGGCTCCAGAAAAGCAACCTTTACAGCCATAGGAGCTTTGACTTTAGATCTTGCTCACAGATCTGTTAGACCTGAGCCTGGTGACCGCCTTGAATGAGGGAACTGGAGGGAAAAGTGAGACCCCATCAGAACCTGGGGAGAAAAGGGAGACCCAAGACTGTAACACACCGATGTTGGTCATCCGTTCAAGCCCATTCACTATTGATGATGATGATATGGCCTCGTGTTTTCGCAGACCCATGTCTATTCCAGGCACTTTTCAAAGCTCTTTCTATGGCTTATTTCCATTAACCACCATTCCATCCCTGCCATACAGAAAAAGCTTTGACTCTTTGTTTTCCTGACGGCTGACTGGGAACCCTCCATGCGTGTTAACTGTTTCCATCACCCATTTGATACCTCCAGCCCACAATATGGTCATCACACAATGGGTGAGAAAAAATTCCTAAGAAGGGTTTAGTTGTAATTAGCTCAAATCTTATATTTAAATGTTATGGATTCTCAAGCTCTCAGAATTCATTAACTCAGTTAAGCATGTATACATTGCAAATATACCTTAGGCTAGGAATAAATTGATGGCATCTCTTATATATTTGTGAAACTAAACACCCTGCTTCCAAATTTCTTATACCAAAAATATTCTGACAATGACTATATTTAAAAAGAAGACTTGAATGTAACTCATAAGAGAGGAGAGGTCAAGTTCCCTAGCACCTCTCATCACTTCTGATTTTATGGATTCCTCCTGGGGCCAGGCAATTACTGAGCATTGTCAGGAACTTCCAAATACATGAAGTTCAGGGTCCTCTTTCTATGAACTTGATTATAATCATTTCCAAGACAATGGAGTCAGGGTGTGGCACAGGAAATAGCTATCATATTATAAATTATAATACCTACAGTTTGCCATCTGACTAGGTACATGATGTTATCTAAGTCACATATTTCTATGGGATGGATTTTAATAGTTCTAGCAGCATGGAATTTTTAAGGAGCAGAATCTCTTTGTCCTGGGGGAATATAAACTATTTAGACCTCTTCCATTATTCACACAAGTAGATGAGGATAGTTAAGCTCTGAGCACATTTAAATCCCACCTAGGAAAATCCAAATGCTTCAGTAGGTGCATGGAGAAATGAGAGCCAGGACTGTAGAATTCACGAGCTGTGGGGTCAGTTGCCAACCAACTCTCTTTCCTTTTTAGTTCTTTAAATAAACAAAAATGGTATATGAGAAAGGAGATTGCAGATTTTTAAAGAAGATTGATTTTAATTATGTGTTTGTGTGTGCAACTGTGGGTGGGTACATGCAAGTGAGTACAGGTGCCCATGGAGGCCAGGGGTATTGGATGCCCCTAGACCTGGAGTTATAAGTGGTTGTTAGCTACCCAAGATGGGTACTGGGTTTCTGACCAAGTCTGGATCCTCTGCTCTTAACCATTGGGCCATCTCTCCAGCTCCAGAAATCCCAGATTTTTCCACTCCCAGAGCGGAGTTCTCTGGGATACTAGGTGAAATGACGAGAGACCAAGATGGTAGCTAGGATATGGAGACTCTAAGCTGGTGGGGGAATCACTGAAAAGAGTTCAAAACAGTTTCCCACTTGGGATCAAAAGATACTTAATATGATAAAATTAGGGCTGGTGTTATAATTCATTTACAGTGTACATTCTCAATATGGGTGAGAACCTGGGTTCGGTCTCCAGTGCACCCCCAAAACACAACAGAACCAAGGGCTCAGTGTTCATTTATTTGTGTTGGTCCATATTCTTGAAGAGGTGGAAGATAATAAAACTGTTATTTATTAAGCGATGCAATGTTATTCATTAAGCGATGCTGTTTACCATGTGAGAAAAGCCACAAGATACAACAAAACCCACTGTAAGAATTTATTAAGGGGAGGGAACAGAAGAGGTGTGCATAGGCCTATGGAATTACCCTGCAGGAAGAATGAGGAGGGATAGATGGAACCCACTTTTATAGGTTCCCCCATACAGGCGCATATGGGCTTATGTAGCTACACCACACATGCACATAGATTGCATGACCATGCTGCTCGCAGATTACATGATCATGCAGTGCATGGATTGCATAGGCCATAAGGCCCTAGGATGACTAAGCATCTTGCCTGGCTACTGGCCAGCACATGTGTGCTCATGTATCTGGAGGAATGGCTAGGAATTCTAACATTCCAAACACTTTGTTTTTGATTAAAAAAAAAAAATGGCTGGTGAATGGGAATGGGGGCACTGTGTCTCCCAAATCTGCTTCCAGCTGACTCACTGAGTGTTAGTTAACTTTTGGGAGTAGAGAAGGGGTCTTTTGGGGGTAGTCAGACATCCTGAGGTAGTGGATTGTCCTCTGCTGCTTTGGGAATCATCCATCACCTTTTGCTACTTCGGACTCTGTGACTGCTTAGGTCTGACAAGGTGCTGGAGAGGCAGAAGAGGGAGTTTAGAAGAAAATTTTATACCTTGGGGAGGGGTCCCTGAGGGGTCCCAGGGTGAGGGAGGGGGATTCTGGGACCAGGAAAGTTTGAATTAAGCTTATCTGAAGTGGATCTGACCTGTCCAGGTAGATTCAAGCTGGCTCTGGAGCTCAGAAGAAGTTTTAAACATATTAAGAAGCAGCAACAGGAAATTTAAAATCTTGAGCTAATAGCCATGACACTGTAATGTTTAGTACTCTGCTATCAGAATTTCATTGGTTTGTGTGTGTGTGTGTGTGTGTGTGTGTGTGTGTGTGTGTGTGTGTGTGTGGAGAGAGAGAGAGAGAGAGAGAGAGAGAGAGAGAGAGAGAGAGAGAGAGAGAGACTTGGAACACGCTTTTAATTTTCACCTAAGATAAGTCTTATCTAAGACAAACCTCAAGGCACCTGTTTTCTTTATTAGTTCAGCATCCAGGAGACACAGGTGATCAATTGCTGAGGGTATTTAACAGTAATAGATTGTTATATTAAAGTCCTTTTTTTTGCAGAGTCCAGACCTTTTTGAGTCTGGGGTTGTAAATACTTCTGGACTGTTACTGCTCCTTCCCACCTGGGTATTCTTGATGATCCTTGGCCTCCGGCTCTATGGTGGTCCTCCAACAATTAGCTGAGTAGTTAATGAGAAGTTTGAACGTGTTATTAGAAACACAGAGGGAAACTGATGAAGCAGAATATGGTCAGCAGAGACAAGAGAGGGAATCAGGAAGGAAAAACTTGTGAGGTGAAACCTCATTCTCCTGGAATTGGTAACAAGGCAGTGGATCCTGTGTTCTCTGGAACCCCACCGCAGACACTGTGTATGAGGAGGAATTCTCCTAAGGTAAGGGTAAGAAAAAAGGCTTCAGGTGAGACCGGTGAATCCAGTGGGGAAAGCCCTCAAGATTAGCAGCGGTGGGGTTACAAGAATTACCTTGAAGGGTCCCTGCCATATAGGGGAAAGGGGTTGAGGGTGCTGGCCTGGAGGGGAAAGAAGGACCTGATCCCCACTGTGGACTGGGGGTGGGGAAGGATTATCACATGGCTGGGGTAAGGAATGGTCTGTGAAGTTCCACAGGAGAGAATGAAGATGACAGAGTAGAGGAGTTAAGAGGTGATCAGGGAGAGGTAAAGGTTTGGATAGGAGGCTTGGTGTTAGAGCTGGTCTCCCATATGTGAGTTCAAATGGGGAGATTGGAAGGGGCCACTTAGGAAGGGCCCAGAGCCTGAAAAGAGCTAGAGGCAATAATTTTACCCAATCAAGGTGAAGTTCCTGGGACATCTTAGTAAGAATGGATATTAAAGACCAGTTAGTGCACTCCACCTTCCCTGAGGACTGAGGACGGTACAGGATATGAAAATGCCAAGGAATATTAAGAGCTTTAGCTGGTATCCGGGAAATCTGGAAGATGAACTCAGGACCATTATCAGACTAGAGAGAGGCAGGGATCCCAAACCCGGGAATAATTTCCCAGAGAAGGAGACCCAAAACAGTCTGAGCCTGCTTATTAGAAACTGGATATGCCTCCACCCAATTAAAAATGAGTCCACCATCATGAGGAGATGTTTAATTCGTCTGACAGTAGGCATATGGGTAAAATCAAGCTGCCAGTCAGTCCCTGGAAAAGAAACCTCTAGCCTGGTGGGTGGAAAAAGGTTGGCTCCGATATTTGGAATTGGGATCTGACTTTTGGCAAATTTCACAAGAGGCAGTAATAGTTCTTAAGAACAGTAAGTCCTCAGAGGTGAGCTGCAAGTGGGCTTTTATGAGTTGAGACAGAGTAAGACTATTAGGGTGAAAGAGCTGGTGTAGACAGGACAGAATTTGCCTAGTGTCAGGGGTTGCCCGTGAGGGGGTGTACTGCACTGTATGGATTCCCTGCCGGGGGGGGGGGGGGTGAGTCTGGGCCATGGAGGGCGGTTGTCCTAGCTACATGGTCAACCCAGTTATTTCCCTAGAGATGGAGCTGTTGGTCTGATGACACTGGCAGTGGATAATTCCTATAGCCATGGAGAGATGGGAGGCTTTTAGCATGGCCGTTATTTGGCCTGAGTTACATATGGATCCTCCCATTTGCTGTAAGGAGCCCGTATCTTTCCAAATAGCAGCATGGGGCAGGAAGATATGAAAAGCATATTTGGAGTCTTTATAAGCCTTTAGGGATTGCCCCTGTGCCAATTGGAAGGCATGGGTGAGAGCCATCAGCTCTGCCTGCTGGTTAGTGGTGTGTGTGGGTAATGCCTGTGCTTCTACCTGCCAGTATCTGACACTAAGGCATAGCCCACTTTATGGGTCCCCTCATGTAAGAAGGAGCTGTCATCTGTATGCCAGGTATAAGTGGCCTGAGACAATGTGCCCTCCTGTATATGTGAAGGAAAAAACAACAGCAACAACAACAAAACACACACACACACACACACACAAAAAAAAAAAAAAACGAGTCCTTGAGATTGAGGATTAAAAAGTGAGAGGTCCCTGAAAGGACAGTTAAGAGAAGAGTGTAAGAGTTAGACACCACAGGATGGAGAGGGACCACTGCAGAATTAAAGAACCGAGGTCTTGAAACAAGCAGTAGGTTCCATTAGACTTCTTAACTGCAAGTATGAAGGTGTTAAAAGATGAAGAGGTTGGGCCGAGCAGCTTTTTCCTGAGAAGGTCAGAAGTGATGGGCCTAAGTCCTCTCAGGCTCTGGAGTGAGAGAGGGTAGTGAGCTTGGGTAATCTATCTGGTGGAGTCCTGCAACTAGATAATAATAGGGGGATGGTGCCTAGCAATGGATGGGTTCTGGGGTCCACCTGAGAGGCTGGCAAGGGAAATGAATGTTAGAGCTAGTAGACTGGGTGCTTAGGAGGAGGAGAGGAGCTGCTGGGGAGTCTGGAGTCAGGCAAATGGGGGGGAGCGATCAAAATAAAAGCTCCAATCTTAGCTAGAAAATCTCTTCCCATTAGGGGCACAAGGCACAACTGAAAATGTGTAGGTAAGAGGGATATGCCTGAAAATACAATAAGTGATGGGGTAAAACTTTGTGTCTATGAAAGCTTCACTGTTTTTTTTTTTTATATGCAGAAGATTCTTTAGAAGTTTGTCCATCGTGGTTTCGATCACTAAGACTCAAATAATGCCACTTGGTAGACTCAATTTTGCTAGCAGCAACCCATAAAGAAGACAATGACATCAAGGACTCAAACTGACCCTGAAAACAGGAGCTGTGCAGTCACATAAAAGTCCATTGCTCTTGCAGCTGGTTCGGTAACTTTTTACAAAGAAAGTGTGATCCTTCCTGTCTCCTGCTTTCACCATGATCATAGAAACAAAAGAAGCTGGGTGGTGGTGGCATACCCTTTAATCCCAGTACTCAAGAGGCAGAGGCAGGCAGATCTCTGTGAGTTTGAGGCCAGCCTAGTCTACAAAGTGAGTTTCTGGACAGGCTCCAAAGCTACACAGAGAAACCCTGTCTCAAAAAAAAAAAAAAAAAAAAAAAACCTAAAAAATTAATTAATTAATTAATTAATTAATTAAATGAAAGCAAATTTAGGATTTAGAATTAGACAGTTATTTTCTCACCCTTTCCCTTTGAAAGGGGCTGCTTGGCATCTGAAAGCCCCATCCAACAAAACATTCCTGGGATGGGCAAGATACACAGGCATGAGGACCTAATGGTGCAGGTTCACAGCCTGAGGGGAGGAGATGGCCATCCTAACCACTTGAGGAGCAGACAGAAGACACCAGAATGGAGGCAAAGGGTGGGGACAACTCCAATCCACACTGAGCTATAGCCCGCCAGGCTTCAAACTTTGAAGAAACTGTACCTCTACCATCAAGAAGCCATGGGTAAGACTTTGAAGTCCAATCTGTCTTTCTAGCAACACAAGAAGGGAAAACAGTGAAAATAACTTACTGTCCTGTAACTGCTGTCACTTTGGAGATGCCCACTAGAGGTTAATTTAACCAATGTGGAAGTGGAGAGGACACCTCTAGTATCTACAATAAGAAAATAACGAACCTTTGCTGAGCCCTTACTTTAAAGCCAATGTAACACTATAAACACACACACACACACACACACACACACACACACACAGAGAGAGAGAGAGAGAGAGAGAGAGAGAGAGAGAGCTAAATTTAACACCCTATGACAGTGAATCTTGATTATCAACTTAACAGAACTAAAAATGCCTCAGGGGATTAGTAAAATGTAGCTGGGGTGTGTCTGTGGGAGTGTTTCTAGAAATGAATACTTGTAGGGGCTTGGATGAACGGATGAACCCTTTGGATTCATACATACAATGGCATGAATGGCGTCATTATTGGGAGGCAATAAGAGGTAGGAAATGAGTTCTAGTTGGAGGACATGGGTCCCGGGGGGACTGTCCTTGAAGGAGAGATGTGATTGGCATTTTTTTGTGTGTGTGTGACACCAACCAGCTCCCAAATAAAGACACGGAGACTTATTAATCATGAATGTTTGGCCTTAGCTTAGGCTTGGCCCCCTAGCTCTTTTCACTTAATTTAACCTGTTTCTATTCATCTGCATTTTTACATTTCTTTCATTCTGCATGTCCTACTTCCCCAGGGTCTGTCTGGTTGGTCCCTGGTATCTCCCTGTCATCGCCCTTTCTTCAAGCCCTAAATCCTCCTCCTACTTACTCTCCCTGCCAGGAAGTTCCGCCTATGCCTCCTCCCTCACTATTGGCCATTCAGCTATGTATTAGACCAATGAGGTGCTTTAGGCAGGCAAGGTAAAACAACAATGTATCTTTACATGATTAAACAACTGCAACACGTCGTTACACAGTTAAACAAATGGAACACATCTTCGCATAGTTAAATAAATACTCTGCACCAGGTAGATCTTTCTCTAGCCCCTTCTGGAAACCTGTCCTTCTGTTTTCTGGCTGCCATGAGTTAAATAGCTCTGTTCCACACATCCCTGCTGCCAAGATGTTCTGCCACGCCTTAGGTCCAAAGTCAATGGAACCAGCCACAGTAGATAAAAAGCCTCTGAAACTTGAGCCAAAAAATAAATATTTTTTCTCTGTAAATTGTTTTTGTCTACTATTTGGTGGCAGCTATGGAAAAATAGTGAATAAACTTCATCCACTTCCCAGGAACCCTAAGAGGTAGCTGCTAATACTGCTGCTTGCCACGGGATAGGTAAATGAACTTCTGGGATGTTATCTTCACACTAACGGTGGCATGGTCTTCTGCATCTAGTCTCTTGATTCTCTATGCTCTAAGCATTACTAAGCATAATAAATTAATTTAATGTGATTAAAACAATGCTATCATAAACCAGCTTATTTTAGCTGAAAGGCTTCCAAGCCTCTGCATGGCACTTATTTTTAAGTAGTATTAAGTAAAAGACAGTTTTTATTGTAATCACAAAAGTCAAGCAATTTTCTAGTAATTTCTCATAATGAAATATAACATGGTCACTCTACTCATAGACATGTCAAAACAAAAACATAAAAGAAAATAAAGAGTTCAGGATGTCAATGTGATGTCCTTCTTCCTTGGAGGGCTGAGGTAGTCTAATAAATGTAGACTAAGCTATGAGTCAAGAAGCTGACCAAGCTCTTCCTGGCATCATCTTCTAAATGGTTTTGGCAGCTACTTCTGACATTATATCAATTCAAATATTTAAACAGAGAAACAGAGAGACACAGACGAACACCAGCGAGGACAACCCTGAACTCACAATTCTCTGATGTATGTCTAAAATAACCAGAAAAGCTGCAGTTATTCTGAAAATGTTTGTGCTGGGAATTCTTAATTTCTCTGGAAAATCGACAGCAGGGACCCAAACAGGGGTAGCAATCAGGAAGCTGTTACCAAGAGAGGACAGTAATATTCCTGTATACAGAGAAGGTCCAGGAGCAGGGTGGGACTGGACGGATGGACACCAGAGACGTATTTGTGTTAAGAAAGAGCTGTGTACTTGGAGGCCCAAAGGCAAGAGATTTCATGGGAAGCTAAAACCTGTAATCATTCTTTGTAACTGGAAGTCAGGGCTTGGGAAAGGGTGGGGGCGAAGGTAGCTGTGGGGACTCATTCCTTGGTCTGCAGGAAGCCACTGAAGTGTGATGGTAAATGTTCATCGTATCTATTTCCCCCGGGCTTAGTTGAAGGATTCATGAAATGATGTTTGCAATGTGCATTTGAAACCTTTACAAGACTGACTGCTGAGGAAATACCAAGGTGTTTATGGCTCCTCTCCCCGACGACGACGATGATGACAAATGCAAACACCATCCATAACGGTTCGGCTAAGTCCACATGTCCTTTCACCCCTGAAAGGCCTCCAGACATTTCTTCCCAAGAAGTCTAAATCATCCACCAAAAGACGACTCGTCTTAAATATCCAACGTTCACTTGCCTATAAACAGCTTCGGTGAGATCATACTTTCACACAGGCTTTCGCCCATAAATTCTCTGTAAAACAACAAAAGCATCACCGACTGTCTACTGTCCATAATGTACCAGACTCTCCAGTGATAACTAGGAGGGGTGTACTGTACCTAACACCTTCTGCCAATGATGTACCAACCACATAACAAACAGTGCAAACAGAATCTGCGGTCACCACGACCAAGTCCACCTGTAAGAAATATTGAGCAAAGTATGAAAAAATTCACTGCAGGAATTAAAAAAAAAAAATCCAAACCCCTGTAACACACTGGTATAATCAAGCTTTTCCTAAAAGAAAACGCACAAAATGGGCTTTATCTTGCCTTACCCTTTTCTTAGCCCAAGGTTAATGATTGCCTTTTAGGAATGTCTATCCATCTAACAAATTTGACTTCTGTTTTGATCTGAGCATCATGGTAGGCACCTTGAAAAAAAAATTAATAAAACCTAGTGCCTGCCTTTGAATTGCTAACAATGAGATAGGAGAGGCAGACAGATGTAAAATCTTGCAATAGAGACAGCAGTCACGAACCTATTCAAATATACAAGACCCAATTTGAAACTATGAAATATATGTTGCCTCCAGGACCAGGGTCATAATTTTAAAAAAACAATAATAATAAACAGGAATTCCCAGCTGCACATTCTCATAAATAATCCCTTTCACCCAGGACAACAGTCAGTCTTTAGTAAGAAAAACAGGAAGCATCCTATTCAAACTCCTGGTTGAAGGATGCAGGCTGAATATTCATTAGGGTGGGGGTAGCCGGGAGCAGGAGAGGGAAAATGGCAGCCAGCCAGGGACACTCACGGCATCCCATTTCTCCAACTACGGAGATGTGTTTCTTCTACAGCCTCCGTGGAAGAGGAACGGCAAAACTGTCCTGTTGTGATATGAAGTACGATCACAATAACTAGGTTAGATAATAAACTATTCTTTATTTGCTAATAATTGTCAGCTCACAGGGCCTATGCATGTTTTAACACTGACGCATGTAAAAATGAAAGAAGCGTGTGCTTCCTGCACTGTCGCCTAAGGGAAATAAAAAGAATTGGGAGGCTGTATAAAACCATAATTATGATGCAACCCAGCCAGGAGTGCTAACAAAGAATCTGCTTGCCTTTTGTGTTGTTACTGAGTTCTTCCAGCTCCCCGCTGCGCTGCTAATGAATGGCATCACTGGGCTTGGCTGAATGGTTGGTGGACAGGTAAACCCAGGGGCAGATTGCCAGAGAGGGGGGTCATATATAATATATCCAGTAGTGCTATAAACACAGACAATAAGCTGACTCTATGAGGATGACGGCCTGTCAAGTTCCCTTTATGTCTCTGAAATAGGAAGGATGTTTATGAGTGGTATAAACAACCAGGCGCCTTGCTGGATTAAGACATTACCATAAAGCTTTCTAAAGGGGCAGCTGGGAAACTCCAAAGGTGACCCAAAAAATGGGGTAAGGGGACACTTTACCATAAGAACCGGAAAAAAAAAAATACTTGCTGCCAATGCTGAAGTCCAAATAAATGCATTTGGCTGCACTTCATAAAGGAAATCAATGTTCCCATCAGCTAAACCTGAGGTCATCCAAGTTTGTTTTCCAGCTCTTGACAATGTATAAGCTCCAACACCCCAATTTTTTCAGGGTGAGTCACAGGCTGTCTCGCCCTCCTTCCACTCCTCAAGTCCCTGCCTGCTCCACCTCTAGCCAGCATCCTTCCAACTCCCAGATGTGCACACAACCCTCTGTGCTCGGGTCCTTCCTCCCACATCTTCCTGGGGGAATCGGATAGGGTGTGGCTGCACCAGCCTGACTGATTCCTTGCCAGTCCACTCTGCTCTCAGTCCTACCCCCAGTTTCTTTCTAGTGGGCGGGTAACTGGGAATGCTGGTTCTAGGACAGTGGTGAAAGTCCCAGGAGGCAATGCCACTACACCAAATAATGTCACCTCCTCCCCAAAGGACGCTCAGGGGAAACTTCCCTCACCCCACACCCCGGCAATATACAGGTGAAACTGACTTCTTCCTCCTCACCCCAAACACACAGGGAAAACCTTAGTGTAGGGAGGAGACACAGAAAGCCATCAGCTGGAAGGAGAGAAGAGGTGTGGTAGTCTAAAAGGCAGAGAGGTGAGAAATGTTCTATATAGGTTGGGCAATGAGCAATAAAACCTGGGGCCATGCACGTGCTAGGCAAGCACTCCATCCCTGAGCTACTCAGGAATTTTGAATTGATTGGTTTGATGAGTGCATAGATCAAGGGTTAGTATTTACACTTCTGTCAAAGTTCCCCAACTCTTTTCCTTCGTACCATTCTATCTTAGCTTTTCATATTCCCTTTGTAAAAAAGGGTATCATCCCCACCAAAGAAAGCTAGATTGATCACAGAGCCCTATAACAAACCCCATGGATTCTCTCTCCAAGTAGTGAATATACATGCAACGTGGAGGTGGGGGAGTTTTCCACAGTCGTGGTGGTTTAAATGAGAATAGCGACCCATAGGCTCCTATATCTAGAAGCTTGGTAATTGAGGAGTGGCATTATTTGGGAAGAATTAGGAGGTGTGGCCTTGTTGGAGGAAGCATGTCGTTGGAGGGGGGGCTTTGAGGATTCAAAGGCCCATGCCAGGCCCAGGCTCTCTTTCATCACAGGTCCATATATACATGATCTGTGCATAAGGGAGTTGTCATTTACCCCCTGTAATATGGAGCCTGAGTTCCTAATAGCTGGCTATTTAAATCTGCCTTGTGCGGACATAGGGGTGCTTTCCATGATCAGCAGGGGTGTCATTCAGTGTCAAACTCTATCTTTTGAATTCCATAGGTTGAAGCTCTATTCTCAGTGTTGCAGAATGTGACCTTATTTGAAAATAGGTCATTGAAGGTATAATTAGTTATGATGAAGTCACCCTGTAATAGGATGGCCCTCTAATCAAATGTGCTCATAAAAAGAATATTTTGTGATTTGAGGAAGACATCTGATGACAACCTTGGCTTACACACTCATGCACACATATGCATACACTCATGAACATGTACACTCACATGCACACACACAGGAAGCAGCCACGAACACATGGAAAACTCCACATAAAGACTGGGTTCCTGCTGACATTGGCACCAAGGTCAGAGAAGTGGTACTCCGTGTTCAAGGGACCAAGGAGAGCTGTATGGCCTGTCCAAATCCCTGGCTTTGCTAGAGCTGGTCAGAGCGAAGACAGCACCCAAGTAGCAGCACCAGGTTCACAGGGGAGCAACAGGGAGGGTGAGGAGCCACACGTGGCCACCAGGTGGCTCCAGGTGCCTTTGCCACACTCAGGACCTGCCCTTAACCCGACTGCCCCAGCTTCAAACTGTGAGGGACCTGACTGAATGAACATGGGCATGTGCAAACCCCATTGTCAATTTGTCTGTGTCTACCGAGAGACATTGCTCCCCTGTGGTAGAGATGTCCCATTGCCTGTCAACAGTCAGAACCTCACACTCTGAACACAGATTAGAAGGGCACGTGATAAGATGCATGAAGCCATGCCAGTGCATTATCCTCACTTGACTCATGGTGCCTGTGGCTGACTTGAAGTTAGCCAGGGGGTAGAGACCACCTGTGACTCCATCTTTCCATTCCTGGGCCCAAGGCCAGTCATTCCCTTGTGTTCTTAGGCCCTTTCTCCACAAGACCAAAGAGAACTCTTATGACATTTCACTTGGATGTTCCTGGGGAAGCCAGCAGGAAAATGAACTTACTATTCTCCAAATAACCAAGGAAACTCCCTCCCATGTATTTGAGAAAATGACCGAATGTTAGAATTCCCTATGTCTACAACCCCCTCCCCATAGCTCCAGGAACTGTTGGCAAGTCAACCTCAAGTATCTTATGTTAGGGACCCACTGCTCACCTGTGGGTGATAACAACCACTGAGCAGTTGGTTCCAGGGTCCAGCTGATCAGAAACCAGAAATCCAAAATTTGAGGGACTCCCTGAGACAAGGCTATAGTACTTTCTCCCACTTTGTACCTCCATAGGACACGATGCACACAAACACAGAGATGCCATTCATAAACATACAGATACCACACACAGGGACACACAGACACTACAAACATACAGACAACACAAATACACAGATACCATACACAAACACAGAGACATCCTACACAAACACACACAGGCACTCCACACACAAACACAGAGACACCCCAAAGCCATACATATATAGACACCGCAAACACACACAAAGATATCTACCCACCCCATGTATGCTATAGCCCGCTCAGTGTGATACTCTGCCTGCTAGGTTTTAGAAGCACACCGAGGATGAATTTAGCAGCCTTACTTCTAAATTGCTCTTTTAAAATCTCATGTGGTCACCTACACATGCAATATACACACAACTGTAAGCACTGAAGCTTTTCTTTTATGAATGAGAGAGGCAGACCCAAAAAGTACCTAGTGCTAGGAAATGTTCAGATAGCTTACAGGTTGTGCATGCTGCAAAATGTGAGTCAGCTGCTTTTTAAAAGGATGTGATTATGCAGATGTTGCAACGTCCTTGGAAAATGTCCTCAAAATAACTAAGAGGGAAAACGTAGGATGTATAATTACAACTAGAGGCTAAAATTCTCCAGAAGGCTAATGCTTTCTTTCTTCTAATTTTGTAGTTCTTAGGATGTAAATTCCTCCATAAGATCCTTGTCTGTTTTCTAAGGTTTCTACAATGAATATGTCTTAACCTCAAAATTAAAAAAATAAAAAACTAAGAGCCCTAAGGGGCAGGGAAGGCTCCTTCATACTCCTTCAGGGGTTCCCTACTTCTTTCCTGGGCCACTTCAAAAGCATCTGGCATTTGATGTGAAAGCCAGCCCATGTCAAATTTGCTTTTCTTTGGTAGGGAAAGATGCTATGGTCTAAAGCTCTGCTTTTCTCCTGCTGGCTGCATGCTCCTATCTCCCACCCCTAGAGTCTCAATGGGTACCACAGGCAGCAACTCACTCTTTTGACTCCACAGAGACCTGCCAAGGTTGAAACTGTCTTAGCCAGAGTTCAATTCTAGCATGTGTGGGGAGGTTGGTCTGGGCCTGGGGCCTAATGGCACTCTTCCAGCCAGGCAGTAATGATGGAAGCATGCATACTCTTCCTACACGCTTGGAACCCTGGCTCGGAGCTGGAAGCTGCGCATTCCATGTATCCTCCTGTTGGGCCAAGCAGATGAAATGGCTTTAGCTAAAGGAGGTGGCACAAATGTCATTATTTATGAGATTCGCAGGACGTATCCATCGCTTTATCTCTCTATCAACCTAACTTTTGAGACCAATCTACAGAGCAGCAGATGAATCAGCTAGGGTGTGCCCACACATCTAGGCCCACAGGGTGGGCATCTCCTTCTTGGTACACACGGGGGTATGCAGGCTGGAGGGCAAGCTGGCTGACAAAGGGGCAGCTTTCCTTTCTAGGTGGGTGGCTGATTGTTTAGAGATTCACATGGCTAGAAAGACAAGTCTGGTGACTGGGCCTTAGATTCCCATCTTTACAGGCCTTTCTTCTCAGCAAGACAAGAATGTGAAAAGGGGCCACAGCTGAAGGCTGTTCCAGACTATGTCTCCAGCCAAGTGTAAGACTCGCTCAGATACACTCACGGTGCCTAGAGCTGTTTTGTGTTCTTTCTCTTACCCTCCTCCTGGAAGCCTCCGCTCTTCCTTGTCCGTCCTCCACAGACAATAAACCATTTTATGAGGAGCATGGCTTTGTTCCATCCCTCACCTATTCTAGTGTCTTGGGATGAAACGCCACAGGGCCCATCTCTGATGAATATTAACATTAAGCCTCTGTCACCCCTGGTGGCATCCGTCTCTCCCTTCACCCACAGAAATTGCCTTCCCCTGACTTTCTTTCCCTTTCTCACACCCCCACAAGAGCTCCCCCACCCCTGCTTCCCTCCTTTCCCAGACACCGGCAAGAAGTCCCCACCTGAGACAAAGAAAGACGCCTTTGTTATAGCTGCAAGATCTTAAATATTATCATCATTTAATTACTGTCATCTTCCAGGCTAACTTCTTGGCAACGGCTTCTCTCCAGTTTAATAGGTGGAACGTTTTCCCAGGGAGGAAAATGCTTCCATCAGAGATAATTTGTGAATGAAGACTAATTTGGGGTGTTGCCACTGGTATAGAGAGGTGACTTCAAGGTAACTGGGCCTTAAAAGACAAATGGTGTGTGGGGGTATGCATTTCTTGAAGGCATAGATCATCTTTGGGAACAGACATCCATCTCAGATTCAATGTCTTTGGCACAAACCAGTGGGCTGCATTATTAGCTGGCCAGGATTCAATTTTTTTCCCTTTTTTTTTCTCTTTCTTTCTTACTTTTTTTTTTCCAATACAAGGAGAGCAGGGTCACATTCATGATGCCAGGAACTCTGTTCTCTTGATATGTGCTCAGAACTTGACTTCAGTGTTCCAGCAAGTACCTCAGCCAGGACTGCCTCCTGGGCCTACAGAGGTGACAGAACATCTTCATTTCTGAAATATGTCTCAATCTAAAGACGAAAGCAATGCTTTCCACACCTGGAGTGGCAGCCGGGCAGAGCTGTCCATTGCTAGCCTCTGGAGGGGTGCTCCCGCTGTTGGTTGTTTGGAGTGGTCTGTTTTGCTCACTGGGTCTGGGAAAGTGGGGAATTAACCCTTCTGATTTACCATCTCCCATGCTGCAGTGCGGCAGAGACACCCACCTGCTCGCCATCTCTCTCCATTCTAGACCTGGTGGGAAGCTAAGCATTAATGCTTCTTGCAAGTTTCAACATTGGGAATTATGTTTAGAAGATCAGTTGCTTTCTAGAAGAGCTAATGTAACCATAACAACCAAGAAACCTTATGACAGGGCCAGAGGAAGTGGACGAACTAAAATTGGAGGAAAAAGTAAAAATCTGAGACATAAATTGATAATGTCAATCAAGGAAGGGAGACAGACCAAGAGAGAACTCTTCACTACAGTAAAACTCTCTTTAAAAAAAAAAAAAAATGCCAAGCTGGGCGTGGCCGTACATGCAGCATTTGGGAGGCAAAGGTAGATGAATCTCTGAGTTGGAGGCCAAAGCAAGTTCTAGGATGGCCAGAGCTACACAGAGAAACCTTGTCTAAAGAACAAACAAACAAAAAGATAAATGTCATACCTATATCACACTATTTTTGTACCTTTAAATGCTGTATTCTAAAATAAAAAAATATTTGTCCTGTGTATTTTTCTGCTGTCAGCTCCAATGTGACTATTATTTGTAAATATCTATGTTAAATATGAAAAATTACTTGCCATATGCTACTGTTCTCATAAATGTATGTAAATGTGAGGTGTATAAAGTACAGAGGAGAAGAAACAGGAAAATTCAAGAAGAGAGTTTATGCATGTTTACAGCATTACTAGAAATGGTACCCAAGAAGCCCCGATGAGTAAGGTAATGGAGATGTTCAGGCTGTTTTGTTTTTTAGAATTATTGTGTCCATAAGCCTTAAAGTTAGTTTATGGTAGTTACCAACGTTATCTTCCTCCTGGCCTTACCCTAATTGTACTGGTATTGAAGACTCCTTATGAAAGTTTGAGACTCTAAGCACAATGTCTCACCACTTAAGGATGGGATAAATCTTAACAATTACAACATCAGTTGATTCCATCATGCGACTATCACAGAGTATACTTACGTAAACTTAGGTGATATGTGACCCAGCTTCTGAAACTGTGAGTCACTAGCCCATATGGGGTCATGTGACTGAACGTGGGCATTGGGAACATTCTGGAAATAGTAAAAGGTTTCTGAACGTACAACAACTGAAAATTTAAGCTCAAACACATCATGAATCTCAAGTGTTTCTGGCTGGGCTCACCAGAGTTACTTCACACAGCTTTTCTGTAGTCAGGTTCTAAATACAACCTGCTCACTTTACCCTAAACATGCCTTCATGGGACCCAATGCCAACCAATGCTAGGACCCTCATGGAATGCAATGCCAACCAATACTAGAACCCTCATGGAACACAATGCCAACCAATGCTAGGATCCTCATGGAACCCAATGCCAACCAATGCTGATGGAATCTTTCAGCTCAGATCCTAGGATATTGCATGTGATGACATGAAGTATCTTTTAACTGTACTTTAATGTTTGTTTTCTGCTCTTACATAAATGCAATGGTTTAATTACAGAAAGCAGAGACATTTAATATTTTATTACATCATTCCTCAACATGTGGGTATCAGGTTAGTATTTTTGGGATTGCATTCTATCTGAACTTTTGATTTTTAAAATTGCTGTTTAAGGGGCTTACTTGAGTTTTACAAAAAGTCCGTGACTTAAATTTAGAACAGAATTTCCAACCATTTCTGAAATGGCTGTGAATACACTTCTGCCACTTAGACTATGTATTTATGCAACACAACGTTGTCAGCACGGATGATGACAAAGTTGAAATATCAGTCAACTCTGAAAAATATTGAAAATGCTGTGCTTCCTGCAGCATCAAATGCTCAGCCAAAATTTAATTCTTTGTGCAAAAACAAGCACATGCATCTGTCTCATTAGTATGCGACTTTGCTTTCATCGTTAATGAATGGTAAAACTAGAAGTATGCCAGATAATTGTTTTTAAATGTATTTCTTTATTAATAAATTTTTGCTTTGTAGATCTACTTTATACTCAGAGTTTCATATAAAATTTCTCAGAATCACAAGAGGGAAAAATTAAAAGGAAAAACTACAGCCTGTATCACTCTTAGACTAACTACATGGTATATACCATTTGGTATGGGCCTCTGGAACCAAATCACTAGCATGACATGCAAGAATTTTAGGCATATTTGTAATCAAATGTATGTATTTATTAATTGAATGCGTATATTATTATAATTGATATATCATGCAAAGCATAAAGTATAAGTAAGATGTAGGGAAAGAGGAACATATATTCTTGCTAGTTGGAGTACAAACTGGTGATGCCACTGTAGAAATCAGTGTGAAGGGTCCTCAAAAGGCTAGAGCTAGATCTACCATATAATTGAGCTATCCCACTGCTGGGTATATACCCAAAGGACTCTATATCCTACTATGGAAATACCTTCTCATCCATGTTCATTGCTGCTCTGTGCATAGTAGCCAGGAAGTGAAAATAGCCTACATGTCCACCAACGGATGAAGAGATAATGAAAATGTGGTCCATCTACACAATGGAATTGTATTCATCTCTAATGAAAAATGAGATTATGTAAACTTTATGTAAATGGATGGACCTGGTATCAGTTGTCCTGAGTGAGGTCACCAGATCCAGAAAGACAAAAATTATGTGTTCTCTCTCGTGTGCATACTAGCTTTGGATCTTTAGACATATGTTTAAAGAAAGTAGTAAGGGGTTATGGTGGGGGATTTCAAAGGAGGGGGTGGATAGAACACAGATGGCATGAAGGGGAAGCGGACTAATGGAACAGGAAGGGTTAAATGGCATAGTGTGGGAAAGCAGGGTAGAGGGAAAATACGGGAAGAGAGAACTAACAGTAAAGACCTTTGAAAATGCCATATGGAAACCCACTGCTGTAAAAGCTTTCTAGAGTAGAGACATATATGTTGCCAAAGGGGCTTCAGTCAGAGCTACCCTACAACAGAGAAGCCAATGCCCATCTCATAAGCTATCAAATAAAAAGCCCCGGGCCAGGTTTAGGTTACCTCCTTTCCAGCATTTGATCAGTAGAGTCCCATAGACTCTTCCCTCCATAGGCATTAGAACGGATTGTCGCAGATCTGGGTTAACCTCCAGAAAATCTGATAGTAAGACCCTATTGCTGAAGGCACCACATGCGTGAGTCATAGAACATGGGGAAGTCAAGTTTGTACTAACCTGGAATTTTTATCTCCACTTAATAGCTGTCACAGTACTAGAAGGTTCCTTATGCTATTGGAGGAGAAAAGTGTTCAGTAGTCTTACCCAGCTGTAAGCCCTACAAGCTGCTGTGACAGCAATCTACGCTCACTGGTGCAATACTTACACAGATGTTATGGGAGTAACCAAGCATTTTCCGATTGGATTTAAAGCCCTACTCCACAAAATGGAACCCATGACTGGTGCCGTAAACTGGACCAAGAACCTGTGGCTGGGTAGGTCAGAGGCTCTAAAGAAGAAGCTATTATTCTTATTCTGCTAACTAGACAAACTATTAGCCCTTAGCTTTGTACCCATAGATTAGTGCATCTCTCAACCCTTATCAGTGATGCTTCCTTTGTGACAGATGGTTTTTCAACACAGAGACCCACAACTGGTCAGCAGGTAGAAAATAAAAGACTGGGGAAAGCTCAGCCCTAAATAGAACATCTACATCACACCCTGTACTTCCAAAGCTCAAGAATCATCATGGAAGAATGGGCAGAAGAACTATGAGAGCCAGAGGTAGAGGACATCTACAGCAAGATGGTGTTCTTCAGACATGACACACAGACTGTGATTGCATGTAAAATACCAGTACAATATCAGACTAGGCAAAATCTCCATGGATGCATGAAATGCTTATGAAGTTCCTTAGGCAAGGGAGTTATTGACAGCTGATGGCTGCCGGGGGTTGGGGGCGGAGCTTTCTTAAGTGATGCAGTCATCAAAAGGTTATCCATGCTCCAGTATATGATCCTATGGTCCTACACCTTCACACATACTAATAGTATTAAGTAGACTCAGTGTTTAAAAAAAGAAAAGAGCACAAGAAAGTGGAATGGGGGAAGTGGATCGGGAGGGACTGGAGGGAAGGATAAGTAATGGGTAGTTGATCACAACACATACACGTGTATGAAACTCTCAAGCAACATCAACAACCAAAGTTAAAGAAAGTAAAAGCATCATGAAAGAAAACATCAGGAAGAGGCTTATGATGGTCTTTCTGGGCATTGTCGCACCTCCCACCTGAACCCCACAGGCACACACAGTACAATTGACAAATCCTTGGTCTTAGCTAAGTAGATGAGCTGGGGTACCAGGCCATAAAGAAATGGACCACTGACACCTGAAAGATAGGCTAGCATTCACTGTGAAGGTCTTGATGAGCACCACAGGGTGGTTCCTGGGAAGCTCAGGCCAGCATGAAGTCCTAGACCTTGGAAGGCTGAGAAATTGGGGTCAGAGAAATGTAAGGACTTGGGACAGACCAGCGTTCTTTCACGGTTCATTTTCACCAGGGACAATAATGTAAACATCTGAATTCACCTCCATCTAGTTCTACATCCATATAAAATATTAGTGTTTTATGGTTATCCAAATAAATTTGAACAGTATAAAGAAATCTTGCATATGCCTAAGCTCCTGTCCTAAATGTCTTCCACTGTCTGCTCACGTGATCAGCTCTCTCATTTGCTGCCATGTAGGATGTGAGCTGTTCCTGTCAGAGCTCTAAGCCAGGCCTGGGGAGTTTCTTCAGAAAACATTCTCTGAAATCTTCTTCAGGAGTGTCACAGAGGCCCAGTTATCTGGTAGATGGTTAAAAACAGACACAAGGTGTGTTTCCCTTTTTTTGCTCTGTCATAGAAAAATAAAGATAAAAAGCCTTCTATAAGATATATGCCTTACCTGGACATGTTAAATGTAAAGACTGTATGAAATCATGTTCTTAAGGCAGAGGTATGTTTAAGTAGCTACACTTAATAAATTCTAATTGCTGAAGTGCTTGAAACCCTGGGCAGTAAATACGGAAATTAGCATAATTGCGACTATAATTCCCATCAGTGCTTATAATATAATTATCCTTGAGAAATGCTCCATGCTGCAAAGATTCTACTAGAATCTCTTTTGTAAGAGACGAGGACTGTGTGCCCTCCTCCCAGGGTCCACTTCATGATCAGAGACAGGCTGGCCATGGGCTCCCACCTACAGCCTTCCTGTGTCTCATTTGCCTGTCAGTGAGAGACTGTAGAATCATTTGACATACATGCACGAACATGTTACTTGAAGAAGTCTGTGTCTGCCCAGGATAGAGCACCAAGAATAGATTTTTGCCTTTGCCTGACACTAAGACACACAAACAAAAATTGCAAACTATATGAGACAAGAATCTTAATGAACTGATTATCGGATCATGGATAACAGAAATCCAGGCCAGATAAGAACCAATGAGGTGAGGCTTGCTCGTGTTCTAGAACGGAAACCCAGTGGACTCCCTGGGGCAAAGAGGTGGAGATAAGAGCCCAAAAGACCAGGCAGCTAGAATTTCCAGAAGAGAGACCCAGAGAAGAGATGGGAGCATGGAGTGAACCCTGAAGATGTGTAGGGGTTTCCCTGTATCAGCTGAGTCTTCATCATGTGCATAGAAAGATACTGCACAATGCTAAAGGGGAAACTCTGAAAGGATTGTTTTAGTTAACAGCAGCCATTGCTTGTCAGGAGTCAAGAATATAGCCACCTCTATCCATTTGGGGGAAAAAAATCACATTTGGGGCACAGACATGTTGACAAGTGAGTAGACGTGTTTGTAGCACTTTGCATGACATCCAGCTTTGGTTGCACCCTTGACTTTTTGATTATTGTTCACCAAACTTTCTTCTTGCTTTGAGCCATTGGTTTTACTGTGGTGTCCTTTGCTGACTTGCCTTCTGATATTTACTTTGCAGAGATCTCAAATTGTTAAATGGACATATTTTTTTACTTTATATGGCAGACAGAGCTCTAACATGGACCCCAAATTTTGCCCCTTATTTAGAGTCCTATGTAGTCATTGCCCCTGGAGTATGATCAAGATTTGTGGCTGTGATGGGATGTCATGCCATGATTTCTTTTTTTATGGCAGAGGGGATTTTGAAGATGCAGTTGAGATTCTTATTAAGCTGACTTTAAGTTAATGAATAGAAAGATTATTTGAGGTGAACCTGACCTAATTAGGTAAGTGTTTAAGTTATGTTATAGAAATTTGAAGCCAGACCAACTCTCTGGTCATCCTTGAAGATGCAACATCCTGAGTTCTGAAGCTGAAGCCAGAAGGAGGTGGATCCTCCTACAAGTTTCGAGAGATAAATAAATGGTAATGACTGGGAGCTGCTAATTACCTTGATTAGATCAGTGCTTACTCAATGCATAAGTTAAAATATCACACTGCACCCAATTAATATGACAATTATTATGCCAATCCCCAAAATTCTAAACATCTATAAAAATGTTCAGCTACACCATTCTCCAAATTAAATATTTCTTTTCTTTTGGAAAAAACAATTATACCAGACAGTGGAAAGATGTTTGCAAGGGATGGGAGGGAAGGGGACACCAAGTGTTATTATTAATAGGTTTTAAACATTGGTTTATCAGATGGAAAACTTTA
Organism: Onychomys torridus; assembly: GCF_903995425.1. Taxonomy (NCBI): domain Eukaryota; kingdom Metazoa; phylum Chordata; class Mammalia; order Rodentia; family Cricetidae; genus Onychomys; species Onychomys torridus. The sequence continues at coordinate 29,979,487 of NC_050459.1, read as the reverse complement.
TGAAGATGATGGTTACACAACGTTACAAATATTTTTAGCATCACTGAACTGTTCAGTTAAAAATGGTTTCAATAATAAATGCTATCTGTGTGTTTTAACAGAATAAAACAGTTGGGAAAACAAAAACCCTGGAAACTGAAATGTTTCTACATGGAAAATATTTGGGGAACTATGGAGTCAGTGATTTAAATTCTTTACATGTTTATTTATCCTCTCTCCCCTTTCCAGTGATATTGTGCTCTGGGTCAAGTGTCGCTCATGTGGCCAGTGGTGAGAAAAATTCCTGGTATAACTAGTGGGAATTACCCCTCCACCTTCCCCTCCTCCAGCTGTGTGAAGTAACATTGCCAATCCATCTCCTTCCAGCCAGGCATCCTCTCTCACTGGAGAATTCCAGGCATCGCCGACCCGTGTGGCTCATCACTGCAGAGCACTCCACAGACTTTCTCCAGGCAATCATCATGTACCAGGCTCAGCACATTACTAAAGCAACAATCATCGCATGCCAGCAGGACACTCACTTCGCAAGCTCCCAGAAGGCACTGCCATCCAAGGGAAGTATCCACAAAGAATTATAATGCAGGGGCTTCTGAGGAAGATGATGAGTGGCCTAGCTGGAGAATGACAGGCAGCCTCAGAGACAGAGAACCTCCAACTAGTTCTTAGAAGCTGAGGGCGGTCCTGATGATTCAGGCAGGAATCTGTGTCGAGCAGGGTGGGGCACATAATTCACTCCCTAAAAACCAAGGTCAATTCTCCACCATCCAATCAGCAGTACAATCGGCCCCTGAAGACAATGCTTCAAGTGGAGAATGAAGCAGGAAAGAAGGAGGCATAAGAAAGAGAAAGACTGAACGACTGGGCATTTCGCATTGGTTCTAAGACGCCCAATCCTTCACCTCTTCACATCTCTGGACTCTCTAAGGATGGAATCCATCCTCTAATCTCAAGCATTTTACAGTTGCTCCAGGCATGCACGTGACCCACAGACATGCACGTGGCCTGCTTGTCATTGCCTGCGTGTGCAAACTTGTCCCCAGCCGCTGCCATTGTCATCAGGTCATCAGGACTGTGTTCTTTGTTGCTGCTCCACGTGTTGGGTCCCATCGCCCTGTAAAATATCCTTAGTGAGATCGTCCTCAGGTTTCACATGGGCAGAAACACTTAGAGCGTGTTCAGGGAGGCAAGGAACCAGAGCTGTACCCTACGTGTTGCTATGTGTGGAGTGAATATTCATCATAAAAAGGAATGATGAAAATTACATAGTCCCTTTGAAAAACAAATCCAGTGTTTCACAGCTTTGCTTGTCCAAGTGTGCCCAGGCAAGGGCACATTAGCATTGCCTGGACATTCATTAGAATAACAGGATCGTAGGTTCTATGGACACCTACTGACTTGGTTTGCCCGAGGTTACTTCTCCATCCTTCCATGTTTGAACCACACACCCTAGAGGACATAAAGTGGAGGCACAGTATGATTAATTAATGAAATAAGTGGTGGAAAGGGTTATCAGGAGTCGACAGCACAGGTGAAAGCCAGGGACACTGTCAAGAGCTTCAGAGTCGATGAGAAAAGTCAGTGCTGGGAGAGGCTGGTGTGACCCATTCACTCGCCAGGTAGAACTGCCAACAGTCCACCTTGGTCTCATTGGAGCGTTTTTGTTTGTTTGTTTTTTTTTTTTTCCTCTTTGCTGTACGTTCACTAATGGTGGGACTTAAATACAAAGAGCATTTGGGACTCAATTAAGTGTGGCAAGTGACATCTCTGCAGGATCAATGTAAGAAATTAAAATAGAAAACATCCCCTTCGGTGAAGGGAGCTGGCAGCCAGCAGGATTTGTAGTCTTAGTCGAACCTAGAACATTAAAAAGTCATGCATCCCCTGAGACCTGGCCAGAGCAAAGAAAGGACTTACAGGGTGTTCAGGGTACCCGATGCTGCTGGCTGTGAGATACCCCACCTGTGGACTGTGGTAATGGGGGTTTGGGAGTTATTTGGGAATCTCTAACTAACAGTGATGCTCAACTTAGCTTCTTTTAAAATATCATGGGGGTACTGGGTGTGGGACCCAGGGCTTTGTGTATGCTGGGCAAGCACCATGTTGCTGAGCTACAGCCTCAACCCTCGATCAAATCTATAGTCAACACTGTACTTCCTCCCTTAGTGGCTCATTTTAATCTGTTACCATGGAGTATCACAGCAAAGCCTGTAGGGAAACAGCAAGAACTGACCCCTGATGATGGGGTGGTTGTGCCCCTTCTCCTGTAAGGATGAGATTACAGGGCTACCCTGCTGGCAAGTAGCAGAGATGGGAATTGGGCACCCCAGATTCTAGCTTTGCTTTGGGAATCCTAAGTAAGAAGATGGTATTGGTGGTATTTTATACAAGAAAAAAAAAAAAAAAACGAGAGCTTCCAAAAGGCTCAAAAGATTCACGATCTGAGCTGTCCTGTAAGCCCTTTACCTCTTGACCTAACTCAGTGGTTCTCAACCTTCCTAATGCTGTAACCCTTTAATACACGTTATTACATGCATTATTCACATTAATATGTGAGGGTAGTTAATGCGACACCACCTTCATGTTACAGTGACCCCCAACCATGAAATTATTTCCATTGCTACTTCACAACTGTGGTTTTGTTACTTTTGCGAATTGTCCTGCAAATATATTTGGAGAAAAAGGTTTACCAAAAGAGTTTTGACCCACAGGTTGAGAACAGCTGATGGAATTCATCTCTTCTACCCCCAGCTCCTCAGTAAAAGCCTGTATGCTCCCTAATGATTTTAAGTGCTTTCTGGCATGACATTTATCTGTTTACATGGTATATGTACATGCTTGTTGTGTGTGCAGCTGTGTGCATACGGAAGCCAGCGCTTGGTGCTGGTTTCCTCCCTTCATCACACCCCACTTTATTTTTTGACCCAGGATTTCTCACTGAACCTGGAGTCCCTCCATTCTTCTAGGCTTGTTGGTCAATGAGCCCCACGAGCCCCAGGGTCTGTGCATCTCTGCTTTGCCCAGTGCTGGGGTTGCGAGCGCACACAACCTAAAGCAGCTTTTACATGATTTCTGGAGATCTGAATGCAGGTCCTTTGACCTAAAAGGCAGGCGAAGGACTGATCTCTCAGCAGGCCCTTTGACACGCTTTTAAATAAGTGATTGGATAATTGCGCTAACTGTCCTAAAGAGCATGCACATCATTGGAAACCACTGACATCCAATACAAGTACAGCTGGTGGATGAGCAACACCTGCCACACCTTTGACCCACTGCGGGCCTTCAAGCTGAGGTCATCTTCCCCCAGTCGGATCCTAGCGAGTAACTGAGCAGGTAGGAATGTGAGAGGCACCTGCTCCATGTGGGGATCCTGGGAGAGTCAATATTTGTGCGGAGCCTCCAATAACCCAGCTAAGACTTGGAGCCTCCGTGCAGACTGAGTCCTGCCTTCCAATATCCCCTTTTCCTCTCTGTCATATCACAGCTGCATCGGGCTCTGCAGGTCATTTCTTTTTGCAACCCTTTCCTCCTCTCTCCTCATGTCTTTCCTCCAGCTAGTCTCCCACACATAGAATTCCATCTTGACACCCCCTTCTCCAAGGGACCTGTCTGAAGAACCCCCTGGCTTCAGCCCACAGAATCAACTCAGCCAGGCTCATAGGGAGGGAAGCGACAATCGGGGAGCCTGCATGGGTCTGGGCTAGATCCTCTGCAAAGATGGTCGTTAGCTTGGTGTTTTGTGGGACTCCTAACAGTGGAGTGTGTGGGGGGGGGGGTGTCTCTGACTCTTTTACCTGCCCTTGGGACCCTTTTCCTCCTACTGCGTTGCCTCACTCCTGATAGGAGATGTTCCTAGTCTCATTGTAACTTGTTATGCCATGTTTAGTTGATATCCCTGGGAGGCCTACGCTTTTCTGAAGAGGAAGCAAGAGGAGTGGATTTGGAGGAGAGGGGAGGTGTTGGGGGGGTCCTGGAAGGAGTGGAGATGGGGGAACTGCAATGTATTGCATGAGAGAAAAATGAAACAAAAACAAAATAGAAAAGAGAAGTTTTAAAAACTGTTAAAAACAACGTTGTGTCTTTTGGGGCTAGGGAGATGGCTCCACGGTTAAGAGCACTGGTTGCTTTTGCAGGGAACCTGGATTTGATGCCCAGTGCCCACACAGTTGCTCACAGCCATCCATAGCTCCACTTCCCAGGACCCAGTGCTCTCTTCTGCTTACATGTGTTGCATGTACATGCATGTAGTCAAAACATTCATACACAAATAAATATAACTACATACTAGTCCCAATTGTTAAGTTTTTCTTTTATCTGTATTCCATAGTCTGTTTTCCAACTCACCTAATTTTTCATGCACTTGTTGGAAATAATAGCCCTTTGAGATATTGGGGATGTTTGTTTTGCCTGTGGTGCCAGGGGGTTAAGTTGTTCTTAGCAGGAGCTGCAGGGAAGTTATGCTGGAATGGAGCCACAGCACACATGCAGCCTGCAGCTACTTCCAGCTCATGGTGGAGTGAAGTAGTTAGAAGACATCTCTGCACAGCCCTCTTCCATGGGATGTTTCTTCCCCCATCTTGCAGACCTTGAGTGCCTCCATGGAAGGCTTCAAGTGCCATTGCGGTATCTCTCATATCTCCAACACTTCTCCCATTCAATGCTTGCTGAGTTCAAAGGTCTCTTGTCATGCTCTGAACATGCCCTGTTTGGCAGAGAAGGGGAGATGCTGGCAGAATCTCTGCTCAGGTGATTTCCCTTCTTGTCTGCTAGGTCCCAAGTCTAGTAATAAATCAGATACTTCACTCTCCACTGCCACAGCTGAAAAACAGCTCCCAAAGACATGCTGCCCTCTTCTGTGAAAGCTATAATTTTACCTCATGGGAGAAAGTCTTTGCAGGTATCAGTATGCAAAGGACCTTGGGACATGAAGACCATACTGGATTACCTGGGTATGGCCCAAATGTTCTCACATATCCTTAAAAGAGTGAGGAAGAGGGAGCTCCATCAGGCCACAGGGCAGAGATTGGAGTGATGCCCACTAGCCAAAGAATGTTACCCAGCTCCAGTAAAGGGGGCAGTGGGCAAAATCCATGGTGGGAAGTGGGGGATAGTCCTGAAGCTTCAAGACCCCCAGCCTCTACTGGGAGACTACATCCCATTATCCCAACAGACAGACAGACACCTTTGAAAATGCTCTGTCCTCCCCTCCCTTCTTCATCCACCTCCTTCTCCATCCCCACCCCTCTACTCCTGCTCAAGACATACATTATAGGGAACAAACCACTACTCACTTCTCGGGGTTCTGCCTTCTGGTACCAGTGTCTATGGTATGGCCTGTGTCTCCAGTCACCTCAGTCAAGGGAATGTCCCAGGATATAGCAAAAGAACCTATTCTCAGAGGAGCCAGAAAACTGTCCATAACCCAGCAAATGTTCTATGCACCTTCTTCTACTCTCAGTGACAAATTCCATTAGTGGCGGTCATTTAAAAATGCTAATTATGAGGTGGCCAACAGAAAGGCAGTGAGAGGTGGCATCCAATGGTGTCTCCAGCCAAGGGTAAGTCACTAACACTCTGTACTTGAGAACACATGACTAACTTTATAAAGAAAGGAAGCTTGCTTCCTTATACTTCCTCCTGTGAGGGAGTTACACAACCATCCTCATCTTTACATATGACTAACCTATGGTCCTGAGCATAAATTATTTCAGTAGAAAAAGAGACAGCGTCCCTGTCAGACTGTCTCTGGTACTCACACATGTGCCAAGCTGAAAGAATTTGGTGGGATGGGGCTGCCTCTTAAAGGCAGCCAGGCACTCTGGTGTGGGCACTGTTTAAAGACATTAGCAATCATCTTCATGGTCCCCGTCCCCCCCCCCCACACACACACACATCCAAATTTAGTGACAAAAGAACAGGTGCCCAAGATGAGTGCATTTTACTCCCTGAGGTGTGCTGACCCCTTCTGGCAGATGGAGGAACACCACCAAGAGAATCTTCACAGAAAGGCCTAGTGGGCCTTATGGGAAGAAGCAGGTGGACAGAAACTTCCCTGAAGATCATGGGGACAGGACAGAGAACCCAAAAGGACACCAGGGAAGCTGAGCAGACCCTAAGCCTAAAGCTATGCTTCTAGACCCGCTGGACAGAGGGAAGAGCTGGAAAGATGGCCCAGGGCCCTTGGAAGAGCCCAGAAGATTGTGAATAAATCCTAGCTATTGAATGTTGAATTATTTACACTGTTGCCATTTTGAGTGCCTGCTCCAAGATTCTGTAAGATCACTGGGAAATGTGACCTTCATTCCTTTCTCACTGTTCTTTGATAGAGTATTCCTTTACACCGTGTGAAGATGTGTCACTGTGATTGGTTTAATAAAGAGCTGGATGGCCAATAGCTAGGTAGGAAGAGGTTAGGTGGGACTTCTAGAGACAGAGAGATCATTACAGGAACTCAAACAGGGCAGAGACCTAGAGGCAGGAGCTAATGGAGAATCCATGGAGGGTGCTGCTTACTGGCTTGTTCCTCATGGCTTGCTCAGCCTGCTTTCTTATAGAACCCAGGACCACCAGCTCAAGGATGGCACCTTCCACAATGGGCTAGGCCCTCCATCAATCACTAATTAAGAAAATGCCTTACAGCTGGATCTTATAGGGGCATTGTCTCAGTTGAGGTTCTGTCCTTTCAGATGACTCTAGCTTGTGTCAAGTTGACATAAAACTAGCCAGGACAGCATAATATTAGAATCACTTTCTACGAGAGCTCAAAGGGCTGGGTGGATAGATGCATGATAGACACAAAGAAACAAAGTGAGTTGGGATTCTAATGTTATGGCCAGGATCTAAACTGATGCAGCTGCCATGGAAACCGGCTTACCTCCCCAAAAAGGTCAATACAGGATCTCCTTATGATCCAGCAATTCTGTCCTTTTACATAAATCAAAAAGACTTGAGAGAAAGACCTCAGACTAATGTCTACACACATATGTTTGAGCATTGTGACCAAAAACCTCACAGAAGCAACTTAATAGAGCAAGGTCTTCTTTTGGCTCATGATTCAGAGGGTCTATGGTGTGAGGGGAGGCATTGCAGCTGGTATGGCCAGGCTAAGTGACAGAAGTCTGCTATGGAAGTCTCTTGCAAAGTTGCTCATGAAGCAGAAAGAGTTCCAGCTGAAAGTGGACTCAGGCTATAACCCATGATGACCAGCCCCCCATGACCTAGTTGGACCCCACTCCCTAAAGTCTACAACTTCCCAAAATAATGCTGCCAGCTGGGGACCAAGTATATAAACACATTCCACATTCAAACAATAAAAAGAAGCATATCTGAGAGAGAGAGAGAGAGAGAGAGAGAGAGAGAGAGAGAGAGAGAACAAATATGTTGAAAGCTCACTGTCAACATTTTAATTTTTCACTCCACACATGTTTATTGTACACATCTTCTAGGTTAGGCACTAGCAATGTGTCAGCGAGTGTCCTAGTTTTCTTTATGTGGCTGTGATAAAACACTGACCAAATCAACTTGGAGAACATGGAGGGAAGCCAAGGCAAGAACTCAAGGCAGGAACTGAAAACTGAAGCAGAAACCATAGAGGAACACTGCCTACTGACTTGACTTCCGTGGTTTGTTCAGCCTGTTTTATTATACAACCCAGGACCACCTGCCCTTATGCAACTCAGAGGTAGCACCTGCCCACACTGGGCTGGGCCCTCTCATGTCAATCATTAATCAACAAAAATGACCTCTCAGGCTTTCCTGCAGACCACTTTGAAGGAGGCAATTCCTCAACTGAAATTTCCTTTCCCTGGGTGACTGTAGTTTGTATTAAGTTGACAAAAACGAACCAGCAATGAGGAAGGCAAACTCTCTGTCTGTACAGTGTGCTCCTTCTCCAGGGGCGAGCTGTTGGCGTGTTAGGGACAAACAGTGCAGAGTCACGTGGATCTAGCTCCTGTGTGACAATGGGAGACGGTTGGAATGAGGTAGCATAGCTGCAGCAGGGAAAGTCCCTGGGAACATCCAGGGAACACTTGAAGACCTAAATGATGAGAAAGGGCCAGAGTCCAACCATTTCAAGGAGGTGATTCCTGACCAAGCAAAAAGCAAGTGCTTAGGTACTGGCCAAGAAAGAGGCATGCTGTTAAAAGTACAGGTTGGCTTTTAACTGAGAGTGAACCATGATCAACTGGGAGGAAGACAGTTGCGCTGAATTGCGTTCCAAGAATGGGCAATCAACCCTAGGATTTAAAAGATAAGGAAGTCATGGTTTTCTGTGGGACACAAGGGAACTGAATGAAGCCACATGGAGAGAAATGAGGGGTGAGAACAGAGATGAGGGCCACTCTGCGGAGAACTGCACTGGGAGGAAGTTGAGTAACTAAGACAGAGCCCCGGGTCAGAGGGGCGTTCTACAGATGGTGCTGAGTGCCGCTGTATTATTTCAGCTCTCACAACCACACCACATTGCACATTAGTCTTTGTTGTGCGTATTATTTCCACTAAAGCTTTTCACTTACCTCCTTCTAAATACAAATAAGTGTTTTTGTCTTCCAAAGGAGTGACGCACTGAAGAGCCTAGCAGTATAATTAATTGGCTTTATTTTCCTTGCTCTGTTGCTTAGTGACGTAGAAGCTTCCATTAAGAAGGCTCTTCTCACCTTTCCAACACTGTTCAGGGCTTGCTTCACTGATCCCCCGAATTTGATTTCTAAGTGACAACATTCCTTCCAGGTCTACCTCTCAACACTTGCTAGGAAATGGCCCAATGCATTTGTCTCTAAGTTGTCGGAGAGTATGCTGTTCCCAGTGCTACTTGGGCGCCCACCACCACTCAGGACTCTAAGACTTGGCAAGGCTGGCATTGTCTATTTTTTTTTTAAAAAAGTCAACTTTATCTTTAATCATGTGATAGATAAATTCAGTAAGATATTATACTGACACTAACATATTTATTAACATGATCTCTATGCCTGCAGGGGTGGGAAGGAGTTCCCATGGGAGAATCTGTGGGAATAATCCCAGAGACTCCGCCAAGGCTGCCAAGCCAACAATAGTGACCTATTTGCTGTGACCTTTGAACACTGTTCTTGAGTGTTCTTAGGAAGCAGTCCATTGACAGCACACACTGAAGGCAACAGCACTCTCATTTACTTGAAACTGGCTTAGAATTTCAGTTAAAAAACTTTCTGAAAGTTTTTATATTTTTTGGTTGTGACTGTAGCCTTTAATTTGAAAGCTTTTAGATTACTCTTCTGTATTAAGTATTATGTATAACTCATACATGTTATCTGTAATTAGTTCACAAATAGTATAAATCTGTATAATACAAATGCAATTTTTAAAAATAAAATTATATAAAATACCATTTGTAGATGTGTATGTATGTATATAATATAGAATGTTTTATATATATATATATATATATATATATATATATATATATATAATATATATATATAATGTATTAACCAGTTTTAACTTTAGATAATTAACCTAATCTATTGTTGGAAAAATTCACCATGAAACAAGCCACCTGCACTAGAATTTACATGAACTGTGACTGCCAAGTTCCCCTGGGCTGGCTTCTAGGTGACAAGGGATCCTGTGTGGCCTATATGATTTACCAGTGTCTGTCTCAGCAAAGGTCTGCAGAGCCAGTGAGCTGAACCTCTTCTGTGACTTAAAACAAACAAACAAAAAGGCCACATGGACTCTAGGTGAAGGCTTGTTGGTCTTGAGTTCCAAACAAAGGCTCAGGATAACCCCATGGTTTCCAAGGTCCTTTTCCCCTTCTGTGGAGATTAACAGGGCCAGTGAGGAAGGTGGAAATCAATTGTATTATCAACATTCATCTAAAAGGAGAGGTCCAAGGGTATTGTGAGTTCGAAGGACTGCTGCTTGGAAATGAAACTCACAGCTAAGCAGGGTGCTGTGCACTTTGACCTTGAAGGGTGGATGGGGCCACTCTCTAGTTCTGTAAAAAACTGCACGGAGAACCTCTGGCCTCCAAGAGTGTGAGGGAACAGGTGTATGTTGTTTGAAGTGACCCGGTGAGTGCCGCTCTGCTAGGCAGCAGCCCTAGGAAACCAGTACAAGTATCAACTGAAAACAAACACTAACCACCAACATCACACACAAGAGTGTCACAAGAAAAAAAGAGAAATGGGAGTCCTGAGTCTCACAATACCCGTGTAGCTCTTCATTTCAGATGTGTATTGACAAAGCAATTTATTTCCACCTTCCTCTCTGGCCTGCTAGTCTACACAAAAGGAGGAAAGGACTTTGGAAACCATGGGGGATCCTGAGCCTTTGTTTGGAACTCCAGAGGCCAACAAGCACTCACCTGGACTCCATATGGCCTTGGTTTTTATAATAGAGAAGGTTCGGTCAATTTGGACTATGTGAGAGATTAGGCCTGGTGTGTTTGTGAAGTTGACTTTAAATCAGGGTTTCCATTTCCAGCAAATCTGAACTGAGAGATTAGGTCACAACCCTTTCAACTTCCTCCTCCCTCCCTTGTCCTCCCTCTTCCCCCTCCCTCCTCCCTCCAAGTCCATGGAATAATGAAAAAGCAATAAACAAAATTCACATTCACTATGTCTTGGTCATATAAACCTGGGTGGGCTACTTTATTGAGGAATATTTGTTTACACTGTAAAGATGTTTCTGTGTCTGAGACACCTTTTGATTTATTTAATAAAGAGCTAAATGGTCAATAGCTAAGCAGGATAGAGAGGCGAGACTTCCTGGGCAGAGAGAGGAAATTCAAATGAATCTAGATGCCTGGGAGACACCAATGAGACACAGAATGGATATACAGAATGAAAGAAAAGTAAAAAGCTGCATGATAAAATGTAAATTAATTTAGAAGCAGGTTAATTTAAGTTATAAGAGCTATGGGACAACCCTTAGCTAATGGCCAAGCTCTCATAATTAATAAGTCTCTGTGTTGTTATTTGTGAGCCCAAAGGAAAGTCTGACTACAAATGTTGCCCAACATCTCACCACGTATGTCCACATAAGGCCTGATAACTTGTGCAGTTGGAGTTGGAGTCATGGCACCTTTAAGAGTCCCTACTGTGCAGCAAAGCACTTGAGCAGCCTACCTACCACTCATTACTCAGCACTAGGTTCAAGTGCCTGCCACAGTACACCAGAGCTGGGATGGTTAGGCACTGCTCTTGCTGATGCCTGAGGACCTGAAGAGGTGGAGCCAGCCACCAGCTAAACGAGCCACAGACAGCTGGCCTGACTGTTTCAGTTTGACTCATGTGGTCACAACACTGCAGACGTGCATAAAGTTAGGTCTAGGCTGAGAAAACCCCTAAGAAGATTACAGTGTTTAAAAATGTGGTTAAATGCTGGAGAAAGAAAAGAAAATATGTATAGACAGTCATAGAAAAATAGTTTAAAAATAATAAAGTGAAATCTTTAAAGAGAGAGTAAAGTAATATTAAGTAAATAAGACACATAAAGATGGAAAATACATAGGGTATCTGGATCCTGGTGCTTTATTGACTTTGATTTTTTTAAATGCTAATGTACACAAAACAACAGCTGATGAAAGACAATGGATTATGGAAACTGCTAAATTAAAACATCCTAGATATTTTAAGGATGTCTTAACTTCATGTGGGGGCCCACAGAGGTTTCCTAGTGAGATCTGAGCTTGCTTTACCCAGCAGGGCTGCATTAAGGGATGGCTTGACCATGTGTGTGGTTACCAGGTGATTGGAAGGGTCTGCACTTGGCTGTGTTGGGGGAGGTCTTTTGGCCCTGCCCCTTGTCATTCCTATAAAAAGCCTTTTAGAAGAGACAGAAAGGGCCACTGGATATTAATCCAGGCCCTCCTGAAGCTATCCTGTATCTCTGTCTGTTTCTTCTCCACACTCTTTCTACCTAATATTTCTTATCCCTCTCTCCTCAAGGGTACCCTGGAAAAAAATGGGAAAATGTGGGAGCTGGTCTTCTGCAACTTCAAAATTGAAGTCAGAAAATGTGTTGGGAGAGAAGTTATGTCTTTTTTCCACAGAAAATAAAAAGTTATGGTTCTCTTGAAAATTAATGAAGATTTGATTGGGGTAGACCTTCTAGAAATCTTGGCTACAGACATGAAAAAAGAAACCAAGAAATACTACAGGGCAGGTGACATGTATGCTGACCCCTGTACATGGGAACAGCTTGAGACTAGATGAGACATGATAAATCTTGTTGGCTACACAGTCATCAGGACTTATTATTACATGCCATCCTTTCATATGGTGTGGATAGAGGTTTGGTTACACAGTCCAAACAGACTTATAAGTTAACAGATGCCTTTTTACCTGTTCAAACAGAAAACAGAAAATCATCTTTAACTGTCCTGTGCACACCGCACATTCCGTAGTTGTGTTAATGGAGATACATATGTTACCTTTAAAAGTGTATGTGTTTTCAGAAAAAGGAAGGGCCAGACACCAATGAAGACAAGTATCCTAGGCAATCCAGGCTCTCAGAACGCCTCTGTTGCAGTTTCTGCAAATTCTTCATCCAAAACAACTTCAAAACTGCTAGCTAAGATGGTGCAGCCTCGCAGACTATCCAGGCAAGACTTCAGATAAGTTATACACTTTCCCATCACACAGATGCTAAACAACAACAACGATGATGATTATAATGATGATAATAATAATAATCACTATTATTATTATTATTATTATACAACTAGCTCTCCCAGAACTTGACAATTATCCCAATTTCCTCAGGGTCCCCCAAAGATGCTGTCTCCCTCAGACAACAGGAAGCAACCTAAAGAACATGATGCCTGGGCTAGAGAGATGGCTCAGCCCTTAAAGACTAGGCTCACAACCAAAAACATAAGAATACGATGCCCACATTTTCAAGAGGGGGTGTGTGTAGTTTTTTGATCATTCTGTGGGTTATGATATTTGTCATTGTTTAGGGGGGTTGGTTATAAGTTGTTATGGATAATGGTCAGGGAAAAAGTTGAACAAAGGAGATCAGATTCAGGGATCTCTTTCTGAAATAAAAAAGGGGGGATATGGAAATGATAGGATAAAAAGGTAGATTATTGAATCTACTTTAAACTAAAAGGGAACTATTCATCTCAAATATTTTACATTGGTGTGGATTTTTGTATATTGATACAAATTTAAGGTTATTTTTGCTATACTGCATATATGTTTCTACTCTTGTTTAAGGTATTGTACCTATACAGCTCATTTAACAATGTAATGTATAATTAAGAAATACAGGTTAGTAGTTAGTCATCTATAATAATCAAACTTATTGCAGCCAGGTGGTGGTGGCATACCTCTTTAATCCCAGCACTCGGGAGGCAGAGCCAGGCAGATCTCTGTGAGTTCGAGGCCAGCCTGGTCTACAGAGTAAGTTCCAGGAAAGTCACAATGCTACACAGAGAAACCCTGTCTCAAAAAAGAAACAAACAAAACAAAACAAACAAACAAAACTTTATTGCTATGTTAGGTATGTTTTCAAGGTCAAACAAAGATATATTTTAGATAGATAGGTGTTCTTCATACACTTCAGAGACATGCAGGATATGGCATTTCAGACGTTTTAATAACCTAAGGTTTTTCATGACAGTGAGATACATCTGTTCCTGGCAGCACTAATTTAAACTTCAAAAAAAGATGATAGGCATAGAAGAACCTCCATATGGAGTTTGCTTTTATTTGTGGCAAAGTTAGCCACTGGGCAACAACTGTCCTTGCCTTGACAGCTGACAGGATGTTGTCCAAACTGGACAAGCAGGACACAAAAGAAAGTGACTGCCAAACTTTGCCAAGACAGGGTAAGACAGTCCTTCAAAATTCCTGCATCACAGAAAAGTCTGTTAGATATGCTAGGCTTGTAGGCTGAAGATGGATGTCCCAACATTGCAGAGGAACCCTGAGTCCAGGCAGCCAGCTACTTCTGTCATTTCTACAGTTGTGGAAGTTGTTTGCTCTGCACTTCCTGTTTACTCAGGTACTATTATATCCTTCTCGGGTCCTTGATGGGGCTGAAGACTAGACAGTTATAGTTACAATTCTCCATAGTTTTGATAGAAAGTAAATCAAGTACAAAACTTTGGACTCACCAAGACAGAATAGTATTTTCTTTGAATTTGACGAATACTAAGGGACTGGACACTGTGAATTTTATCTTATCCTTATTTGATAATTGTTCTTATTGTGTATAGTTTTACTATGTTAGAGTTAAACCTTTACTCCAGATAAAAAGGGGGGAATATTTCAGAGTATTTGTTTGCTCTGTAAAGATATGTCCCCTTCCTAAGGCTCCTTCTGATTGGTTTAATAAGAGCTACATGGCCAATAGCAAAGCAGGAGAGAGAGGCAGAACTTCCAGGCAGAGAGAAGAACTTGAGATGAAGCCAGGCACGCAAGAGACGCCAGCCAGACGTGGAATGAGTTGGACACACAGAATGAGACAGAGGTAAGAGCCACGTGGTAGCACATAGATTAATAAAAATATGGGTTATTTTAAATTATGAGCTAGTTAAAAAGCCTAACCTAGAGGCCAAAATGTTGTCATTAATAAGTCTCTGTGTCATTTGCGAGCTGGCTGGGGAGACAGAGAAAGACTCGTTACACTGTTTAACTTTCCTGAGCCTTAGTTCTGTCTTTTGTAGAGGAGGTGCTCACTCCAGACCCCCAGGCACACTGAAGCATAAGGAGAGTTTGGACCAGTGGGCCCAAACTGGCAATCAGGGGTGTAAGTGCATGTGCTCAACTAGCCACAGGGCAGCTGGCCAGATCTACTAGAACTGGCAGAGTGAGTCTCAACCCTCTCACCACCAGCAGCCTGCTACTCTTCACTCCCCTCACGTTCAGAAGGGAAGACCCGAGGTTCACTAGACAGGAAATGTTAGGGCTTTTGTGCAATTCTCCTCCGTGGGAGTGGGAAGAAAAAAAAAGCTCCTCCCCTACCACTCACCTACTTCAGACTAGATACAGAAAAGGGATGTGGAAGAGAGAGGGAGTGCATGAACCCACGCGTTATTGGAAGGCCTGCGTGCAAAAGGCCTAGTAGTCCCACCCATGCACGTTTTATAAAAAGAACTAAAATTCTGTGCTGACTGTCACTGAAGGCAAGGGATGGAGCCAGGGACCAGGCAGTGGGGGCTTCACGTAAGCCATGGTTCCTATGCGCCAGAAGCGTGCCCAACAGAAGGAAACTGACCTTGACCCGGGCTGCAAGAAAGAAAACACCTCGAGATAGGAATGCCTGCCCCAGCTGCAAACCATCTATGGAACGGCAGGGGGGTGCGCTAGTGGATGTGCTCCCAAATATCCACAAGAGGGCGCCCAACTACAAGGAATCAGCATTTGCCTTCTTGGCCCACGGAAGAGGGTGGAACATAAGGATTTCAAGTTTGAAAGCTTTTTTTTTTTTTTTTTTGAGACATTCCACTCTTCTTCCCTCTCCCCGTGAATCCCAAAGGAGCACATACACGGGGGAAAAGGAGCTCAGAAGCAAGGTGAGTGAGTGAAAAGGAAGTCCACTACACTTAGCCATGATGCCTGCTCCTTAGCTAGAAGCAAGTCACTTCTAAGGAGCGGCTACTGGTACCCAAACAGATGTGGTGGGCATTTTAGTATTAGACCACATCGGACTTCATGAAATCTAAGAGAATGGGGGAAGCCGTGAAAACGCATCCGCTTGGCAGAGAAAGGTCATTCTGTAGAAAATTAGAGCAAAGTGCTGGGGGTGGGGGGAATAAACAAACAAAAACCAGGGTGGGCTTTTGCTTCAGAGTCCCTTAAAGCGTAGCCTCACACGGGTCCTTGGAGGGACAGCGGACCTCCATGCACCAAGCTACACCAAAGGTTTTTTGTTTTTTTTTTTTTTTCTTTTCTTCCTGTCTTGTTCAGCCTGGAGGTGCATTGACTGAAGGTGACTGGTAGAACTGGTTCTACTGACCTGTCTGGCTCCCGCTGTGCTGTCCTCAAGATCTGAGCTTCTGCCAGGCAAGAGGAGCATGGGGAAAGTCACATGGCAGATCCTGGTACTAGAGAAGAGAATGGGCAGGTGTGAGCTGAGTGTGCTGCACCCAAGGACGCCCAGGAAAAAATCGTAGCTGTTTCTTTATGAACAAAAACAAATCAGGTCATCTCAGCTTCTTGTGAGCAATGCAGTGGCCCGAATCCACCCGAATGTTCATGCCTATAATCTGAAACTCTGCTCAGAATAATAAATGCGGCTTCAAGAAGGTGTTGATCATAACAGGAACCAAAATACTCAATAAGAAACTCCAGTACCACCTTGGTCAAAGTGTCATCTCAAGCATCACATACAAACGACTTCACAGTGGGTTCCTGTCCCAGTGGCTCATTTGTCTGGCAGGATTTTAGTGCTGAAAGGAACATTAGTCAGGTCCTTGGCATTGCCTAGCTGGAGTCTGGAAACTCCAGCTTCCACAACTTTCCTTAGGGAAAAATAATGAAGACGAGATTGGACACATTAACTCAACCTTCAAGGTGCCAGTGATGCTGTCTTTATGGAAAAACCCGAGCCTTCATGTCCTATTGACTTCAGCCTACCAACTAGAGGAAGGTGCCCTGATGGTCATGATAAGACCATCCGCCCAACAAAGAAAGATGGCGGATCATTTAAGACCCCGTTCCAGTGAGAGCTGTGCTTCAAGCTGGACGCAGTCTCTGTGAGGCCTCTTCTTACCAAAGAGTGATTTGCCGGTGGTAAGTGTCAAAATGTTTGTGAGTCACCGAAAGCTTTCAGCAATGTAGGACTTGTTTGGAAATCAACACTGACACCAGTGTTCCCTTACCAGCAGTTCCAATAAAAGAAAGGAGGAGTCACTGCAGAGTTGAGAAATCTCTTAAATAAGTTAGGTGTCTTTCATTCAGCACATGCTCATAACAGGCCTATTATGTGCTCCAAGGAGGTACTGCAATTGAAAAAAAAAGGCAGGAACTTTCACATTTTTTAATTCCTATTTTTAAAAGTTTTTAATTTCTCTCTTTATCTCTGAGAATTTGATACATGTTTACAATGAAATTTGATCACATCTACCCCCCCATTTCCCCCTTCCAATTCTCCCCATGCCCCCACTAACATACTCCCTCCCAACTTCACGGGTTTTTTTTCCTGTTTTTGCTTACTTACTAGGTCAAGTTTGTACCGCTCATGTGTGAAGGAGGGTAGAGCCACCCACTGCAATATGGGAAACTGACCAGTGTCCACATGTCAGAAAAAAAAATAATTCTCCCTCTGCCAGCAACTCTCCACACTACCAGTAGCTCCTCAGCCAGGCCTGAGGCCGGGAGATCATCTACTCCAGAAATTCAGTTGGCTTGATCTTGTAGAGTTGGCTTGTCTTGCGAAGGTAGCCGCAGCCGTTATGAGTTCGTACTTGAAATAGCAGAAGACATTCATGGCACGTGTCCCCATGGATTGGCTCTTATATTACCTCTGCTTCCTCTTTCCCTACTTTCTCTGAGCCTTGATGGAGGTGAGGCTAGTACAGACGTCCCATTAGGGATGATCACTCAGTGTCTCATTCTCAATTCTTTGACCAGTTATGAATCTCTGCGCTGACTATTGCCCACTGTAAAGAGAAGCTTCTCTGACCAAGGATGAGAGGAGCCCAGGTCTATGGATTTGAGCATAAATGTTTAGAAGACAATTTGAAGGCTAATCATTTAGCAAAACAATAAATATCAGGTTCTACTCTACAACCTATGGCCTGCCTAGCCATAGCTTTTGACCAGAATTACAGGACCAAGCATGAAATCCCCTTCTGTGGAGTAAGCCTCAAATCCAATCAGCTACACCCCAACAGTTGCACTACTACTGCCCACCAGTAGGTGCTGCTTTTCTGGCAGATTGGTGTTAAGCTGAGCAAGGACTAGTAGTAGGTAAGACCAATGATCTCTTTTCCCCAACAGCCAGCCTAGCCCCTTCCTTCCAGTACTATGAAAGTTAGCCATGGGGAGGAAATTCCCCACAGCCTTTTTAACTTTTATGGTAGGCATTTTCTCATATTTCTAGCTCAGGATATGTCCAGAATATTTACATGTCAAGTTACGGTCACGGAGTTATGGCTAATCTTATTTCCTGTGGGTTCTGAGGTGACCTTTGGGGAGCCGAGTCCATTTCCTCTGTCTCCTTGCATCCCACATCCATAAACGATAGGCAGACAGTTATGCAAATGTAGATCTATTTGTCCGAAGATGGCCAGAGGAAAGGTCACACTATTTATTATCTATTGCCTCTCACTAAATGGAAGATGGGAAAGACCATACTGGTACAGAAAAGAATGATGGATGAACTATGAGATATAGTTATAAAGATTAAAATGAAGTGAGAGAAAAGGGAGAATGTCAGCCTTACATCCTTGAGGAAAAAATAAGCTGTGTGGCAGATGGTCCTTTTTATTTTCAAGTGACTGACCTATCACTTACTTTAAATACTAGAGCAGCACATTCAGGGGGAAAAAATGATGAAAAGTGGCGGGCCATGAGAAAGTCTAACACTGATCATGTGACACTGAAACCAGGTTGCGCTTTGAGGAAAGCTTCCAAACAGGTGAAGGCAGGCCTAAGAAGCCACTGAGCAATTAAGGAAAGGCTTCCAACCTGCTCTGATCCATCTCAGGCATCAGCGTCACTATAGAATGAGCCTTTCTAAGCTATATAAACTACCAAAGTCAAATTCATCCCATGGCACATCCCAGCCTGTCTGTCCCCATCCATCTGCCCCACAAAACCCCTTCCCATCTTCCAGAGTCTTGGCCTTTTCCATTCACTCCATCATACTCACTCTGCTCACCATGTCAACATTGCTCCTCTCAAAGTCTGTCTGTCTAATGTTCTAACAGCTGTCATCCCCCAAATTACAGGACCCTCCAACCAGTCCTCCTTTCTCCTTCTTCTCTCCACCATGCGGATCACTAATGACCAAGAACCAAACCAGGCATAACACGGTGTCACCCTGCTTTGAAACTATGCAGTTCTGGCCCAGAGAATGGCTCAGCAATTAAGAATACTTGGTGCTCTTCTGGAGAACCTGAGTTCAGTGCCCAGCACCCATGCGAGTCCTTAACTCAACTACAGGGTATCTGACACCCTCTTCTGGTCTCCATAGGCACCCAAGCATGCACGTGCACACACACACACACACACACACACACACACACACACACACACAGGCTTCTATGTGTTCAGGCATCCCCTCTACCCACACACTTTTAGACATTTATACACACACTTGATGATCTTTAAGAATCTCCTGTGGTCTGATCCCTTTCCTACTTGACCTGCTTGGTGTCTGCCCATCTGCCAAAGACTTTAAGGTGTTCTCTGCTCCCTCACTTCCAGGATGAAGGCTCTGGCTAGGCATGCTTCCCTACAGTCCTTAGTACAAAGGCTCTGGCTAGGCATGCTTCCCCACAGTCCTTAGTACAAAGGCTCTGGCTAGGCATGCTTCCCCACAGTCCTTAGTACAAAGGCTCTGGCTAGACATGCTTCCCTACAGTCCTTAGTACAAAGGCTCTGGCTAGGCATGCTTCCCTACAGTCCTTAGTACAAAGGCTCTGGCTAGGCATGCTTCCCCACAGTCCTTAGTACAAAGGCTCTGGCTAGGCATGCTTCCCCACAGTCCTTAGTACAAAGGCTCTGGCTAGGCATGCTTCCCCACAGTCCTTAGTACAAAGGCTCTGGCACACCTGTGTCTGTCAAGAGAGTGAGCTGTGCTACTCAAGAAAATCCAAGACCCAAGAAAACCTTATTTTTAAGTGGAACATAAGAACAACAACAAAAACAAGTAAAAAAAGAACATGGGTCATCGAAGTAAGAATAATGGCAGTGCCACGGAGTACCAATAACATGGCCTTAGATGTGTTGACTTGAAAGGTCTGGCCTGACATTTTCACTCGCTTTCACTTTGGGCACTACGATTCCACCATCAGGCTTTGAAGAGTGAGAATGTCCCTGATTTCTACGTTCACTAAGAACACCTGTGCCGGGGGACCAGAAAATGCCTCGATTTCCCTAATGCTACCAACAGCGCTGCCACTGATGTGTGGGCTAGTCAAAACCGGGAACAATGCTGGATAGGTTCACCCCACTATGTATCTACCAGCGGGGAAATCGCTGGACGATTTGTTGGAATTTTAACACGCTAAAAGAAAGATTTCTCTACTTATTCAAATGATCATAAAGAACACTTGACTGTGGGTCAAATTCTACAAATGATCCTCAGACCGGCCACAGGAAGCCAGAGAGTCTGTTTCAGAGATGGAACCAGTCCTAAGGGAGGAGGGTTCGCTCCTTCCATCTGGTGGAAAAGAAACCCATTGGTTCACTTTGGAAGAGGACCCGCCTCTAAACGTCACCCTTGGGTGCTGATTGGCCTATTTAATAAGATTAGTCAATAGTGACAGTTAGGACCAGATAAAAAGAGGACAGGAAGGGGACAAGTGTGCATCTGAGCTTGAGGGTGATGGTTATGGAAACTGTCCTTTTCACATTACCCAACTTCTCAGAGTGGGGCAGGGAGGGCTGGAGAGACAGTTAGCAGGTAAGAGGGTTGGCTGTTCTTGCAGAGGACCCAGATTTGGTTCCCAGCACCCGCACAGTGATCCATAACCACCTGTAACTTCAGTGCCAGGGGATCCAATGTCCTTTGTTGGCATAATACACATGTGGTGTGTGTGTGTGTGTGTGTGTGTGTGTGTGTGTGTGTGTGTGTGTGTGTGTATTCACGCAAACATATATACACATAAAATAAAACAAATAGTTTTGAAAGGACTTTAAAAAGTCAGCTGAAATTACAATTATTTGAGGCTAACATTCCAAAGTGAATTTGGAAAACAAGATTGACAAAGGACACGAGTCACACTGGGACTTCTTGTTGCCCAGCTGCTGCAGACCCTTCCCCCTGTCCCATTCCTGACTATACTTAAGTATTTCTGAGCATTATCCCTTTGTCTTGTCCTAACCTTCTATGCCTCACAAAATCTTGCCAAACCCTTTATGACCTAATGTTGATGTCACTTTGGTAACCCCCCCCAACCTTTGCTCTGTCTCCAAAAATAGTACTTTACACATGGTTTTTATTGTGTCTACCTCTCTGTAGTACAACTGTACATACCTGTCTGTACCTCCTCTACCTTTCTGTAGTACAACTGTACATACCTGTCTGTACCTCCTAAGCCAATTTCCTCTCTTGTTACCAGCTGGTGAATGAATGGATAAATTAATGCATCAAGGAAACCAACTCCAGACACAACCTTCCCCCAGACCACCCTCACTTAAACTCTCTAGTCCTAGTTTTCAGTGTTCCTTGTTAGCAAGGAAATGTGCTGATGAATAATTCAAAAGTGGTAGCTACAATTACATGGCTTTAAAAACACTGCTCTGTATTGGTTAGTCATTGCTGCGTAACAAAGGACTATGAGAAATGAAGTTGACTATGGCTATCTTGTTTTGGTAAGTGGTTCCTTGCTGATCTTTCCTGGGCTCATTCCTGACTGCATTTGGCTAGCTGGGATGGAGGTGTGAGATTTATTCGTGGCAGGCCATAGGCCTCGGTGCTAGCTGTGAGCTGGGCTTTGCTTCTCTTCCATCCTCCACCCACTGGCAGAGCTCATTCCAAAAAGCTCAAGTAATTATTAAGTATGTGTTGATATCAGATATGGTGGAGTCTGTTGACCAAGGTAAAATACATGGCCATACCTAGTCAATAAGGGAAGAAATTAAACTTTACCTATTACCATCTAGAACTACAGTTTTTCTATTTTAAATTTTTTTTTCTTTTTCTTTTTCTTTTTTTTTTTTTTTTTTTTTTTTTGGTTTTTTCGAGACAGGGTTTCTCTGTAGCTTTTTGGAGGCTGTCCTGGAACTCACTTTGTAGACCAGGCTGGCCTCGAACTCACAGAGATCCACCTGCCTCTGCCTCCCCAGTGCTGGGATTACAGGTGTGTGCCACTACTGTCCGGCCTCTTTTTTAATTTTTAAACATGTTTTTATAGAAGTAGAATTATATCACTTTCCTGCTCCATTTCTTCCCTCTGGCCCTCCCAGCTACCCTTCCCCCCAAACCCTCCCATGCCTCCCAAGTTGCTAGCCTTGTGATTGTATGTTCCTTTGGGCTGCTAGCCCACAAATAATGACATGAAGACATTATTAATTATAAAAGCTTGGCCTTAGCTTAGGCTTTTCCCCAACTAGCTCTTTTTTTTTTTTTTTTCTGAGACAAGGTTTCTCCATGTAGTTTTGGTGCCTGTCCTGGATCAGGCTGTCCTAAAACTCACAGAGATCCACCCGGCTCTGCCTCCCGAGTACTGGGATTAAAGGCATGTGCCACCACCGTCCCGCTCCAACTAGCTCTTATAACTTAAATTAACCTGTCTTTATTAATCTATGTTCTATCACTTGGCTCAGTTATCTCTCCTCTGCACTGTATATCTGACTTCTTCAGTGTCTTGCTGGTGTCTCTCACACATGCAGATTCACCCCCAGTTCCTTTCTGTACCCAGAAGTCCCACCTATTCTCTCCTGCTTAGCTATTGGCCATTCAGCTCTTTATTAAACCAATCACAGTGACACATCTTCACACAGTGTAAACAAATATCCTACGTGTGTTTGTGTGGTTTGTGTGTGTGTGTGTTTGTGTGTTTGCACACAGATGTATAAAAATGCAACCTGCTGAGTTCGTTTTGGTTGTTTGTGTGTATGTGGTTTGGGGCCCACCACTCTGCCTTGGACAACAAGTAGGAGCTCAGCCGGGGAAGAGGCTGATTCTCATCTTCCTGTCATCAGTTGTCTGAAGTGCTTTGTCTAGGGATGGGACCTTGCAGAGTTCCTGCGCCTTCTTTGTTAACATCGAATGACGTTTTTAATTTCCTGTAACTCGATAGACACCTTAGGGAGTTTGTTTTTCATTGGTTTCTGTGAAAGGGATTTATTTTTTGGACTTTTCCTGACACCCCCCCCCCACCAAATCCCTTAACTTTAGGTTCCCATCTAATTGCATGAATTAGAGCTTCCATGATTAAAAGCCATCCTTGATTAGGAGGAATGCTCTTGTCCTTTGACCACTTTAAATGTTGACTATTGGTTTCAGTATATCTATATCTATATCTATATCTATATATCTATATCTATATCTATATATATCGTTAAGGGGTACACTGGGTTTTAAAAATACAGAATTAAGAATAATTTTGAGTGTTTTTAAACTCCTCTGTAATGAGGATAGGAGGAGACATTACATTTATGTGCTGCTTTAGTCTATTCTGTGTTATTATATCAGAATAGCTGATGCTGGGTACATTATAAGGAAGGAAAGGTTTGATTAGCTCACAGTTTTAGAAGCCCAAGACCATGGGAATAGCAGCTGTTAACTCCAGTGGAGGTTTCCTGGCTGTATGACAAGTGTTTTTTGTTTGTTTATGTAAGATTTATTTTTTACACATATGGGTGCTTTGTCTGCACATGTGCCTACAGACCAGAAGAGGGCATCAGATTGTGAGCTGCCATGTGGGTGCTGGGAATTGAATTTAGGACCTTTGCAAGAGTAACCAGTGCTCTTAACCTCCAAGTCATCTCTCCAACCCTGATATATGACAACAAAGCAGACATTATAGTTGGAGCATAAATGAGAGAGAAAGAGATATTATATAATGAGACAGAAAGAAAGACACAGGGCAGGGGGCGCAGACTTATGATCTTTATAACACCCTGATCTCAGCTATACATGTTCTTAAGATATTGGTCTACAAGTATCTTATGTAAATATGCTGGACTCAACTATGGCAATCTCAGTGATGTCTCCAACTCCTTCTCGCCTCTCTCCATAGCCTAGATGGTCACTCCATTCCCACAACCCAGTCTCAATTTTCATGTGACCCAGCAAATGTGAGCCCACATTGAGAATGCCTGTACCTTAGGGTTAAATGGCTAGAGCAGCCTCCTAGAGGACAAGAGGGTACAAGAAAAGAGAGGACTTTCTGCTTTCACATTCTGGCTCAACTGCCAGTTGGCCTCAGCATGACACTAAGCCTAGGCAAGACCTGAAGAACCATCACCCAACCAAAGTACACAATTAAAAAGTAATAATAAAACACCGTCATTTAAGTCATGAAATGTTGATATAAATTTTAAGTAACAAAGGCTCATTGACACAATACGTATATGTATAAGATGATGGTCATGTTCCATTTAACTAGCAAAATCTAATACTATGGAAAGGTTGTAAGGCTAAAGTGCTTGCTGTGTGAGTATGAGGACCTGAGTTCAATTCCCCCCATCCCACAGGAAAGCCAAGTGTAGTTGGAAGGTTTCTCAAGTCTTGCCTGGCCCTGGGTTCCTCTGGCCACTTATAAAATAATCACTCAGAGGCTTAATATTATTTACAAACTGTATGGCCTATGGCAGGCTTCTTCCTAGCTGGCTCTCTCATCTTAAATTAAGCCATTTATATTAACCTATGTTTTGCCATGTGGCCATGGCACTACTGGTCTGCTGGCATCTTACTTCTCCTTCAGTGGCCACTGGTATCTCTCCCACTCTGCCTTTCTCTTTCCTGTCTCTCTCCTTAGATTTCCTGCCTGCCTCTAAGCTGCCTTGTCATAAGCCAAAGCAGCTTATTTATTAACCGATGGGAAGAATGTATATTCACAAGCATACAGAAAGATATCCCACCGCAGTCAGGTGTGATTTCCTGCACTTGTAATCTAAATGCGGGGGAAGCAGAGATGGGTGGCTCTCTGGGGCTTGGTGGCTTAGCCAAATTGTTGAATCCAGGTCCCACTGAGACTCAACTGGCTGAGAACCCCCCCCCCACTGGCTTTTGAGAAACAGTCATCTTCTTTGTGTGTGTGGTCATTGGGTGTCCATAGTCCTGTGGGTGGACCTGTGCCCACACACATATGGGAAGCACTAATTGGACTCAGGTTATAAAAATAAAACGAAGATGACATGAAGTTGGGAAAGGGATATGCTGGAGGGTTCAAGAGGGAGTTGGAGGGGGGAACAGGAGGCAGATATGACCAAATACATTGTGTACAGGTATGAAATTCTCAAACAATAAAACTATCTTAAGAAAAACAGTGTTAGAAAGCTAATTTGAGAAAAGAAGTCTTTTGTCATCCTGAGCAATGACACCATGTTGATCTCAAACCTCTATGTGTGCATATACATACGTATACCCCTACACTGTAGCTGAAGTTTTCCTGTGTCCCACCTGGCCCATGGTCAGGACAAATCTCTCTCACCCGCCAGTCCTGCAACCACTTATTCCCAAGTAAACACACAGAGGTTAATATTAATTAAAACTGCTTGGCCATTAGCTCAGGCCTACCACTGACTAGCTCTTACATTTAAACTAACCCATAATTCTTATTTATGTTTAGCCACGTGGCTTGGTGCCTTTTCTCAGTTCTGCCTTCACATCTTGCTTCCTTTGTGTCTGGCTGGTGACTCCTGACTCAGCCTTCCTCTTCCTGCCTGGCTACTGGCCAATCAGCACTTTATTTATTAACAAATCAGAGCAACACATTCACTGCATACAGGGTGATATCCACAGCACTACACACATGTACATAAACATGTGTGTGAGCATACGCAACCTCCCCCACCATTATCAATTATATAGTGTCTGTTGCCATGGGGCTTTAGACTAGGTCAGTCAATTCCACGTGATTTTCACGTGCTTATCATGTAGTTCAATGTTCACTCATTTCTCTCCAGAAATTTCTTCTCCTCTTAAGGACATACAGGGAAGGACTCTTGCCTTCACCAGGTAGATTTTGTTGCCCTAGAGACTAAGTCAATTTTCACATGCTCTATGGCTAATGAGTAGCATGGTCAGGACTTCTGCATCCAAGGACATTGTTTCTCCCAAGAGTTTGTCAGCTGACTAATCCTCTACATCCAGACAACATCCTCCCCATGGACCCAATCAGCAGGTATTCCCCAGACCCAAAGGGCGGCAGCATCTGCCAATTAATTAAACCTGCTCTTCTGAACGAGTTGGGCAACTATATGAATTGAACTGTCCATGAACTGCACTCTGAGAAAATTGTGTATTCTAGAGATTTATATTCAAGTCCAAAGCAGAAATCACACGTGGCTCATATCTGATAAAGGGGTAGGTCACAGTATAGCCATCCTGCTAGGTTTCCTTAAGATAGATATCTAGTTTGTAAGGTTTTCTTTTTCTTTCTTTTCTATCTGTCTGTTTTGTTTTAAGACAGGGCTGGCCTTGAAGCCAAGAACAGCTTTGAGTTCCTCATCTTCCTGACTCTGCTCCACAAGTGCTGGGATTATACCTACCATACAACTCTTGGGCTCGAACCCACAGCCTCATGTATCCTAAACATGTGCTCTGCCAACCAAGCGACACCCCAGGCCTCATTTTCTTTAGATTTTATCTTCATTTTTGCAATTGAGAATTGTGTCTCCTTAACAGTGTCATTTTATTACCCCAACTTAGAATTTTATGTCCAGATTTTCCAATTAGACAAAGTTATCAGGACTTAGAAATGTTTGTTTATATTTTGAATGATTGAGAAAAATA
Organism: Onychomys torridus; assembly: GCF_903995425.1. Classification (NCBI taxonomy): domain Eukaryota; kingdom Metazoa; phylum Chordata; class Mammalia; order Rodentia; family Cricetidae; genus Onychomys; species Onychomys torridus. The sequence continues at coordinate 29,952,925 of NC_050459.1, read as the reverse complement.
TTTTAATTGGCTTTAGTAGTCTTTATAAAAACTGCCCACAAGCAAATTCTAAGATTTATGTAAGCCCTTTTGCAAAACTAGCTCAATTTTGTTTATTTATTTGTTTTACTAGTTCCATTTTAAAAGTGGCTACATTTTCAACATTCATTTTTGACAAGGGGTATGAAAACCTTGGCTCTAAACACAAATGGAGAGAGGGTGAACAACCAGGTATTGATAATGTCCCTGCTTATACTGATTTGTGGCTGGACATACTGGTTTTGAACTGTTTATCGACTTTTGTTTTCTTTCCCAGAGCTGCAGGACACCAGCTAGACCCTGAGGCTGCCGGTCACTCTAAGTCACTAGCCCCATAGTCAATGCCACATTGTGCTCTTCAGAAATAGGAGGCCCAATTCTAACCTACAATCTGTCCATTGTAAATTTTAGAAACAGTAGAAGGGTGTTGAGATCCAGTATCATCCAAATATGGACTTGTCTAGTTCTTGTTGATGTTATAAAGAATACTTTCCGTAAGTGCCTGCTCTGTCTTGAGTGTTTTATATGGGCCATCCCTCTTGTCCTTATAACTCTCCTACTGAACCGAGCTGCTTCATCAGACAAAGGGAACACCACTTGCCCAGAGGCAAAACACTGGTGGCCGAGTGTGCCTTCTGCTCAGCTCTGTCCTGGGTCCATCTGCTGCTGTTGACTCACAGCATCGCTTTGCCAGCCGCCTTTCCTCTCAGTACCTCAGATCAGGAAACAAAGGAACTTAGCAGATACATTTTTTCTAACCTTGTCTGAGGGCCATCATTTGCCTGTTTGAACATTCCAGGCTGGGGGTACAGGGAAGTAGCAGACTGTTTTCCTAGTGTGCAAGAGAAGGCTCTGGGTTTGATTCTCTGGCACTAAAGGGAGGCATGGGGTGGGGAGAGGGGAGAGAAAACAGATGAAGGAAAGGAAGAAAGAAAGGAAGGAAGGAAGGAAGGAAGGAAGGAAGGAAGAAAGAAAGAAAGAAAGAAAGAAGGAAAGAAAGAAAGAGAGAGAGAGAGAAGAGAGGGGGGGAGAAAGGGAGGGAGGGAGGGGAGGAGAAGGGAAGGGAAGGGACAGGCATGAAGACAAGGAACATTCTTACGTCCCCATTAGGGCATTTGGGGTTAGCCTTTCAGAGCCTAACAGGGTCAGGGACCCAAGTATACTTAGCTAGTAGGAGATATTGTGTGTTGCTGTTGACTCAAGTGAACTGAAAAACTGATAAAAGACTTCCCTGATGGCATCAAGCTTCACAAACAGCTGACAAGTTTTGCAAGTTTAGCAGGTTCCCTTCGGAATGGCTTCCACAAGGTGGAGTTCCTGCTGAATCGACTTGAGAATGATCGTTTTCAAAGGCTCCCATTTGTAACCGGCTCCGTTTTATAGCATTCATTTTACACCACGCTCACACCAAGCTTGATGTGAGCAGCATGCAGCCCAGCATGTGTCTGTGTGGGGAAGTCGGCACACATGCTGGTGATGTATATGATTCCCTTGTTTCTCAGATCATGGCTGTCTCTGTAAAATTCACCCCATTTCTGTTTAGGTGAAGCATAACCGAGGAGAACAGAAAATCGAAACAGAACTGTCCAGGACAGCTGACACTGTCTTCTCCTAAGGAATAGTGCCAGCGAGTCAACATTCCCTGCCCCTTGAGGTACAACAGGGAATTACAGCCTAGGGGCCATGATGGCCTTCCCTATAGCTTTTTACTCAAGTCTGGAGGATCTACCAGTCAGAATTGCTGACTAATTTTTATATATTATTCAAAATAATGAAACCCTGTGGGACCAGCTAATAGTTTCTGCAAAGTGCTTATCTCTACTTTTTAAGGCTAAAATTTTCTCACAAGTCCAGTTTAATTCTCCTAGTAAAATTTATAGTAAGCCACACACAATTGTTGTCCGTGATTTTAGGCTCAGGTAATTTCCCACATACCCAGTATTCACATAGCATGACACTGTAAACATAACCTTAGGTCAGAGAATTGTCTTATGTGCCTAGTAACCAGCAAAAGGTATGCGGAGCTCCAGGAAGAAAAAGAAAAAATATGTTCCTCAATACTTCTCAATAGGTTTGATTGATACGATATTAAGAATAACCTACAGGAAAAGATATGGTAAACATTAAGGTCCAAAATAATGCCCAATATCAATTTTGAGTATTGTGACTGACTTACATGCTGAATTTTTCACTGCTGTGTGTTCCTTTAGTGTTTCAATGCCATGCATACAAAAGAAGAATGCTTAGAAATAAAGGAAATGGGGTTGGGGATTTAGCTCAGTGGTAGAGCACTTGCCTAGCAAGCACAAGGTCCTGGGTTCGATCCTCAGCTCCAAAGAACAAAACAAAACAGAAATAAAGGAAGTGGAATGTGTGCCTGTCATTTACTGCTTGTGTTTCTGTGACTTGCATGATGTGACATTGAAACTGAACTTTGCTCTTTTCCACACCAGGTTAGGGGTAGTTATGACTATAATGACTCCATGCACGCAATTATGAAAGCAAAATGTCTGTCTTAAGGATGCAAGATTGGTAGGGTGTGATGGCTGGCTCACACCTTCAAGGCAGATGCAAGAGGGTCTTTGGGACAAGGCCAGCCTGGTTTACCTTGGAGCTCCAGGTCACCCAGGGTGACAATACAGTGAGACCCTGTCAAAACAAAAAAGTGAAAAAGTTTTTTTTTTTCAATGGAAAAAAATGTAGAGCAACTTAATTTTAGAATCATCTTTTTGTTTTGAGAAAGGGACTATGCCAAAGCTCAAAGGAAACAGGTCATCTGTAAATCCCATCCCTGCCAGGTAACCCAAGCTGACATTTTGGTACATCCACTTTTAACATTTTTCTAATTCACACTCTGGTGAATCCCCTCCTAGTAAATATTTTCATATTACCTGTTTATTTCTTTGGAACAAATGCTAATTCAGAAATAAAAGAACTACCACACAATAAAACTCTGAAAAACAGACCTCACGCCATCTCTGAGTAAATGCACCATTTTCTCCACCTCCAGCAGGACTATAGGGATTTTGTTGTTGTTGTTGTTCTGTTTTGTTTTGAAACAGAGTTCTCACTTTGTCACCATGGCTGGCCTGGAACTTTCCAGAAAGAATTTTTATTCTGATTCTAACCCAAATTAAGTACTATTTTTTCCCTTTCACCATTCACTATTCTAGTCTGTTTTGCATTTATGGGGAGAAGAAGTCATGTGACCTTGTCACTCAGTCTTAACTTTACCCCCTCCACGATTACACACATTCTTTGTCCATGTTCACTGTGGCACCGAGCTTTCTCATTGTTCCCTAGGTAGGTGCAAAACCCTAGCTTCTTTTCTGATGCATAGGCTAATTTTTCTTCTTTTTACTTGAAATGTCATCTAATTGTTTGACTTCAAAACAGTTTCATACACTAAGTCTTATCCTCCATAATTGTCATCTTTCCATTTCCGTATTTCTTCACCTTTACTTTCCTCCGAGTCTTAGAATGCATTTGTTTTAATATGTCATCATGTAATGGGGCTAGGCAGTTTCTTGTTGCAACAGAATATTTGAGGTAACTAAATTATAAGGAAAAAAAGGGTAAGGACGGAGAGATAGCTTGGTGGGCAAGAGCCCAATTGTGGGGACCTGAGTTTGGATTCCACTTCCTAGGTGAAGCTGAGCCTGGAACCACAGCACTGTGGAGGGAGAAAACAGGGAGATTATTGGGAGTTTAGAACCATCAGTCTAAGAAATCCTGTTTCAAAGGAATTGGGTAGAAGGCAGTAGAACAGAACACCTTCATTTTCTTCTGAGCTCTGCAGGTACACACACACACACACACAGTCACACAATCACACTCACACGAAGTCATGCACACAGTGTTCACACAGTCATATACACAGACACACACACACACCCCAAAGTCATACACACAGTCACATACAGAGCCACATACTCATACACATACACACACCAAAGTCACATACAGTCTCACCCCCACACACAGCCACACTCATACAGTCACACACAAAAGGAGGGAATGCCATGGCCACAGTTTGGGGGGTTCTGATCTATGCTTGATTTCCTTGTCTTTGATCTTGTCTTGGCGTGATCATGAAGTGGAGAAAAACTCATCTCGTGGCCAGGAAATGAAACAAGAAAAACAAAGGTTTGGCAAACAAGAGTGATGTGATACTGAGCTACAGGGGCTACTTTTGAGTCAAGGTTTTATTTATAATCTATAATTAGGTACACATGGCAGCTGAAAAAAAGATAACTAGGAGACTCTGGGTCCTCCGCACTCTCCTGGGATGTCAACAGTCTGTGGTAGTGCCATTCATTCAGTTCAGGCTGCTTTGGTGCTGTTTAACAGTAGAGGAAAAGTTATAATCTAATTCCTTTCCAGTTTAACTTGTATTCTCAACCTTACTGAATTGGATTCACCATAGGAAGACAAGCAGTCATGTTCAAAGCCTCAATCACTGGACTGTAAAATAGGAGGACAGAGATAGGGAACCTGGCGACATCTCATGGCAGCAAACTGATGTGGTTGGTGACTCTCGTAATCCACCACAGTTAGAGGTGTGACTTTCCACAATGAAACCAGAGCAGAAGGCCATGAGTTTGTGCTGGGTGGGCTCCAGGGTCCAGACTGTGGATGTTAATGGGGAGCCTAGTAAGAGTTCATAGAAATAGTCAGTGAGTGTTCCCAATCCATCCTGAGCACTGGGGCCACCAACAGCCAACAGATCCTTACAGACCGCAGGACCCTCTTCAGAAAGGAGCCTCTAAGGGCAGCTGGCACAGGTAATACTCCCATTAGTAATGCACTCCTGCAGCTCTGAGTCCGGCTTTTATTCTCAGCCTCAAAGGTGAGCCTGCGGAACAAAGAGGCCAGCTCTGTAGTCTCCTGCTAGGCTCAATGCAATCTCCTTTCCCTTTTTTGCAGAATAAGCAAACTCTCCCAGGCTTCTATTTCTTGGTCATGAGTTTCCAGACCTAGTCTGTTGTTTCTTATCTACTATGCTGGAGTGGAACAAACCCTTCAATACACAGACTTGTTTGTGGCTATGTGTGTAATCATCTATCATGACCGGGCATCCATTCCTAAGAGGATTTTGTGGACAGCATTGTGGCGGCCCACAGAGGTTTCCTAGTGAGATCTGAGCTTGCTTTACCCAGCAGGGCTGCACTAGAGGATTGCTTGACCACGTGAGTGGTTACCAGGTGATTGGAAGGGTCTGCACTTGGCTGTGCTAGGGGGAGGTCTTTTGCTCCACCCCCTGGCATTCCTATAAAAAGCCTTTAGAAGAGCTGGGGAGAGGGGGTAGCGGATATTGATCCAGGCCCTCCCAAGGCTATTCTGTGTTTCTGTCTCTCTCCCCTCTTTCTATCCAAATATTTCTCCCTCCTCCCTCCTCAAGAGTATCCTGGGGAAAAAGTGGAATCGGGTCTCCCACACACCACATGGACGAACACAGCAGAAAGAGACAAACTCAGTTGATTGAGTGTGTTGGCATCCAAGCAAGGTCTCCAGGAGAGAGCGGAGGATGAGCGGTCCCCAGCTCACAGGGTAGAAGACCTAGGTACACAGGGATGTGGCAAGTGTGTTGACAGAAGTGGGGTGATGGAAGTACCACATTGGGTGACCTAACTTAAGCTAGGCAAAGAGGAAACTGCTGGAGAAAATGAACATCAGGCAAAGACCTGAAGTGTGCCTCCTGGCTCAGCAGAAGCAGACAGGACACTGGGGAAGAAAGGGGTGTATGCAGAGCTTCTGAAGTAAAAGGGAACATGAGCTTTGGGTTATAGCGTGAGGAGGTAGCGGTGTTAAGAACTGGAGGAAGAGGCCAGGATGGAAGACAGAGCCAGGGCTGAATTGTGCAAGATCTCCTGAAGGATTAATGCAGCACCGGATTCCATTGAAATCCTGCCAGCAAGGCGCTCAGGGAAGAGAGCTAACTATATATAGTTAATCAGGACAGCATGGGAGACGGCTGGTCAGCTTAAAGAGCCCATCCAGAGGGAGTAGGGAGAAGTGGAAAGTGTTAGAGGGAAGGCTTTAGAAGTAGAGTAGACAGGGCTCCTTCCTCATCTTGGTAAATGATACCTGGGGCTTGCTCACTCCACACGGATAAGATGGTGGAAGATGATTCAAGTCATAAAATGTTTATGATGTGCCCATGCTCTTCTCACACACAATAATTCTGATTCTAAGGTGGAGGTGAATTATGAAGTACATTCAAAAGCAGAAATTATCCTCCCTAGCCAGAAAACTTTCTGGGGCATTGTAAACTACTGGGGGTTCACTGTTTCCTGAGAGAGCCCCACTCAGGGGGTCTGGAATGTGGCTCAGGAACCTGTTTGCCCAGATACTCCAGGTGGTCCCTGTGATCAAACTGGAAAGTTGATGAGCTGCCGGTGACAAGCTGAAATTCTACTACAGGCTACATATAGCATGTGCCTCCGTAACACAAAATGCTAGATGTTACAAACTATTCTGTATGCAGTACAGTAGGCAAGGCGCTCCTGAAGATTGCCTGGCAGGGAGAGAGAAGATGGCTCACAGAGGGAAAACTTTAAGAGTCAATAGTGTGCTTACGTCTTGGTTACCTAGGTGTTTGCACGGATATATACATTTAATAACAGGTTATGATATAAGTAGAGTATACACACCAGTTATACCTCGTTTATGTGCATTTTCTTGCATGTCAGTGCCCACTTGGTTTTCATTGTCAACCTGAAACAATCTAGAGTCATCTGAAATGGAAGCCTCCAGGAGCCTTTAGATCCGATCTTTAGATTGGCCAGGGGAGGTTGTCTTAACTGATCATTGATGTGGGAGGGCTCACCGTGGGCAGCAGCATCTCGGGGCTGGATGAGGAAGTTGGCTAAGCATAAACCTGTGAGTGAGCCAGCAAGCAGCATCCTCCCTGGTTTCTTCTGTGCTCTGTTAGCTGTGAGCCAGGTCCTTCCTCAGCGGACCCTGTGCAATAGCACGCAGTCCCCGCCTTTGGGTTCCTGCCTTGAGTTAATGACGGACTGTGACCCGGAAGTGGAAAAGAAAAAAAAAAAGGCCGGGCGGTGGTGGTGCATGCCTTTAATCCCAGCACTTGGGAGGCAGAGCCAGGCAGATCTCTGTGTGTTTGAGGCCAGCCTGGGCTACCAAGTGAGTTCCAAGAAAGGCGCAAAGCTACACAGGGAAACCCTGTCTTGAAAACCCAAAATAATAATAATAATAATAATAATAATAATAATAATAATAATAAATTTTAAAAGGTAAAAGAATCATTTATAGCCATTTACATATACTTTATGGTGTGCCATTTAGAACCTCCCATATTGACAAGACTCCTATGTGTCCTAAATTTAATAACAAGGAGCTGAGAGGTGGGATGTGAAGAAGGATGGCAGTAATCAAAAGCTACTGGGTAAAAAGAACCAATGACCATTTTGCATTCTTGAATATGTGTTCTCATAGGCAGGCATGGCCATTAAGGTTCCGCCCCACCCAACCACAAAGTGACAGACAGCTCCTTCCCCTTATGGACATCCCTCTTGTCCAAAGCTTCCTAGTTCATGATGTCACTCTGTATTCACCAGTCTGGCTTCAGTTCAGCAATGTGTGCCTTCCTTCACTGGATTTTCATTCTATTACAGGAAAACACTTTCAATCCTGGCCACTGAGAGGGGAATGGTTCTGGTTCATGGGGAGTCTGACCTTTTCAATAGCTTGGCCCATTGCTGAGTCCATAGCTGAATGAGCACACAGACGCGGGCCTTTGGTGGGCAGAAGTAAACCACTGGAGGCTTGGCTTTAAAGGATAGTTTGTCCCCAGCCCTTCTCCTTCCCACGGAATGAGCATGGAAACTCTGCTATGCCCTTTTACCATTATATACTGCCCTACCGGAGCTGGGGAAACAGGAAGTTATCATGCACTGAAACCTTTGAAACTATAAGCAAACAAGCATTTCCTCCTCAGGCATCTTGTCATAACAATAGAAAAGCTAACTAACAACAACCCAGAAGAACACATCCCAGGACTTGTTTGTTTTCAGGCAAACGCCTGCCATTTTGCCATTTCAATTTGTATTTTTTGTAGTACTACTGATCCAACTCCGGGCTTTGGACATGCTAGGCCAGCACTCTACCTCTGAGCTAGGGATGTGGTCCTGCTAATAGCTCCAGCCCTTCTAGTCCAGAGAATCTTTTGTCTCAAGAGTCTGGTGATACGTGGGGACTGGGGCATATCTTAGTTAGGGTGTCTATTGCTGTGACAAAACACCATGACCGCACAGCGAGTTGGGGAGGAAAGGGTTTACTTGGCTTACACTTCCATATTGCTATTTATATTGAAGGAAGTCAGGACAATAACTCAAACAGGGCAGGATCCTAGAGGAGGTCAAGACTGCCATTTCTGGAAATGCACACTTCCTGAGACCTAACAGTAATCTGCTCAGATGGATAAGTCCGATGGCAGGACAGATAGACAGGCCCCACTGCAGGACAGATGGAAGCAAGCTCCTTTGTGCCATACTGTTCATGGTAGTGAGTCTAGAAGTGAACTACAGATATCCAACAAAAACACTAAAATACCCCTTTCTATATGATGCATCCACACAGTGAAGGCTGGCTCCAGACTCACAGCTCTCCTCCCCCAGCACCCCAAACCCTGGGATTACAGAGATGCACTCCTACATTCATCACCTCCTTTCTCCACCATTTCTGAAACACCTGTAAGAACCTCAATGGAAAACACGAATGTATCCATCTTTGTTCTTTGCATCAAAGCAAAAAAATTTCAAAGGTACTTTAATTAGAAAGGACTTTTGAAAATAGAGAAACAGGATTCTCTAAAGATCCATTTAAACCAAATATAGTGATCCAGCAAGATGGCCCGGCAGTCGAAGGTGCTTGCTGCACAAGCCTGATGACCTGAGTTCAATCCCAGCACCCACATAACAGTGCAAAGAGAGAGCTGACCCCCCAAAGTCATCCTCTGACCTTCACATATGCACTGTGGCATGTGGACCCTTATACACATCATGTGCACACATAGATAGAAAATAACCGAAATGCATTAAAAAAAAAAAAGTCAGAGCAATCAGAACTCCCATGGCCATGGGAAAGAAAAGGGAGGCTATTGTTTCCCATATGATGCTGCAATTCCACTTGTGGACACAACTCAGAAGAATTAAAAATAAGGTCTCAAAAAGACGTCAAGACACCCATCTTCGTAGCACAGTTCACAACAGCTAAAACGTTGAGATCACCCAACATCTGTTGAGAGATGATGGGGCTGAACACAAGGGGCATAGACACCACAGGAAACCCTTCAGCCTTGAAAAAGGGGGAGAATGATGATCCTTGTCACTGTCGGGTCCAACAGTAACTCCATTTCCCCGAATTCTGGCAGTGACACAAAAACCAGTGTTCCTCGGGAAACTGGGAAGCTGGTTCCCCTCCATCAAAAGAAGCCCTTTCCCTTGTCACTACCAGAAGGGACAAATGGCTATCCGTGGTGCCTATTAGCATCCCAAAGGGGGTGCTGGACTCCAGGCTCCCTCAGTATCACAAACCCCTGCTACACATTTCTGAGTCCATTACAGCATCCTAGCTCTTCTCGCCTCCTCCCTCCCCTACCCTTAACTTCTCCAGCTCTTGGTTTCCTTCTCTGCAATTGTTCATTCTCCTTATAACCCTTCTATTTATTTCATCTATGTTCTCTTTTCTTTGCCTGTTCTTTCCCTCTCCCTCTCTCCCTCCCTTCCCTCTCCCCCTCCTCCCCCTCTCTCTTCCACTCCTCCTACTCTCTCTGTCTTTCCCACCTACCCTCCATGGTCAGTTCCAGTCTGCTGTCCCATGTTCAGTCTACTACTTTCTCTGCCTGCTCTGGACTCTTCCAGATGCCTTTAGCTGATTTCTCTCATATCTCCAATTTAAAAGGCGGCGGGGGGGGGGGGGGGGACTGGAGAGATGGCTCAGTGGTGAAGAGCACCAACTGCTCTTCCAGAGGTCCTGAGTTCAATTCCCAGCAACCACATAGTGGCTCACAACCACTTGTAGTGAGGTCTGGTGCCTGTAGGGACACATGCAGGCAGAACACTGTGTACCTAATAAATAAATAAATCTTAAAAACAAACAAACAAAAAAAACAACCTTTCCTCTAACCATACCATGGCATGGTCTTGTGTTCAGTTTATACAGTTACAACATGCATAAACCTTGAGAACATTCTGCTTAGTGAAATAAGCTGGCCACAAGCAGAGCTGACTTCCATTTGCATGAATTATCTAGTTAAACCTGTGGAGGGAAAGTAGAGTGGTGGTTGGTGAGGGCTGCAGGGATGGAGGGATGCCCTTTGTCACTGTTTTGCAGACAGTTTCAGTTTGAAAATGCCCAGAAGTTCTGGAGCAGGGTGGGGTCGTGAGTTGCACAATGGGAGTTGCTTCACGCTGCAAGGCTATGCAGCTGATGAGTAAGCCAGTAAATTTTATAGCCGGTCCATGAGCTGGTGGCTTTCCATCAACTTGACACAAACTAGAGCCATCCTAGAAGAGGGAGCCTCCTTTAAAGAACTGCATTCAGCAGACTGGCCCATGGGCAAGTCTGTAGAATGTTCAAAATTATACAACACTTAAAGTGACTGACTTTACTAAATAGTTTTAATTGTAACAAATTATTTTAAAAAAAAATTTCTGTTGTAAGGAATATAGAGAATACAGAAAAATATTGTAAAAAAAAAAAAAACAACAACACTTTAAGAGTAAAAGCATGACTTTTGCCCAAATGTAAAGTAAATATGTGCCAAATACTTAATGGTATTTAAGGAGGGAAACAGTATAGTGTGAAAATCAAAGGAAAATGCAAATATTTCATACATATGCGAATGGGACAGTTAAGATGAATTTGAAAACTGGGACCAAATTAGGTGATATTCAGTGAGCAAAACACATGATGCACATGTATGAGATGTCATTATGAAACCCATTATTCTGTGCTATTATATGCTCATCTTATATAAACCGTTAAAAAGGAAACTTAAACATGTGTGTTATAAACATTGTATTCTGTCAAAATGGCTTATTACTCTAAATCAATGACATCAGAGACCGCTAGTTGGCTCCTACCTTTGCCAATACAGATTTTGAAGCTTTCATTTTTTATCAATCAAGGAGAATAAGGTGCTTCTTCTAATTGTATTTCTTTGATTATAAGTTTGTCTTTTGTTTTCATGAAGAAAAAGCTAGTTGGCATTCTTTGGGCAATAATCAAGCATATTCCATCCCTTTGCATTTATCTGAAAGCTTCATTTCAGAACAAATAAAACCATGGCTTTTCTGCAATGCGTTGTAGGCCTGCCAAGTCCTGAACCTAACAATCGAGTTATCCACACTCTCGCTTATCTTATCCACACTCTTACTTTCTTGGGAGCTGAACTTTATGCGGAGCGTGGAGTCGTTATTAAACAAATCTAGCAAGGTTTCCATAGTGCAACATAGTTCCCCAAGCCCGGAACTGCGGTGCACATGGCTCCTGTGCATCCTGGGTGGACCACCCTACCGTGAGTGGCTGCGAGTGGCAGCGCAAAACTTTCCAGGGACGCTGGACACCCGTTGGGTGTGGAGTCAGGCGGCTAGGGGTGGGGAGGGGTGTGTGGAGGGGGGTGGTGAAGCTTTCTGAACAGAGATGCGTTGAGAGACGAGGAAGGTGCACAGCCAGGCGACAGGTGAGGCTGCACCAGCGCCTCGCCCCCTTCGTCCCGCCCACAAGAGCGTGGGCGGCGCCACGGAGCCAGGGCGGGGCGACCTTTGCTCGCTCCCTAAACCATTGGAGCGGGCGGGGCGAAGCAGCCGGGCCGGGGTGGGGTGTCCAGGTCCTCAGAGTCCGAGGTCGCCTCTTGCCAGGTGGCCCTGCCGCTCCTGCCCCTCCCATGGGGTAGGGTTTGGCCGTGGGGGCCGCACCTGGGCGCGCGGTTTCGGTCTGACCGGACTCGGAACCAGTTTCGATTAGGGACAGCGGCTGGGCGAGAGGGCGGGGCGGTCGGGACGCCGGAGAGGAGGGGACTCGGTGCGAGAGGCTCAGTGGGGACAGTCCCGCGCGCGGGAGACAAAGAGTGTCCAGAGAGCGCCGGTGAGCATCACTGCTACCCCTAGCCCCGGCAGCCTCGCAGACTTGGGGACCCCGGGTCCGGGGTGCGCTGCTGAGCAGGCACGGGTGCCGGGGACCCGCGAAGCTACGAAGGATGCGGACGCCGGTGGTGATGACTCTGGGCATGGTGTTCACGCCCTGCGGGCTGCTGCTCAATCTCATCAGTACGCTGACCCCGGGCTGGCGGCAGCTGAAGGGCTTTCTGGACCAGCCAGTGGACGTGGTGCTGTACCAGGGTCTGTGGGACATATGTCGCGAACAGAGCAGCCGCGAGCGCCAGTGCGGCCAGCCCGACGACTGGAACTACTTCCAAACCCAGCCTGTGCAGGCGGCCCGGGGACTCATGATCACGTCACTGGCCATCACCGCCCTGGGGCTGCTGCTGGCGTCGCTGGGCGTGCGCTGCTGGCAAGATGAACCCCACTTCGGGCTAGCTGGCCTCTCGGGCATCGTCCTTTTCGTCGCCGGCCTCTTCAGCCTCGTCCCAGTGTCCTGGTACAACCACTTCTTGGGGGACCGCAACGTCCTGTCCGCCCCGGGCAGCCCGGTCACCCTGGAAGTCAGCTATAGCCTGGTGCTGGGCTACCTCGGTAGTTGCTTGCTGCTGCTGGGCGGCTTTTCGCTGGCGCTCAGCTTTGCGCCCTGGTGCGAAGAGCGCTGTCGCCGCTGTCGCAAGGCGCCCCCCGCAGGCCCGCGCCGCAGCAGCATCAGCACCGTCTATGTGGACTGGCCGGAGCCTGCGCTCACACCGGCCATCAAGTACTACAGCGGGGGCCAGCATCGGCCTCCTCCCGCCGCCGAGCACCGCGCCACCAGCAAGCTCAAGGTCGGCTTCCCGATGCCACGGCCGCCGCCCAAGGCCTACACCAACCCGGTGGATGTGCTTGAAGGAGAAGAGAAGACCGCCTCTTCCCAAGGCGGTTCTTCCTCTCGCAGCACCCGGCCCTGCCACAGTTCGCTGCCCTGTGACTCCGACCTGTAGACCCAGTTCACCCACCGTCTACCTGAGCTGCGCCTGGGGTCTGAAGGTGATTTGAACTTGTGCGTTGCCATGATGTCTGCAACCAGAACCCTGGACACCTTACTATTTGGAGGGCAAAATTTCCTTTCCGGGGGGGTCAAACTGCTCCCCAGATACTAAGCTGGGTTCGTTTACACTGAAGGCGTTTCACTCCCCCCCCCCCCCCCCCGCGAGGGATCGGGTCTTCTTATGCAGGGACAAGAAAGGGTGACATTTTGCAAGCTGTTAATCTCAGTAGCAACCACAACAAAATCGCAACTAGTGAACAGGCTTTAAAATGGTATAACACCTTGAAAGTACAGTATTCTAAGTTACCCGTGAATCTTCATAAACGTCACTGTTGAGGTGGTTTGGGTTTTTTTTGTTTGTTTGTTTGTTTTTTCTTCTCCGTCCCTGCTTCAGTTTCCAGAGAACTCAAAGGGCCAAAAAATATATATGCCTGTCTGACTGTGTTTGAAGGATGTTCTATGAAGCCAGCGGTTTTAATGGCTTTTGTGAGGTGAAGTAACTTGTTCAACTCATATTTATATTTCTTCGTGCCTACGTAGTATTTTTCTTTTCTAATCGCTTATTCCTGTGTAGGAGGTTGAGCTTATTCAAAAGATTGTCTTCCAGAAGCCAGAAGAATGAAAAGTTGCTATTATACTATTCTGTTTGTTCCCTGGATACCTCACCCCGGACAGAAATATATTTTATACAAAACAACCCCAACTGTTAAGTTACATTTGGTTAAAGTCCATATGTATGTATCTTATTTATAAATAAAAAGATTTTAAATGTCAGTATCCGTATCCCTACCAAAGCTTGTCTCCAGTGTCACCGTGGAGAGTTTCAGCACTTGGTATTCGCAGTTTCCTGGCGGCTTAGGCACCTTGTCTGCAATCAAGCACTCTCATATTCGCCCTTCTCCGCCTAAGATTACTAAAAGGAGCCAAGGGGCCCCACTGAAATCCCGGATTGCTTTGTTTTCAGGCTCACTTGGTTTCAGTGCAAGCCAAGTCTATTGTTGAAAAGAACCAGAAGTGCCAGTTTCGGGAGGAGGATAGAAGTCCACTCCTCTTGCCCAGGTACTTCATGTCCCAAGCAGACAGCTGTGTTCCATAAGGGGGCTCCAATCCCCAGCAGCTCTGGCTTGCTAAGCAATGGAGTTAAATGTCCCTTTAACCGAACCGAATCCATTTCAAGTACAGACCGAAGTGGGAACCAAAAGTTCAGGCAGCCCTGGCCATGGGAAGCAAAAATCGAAGGAACTGAAGTTTCTGCAGGGCCAAGAAGATAAGAATTCACAATCCCTGTCACTTAGTAGCGAAACCACCTTTTTTCGTGGAGGACCCCAACATGCAGGCATATCACTTTAGAGTCCTTTTCTAATGCAGATTCCCATGCTGCAGACCCTGAAACTGCCTCATAAGTAGATCCCAGAAGCCCCCAGTGCAGTGATTTTTCAGCCGGTGGGTAGCAACCCCTTTGGGAATGACATATGAAATATCTTAACTATCAGATACCTTACATCATCACGATTCATAATAGTATCAAAATGACAGTTATGAAGTAGCAATGAAATAATTTTATGGTTAGAGGTCACCACACGAAGAACTCTATTAAAGGGTCACAGCATTAGCAAGGTTGAGAACCAATGCACTATATATATTGTCCTGGAGGCATGCCAAGTGGCCAGGCTCCAGCTGGGACTTTGCCTCACTTAATTGCAGCTGGAGGCAGGAGCTCCTCATCAACAGACCTCAGAGCACCTGCTACATAGAAGCTTTAGAAGGTGGACGTTGACTCTGTGTATTAGTTAGGGTTTCTCTTGCTGTACACCATGACCACAAGCAACTTGGAAGGAAAGGGTCTATTTGGCTTACACTTCCACATCCTAGTCCATCACAGGAGGAAGTCAGGACAAGAAAAACAGGGAAGGAACCTGGAGGCAGGAGCGGATATAGAGGTCACAGAGGGGTGCTTCTTACTGGCTTGCTCCTCATGGCTTGTTCAGCTTACTTTTTATACACCCCAGGACCACCAGCCTAGGGATAGCACCACTCACAGGGCGCTGGGCCCTCCCTCATCAATCACTAATCAAGAAAATGCCCTACAGCTGCATCTTATGGAGGCATTTTTCTCAATTGAAGCTCCCTCCTTTCAGATTATTCTAGCTTACATCAAATAGACACGCACCTAGCCAGCATACTGCGGGTGCAGAGCTAGAACAGAGAGTGTAGCCTGGATGTATTCAGCTTTCACTTCAATGGTAGCGGCTGCAGGTTTCGAAGTCCTGAGGTAGCTAACAACTTGGAGGCCCTGGTTTCTTGAAAGTACTGAATTATATTCGCATCTTGACTCCAAGCACTGCTGTGTGCACTAATATTGTCGTTCTCTTCTGCCTTTTACTTTTCCTTCCTCCCCAGTTTATTATTTTTCCCCTTACTTATAGGCAAAGCATCTTTCTGGGATGATCACTATTTAACCACTGAAAGCTAAAACTATCCCCCTCCTCATCAGCAGGAATGGGTCCAAACGTCCCTTTTAAAATAAACTTTTGTTTGGGTCAAAAGTGTTCAGAATCGCATGGAAAGAGATTCCTGCACGGGGTGGGGATCTTTTTTGTCCCAGTGGTCATTCCCTGCCACAGATGCACACACTGACAATGGGCTTTAAGCACAAAGTTGGAGGAGCCAAGCTTCGAAGTCCTGCTGTGAGTGTGATTCCTGACCAAGTGAGTTGATGCTGGCCAATCAGATGCTGCACTGAAGTTAGCTCTCCGATGTAGGACGGCACTGCCACCTTGCCCCACACACCTATGATATGTCCTTTCAGCCGGCACATAAAGTATGTGTCACCATTTGATGCCTACAGTCTTTCCAGGCTGCTCAGGTTTGCCTAGAGGCCTCTAGAGCCTGAGAAAAGCAAGGAGAGACTGCTTCACACAGTATTGGCTATGTTTGTTCTCCACTCAGGCTTTCCTGGGGATGCAGGCCTCACCAAGGAGATTGAGGGGTGTGTGTGTGTGTGTGTGTGTGTGTGTGTGTGTGTGTGTGTGTGTGTTTCGAGCAGAAGCTGTTTATCTTCTTAGAGGCTGTGGGAAGGGCTGGCAGGCTGTCTCAGAAACCACCTCTTCTTTATTGCACGGCGCATCCACCCAGTAAGTATTTTAAACACCTGACATTTTGCAAGCACACTTGTGGGCCCTGGAAAACAAAACAACCTGGCTCTGACGTACTCTAGTGGGAGATCCCATACGATAGGATTCACAGCAGCAAGCCAGGGTTAATGGACAGAGGCATGGGGATGATATTTTAGAAAAATTGAGAAGAAAAAAGGTAATGTCTGAGCAGAAAAGTGACAGGAGAGAGCTGGGAGTATTGCAGGCAGAGGGGATGGCAGAATCCACTCCCATGATTCTCTTCCTTCTGTGCTCTACTTTCTTTCCTTTTATAGTCTCACGGTGAGGACTGGAAGCTGGCAGTTAAGACTAGGTGCATCTTGACACTTGCTCTTTATTGGGCAAATAATAGTAACATTAGTAGGAAACACAGTCTAGAGTAAATACAATCAGTCTTGTAGAACGCCTTTAGAATAAAAAGCAATTTGACAGACGAAGAGCTGGTGAGGGACATTTTATTATGTCAAGGCACAAATCACTCCATAAGTCATCAGGCAGGTAACACACTGGAGGCTCACAGGCCCAGATTCTTGGCGTGTCCGATGTGGCATGACTGTAATCCCAGAATTTGGCAAGTAGAGACAGAAGGATTAGAAGGTGAAGTTCATACAACTCTATGTATCGAGTTCGAAGCCAGCCTAGGGATGTTGTGACATTTGCTCCCTGTGTGTATGCGTGTGTGCGCGCGCGTGTGCACACACACACACACTCACACACACTCACAGTAAAAGCCTTCTCCTCTCCTCATATATAACTTGTGCATATAGAAAGTTATTATGTACCCATGGCCACTACTCCCAATTCCCAGAAAGGGTGTCACTAAAGATGAGCTGCTTCTCCCTGTGTGGGAAGAATGATGGGGACTCAATTATCTATCACTTCAAATTAAAAAAAAAAAAAAGGGTTTGAGATTCTCACCCTCTCTCTCCACCCATGTTCCTCTGTGTCCTCTCGCTGAGCTGTGAGTAGTAAAATGACCTCTTCCCCTGTCCCCCCACAAGAAGAAGGCCATGAAAATAAAGATGAACTTGTTCAAACCAAGGAAGGCACAGAGAAAGCTCAGCATAGGAGGCCTTGCTGACCAGGGACTTGGTTCTTCAGTAGGGGATGTGGCGGGGGGCCTTCAGTGTGGGCTCATAGCTTTAATCCCAGCACTTGGAAGGCTGACGTAGGGAGTCCAAGGCCAGTTTGGGAAGCATTGCAAAGACCTGTGTCAGATAGTAGAGCAAAGAATGAAACAAAGGACTTGATTTAAGCATTTTTCCAGACTGACAAGGAGGTGGGTCCGCTGTCCCCCTTGGAAAGCAACAGGACTATTAGGTGGGGAGGGGGCCTGAGAGTAGGAATATTATTTCACAGGTATCAAGCCCCTTTGCCACTGGCATGGCTAAGCCCCTGCCAACTCCTTCCCCACACATCAACAACCATTTATGCCATGGGGCTCCAAAATGGCTTCCTCTTAACATTGGGCAGCCAGGGACTGAACAGTGTGGACAACTTCCCAGGCTTATGTGTGGTCAGTCCATGTTGCTGGTGTGAGGTTAGTCCTGGCCAGCTTCGATTCCTCATCTGTGAAGCTGGAAAGGCTGCTGGGGATGACAGGAAGGCCGCCTTCACTTGGGTTCACTGAGGGTAACGGTTAAGAGCTTGGCTGAGAACACAGACATACAATTCAGACTGTGCGGGCTCGGGAAGAGGACTGGTCTAAGTGCTGATCTGAGAGCCTGAAAGCCACAAACTCCATATTCAGAGTTCTCAGTTTCTCTGAGTTCTGGAAGCCTTCCAGGAGTTAAAATGGTAGCATCCTCCCAGAATTCCCCTCTTCCCGGTTGTTCTCTATGAGAAGTGTTAAGTGCCTAATTTAATTTTCAATTGCTAGCAGATGTGCGAAGTCAAGTGTGTGGCATGTCTTTGAGCCTAATGCATAGGCCAACCAACATTTCTAAAGACCCTTATTTGTCCAGAAGAAAACGTAGAGATTTCACCTCTATCATAGGTGTATTGCTCTGTCTATTCATGTTATAGGAACTGGACTCCATAACCTGCCACCATAATTTTCATGTTTTCAAAGGGTTTCGGAAACAGATATTAGTAAAGGAAATGGATTTATTTAGTTTGGCCAAACTATGGTATTGTGCTGGCTAGTTTTTATGTCAACTTGATGTACGCTAGAGTCATCTGAGAGCAGGGAACCTCCATTGAGAAAATGCCTCAGTAAGACCGGGCTGTATGCAAGCCTGTAGGACATTTGTTTTAAAGTTAATGATGGATGTGGGAGGTCCCAGCCCATTGTGGGTGGAGTCAGCCCTGGACTGGTGGTCCTGAGTTCTACAAGAAAGCCGGCTGAGCAAGACATGAGGACCAAGTCAGTAAGCAGCAACCCTCCATGGCTTTGCCATCACCTGCTGCCTCCAGCTTCCAGCCCGTGTTGAGTTCTTGCCTTGGCTTCCCTAAGTGGGCTGTGATTCAGGATATGTCAATTAAATGCTTTTCTTCTCAAGTTGCTTTGGTCAAGGCACTTTACTGTAGTGGCCCCAACTAAGAAGTTATAAACTTGAGGTTCTGATAGCATCAGGTGTAAAGAAACTGATACATGAACACATAACACAGATACAGTCACACAAAAAGACTCTTATAGATTAAAATGCATCATTTCTACCAGTAGACAAGACTGTGAAATTGACTTAAGATTCATTGAATACATACTTTTTACTTTTTTTTCCGAGACAGGGTTTTTCTTTGTAACCATCCTAGCTGTCCTGGAACTCAGGATGGCCTCGAACTCACAAAGATCCACCTGCCTCTGCCTCTCAAGTGTTAGGATCAAAGACATGTGCCACCACTGCCTCGTTGAATATAAACTTGAGACTCCATTCTAGAATCATGCCCTTTGGATGAAATGGACGATCAGTATATTTCATAAATCATCGAATGGGGAAAGCATTAAGAGATATGTTAAAATAGATTCAGATGGAGTGTACTTACACATACACTTCTGGGAAAACATGGATAGGTCAGACACGTGGTAAAGAGGAGGCAAGTGATACACGACAGACACACAGGGAGCTAACTGACGATGGCCAGCGACCTTATTCCTCCAAAGCAAAGGGAATGCAGGAATTTCTGGGGTCTGCATTGGAATCCGGGTCTAAGGAGTGACTAGAAGTCACATTCAAGCATAGAGCCTGCAGAAGCTGACTGACCTAGTCAGAACACCAGTCCTGAGGGTCTGCAAGGAGGCTAAAGGTCACAAGAGCAACAAGGCAGCAGCTCCAGTCTACCCAAAGTAATAATCATATGGATGTACATCATTCATACCTGCTTTGGAGCCTGAATTTTTCTTATGTCATTTTCATATGTGCATAGACAAGTGACGACAGGGACTTGGCAAGGGCAGAATGATCAGTGATGTTAGCTTTTAGGAGGTAGAAAAAAGAAATTCCTTTTGTGGGCAAAGAGACACAGGGTACTGGAAGGTGGAGATGAGTTTTCTCATGTACAACTTTTGTACAACTTAATGATGCTTGTCCTGTCTTCCAAACAGAAAGACCCAGCACAGCCTGATCAGGAAGGGCAGCTCCCCTGGTGTTCTGGTCAAGTTGATCTTTACTTATGAGATGTCAAACTTCATTGAAGAGCACAGAACATCTTATTCATTTCCCACAGTAATAAGCCTAGGGCTTCTCATTAGGCTTAGCAGCCTACACAAACTCATTCTGTGAGACAAAATGCAAAAGTCTAGAAAGGATCTGAACAAGGAAACTCTTCTAAATGATATTGGGTTTATTACAGTTTAGACTCATATCACCACTGGATTTGGGTACCAAGCTAAGCCATACATGGGCATTATACAGGACAGAGTGATTTGTCCAAGGTTGCTCCTACCAAATTTTAGACCACACATCCATTGTGACTCTATGTACATCACAAATTCAGTGCCTTTGATTGCCCAGCAAGGCTTTGATTGCCCAGGAAGCAGTGATAACCCAGCAAGGCCAACCACTCATGTGGTCCTCAGCCAGCAAGAGCTGGTGTAGCCAATGTCCTATGTTAATGACCACAAAAGCCATCAGTGTCACTTTAAATAGCATTAGACATATCGTGCATCTGAGATTCCATATCGGCAAGGTCTATTTACCTGTCCCATTTATTTCAGAACTGACTGACGTTATCATACAGGAAACAGTTTTTTTATGAGTGCCATCCGAGAAGTGAAATTTATCTGGAGTGGTGAGGCTAGAGAACAAATACTTGAACAGTGGCCAATCTACAGGAACTTGACTTTCAACTGAGATGCAAGAAGATCACTCTCTTTGGTAACCTAGGAAACTGGTTCAGAGGATTAACTACCTCGAAGTCGGTGTCAGAACCAAGATTTAAACCTAGGACTTCTGACTGGCACTGGGTCAGGTGACTTGGGGTGAAGAGCACTTGTAGCTGAATCATAGCCTAAGCTACATGGAAATCAAACTGAATTCTCACCATATCTAAGAATCTATGGTTTTAAAAAAATCCACTAGCAAAACCAGATGACCATCTCTACTTTAAGAAGGAATCACTTGAAGTAATCAGCATTTACCACAAACTGTTTGGGAAGTTAAGACAGCATACAATGAACTGGATAAACAATATTTATTGAAAGGTGTCAGCTCTTTTTTTAATGAGGTCATTCAGTTTGTAAAGAGGTTAAGGATTCCTGTGGGAAAAGAGTTGAAGTTAGAAAACATATGCTGCATTTACACAAAACAAAAAAATAGAGTTGATGGAACCTAGAGGTGTTAGTAGAGATCACAGGGAAGGAGTACCTAAGTTTTGGGGGCAAACTCTAGCTCTAATATCAACGTACACCACCCCCAATATGATTAGCCCCATGTGTGCACTGAAATGTATAGACTACAATTTCATGCGTGTTTCATTGGAATTCTTCAAACCAGAGCTAAGGACCAAAGACTTAGTAAGCAGAAGATTCATATAAATAACAGCCACATTCACCTAGCTTGGACTTTTCACAATTGAATTCTTTAAGCATATCTCACCATCCCCTTTCCTCAAAGAGACTTCCCAGACTCCCTCAGCATACCTGCTCATCATAAACTTCATTGACAAAAGTCTCGCTATTCATTAGATTTTCTTCTTCTTGGTTTTTTTCTTTATCATAGTCCAAATTCCTTGATGATGTTCTACAATCAAAGAAACAATACCAAAAGATTAGTTTGCATAGAAACCAAGGGGGAGATGGCTCAGTACTTAAGAGCACTTCCTGCTCTTGCAGAGGATCTGAATTCAGTTTCCAATACCCATATAGAGGTCAAAACTGTCTGGAACTCCAGTTCCAGGGATCCAAAGGCCTCTTCTAGCCTCTGAAGTCACTGTGCCTACAGTGGGTATGCATACATTCAGACAAACACTCATGCACATAATATAAAAGCAAATAAGTCTAAAAAGTGTATACTTACTTATCCACTGTCAGGGTTTAATTACATATAAATGGTGTTTCATTTTAACCACCTCTTAAATAAAGACAAAGATCTAGCGTGGATAATACTTGAGTCAATTATTATTTGTTACTATGCAAATGTAGGATTGCTTCTCCCCTGGAGGAAGGCCAGTGACCAGTCAATAAGAAATAACTTCAAGGACAGGTAAGGCGCAGTGGGACACAAGTTGAGTAGGAAATCAGGTAAACATATCAGAAGGACCAAGAGTGAACTGGTTATGTATTAACCAGCATTTGCTTGGACATGTTCATTCTCGTGCCTTTTCTTCCTTCTGTGAAATCGAAGACAGAGTAGCAGGGCACCTTCTAAAGTATCAGGTCCCTTTATAATTCTTCATCTGTAGGCTGCTTAATGTTCCTTCTCAGTATGTTCAATCACTTTCTTCAGACACATCTTCCTACTCTATCTTACAATGTCAGAACTACCATTTGGTTATCGTGTGTTCTTTAATGGCTTTCTCGCCTAGGATAAAACCTAGTGTCAATTCTCTTCATTATTCCTGAATTTCACCTCCAGATGTGGGCTAAGTATGCCCCGCCCATGCTCCAAACCCACGAAATATAGGATGATGATGTTAAGATCTTTAAAGAGGTGCCGAAGTAAAGGCGGCCAATAGAATGAACCCCACCACAACATGACTGTGTCTCCCTGAGAAGAGGGGTACAGACACACATGGGGGGACATTATGAAGGGGAAAGGGAGACACCCCACCATCAACCAGCCAAGGAGAGAAACAGCAAAGAGCTCTGTAAACTCTTAGATCTCAGCCTTCCTGCCTTCTTGAGAACATGTATTCATGTAGTCTGTGGCCCCCAGCCTGGTACCCTAGTAGATTCACAACCTCCTGACAGACCCGCCTGCAATCGCTGGTGCTCACCCATTACTTCATAGATGGGGAATCTCCTCACTTACATTCCTGTAGCTTCGTCACCGACACCTGTGAAATCGGATTTTACCTTTGCAAATGTCTCATACCCTATACCCTACACTGTGTCGCACACCTCAGGTCTCACTCAAGGAGACTGACCCAGTTACTATTTTTCCAGGTCATTTCACAGGTTACCTCATCACCTCAACCCTTCCTTAGAAAATGAACACCTAGAGTGGACTTAAGTCTTCAACCCGACTCGTTGTATCTTACCAGCTGCCTTTGAAATGTAATTCTCCTGTGAAGACACAGTCACTCACCTTTTGAATTTACGCTCTCTTCTGAAATGTAGACACAGGCCCAGAGCTGCCAGAATGGCTGCCAAAGCAGCTACTGCACTCAGAGCCACATAGACAGTGCCAGGGCTGTGGGGTGCTTCTTGGCAGAACTCTCCACCATATTCCAGCAGGCAGCGGCATCTCCTCAGCTTCCCTTCCACGGTGCATGTCCCTCTCCCATTGCAAAAGTCTTGGCTACAGGGCATATGTTTGGCCTCCTGTAAATCCTCAGTCTGAACAGTTTCCTCTCTTCCCTTGGTTGTGGGGACCTTGCTCTCTGGTCTTGTTTTTCTGACAGGATGTCTCATTCCTTCTTGTTCTAGATATACACCGGTGGTAGACTCAGTAGCCCGGAAAAGTTTGGAAGCTTCTGGTGTCAACCTTTCCCAAGCTTCTGGCTTCTCAAGTATTGATGTTGAATGGATTTTACCTGGATTCATACCTATAAAAACCAAGATAGAATTATTTGCCCAACCTTCTTCCCCTAGGTTATGGTTACTCAGTCATTCTATTTAAATTGGTAGGATTGAGGTCCTTTCAAACAAACTAAAACTGCCCAGCTTCTTGCAGCTCACTCTCATGCTTCCTGTCCTAACAACCAGAAGGCATATTAGCTTTCCAGAGGAATATGTAACAATTTATATCCGGTTGTCCACAAGTAGAGCTTTCATGTTGTTCAGTAACAAAAATCAGTGCTAACATGGCAGTGAGATCCTGGATAAATATTTAAGGGGTAGTATTGAATTGTATATTTCCAAAAGCCATGAACACTGATGCACAATGGGTGCTGAGTAGGAGATACTCACAGTCCACTTCATCAGATCCATCCAGACAGTCAACATGCCCGTTGCAAACTTGCTCCATGGAAATGCACTTCTGACCATCCTTACAACATTGTGATGGTGTAGAGCACTGGACAAATTCCACACATGTGTGTCCATCAACCAAGCAGTGCCCACTGGGACACCTGCAAGTCTTGCCTTCAGGATTTGGTAAACAGATATGACTGCATCCTCCATTGTCTTTTGAGCAGCTGTTGTTACCTATACACACCAAACCAAAAATATATTAAGTGAGGTTAGGCTCTGAGAGAACTTTCTACAAGTTTTTTACAAATGCATTATCCTCAAAAGATGCAGATGTTTCCAACAAATTACCTAGCTCTTCAATTTGATTCCTTTTAGTTAACTAGGCTCTGAGTAATGGATAGTTCTTCATAGATCAATGTGACTTTAAACATTTAACAAGGGACCGCCTTAAGAAAAATTGAGGGGACCTCTTAATCATTCGACCTTACATTGTGGGCATGCTTCACTCAAATTTTCAGTTGAAAGCATGGAAGCAGGGAGGTTTATTATCCCTTTTATACTCTGATTAAGGGAGCCATCTCTCATTTAGGATTATTCTTCAAGGCTTAGTCTTTAACTTCTAATGAGGCCTGGCCTTGTGAGACATTCCAGGCCCTGGGGCACAGAGCTGTATGTGATGCAGATAAATGTACAGAAGGTAGCAAAGCTCCCTCCTTCTAGCTCTAAGAACTAAGTGACAGAAAACTTGAGTGACATCTAATACTTAAAGGAAGTCTAAAAATGATCTCCTCATTGAACCAAGATTGGTAGCCTCCCCATGACTAGCACACACTTCAACGGAGGTGTGACTTTCGCAAAAAAAAAAAAAAAAAAAAAAAAAAACCAATGGAGCAGTATTCTCTTAAGACAAATGTACCCAAATCACATCTGACCACTCCCAAGTTGATGTTTTGAGGCTCAGTCAACAGCTATGTAGATAGATACTACTGATGGTGAGTAGAAGGAAAGCTAGCTCTGCTTCAGAGTTCAAGTGTGTGTGTGTGGGGGGGGGCGGGTGTTGCTAAAGATTTGACTTGAAGTCTCACATGTAGTAGTCAAGAGCCAAGTTGTTCCTCTAGGCCCCCCCTTTTTTTAAAGACAGGATCTCACTAAGTTCTGCACATAGCCTTGAACTCACTCCGTAAGCCAGACAGACCTTGAACTTGGAATTATCCTGCCTCAGACCCCCACAAGCTAGAACCATGGGCCTACACTAACCAGCAGGTGTTTCTCAACTCTCAAGTGGTATTTCATTTATAATAACATTAGTATTGTTTAATCTTTAAGAACAAAGTGGTATGTTCTGGTTCCTGATTTTACTGGATTTCTGTGTACGTGACTATTGTGTGTTAGTATTGTTTAGTCTACAAGGTCTAAGGGATAGATTCTGGTTTCTGATTTTATGGGTTTCTGTGTATGTGACTGGTGTGTGTCTCTTGTGCCTTTTCTTTGCTTCTTTTTTTCCCCGTTTGTTTATTTTGTCCTGTTATGGTTTGTTTTTATTTTATCTTATTATCTCTACCATTTCTTTAGATGTCTCTTTATATTCTAATGAGAAAGAGTAAGGATTTGGGTGGTTGGGGAAGTGGGGATGGTCCAGGAGGAATCGGAGGAGGGGAAACAGTGATCAGAATATACAGTATGAAAACATCTATTTTCAATTAAAAATATGTGAGTGGAGGAGGCTTGCTCATTGGTAACATTCAGGCCCTCTGTTCACCAGGTCTGGGTTAGATCCCAGGCATAGCAAATATACAAAACAACAACATAAAAAGGAAATCAAACATCAACTACTGAAAGCCAGAGTCTGGAAGGTACATGAAGGATAAAATAATTAAAATAAAACTTAAAAGAACGAAAGTGAAAACAGAATGCAGGTTCTGTAGTATAGACCTTAAGTGCCTCCCAAAGGTCCCTATGGTAATGGGTCTGAGCTCAGTGCAACACTATTGAAAGGTGCTGGAAATAGAAGAAATATGGCTTAGTGGGAGGTTTTTAGACACTGGACGCACAACTCCAAAGAGCATCCTAGGATTCTAGTCTCTTCCTCTTTTGCTTTTCAGACATGAGGGGAACAGATTTTCTCTGCCAGCCACACGCTCCTGTCATGAACGGTTGCTGTACCATAGATCCCAAGGCAAGGAGACAGCCACTGAAGACTGAAACCTACAAACCTTGAGCCAGAATAATGCCTGCTCCTTAGAAGTCAACTCTCACCTATTGTAGCCATTAAAAGCCAAGACACCAAGTCCACCAACTCCCAGCCCAGTGAATTTAGCACAGCCATGTTTGGTACACAATTCACAGGGGGTCAATGGTGTACCTGACCCGGACTGTAGAGAACTGCATAAATACAAGAGCATTGTGCAGATCAGTAAGAATTTCAGAGAAGAATATTTTAACACAGTGGGATACACAAAGACGTTCAAGGAGATGGTAGGGTGCAGTGTCCCCTCTTTGGGAACTCAGCGGACGGCAATGTTGTCCCAGTCATTGGAGATGTACTTACCCTGCTGCCTCAGTATACTATAAACTTTCAAGTCTACAATCTTCTGGTCTACCTGGAACCACTGATTTCCTGAGACTCGAGCTTTGCTGTACCAAACTTTGGTGATCTGGGCTGAAATGAAAGCCAGTGAGTAACTGTTAACAGAAATAAAATCCATGGTAGAACCATTCCTAGGCAAAGAAACGGGTTCAGTAGACACTCTTGAACTCATCTGTGTGATCCAATGAAGCAAAAAGAAGTTTTCACAATAGTTGCCTATTTTCCCGAGTTTTATTGTGAGAAAGAAATTCTGAGGGAACTTTAAAAAATGGCAAATTTTCAACCCAAACCAAGTCACATGTTAGGCATATCCTCCATAGAAAGTCACATGTTAGGCGTGTGTGGTGTTTCAGCACGTGGGAGGCTGAGACAGGAAAACTGTGAATTTGGGACCAACCGGTGCTACAGAGTGAGACGCTGTCTCAAAAAAAACCAACACACAAGCATGATCAAAGTCCAAGTCACATGTCAATAAATTATAGCTAGTGCATTAATAAATATTGAACTAGAAAATTAAAACAAGTGACACCTAAATGTAGTCTATGTGATTAATGAGGCCTTGTCTCAAAACTCATTAGGACACATCTCTGGAAAGGGCTCATGTGTAGGAGGAGCTGTGAGGGATCCTAAAATGGATGGGAAGTGCCTCATCACTCACCTCAGATTCTCCATCTGAGAACTCGCTCTGTTGTGGCTGATGGACATTCAGACATTTAAGGAGACAGGTTTATGTTTAATCTTGTCTCAGTTTCACCAAGTCTAGATACTCAGCAGACATTTATTCACAGGACTCAAGCAGAGTCACTGTAATGTACTAGAACACTGATTTTGGGCAAGCCCCTTAATATCCTAGAAATGGCCCGTATTCAAGTCCTGAACAAAGCTGTATGTGTGTCAGGAAAGCAGATGCACGAGTCAGTGGGGGAAGGAGGGGACCAGTAGGAGAGGACATGGGGCTTTGAGAAAGACAGTGGGGGTTTGAATAAGAACAAACTGTAGCAACAAACATGTTTGAAAATGTCACTGCAAAGCCAGGCGGTGGTGGTGCATGTCTTTAATCCCAGCACTCGGGAGGCAGAGGCAGGCGGATCTCTGTGAGTTCGAGGCCGGCATGGGCTACAGAGTGAGTTCCAGGAAAGGCTCAAAGCTACACAGAGAAACCCTGTCTCAGGAAAAACCAAAAAAAAAAAAAAAAAAAAAAAAGAAAATGCCACAGCAAAACCCACGTCTTCGTTTGTGAACCAGAAAAAGTAATTAAAAAATGAAAACGAAAGAATGTTGTATAATCCACCTTGTACCTCATGTTTACTTCATCAGCTAAGACAGGTATTGTCATTTGACTGGTAAACTGGAATAGCTAGTAGCTGAGAGCAGACATGCCACCCAGCTCCAACTCCTGGCCCAGTTCTCCCTTGCACTAGAGCTGCCCAAAAGTCCGTGTACTGAAGGCGTGGTCTCCAGCCTGGGTCTAAAGGGAAGGAAGTTAGATTATTGAGGGTATGCCCTAGAGTGGAATTTTAGGTCCGTGGCCTTCCTCATTCTCTCTCTCCATCACATGATCCGTCATAATCTGCTTCCTCACTAAAGAATCAAACGTAACCAGGGCACGTGCACTGAAACCCATGGAACTGGGAGTCCAAATCGTCCTTTTCCCCTCACGAGTCGGTTGTCAGAGGTGCTTTGTTACAGCGACAGATTGGTCACAGCAGTAAGGAGCATCAGATGACATACAAAAATCTCAGAACCTAAGCTTCTTTATATAGAGCAGGGGTTCTCAACCTTGGGTAGTGACCTACCCGGAGTCCCATACCAGATATCCTACATATCAGACATTTCCATTATGGTTTATAACAACAGCAAAATGACAGTTATGTAGTAGCACTGAACGAATTTCATGGTTGGGGGTCACCACAGCATGAGGAACTGGATTAAAGGGCCGCAGCATTAGGAAGGTTGAGAACCACTGCCACAGAGAATAACCCAAAACGTGACAGGTCCTCCAAGTCACAGGTGCACTGTTAACACATCCTTCTCTAGGTTAGGGAAGTTGGTTATTCTTCTAAAGGAAAGACACCGCTAGGGATGGGCGCGAAGCAGAAGCAGACACTCTCCGGATTCCAGGAGTGAATCCAGACCACAGTTCAGTCTATACAACAAGACTTACCATCATCAACCGTTGTCCACAACATCATGTCTTGACCGCAGGCAAAGAGGTGAAGATCCTTAACTCCTTGGTGGTCCACCCTGTATCTTGAGCCATCTAGCTGAATACTTTGAATAAGGCCCTGCCCTAGGAAGAGATAGCCAGTTAATTTCCTTTAGTCCTGACAGCTGTACTATATCCTGGAATTTGTCATGTCTTGTTTGTTCCAGCTTCAAGGTGACACTGTTTGCCATTCAGGCTCTGAAATCGATTCTTCCTCATTCATGTCTCTGTAACAGTGATTCACAGTGATTTGCATCTATATACGTGCATATATATGCATATACTTATATATGTATAGTGTGTATATATACTACATTAGTATATGTGGTGTGTGCATGATTCACAGTGATTGCATGTATATGCATAGTGTATATATAAATACACTATGTAGAGTGTGTGTGTGTGTGTGTGTGTGTGTGTGTGTGTGTGTGTGTAAGTCATGTGTACACATGTGAGGGCAGGCATGCTTGTGTCACAGCATATGTTTTAAGGTCAGCTGACAACGTCAGGTTTCTTGTTTGAGGCAGAGGCTCTTTGTTGTTCACTACTGAATATACTGCATATCCCAGGCTAACTGGACCATACGCTCCCACCTCCAATATCACCATAGGACAACCAGGATTAGCAGCACATGCTATGATGCCCAGATTTACATGGATTCTTCAGATCTAAACACAGGTCCTCATGTTTGCAAGGCAGGTACTTTTCCCACTGAATCATCTCTCCCCATTATTATCCATATTGTTTGAGTTCTCCGTCTTATCTTTTATAAAGGAGCAACTGCATGACCCTGTGGGCTATCCTCTGCTACTTAGGAAAAGACTTGTCTCTACTGTGTTGGCAGATGTAAATGAGATCTCAGCATCCATTACTGTTATAGCTGAAGATCAGTGACCAGAACTTCATTACCCAGTACAGGGTCTATCGGGTTCATATTTAGGGTTTAGATATTATTTGCTTACCAGTATCAGCCCAGTACACTCGGGTCCCTGAATCCGAAAAGGCCAAACCCACAGGCGCCTGGGATTTCAGCCATAGTGTCTTTCTCCTGCTGCCATCCATAGAGGCACATTCAATGCTGGAACCATGTCTCCCATCATCCTGCGAACCCAGGTCCGCCCAGCACATGACAGCGGTAGGTGGGTGGAGGACAACAGAGGTTGGGTGGTGAAGGTTTTCACTGAGCAAGACAATGGGATACTGGCCTTTTGAGGAAGCAACATTGATGTGAGGATTCTCACTGTCAATCCAATATATGTTTCCACCCAGCCAGTCCAGGGCAAAGTCAGTCACTGTCCCCTTCCCAGATATGATTCTCCTCCATGAGAGTATCCCTGGTTCCTTCAGCCGCAGTAGCCTGATGTCACTGGTATTCAGCTCCGACAGGTAGAGGGCCTTTTCCTGGACAAGATAATCCACTGACGCCAGCTGGTTAACACTGGTAAAAGGAAGTGTTCTGTGTTCCGGTACAGTCATTTGCTGGGCTGTGGTCTTAAGATTTTTCAGATAGATCTATGGGAAAAAAATTAAGTAGATGGTACTGGTCAAGTCTACTCTAATTTTTTTTTAATCTCAATATGACACTGGTGCTACTATTGCTAAAATAATATTTTCAGACATTCTATCTCCCAAAAGCAGAAAGCTGTTAATTTGATCCTTTCCTGGTGCCTCTAGCACTGAGAATTTCTGAAATCCACATGTCTTGGTCAGGGTTACTATTTCTGTAATGAAATACCATGAGCAAGCTAGGGAGAATGGTTTATTTAGTTTATACTTCCATATCACAGTTCATCATCAAAAGAAGTCAAGAAAGGAACTCAAACAGGGCAGGATCCTAGAGGCAGGAGCTGATGCAGAGGTCATGGAAGGGCGCTACTGACTGGCTTGCTCCACATGGTTTGCTCAGCCTGCTTTGTTATAGAACCGAGGACCACCAGCCCAGGGATGACACCGCCCACTATAGGCTGGGCCCTCTCTCATTGATCACCAAGTGAGAAAATGACCTACAGCCAGACCTTATGGAGGCATCTTCTCAACTGAGGCTCCCTCTTTTCAGATAACTTTAGCTTTTGTCAAGTTGACACGAAACTAACCAGCATATCACGTACTTTGAAGATACAATCTCTGTTAAAGGCCATTCTCTTTAAATGTTACTTATTAATTAATATCACACTGACACCAGTGTGCTGATCTTCAACCCTAAAATTTGTTTCATTATTTTACAATGCCAAGAACTGACGAGTCCTCTGGGTGGGGACTTGCTTGTTTGTACTCTAAATCTTAACACATTGTGGGAGTTTGAATATGATTGGCCCCCATAATCTCTTAGGGAGTGGCACTATTAGGAGGTGTGCCTTTGTTGGGGTGGGTATGGCCTTGTTGGAGGAAGTGTGTCACTGTGGGGCCGGCTTTAAGGTTTCCTATGCTCAATATACTGCCCAGTGTATCAGTCAACTTCATGTTGCCTGCAAGATGTAGGACTCTCCGCTACTCCTGAAGCATCATGTCTGCCTATGTGCCTGCCATGATGATAATGAACTGAACCTCTGAAACTGTAAGCAAGCCCCTCAATTAATCGTCTTCCTTAATGAGAGTTGCCGTGTACATGGTGTCTCTTCACAGAAATAGAAACCCCAAGTAAGACAGAAGTGATCCCTTAAAAATGTGCTTCCTTCCCAGGCTAGAACCCAGGGAGTTGCTTGGATCAGAATTAATCTGAATCCTTACAACTGCTTGGGTAACTGAACAGAGGCAAATGTGTTTTCCACTCTCTAACCTCACTGTGTTCCAGTGTGCTAAAATATTTTAAAGCAATGGTTCTCAACCTGTAGGTCATGATCCCTTTGGAAGTTGAATGACCCATTCACAGAGGTTGCCAAAGACCACTGGAAAGCATGGATATTTATAGTATTACTCATAACTAACAAAATTACAGTTATGAAGTAACAAAAAATAATTTGTGGTTGGGGGGGATGTCACCATAACACGAGGAACTGTATTAAAGGGTTGCAGCATTAGGAAGCTTGAGAACCACTATCTTAAAGGAATTAAAATGTGCATAATTTTCATTTACGCATTTCAAGAAACCTTATGTGGGTCACCATAGCCCTTTTAAGATCAAAATGTTCTACAGCACACAATACTCAGTACATAGTCAACACTAAATGTAAGTTCAGTTTTAAGAATTTTATTTTCTATTTTAAGAACTTTCTAAGGAAAAGGGTCTCTGCCGTTTACAACTGGATGTGGAGAAGCCTAACACTCAAAGTCTAAAACAGAACACAAACTCAGCGTAGCAGGTCAGGAAAGCTCTAGAACAGTACCTGGGTGAGAACAGTGGGCAAGACCAGGAACACAAACTCAGACTCTTGCAAGGAGACACAGGTGATCCCATCATCTGCCAGGAGGAGACCAACTGGGCAGTGACAACTTCCCTTGGCTCGTGGACTCAGAAGGCACAAGTGGGAACATCCTATGTCCAGACAGGGACTGGAAGACCTGGGTTGGAGGACTTCATGCATTATCTGAAAGATAAGAGCTGGAAGCTGTTAAGAGCTAAATCCTTTCCAATAGAAAGTCAATCGATTCTCCTCTCCTCCCCTCCCCTTCCTCTCCTCTCCTCTCCTTCCCCTCCCCTCCTCCCTCTCCTCTCCTCCCCTCCCTCTCCTCTCCTCCCCTCCCTCTCCTCTCCTCTCCTCTCCTTCCCCTTCCCTTCCCTCTCCTCTCCTCTCCTCTCCTTCCCCTCCCCTCC